>NC_140127.1:72641360-73292610 GCF_964035555.1 Netta rufina | reverse complement strand
TCTCCTAGCAACTGATTCAAAGCAGGGTCCTATACAGTATTTGTTTTATCCTTTGTTATTTGTCTTGAATGCGTAGAACTGAAAGCTGCTTTTATTATTTATGATGATGATGATGATGATGATTATTATTATTATTATTTTAATGTGTATGTATATATATCATAACCTCTTCCAAAGTGCAAGATTTCCATCTTGGCCATATCTGAAGAATTTCCTTACACTGTTTTTTAAAGAAATTCGGGCAAAAACTGGGAGACTCCAGTTCTTAGAAAAATTCATTCTGCATCTCCCCGATCACTGAAGAATATTATGGTGGGAAAGCTGTCAAATCCCATCAAGTGCTTTAAATACTACTTTGCTAAGTAGCTCCACAGGGCTTATGGCCAAGTCATGCTTAAAAGTTTCTGCAGTAAGTTCACTGCTACAGGTGCATTCCTAAAGCCAGCATGTAACTTCGTGAGAGAGCCCTTCACCACATGAGCCTAAAAGGGATGTTAGGAATTCTTAAAGGATATTTATGTAACACAGCTCCCAGGAGGGCAGACCTGGTTTCCAAATTTACCTGCTTCCTATTCCACGTGCTGGACTCCCCTCCTCTTCCAGCCAGACTGGCTGCCAGGAAGGCAGAAGCAATGCCAGCAGTGTTTTGATTTTCAGATTATAAGACTATTTTATCTCTTATTATCATTAGCGTCCATTTTGCTAAACTACTTCAGTCCAATGGGACTTAAGGCAAACAAGAACGGAAAGATATGTGTGTAAAATCCCGCATTTGCTGCTTTGTTTCAAGTGCCCTCTGCAATCCTGCCAGCATCAGCTGGCATCAGGATTTCCAAGACTTTGTCACAGCCCGATTAGGGTTGCAGTAGGGAGTCAGGGAAGGGGGATGTTCCTGCTCCACCCCAGCTCAGTGGAGGGGGTAGGAAATATTTGTGCTCAGGCATTAATCTAATTCTTTATACACAGCTGAGCCAGAAGGGGTTGAAATTTCTAAAAAGACTGGCGTTCATCTCCAGTACTTGTACCCAGATAGGAACCTCTTTTTATTCACCTTGGTCTGGTGAGCAGAGAGGCTGAAACGCTGCCTTACACTGGGAGACAGCCTCCATTCCCCCCTTCTGGCGTAGGTCTTGAAAATGTAAATGTTATTTGAATAGTGTCAATAATGCCCATAAAAAAAAAAAAAAAATAAAATAATAATGCTAGAAAGGCTGATGGCTTTGGGCTGTTTTGGTTTGGTTTGGTTTGGTTTTTGTTTGTTTGTTTGTTTTTCCCCTGCTCTTGCATCTCCTTGTTTCTACATTTGCCGTATTTTCAAAATGTGCTTTCTGAACACGGGCTGATGAATGCTCAAACCCAAATAACTTTTTTTGTTTTTCTCCACTAGGAGGGAGAAAATAAGGAAACTACATTCAAATACAAAGGAAACAAACAACAACAACAACAAAAAACCCTCAGGCACTGAGTGAAAAAATCCATGTTTGTGTTAGAAATTGCAAAATAGTGACCTCTTGCTCAGGTGAACCTGAGAGAGCACTTTCTTGCTGATTGCAGCAGGGCCCAGGTTAGACCTACTGTGGTACGGAAATCTGTGCAGAAAGCTACAGCACTGCAAAATAATTTTGAAAGCACATGTAGAATCCTGCTAATAATTGTATGGCTCCAGTTGTCTGCACCAACATATTGCAGCTAATTTGACAAACAATAGAAAAAGGATTTTCAGCAAAAATGTGTGGGAAGGGATTAAGAGCATGGAAACCATCCTCTTGGATACCATGCTTTTGAGAAAGCAAAAAGATGAGATGGATTCTTAAAGGACCTTGTTTGGCTTTAAGAGTATCTGCTGTCACAATAGTTGGCTTTTCCTTGTATTCTCTCTTGCATTTCACAACTAAGAGGAGGCAAAGCCCTCTGGGCTTGTGTAAAGATTTCAGGATTTTTCTTTCATAGGTAACACTTCAGTCTTCTCCATTGAAAGACCCTGACCCCCACTTATAAACAATTACCAAACAAAAATCTGCAGTTAAAGGTCTACTTTCACATACTGTCTGTTGAGTTACACAATATATCTTAAGTTGGCTTGTACAACCAAACCTCTATGTACTGTTTCTGGTTTCTTTTTCTTTTTTTCTTTTTTTTTTTTTTCTATACTGGAGGAAAAAAAAATCAATCTAGAGTCAATTAGTTTTGTTTGGATTTCCAAAGCAACAGCTAGACAGTACTGATGAATTTAATTAGCAGTAGTGAAGTTTCACCTGTCAGCGCATCCCACTGTCTGAAAACTAGGAGCTTAAACACTCTCATAGTCTGTCAAACTGGGGAACTGTCTGGGTGGTAGTACATGGACCACTCATCCTTTAACATACAAAAGAAAAAAAAAAAAAAAAAAAAAAGAGGGACATTAAAAAAAGAGTTATTCGTATAGTGTCTTAGTGTGGTGTGTGGGAGTCTCTGAGACTGACATGCTTTTGTCTGCTTTGTCTGCTATTGATTTTTACAAAAACCTAAACCTTCCCCAGACTCAGCTACCTGCTGAGCAGCCTGACGGCTGTGACGAGCACCGAGCTCTCACCACTTCTTCCTGTATCCAGTGGTCATTGGAAAGAGAGGAGTATCTGATGAAGTAAGGGAATCCCATTCAAAACGCTGAAGAGCTGCTGTGGTTTCATTTATCCAGATAAGCTTACTACATAGCTCTATAATGGCTGGGGAAAACTGAGAGATAACATGGTTGGGTCACTGAATTAGAATAGTTCAGTCAGAAGGGACTTTCAAGGATCATCAAATCCAACTGCCTGAGCACTTCAGGTCTAACCAAAAGTTAAAGTGTGTTCAGAAGGGCATCAACCAAAGGCCTGCTGAGCACTGCCAGGCAGGGGGCATCAGCCCCCTCTCCAGGAACCTGTCCCAGTGTCTGAGCCCTCACAGCAAGACAATTTTTCCTGATGTCCAGCCTGACCCTCAGGGTGCTGCAGGGAGGCCTCTCGGCCTCCTCTCCTCCAGACTAGGCAACCCAAGTCTCTTCAGCGTCTCCTCACAGGACATGCCCCCCAGCCCCATTACCAGCTTTGTTGCCTTCCTCTGTACACATTCAAATATCTTAATGTATTTTTAATAGGATACCCTGAAAATAAAGGAATGGGTTGAAAAGGGAATCCTTCAAAATATCCACAACCTCCTAAAGTCTAGAAAGGTGGTTTCATTTTCTTCTTTCTTTTTTTTTTTTTTTCAGTGGCTTAGAGCCATGGTTAGATATCTGTGGGGTCAAGCCTTGTGAGAAATTCACTTAAACAAGGTATTAACTGAATCTTTTCTCTGTGCACAGCAGCTCATCCTGTAGCCCTTTGAGTATGATGAGATTCAGTTTACTACACAAGGATGTGTTTGAAGGATTGTGATAAGTCATGGGTAAAAATATACAGAGAAAGCCAAGCATTTAACCCTAAAATCTGCTGTCACTGTAGTCCAGATGTGGGAAATCGTCTTTTTAATTTCCATTTGAGAACATTCCTGCTCTAGGATTAGTTTACTAATTGGAGGGAGGGGGGCACCAACTGGTCTCATTCTCTGTCAAGGCATGTATTTCCTGAAGGTACCATAGTTACCCCTCAGTGTTTTCTTTCCCACCTGTATTATTTATGAATTCTTCATTTTAGTCTCACTGAGGACTGGAGAAGAAGAGGAGGTCCAGAAGGGGTAAATGTGGGAACCTGCTCAAGGATTCTGCCTAATCAGTGCAGGAAAACCAGACAGTGCCTCTGAGTTTCATACCTAGCTGTGCAGAGCATTTGCTGAAAGCCTCTTGGATATCGGGACATAATTTGAAATGGGAAACAAAATCTGACATTTAAGAAAAAGAAAACTATGACATACTTAATAGAAATGATTAGAATTGTAATCTCCCTGAGACATGTTAATTAAAATAACACAACAAATGGTGCCTCAGTGCAGAGTTTGACATGCACAGTGGCTTTAAGTTGTTTTTAATAAACATAGTAGACAGTAATATCAATTTAGGAAAAAAGATAAGCAAGAATAAAATTCAAATTTAAATGCAAAGGTTAGACTAGAACAGATGACTCATGCTTTATCTATATTGAAGTAATTATACAGTGAGAACTCAGAACACTGACTTTGGACTTATAAAGAGCAAATCACCATAGTGAGATTTATCTTCTAGCTAATTTTATGGGCAATACAAAAGTTTCTAAAAACTGCTGTTTGAAGGATGGGCAGGAAAGGTCATTGCTTCTTTAGTTCCCCCTATTTTCTGTTGAAGGACTTACTAATCATTCGTGTTTACAAAATCTTTTTTTTTTTCTTTTTTTTTTTCCTCCCTGAAATTTCCTGTTGAGGCTGCTGATTGCTTTTTCTGTGCACCTCTAAACTTTTCAAATTGCATTCATGTTTGTATATGATCTGCTAGAAATGCTTGTCAATACGCTTGTAGTATAAGAGTCTGCAGGCACGGTGATAAACAACATGTTCTCCAAAGAGATTTGCTAGATTACTGTTCTTTTTATTGTGTCTTAACTCACCTGCGAGCATCTTGAATGCTTGCTGGGAGTGGCAGCTGTGTTTTCAGAAATGTTTGATCATAAAGCAGAACAAAGACATTTTAGTTATGAGGATTATACAGATCTTAACTGAAGCATTTTTAAAGTCTGATGCCAATAGATGTCAACCTGCAGTGTGTTAGAAAAGTCATATTAGTGGGAGGCTATGAGGTGGTTTGCAGATGGCTGAAATGCTGCACCAAAAATTGGAAAAGATGATTTGTAGTAATTATTTTCCCCTCAACCTCAATTTCTCATTTGAAAAATTTTTTTTTTTTCTTTTTGGTTCCCTCAAAATCAAGGTTATAAAAAAAAAACAATAATTGTCTAATCTGTTTTCTGTCGGCATTCATGAAAACCAAATTATTAAATACCATAATTAAATTCTTTGCAGATCAAATTATTTCTCCCTTGACAAAAAGATGTAAAGATGCATATGCTCTGTAGTACAGAGTAAGTTTTCACCATTCTAGGGAAAAAAGTTCAGGAGTGCAGGTGGAAAGACAAGACATGGGGACCGTCCTCCTTCCTTGTTACTTTCTTCTTTTTTTCTCTACACCCAGTTGCAGACCTGGATGAACTGCAGCAAAACTGCTCTGGCTGTGGAGTGAACAGAGGGATTCGATGGTGAGAGGTGCAGGCTGCATTTTGCCTTGGAGATTTCCATGAAATGATTCCCTCTTCTCTCGTAACTATAAGACCCTTTTGGGCACATCTTCCCTAGCTGATTCTTCTGTTTGTGCTCATTAATAAGAATTCATCTGCAGCCTGTTTGTCACACACCATTTCCATTCTTGCTTCTCGCTTCAGGTGTCCTCTCTTGTAGACGCCTACTACCTCCATATTCCTGTTTCTTTAGACCACATTAGGACAGATTAATTGATCGATACTCCTGATAGGAGAAGACAGTTGTTGGGAGGTGGAAGTGTCCTAGAATCATAGAATCATTGAATCACAGAATGGATCAGGTTGGAAGAGACCTTAAAGGTGATCAAACTCTAACCCCACTGACATAGGCAGGGATGCCACCAACTAGATCAGCTTGGTCAAGGTCTCATCCAACCCAGGCTTGATCATTTCCAGGGATGGGGCATACACCATTTCTCTGGGCAACAATTTATGCAATTCTGCAGAATTTGGTTGCCTTTTGTGAGTGCGCAGATCCCTCAGGCTGGCAAGTACATAAGGACTCACCACTATCCTGGGGAATGGGGCTGGGGTTTGGTCTTTGGTGTTTGAGTGCCTATGAGCTGTAGAAAAAGTTATGATGAAAATACTTGAAGTAGTTAGTAGGCAAGTAAATGTACCTAACCAAATACCTTATGCTATATTTACTTCTTTGGAAATGATTGATTTATACCTTTGAACAGCATTACAGATGTGTCTAGTGCTGTCCATCTTCAAACTTCTAAGAAACATCTGTCAGTCTTTCAATCCACTAACCAGACTGTTTCCTCTCTCTAGCCACTCATGAAATTGTGTCAGTTTTCTTTGTAAATTGCCTTTCATGTTAAATTTTCAGTTCACTCTTCTGTTTTATAGAGATTAACAGCACTTACTTTCCTCAGTGGTATGCTATGCACTGCAGTAGGTATTGTTCATAAACAGTTTACATTTTCATTTTACCTAAGAGTCCACTTAGCATGCCATAGTAGAAATATGTGGGCAGTCTCCTTCTTTGTGAGTGTTGGCAATCCATCTTCAATTCTGCTTGCAACAAGGGGAGTAAAGACCAGCAAAAAGAGTATGTAGGCTAGGAGAGGCGTGGAAGAATCTATTCACAGGATGAATCTGTAGGCATGGACATGTCTAAGAAATCATTTGATTTCTTCACTGTTTTGTGATATAAATTCCAATTGGTCTTATCATTTCTTTTTGACATTGCAGGAGGAATGGGTGGAGTCATTTCAGAACATTGCTCAGCCACCTGAATTTTCAGCATTCATGCTGGAAATTAAATTAATGGCTTTGTGTGTATATATAGAGAATCATATAATGATCTAGGTTGGAAAAGACTTTCCAAATCAGAAAGTCCAAGCATCAACCTGTCCATATTACTTATGGAGATGGGTCTAACCAGAGGGTCCCTACAGTTGAAGTTATCTACCCCAAGCAAACTATTCCAGCTTCTGCACTAGCTCAGACATTGTTGTACTATGCTTTTATTCAGTGCAGATATGCATGCAGTATGTGATATTTTACCTTATGCTGAGGTGCCATAATCAGTGAAGGAGTGCAGAGCTATTGGTTAGAGAGTTTGGCTAGAACCTTAGGCAATGTCTTTCTTGACAAGATGATGGAGAAAAGCAGGAAAACAAAGTCTTCTGTGACTCCAAGTCTAGTGTGATCAGTGGAAAAGACCTGGACAGAGTTCTCTCTTGATTTATTGCATACCATGCAATGAAAGAAAGGCTGAAAGTCCTTCAGATAGTACTGATTATTTCCTTAAGTGTGAATACATCAGATAAGCTTGCCTCTTACCTTCAACATACTGCTGTCTTGTATCTTGTTCTAAAATAAAAATAAAAATAAAAATAAAAATAAAAATAAAAATAAAAATAAAAATAAAAATAAAAATAAAAAAGGACTTCTGCATTGTAACATAAGACTGTGTTCAGTGCTGAAAGATTAAAAAAAGTTATAGAAGCGAAGGTTCTCAGAATTTCTGGGTTAGCTTTTTGACTTTTAAAGGAAGAATTACAGTAAAAGCACATTTATTAAAGTTTAATAGCTTCTGTTTTAAAAACAAATAGGTGAAAGCAGAAGTGGGATTTTATTTTCTTCTGCACAATATAGCTTTGTCAGCTAATCAGTTAAAAAAATAAACTCCAGGCAATAAATAATTCTGTAAAACCTAAAGAATAATAGCCCTCAGGCAGCAAATGTTTTCAAGACTACAATGTGAAATGATGCTGGAGCCCCAAAGCAATTAGATGCCTATAATTACATGAAGGTATTTTTATAATATATGAAAAAAATCTAAAAAAAAAGAGAATTTCATAGAAAATAAAAGTCCACCGACAAAAACAATGAAGTCTACTGTAGTGTCAGGAGCTTTTGGTAGGTAGTGGTTAACAATATTTTTAACTGTGATAGCTATTTACATTTCACAAGTGTTACCTATTTCTAGACCTAATATAAAAATCTTTAGATATTTTAGATCTTCCGTTCCAGCTTCCCTAACTTTGCCCAAGCAGTTTTAGTGCGTCTGTTCAGAAAATAATTTTTTTCTTTAATGATACAAGCCTCATATTCAGCCTTGTTTTCTCCGAAGAGTCACTAATGTAATTTTAGACAGAGTTGTGACAGATGGGCTCTGAGGCAGATCTGTTTTCTGGAAGTTTAGGTAGTTGCTATGACATCATGAGCCCTGAAATGTTGGTGGGAGGATGGCTTTGGAAAAAAAAGTACTTTGCATGCATAAGCGATCACCTGTACGATGCCATGAATAGTCTTGGGAGATCTGACAGTGAAATGATAGCTTTGGAAAGATACACATTCACTTCATAAAAATACCCCACTAAACATGAAAATGTTGTGAACGGCAGGAAGATGATTCTAAAATTTGAAACCAGCCAGCGTGTTTCTGGTCTCCTGTCTTGAGTGAGAAAACAGGGAAGTATCCAGGTACACAGACCTTCTCAAAACAAACTGGTCCTGGACTTGATGTGTTAAGTCCATAGTAGCCTTCTTCTTCCTTGTCTGTTTTAATGATTGGTTTGGAAAGGTGCCGACCTGTTGAGGGATGGTGTGTCCCTCGTCTTCCCTTTTGGGAAAAAGAAATTCAATTTGGCATCTTGGAAGGGAGATCTTTTCTAAGGTTATATTATGCTAAATGTTTCTCTTCTCTAAGTTCATTTCATGTTTTTGGAATCAAGAATTGAATTCTTCAGTTATGATTGTTTTTTATCCGTTAACATTTTGGGGGTTGGAATTAGTGAAATGAACTTGGCAGGTATAAGGCTTCCCTGAAAGCAAGGAATCCAAGCAGAGCAGTGCATATAGATAAACCTATTGTGATATGTGAAATATTTAAAAAATTATGGAGACTGAGGAAAATGGGGTACTTTTCTGATGTCTGTGGAAGGACAGTTTTTATAAGGTCCCTTGTGTGGCATGTCAGATCTGATCAGCCAGCTTTTTATATGTGGCAGTGTCCAGCCTTGGTGGGGGTTAGCACAAATCTAGTAGGCAAACAGAGAAAATGAGTGAAGATGGACTTGCATTAACACTACACAAATATCAGCTGTGGTGGCCAAGGCTTAAGCACTTTTGCTGGATTTCTAGGGGCAGTATTATTTAGCAGAGGGACAGACCGAGCATCAGGAGATCATCTTAAATCGCTACAGCTGTTTGCTTCTGTGCAGCTCAGCCACTTCTTCAGTCAATTCCCCATTAACTTAAACTGTAACAAGATAAATGGAAATAAAGCAAGGTTGCATTCAACTAAATCAAATTGTGATCGGTTAAATTGAAACAGCGTTCTCACGTGGATAAATCCTATTACACATGAGAAAGAATTTAAAATAGACCTAACTGCAGGAGGACTTAATTTAGGAGTCTGGATTAAGAAAAACAACAAAAATAATCTCTTCTCAAATGAGAATTTCTTATGTTGAAAGATGAAAGAGTGTGACTTGGAAAACAGCTTCATCATAATTTACACAGCTACTAGGAGAAGCTGAAATGTGAGAATAACTCTTTGCTTCCAGTCACCAACACCTAAGCTGCCACCAGCAGATAAATGCTCGATCGGCACGTTGAGTAAGCTATTTACTTCAGTAAAATTATTCTGAATTTAGGTTTGGGGGCCAGTATGAAAAATAGGTTTTTGCGTGCTAATGAGAGGTGGAAGAGCAGCAATCATGTCTGATGCGTATCTCCACTGTTGAAATTCTGGATGCAGGTTGGAGGTCGGCAGAGAAAAGCAGCTTAGAGGATGATGAGAAATGCAGATCCAGCTGGTTCCCAGCTTGGCCTATGTAAGAGTTCAGCTAGAGTCACCCAAAGAGTTTTCTTCAATAAAGTGTTTCAAAATAATAATAATTAAAGATATGGTAGGGGAGGGGAGGTGACTGCTGGGAGATGTTAATGCTACATTCTGATTGTTGTTCACATATTCAGATTTTTTTTTTTTTTTCTCTGAATTGTGAAGTGGATTTTCTTTGTCATGTAATGCACAGCATAGGCATGCATGAGGTGGCCTACAGACCATGGGCCTCTTGGAAGAAGTCTCTTTGATGAATGGCAGTATTAAATTTGCTTGTTTAGTTGGAAGATTTTTCCAACCATTTTCGTTTACTTTGATATGGCAAACAGCTGCTATGAACTATTTATTTTTCCCCCAATCCTTTTCAGAGTAAAAATACTTTTGCCTGTAAGATAGACTTTGCATTATTAATGTTTAATATTCTTGACATTCTTCTCCAGATCTGTTTTCTTATCTCCTTATATCTGTGTTTTTATCTCAGTGTATCTACGTGTTTACATATTCCTTAGACTTCCTTATATGTCTACTGAGCATAGACTTTTTTGTTATTTTCTGTGTTTTTTCTTTTTTTCCCTATAGTTTCAAGCTAAGCAATAAAAAGCTGTGTCCTGCAGTGAAGAGTTTTGCCTTTCTCGAATGAGTGATGGACAACTTTGCTGATCTCTCTGGAGCCTGCATGGCTGAGAAATCAGTACTGTCCACTGGAAACTTAATTTTATCAATTTAAGTTTAATTAGATAAACTTTTTTTTTTTTTTTTTTCCTGATGTGGCTTTAAGATACCTGTCTTGGGGAAGGTGGGGAAGAGTTGCTAACAGTTTGAGATGTTTGAAATGTTTCAGTTAGTTAGCGCGGGCACAGGGCTGGAATACACATAACATTATTTTATTTTCATAGAATGCATTAGTCCTAGAAAGGACCTTAAAAAACATCTAGTTCCAACACCTGGCCATGGGCAGGGATACCTCCCACTAGACCAGGTTGCCCAAAGCTCCATCCAATCTTTTGACCTAGAAAAGTGTTATTCTGGTACAGGCTTATTGCTTGCATCTGGCAAAAACCCAGGCCATACACACTGTGGACTGTTTGCCATTGTTAGATAAGGCTCACTGAGAAGTTTAATCATAAAGCATGTGTGGTAAGGACCATGATCAGATGACTGAATTGAACTGAGGAAGGTGATTTGGTAGACCAGATGTATCTTTCAATATGGAATACTGTATTATTGCTGACTTTCATCAACACTTGGCCTTTTTTTGATGGTGTGTAGCAATTGTAGCATGCGTATTGGGTAAGAAAAGATTTGTCTCATGGAGCAAGAATATCTTAAAAAAGAAAGTTATTGTGTCTTTTTTTTTTTGTTTGTTTGCTTTCTTAACTGAATACAAAGTCTATGGTTGACATTTGAGAAGATCTGAGGCTGTTAATCCAAACTTCAGGTGAATTATTATTAGAATTTCCAAGCAATCTCTGCAGTCATGGATGAGGTCAGTTCCTGACCCTTTTTGAATCAAGGGAAGATCAGCCTGAGGGAGAAGAGAGACTAATTAAAATGAAGTCTCTGGGCCCGATCATCTTTCTGAGGCAGGTAGCTGCAGGATTTGAAAAATGACTTTGCTGTCCAGCCAAATTCTGACTATTTGCTTGGCTGGATGATAAAGCTATACATGACTTTAAACAATGTAGAAGGCTGCAAATCTTCTTTGGTGAAGAAATACCCAGAAGCATAGGGGGACATTGCAATTTCTGAAGTGGAGTCTCTCAGATTCACTTTTATACCTATGTAAAAGAATTGCAAAAATATAGACTGGGGGGGAGAAAAAAGGCCATTGAAATGTCCAAGACAGGTTTATATTTAAAACATAACTTTAAATTGTTTTACTTTAATAGGCTTAACTTTTTTATTTTTCTTTAATTATTTTGATTTGCATGAATACATAGCTTTTTACTTTCTCAAGATATTTAGTGGTATATTAGAAATTCAAAAATAGAAATTACAGGCAGTATTGGAAACAAGTGGGGATAACTGGGTAAAACCAGATAATTTGGAGTGCCTGGCAATTAAAATATATTAATACAACTATAAAGTATTATAGTGCAAAGTTCTAACTTTTTAGTAGTACTGACTGGGTTCACTAGGACTATGATTATGTTAATTTCGCTGTTCAAACTATCTGAGTGGCAGATAATAATTACTAGGGCAAGCAGTCTGAAAACCTTGGTGCTAAAACGAGTCATGCAAATTACTGATTATTGTGTTAGTCTACAAAATAATTCAGATGCAGGGACCAGCACTGTTTTCTTCTTGGAATTGTCCTTTTTTTATGCGTTTTCCTGTAATGTAGCTAAATGTAGTGCAGCTGCATTTACCTTTTCTTACAAGACAACCTCCCACTCTCTCACTAGTGCTTAGATACCTTTTTGATGTTGGTGGTGATGATGAAGAACAAAGATTTAAATTTATTTTGTTTGGGTAGTCTGCCATTAGTGGCAGCAGCAGGCAGGCTGAGGAAAAGACGTAACGTGAGTCAGCAGCACATCCCTGTAGCCAAAAAGCCAGAACTGTGCCCTGGGCTGCATCAGCAAGAGGGCAGCCAGGAGATGAAGGGATGTGCTTATTGCACTACATTCAGCACTTGTTAGGCCATCCAAGATAACCTGCAAATTTATTTCTGCATATGTATATAATGATAATACATTTCACTGCATTATACAGATATTAAGTGATGTTTGTGATATTGGTATATGGCATTTAATACCTGTGCTGTTTGATTTCATCATTCAGCTCTCCTCCATATGAGTGTGCACCCTTATGATTTATAGATTGCCAACGCTTAGGGTCAGTACCTAAAAGACGGAGTCGCCCTGAAGCTCTGAGATTGGGTTATTTACTATTACTGGCTTGGCAGGGGTATAATTACACATAGCAAAACGATTTTTCCAGAGCTTTCCTGACTGCTCTGCAAAGACCCCCAGGGAAGGGAAAGGAAAGCCAGGACCATCTCAGCATTGTTATGATGCAGGCACAGGTTTTAAACTTCATCAGCAATTGCTTTAACCCCATCACCAGCGCAACCCTGGGGAAAAGTGAGACAGGTGAGGTAGAGAGCCATTGTGTGTTCTCTGCAGAGTCCTAGGGTGCTCAAACAGCCAGTGCTTACACCTCCAGTTGTCACCTACTTGGTGCTTGCATCAGTGTTCAGGCTGCATCGCAGTAAAGGCTGCAGTAGGCTCCTTCCAGTGCCAAACAGCCTCGTTTTAGCCATTTTAATTCAAGATAAACAGTATTGTTTCCTTTAGCCCTTTACCATCAGCAGTATGCTTGCCTTTGGATATATGGTAGATAATGTGATCAGAATATAAATGTTGAATTACTTTTAAACCCATTATTTTTTAATACAAAAATGTCTCTATAACAGTTTAAAATATGGTTGAAAAGAAAACAATATAAACTATTGCTGCAGAACAAATATTGGCTCTAGCCAGATTAGCAATATTAGAAAGTCTTCGTTATTTCGAGTAGCTGAGTTGTTTAGCTGGAATTGGAAGACAACTCTAAGAATGGACAATTATGTTTATTTGTAAATGAGTGGGAAATTATGGCTTATTTATAAGAGAGTTTATATGCATATATGTGTGTGCAGGTTTTATATCTAGTTTGCTCGCTTGAATGCTTGTTATTTTCTTTCTCTGGAAGAAGTTTTTATTATATAGTGAGGAATTATCCTAGGTAGCTAAGCACCTAACTATATGCACATGGATTCTTTATGATTTTAAAGAGTTAAGTAGAAATGCAGAAAAAAAAAAAAAAAAAGGAATGTGTGTTTTTCTTTGTTTGTTTGTTTGTTTGTTTGTTTTAATTTGAAAACAAATTTTAATTTTAATTTAAAACAAAGTAATGGTAGGTTTTTAAAACGTCTTGATTCACCCCCAAAATAATTACATCAAGCTCTCTTTTGCAGTTTTGTTCCCCTGATAAGGACGCAAGGACTGACACAGTGGTTCCACAGAAGCAGTGGCTCAATGATCGTGAGCTCCTCAAGACAACTGAGTTGTCTCTTAGTTGCCAAAATTCATAGCCAAAATAAAATATTGGCAATAAGCTCTTCCGATATGCATATCAAGACGATGCATGATAATCTCTGTTATGCTTTTATCCCCCTCCAATTAAAAATATGATTTTGTAACACACCAGCAACAAAATCCAACTTCCCAAATTATCACATCAATGAATTGGAAAAATAAAGAAAATTCACACTCCTTATTTAATGCATTTAGCTGAAAAATTGCATACTAAAAACATTCTGCACTTTTACAGTTTACAACCCCTAAGCTTTGAGATTAAGTCCCAAATCCTGACTTTCTGTGTGGATAAGGTTCTTATCAGCTAACTGTAACTGTGTAAAAATTAGGCACCTAATTTAAGATAATCATAGTCAATGGAGAGATACACAGAGGATAAAAAAAAGATCATAGACTATTTAAGATACCTATTTGTGATGGGATGAATTATCCCTTGGAACTGTCAAGTATAATAATCCTTTATTCTTTCTTTTTCTAAAATAATATCATTTAGCATAATATAAAGTTAGATTTTGAAACTCTCTCCATACCTAACTATTCAAATTAAGAAAAGAAAAAAAAAAAGAAAAAAAACACACAGAAAGTTATGTGGATAAAGATAATTGCATTCATCACAAATAAAGAATTTAATATTACTTATCTGCCTTATTGCCTTTTATCTAGAGATGTCAAAATACATGCCAAAGGATAAGAAATATCACTACTGAATTTTGCAGATAAAGAAGCTAAGTACTGTCTGTTATTTTACTCAAAGTCACAGAAGACAACAGTAATACTTAAAGTTATTTTACCGTGTCTAATGCCCTGGCCATTGGGACATGGTGTTTCCAAGAAGTTTTCAGCCCAGGTTGGATTTCCATTGCCACTCGTAACATTTGGTTGAACCATGTATATAGTCTATAGCACTGTTTAAAATAAATAATTAAATAAATAAGGTAATAAACCTGACCAGCCATCTCAGTCATGGGGTCACATTCAAATTGTTGCTTTTCACGAAAATTACTATATCTTCCTTTTTCTTGGGAAAGAAAGAGTCAGCGTTTAGTGTCTTCTCCTGTTGCCAAGAAAGCTGGGTATGTTGCTGATTCCAGGTGAAAGGTTTATTCATATTTCTTAATAGGTTAAAATTATGTTGATATTTCATCACAAATAAGGGTGCTTTGTGTATTATCTGTAGATTTCTTCCTCTTTTCGTCTTTTGTTTAAGCAAATATCTCTTGTGCTTGATTCTTTCTCTTAACAACTCCTGTCCTTTCTTCTGTTATACTGGAGCTGAAAGGAAAATACTGCATTAAGCAGAAATTATTTTCCAAAGGCATTTTGATATTGAAACAAGCAGATACTTTTAAAATGAAAACAACAGACAAGTTTGTAGTCATCTTAATAGTAAGGATTTGTTGTGGTCCTCATAACATTTTCATGTTTTGATACTTATTGCAGAAATTATCCTGCTTTTACCCCATTTTGTACTTTGTTTCTTTTTCCAAATCTTCCAAATCTTTACATATTAGAATCTTCATTTTGATTACTAAAGAATCTTAAAAAATTAGCATCAAATTTTCTGACAACGTCTGTATATTCATATTTATTTCCTAACCAAGCTTTGCTATGAGATTATAGTGTATTTTATTTTAGGGAAATAATTCCTTTGGATTTTACATGTTCTAAGGAACAGTGCCTAGTGAATTGTTAGGAACAGCAATACAACTGTGGGACTCAGACTGTATAAATGAGTTTTATGTTTTTGAAATACCAATAGCTACAGTGTAGGGAAAGAAAAAAAAAAAAAGAACAAAAGAAAAAAAAATCAGCAGTTGCTAGCAAAAATAACAGCTTTTACAGGCAAAAAGGGGCTCTGAGGTTAAATTTCACAGCTTACCTATCATAGTTACAGTGAGAGCTGGATTGGAGCTGCATCTGAAAAGCAGCGCCTGAAACCCCTGTGGTTTTGTCTGGAGCTTCATAAGGATCTGTAGAGAGGGGTGGCAGGCTGTGAAAATTTGCAGCCCAGATCAAACTGGCTGAGGGACTGTGTGAAAAGGTTTCCAGACCATAAACTTACATGGGTGGTGACCATGCCAAAAATTAAGATCCTTTAATACTTGAATAAATTTTTTTTATTTTTTTTTTAATTAAGTGTCTGTGTTTTATAACCATGGAAATAAACATTTAAAAATAGGGTTGTTATGTTTCAATAGATGGATGCATCTAAATGTGTGTGCATATGAGGAAATTCATAGTTTATATATATACATATATATGTAAGAATAAATATATATAGACAGAATAGAAAAAACAGAGTGGTTGGCAGTGGAGCTGAATATTTACTGCTTAAGGTACTTTTCAGCATTATCAGAAAGCAATGTAAGTTGTATCTGTTGTCCCTGGAAAATGCCAGAAAATATTTCTGATTTATTATGTGGGAGGAAGGAAGTGAAAAGAGATATGGTGCTGAAAAATTGTACACAGTAGGAGAAAGAATTGACTAAACAATAATTTGTAAAGTTTTACACTTGCTATATAAAAACACCCTCCACTGATCCGAATTTCAAGTTTGTAAATCATCTATCTCTTCTTGTTCTATGTGCTACACAGAAACAGTCCGTTGGCTTTTTGTTGGGTTTTGTTACTTTTTTTTTTTGTTCTTTTGCTAACAGAAAGGATGCAACTGTTAAGCTGGTATAGCTTATTTCTAACATAAAACAGTGCAAAACTGTAATATCCCATCTTCCCTTCTTAACACTATTTTAAACATGATGTCTTTTCCTTTGACCTATAATAATAATAATGTCATTCTATTTTGTGGTTTAGGTGAGTTTACCACTTAAATAGCAGACATCTCCATTCTCTCCTCTGTTTTACAGTGGTTGCAATTGCGTTTAATTTTTGATTCTTGCAAACTGCCTGGTTAAGCTTGAAGAATATGTTCTAAGTAGAATAAACCAAAAATCTTTGGTTTTCAGTAGTCAGATAGTTCTGCTTTTCTGATCTAAACTAGAATTGTACTTTTAATATGATTATGTTGAATGGATAATATAAAAAAAATATCAGTCATTATAAAATAAAAGCTGGAATGATGTCAGGAAGTTTAGTAGGTCACTCTAAAACCCTACCAAATTTTAGAGACAAAGAATTGCTTGTGCAAAGTAGATGTGATGAAACTGAAAGGAAAAGTAAATAAATAAAAATTAAAAAAGGAAATTTCTGAAGTGAATGGCTGAATACAACAGGAGAGTTTAAGCTCTCAGGTTAAATGATAGTGTTGGCCAAAGTATAACATGTCTTACAATTAAACTTTAATATTTAAGCTTTGATCGTAACCACTGATCAGTGACTTATGCTGTGTTATATAATGAATGAGGCTGTCTATAGTTGAAAGATGACGAAAAGAAAAAGAAAAGAAAGCTTGTGGCTAAGCTTCAGGGTCCTGCCTTTTGTTTTGACGCTAAATAATTTGTATGTTTTTTTTTGTTGTTTTTTGTTGTTGTTTTTTTTAATGCATGTCCCTAATCAAGGTGTGCAGCCTTGTACCTAGACTGGGCTTTCTGATGGCTGCTTTGGAAATGATAACTCATGTGTGTGCAAGTTACCTCTGATGCTGATGTAATGTCTGAAAGAACGTTGACTTCTAGATCTGCCTCCGCTTAGATTCACAGTGGGGCTCAGCCCCTGAAAAGAGGATGACCTAAATTGATTGGTAATTTCCTAGTATAACATTTTCCATTGGAAAATATTAGGATCAAAAATCTCACTTTGGGGTGAATTCTGGTGATGTCAACTTCCCAAACTCCCTATTCACTTTTTCACTGCTTGCTTATGGTGAAAGCATTATAGATAGCTCTGGGAGACTGAAAATATTTGGTAAGTGAATGGTAGCTTGAGTTTTCCTAGAAAACTCTGGCATTGCTATTTGATGAGTAATATGGTATTTGTTCAAAAATACTGTTCTTTGTATCCCCAGAGAATTCTTTTCTGAAATAAGAATTTTAATTTCCATACAGCTTCTACAATATCACTCTACTGGATGGGACACTGCTCCAATATATTAGAAACATAGCTCTATTTTCTGTTTGTGGAGTCTGGGGGTTTTGATCCATCAATAGCTATTTTGAAAAGCAAAATCTAATTAAATGAAGTTAGTAGAAGACTACAGACCTTATGATTTCCTTATTTGCAATGTGGGTGTATCCTCTATCAGAGGATTATGGTCGTGGAAGAAAGGGTAAGTTTAGTCTATGCTGTATGTGTTGCTCTGTGGCAGATCAATAAATAATTCTGGAGACATTGTGTGATACTCACTGTGGTTAGAAATTGAAAGGTTTTAGCAGCATGCTTCTGGCAAGCTCTTATTCTTCACAGTAAAGAGTGAAAATAATGATTTTGTGAAACATAATTTGGCCAAGTACAAACAGGTTAGCTTAAGGACATCTCCTTGATAGCTGCTAACTCTTGGATAAAAGTCAAAGTACCATTGTAAATTTAAAAGTATTAGCGTTATTAAGAAAACAGCTGGGGACATGAATAGCGTGGGATTTGTTAAATGACCTTAATAAAGGTATTGATACTGTTTTCTCATATCTGCCAATTATTGTCAAGAGGACATGGGAAAGAAATTAAAGTCATCATGCAAAACTGAAGTTGAAATACTAAGTTGTGAGGACATATATTCCAAAACAAGAAAAGCCTAGGATTTTAACAAAGTTTGGTTTGCACCAGAGTACACAAATGGAAGCTAGAGGGAAGGGAATAAAAAAGGGAAAAAAGAAACAGAAAAGGTATTCTAGTAAAACCCGAATGAACTTTACATTGTTTTCAGAAGTGGTTTGGAGATTAACATAGTTTCCTTCCACTTTCTGCCACTTTTATGGTATTTATTTCACTTAACTTTCTCTTTCTCTTTGTTATTGTCTTCCTCTCCTTTCCCTCCTATTTTCTGTGTCTTTCCCTCTCTCTTTTCTTCTTAGGTTTAAAACAGCAACAGAAGAATATCTCCATGTGCCTCCTAAGATGTACTTTTTTAAAAAAATAATGATAAGTTTTATACATCCCTCTTCCCTTCAAAGCGTACAAAGCATTTCATTTGCAATTATTTTTTAGTTATTGCCACAATGCAGCTACCCTGTAAAAGGTTGTAGCATTTTCAAAAAGATATAACAACATCTGGAAAATATGGAAGTATTGATCAATATGAATATTAGATGAAAATGTGGATAGAGAAAAAATAATTAAACAAATCAGAATATTGTGAAAATAGGGTTTTTTACTGGAATTGCCAGAAGCATTTTGGAGGCACATTGCAGTAGACATTGCAACATCCTAAAAAAAGAATTCTGCTCTGAAGAACTTAAACTCTAACTAGGCAATGAATAAAGGGTATTTTATCAATCTAAATATTAAGTTAGGCTACAGGAAAGAAGACTTTCTCCTGATAGTTACATTAAATCATTTCTTACTACAAAAATAGTCCCATCATTTAGAATAACAATGAACTTGGATAGCACCATCCATGTCTGAGAAATCTAATGTCATATCCCAAGTCATGCAAGACGTCTATTCTTCAGCTATGTCTTAATTACAAGACCAGGATTTCTGTCTTGTTTTTCTTGCAATGTTTGCCATCTTCATTGCCAACTCTTGCCAACCTTCTTTGACGTCAAGTTGATTTTTTCATTTGATAGTAGTTTCTGTAATAGCTCACCACTGTCTCAGTAAGGTGTGTGTTCGTGCCAAGTCTTTAGTTTACTGTTAGCATGAAGAGAAGCAGGCCAACTGCGATCTCACGTCAACGCCACCACTTTCTGCAACAACCTTGATTGCTCTTGGAGGCTTCTTGTAAGTACTGACCACTGCTAGGATACCCCATGCATGCACTAAGTACCACTGTTACCTTTGCTGTAGGCAATCACTGAAGACACAGTAATGAATATGTTCCTTTCTGTACACATGGGTACATGGAGGTTCCATTCTCTGCTGAATGGGAAAGTGGGGAGGAAGAGGGTGCTAGGGAGATTTTATTTAACATTGCTGTGATAGGAGAATTGAGCAAAGAGCTGCGCTCAGGCAAAATTCCAGTGCTAAAGCAATCTAAAAGATCACACAAGCCTGAGATAGTCTTGAAATAGTATTTTCAGCTATGTTATGACATTTTAAGTCCTGCATTTTTGATTTTGCTTTTCCATTTTTTAATTTATATATATATATTAATCTGCTCCTCGACAAGAAGGTTGGGATGCTCTCTTTCTTCATAAATATGTTTTGATAAAATAATCATACTAGTCTCCATAGAATAGATAGTGCATATGTTATCTATGTATAGTTATATATGTAAGATAGTAACTCTCTTCTGGTAAGTCTTACAGGTAGTGGTGAATTTGCTGTTAGTAGTAGTCAAGCTGTTTTACTCCCAGCAGAAGACAGGTGAGTTTAGCATGCAGAAAGAGGAGGCATCAGAACAAATTCTCAAGATATGGACAGAATCCATATAAGATGTATAAAAAGAAAGCCCTCAGGACGCTATTGCTATGGGGTTACCAAGGACATGAGAATGATGAATAGGTAGAGGAAACAAAATTTTCATACGATCATAACTTAGGGTGTAACAGGGGAAACATTAGATATTTTCATGGATCATTTCACTCATATAAAGTAGGTGAGGTAATGGATGAACTAAGGTAAATATGAGAGACAGAACTCTTAGAGGAACATTTAATCCATCTCATGTCTCTTGGTAGGACCTGTTGACTCAGGGTAACTCCAGTGGCAGGTGAGCTTTTGAAGCCACAGAAGTAGATAGTAAAATAAAATATAAAAAAGGAAAGGCTGTTACGTTAGTTCATGGTTAAGAAACTGAGGGAAACAGACTGAGCGTGGAGAAAAAAAAAAAAAAAAAAAAAAAAGTACAGTGGCAGAACAGTGCTAGAAAATTAATGTAAGGGGAGAGGTACAACAGAACCTTGCCTTGCAGCCCCAGGGACATGTGTTTTTATAGATGCCGTGAAGGCTGTGTGCAGTGGAGGCTTTTTCCTCAGGCAAGAAAGGAAAAAAAATCTATGTAATACTATTTTCAATGTTCTTTCTTTTGAGTTTGCCTTTACTGTCCAAAGAGTATCCCTTAAGTTTTTGGGATCACAGTCATATAATTCAAAGCATCAGAGAGGATATTGCAGCAGTCCAAGAACAGATAAATACCATTTCTCTAAAGCCTAGTCTACCTCTTCTTCACTTCAAAGCTTGCTGACTTGGACACTATTAGTTCTTTGTTACTTCCATAGCACGCATCCTATGTTATGATTGCATGATACTGGATAAAATTCTATGAGTTAATAAAAGGAAAATCATCAGTTTTTAGGTGTTTATTTATTTAACTTCCTGCAACACAAGCTTCATCTATATTTTGTACTACACATCTTTTAAGACATGGTGCGTTTTGTTTCTGTACCACGACAATGTTGTTTAGCTCTTAATAAGTTTAAGCTCTCTCTTCTTAAGTAGGTAGCACCTTAGCATCACAGGGGTGGAATTCATCTCCATGCTCTAATGATCCGAAATGCAAGGGTCAAATCTAAGCTTGTTTAGGATCCCATGCATTCAGCTGAATTTTCTCCAGAAGTGGATTCCACTTCTGGGAGGAATCCTGGTAAGGCCTTCCCCTCTTTCTTGGTTGTTTGCAAAGACAGTCAAGATAATTAGCTCAGGCTTGATACATCAATTTTGCATGGCTATGTTTAGATAAAATGAATCCAGTCCTTAATCTGTCTGTGCTCTAGTCATCATATGTAAATTAACAATATTAATGGTTCATTTTCATCTATTTCCTATAGAAAAAAAATAATTAGATATGACAGAGATTATTGTTTTGGAACATACAAGCACACAGTACATCAGGAGAAGTAAAGAAGAGAAACAGGATAGGTGATTAATGGAACAGAAGGCTAATAAAGATATATATAATCATATTTTTACATTTAAATCCTCAGAAATCATAATGACCTAAAATGTTCGATATAGCCTCCATCATTTTCTGAAAGAAAATGTTATTCAACTGTCCGGTATTTCTCTTGGAAATTATTTTTTGCAAGGAAATGGAGAGACTTTCAGATTTGTTTTTGTTTTACATCTCCTCCTCCACCCTTCTGTTTGTTAGTCTTTCTGGCAACTCCCAGCTGCCTCATATGTTAACATAACTGTGGATGTTGATGGTACAGAAGAAGGTCAGTTTGAAAGACTCAGTGTTTTGAATTAAGTTATTTATTTTGACACTTCATGCCTATTAATTAGGTGAGTCATATCCTTGATTCACTGTAGAGTATATCTTTACAAATAGTCATGAAAGAATTACTGAAAGACCACCAGCCAGATCTCTAAATGGAAGCTGTCTTCTAAATATGTAATGCTACACTATTTATTTTATTTTATTTTTTTTTTAAAGAAGAGAGCAAAAAAGAGTATACTATAGAAATATAGAATGAGAACTGGAAATATGTGAGGAAAGAAAAAATGACTACATCTACATTTAAGTTTTACTGTATTTAATTCCACAGATGACATTATGATGGACCTGTTATTTTGTACATTTACACAGTTATCTTTACCCTTATGTTAGTATTAAACTTAATTCATAATATCTATACAAATTGCTTTTGAACCAATAGAACAACTTTAATGTAGTCATTAAAAAAGTGGAGAATTTATAGAAATATAAAGTCACCAGTATTAATAATTATGTAATTCTCAGCATAATATATTCAGCATAATAATTATGCTGAATTAAGAGACTATTTGCACTTACTCAGAACATGCCATTGGATATCATAATATTAGTAGGAGAACTAAAGAATAATGATTCTGCTTTATAAATGTATGTTCTGCAAGAAAAAAAAATGTCAAGGGAACAAGTATTAGTAACAGAATATTATTCTAGTAAAATATGAGTTCAGCTTGCTGTTAGCCACATGCAATTGCATCTACCCAGAGGGAACAGTTTTTTAAAGAAAGTAAATCTGGACTGCAAGTTGATTGATCCTGGTGGATAGAACTTGGATTCATCTGGGAAGGATGACATAGACTGGACTTTATTACTTATGTTGTTGTTGTGTTTTGCTTTTTTTTTTTTTTTTTTTTGTGTGTGTGTGTGATTAGGGAAGGGAGGAAGGGACAAGTTGATCTCAATGTTTGTTTAAGTTTGGAGAAGTGGATTTCATTCATATACCTTCCAAACACTTTAGAAAACAACTGTATAGAAAACAACTGTATTTTTCACTGGAGACTTTGATTCATCCATCTTGGGATATTCTATCACAACATGAAATGTAGTTTGCATTTGCTTTTTGTGAGTTGTGAGAAAGTAAATGTTTCAGAATTGGTGTGCATGTCTTACGAGATATGACAAATTCAAAGCCAGCAGCATGGATTGATAGAACAGAAAGGCGTTCTCAGCTAGGTGGAAAGAGATGTTTTATTTAATGTAATTCAGATGACAAACCAAGTCAGTTTTCTTGCATCTGCTCAGCATCAACATATCTTGCAAATTCAAAAAACATGTTTGTAAGGAACATGATGTGAGGGCTGCAATTCATGAAAGCGTCTGTTTTGTCCTTGACCTTTACATTTCAGCACTTCCACAGGCTCCTGGAGTCTGTTGTTAAATGCCAGCCTGGAATTTTGTAGGCATAAAAGATTATCAGGTAGCAAAAGCTTTGCCTTTCAAATGAAGATCAATACAAACCCTGATATTGAAGCACACAGAGCTACATGCAAAAGCATTCAAATGTGGAAACGCAGGGAAGTATTTGTATTCTGACAGCGCTAACAATAGGAGAGTGAAAGAGGCCAACTTCTGCCGCGGCTGAGTCTGCATGACCAGCATTGCAACCTGATGGGAGACACATGTTTCATAGGAAGGCAGACATTCACCAGAATATTTGTAGTTTCTTGCTTTGCAAACAGGAAAGGGATATTGAGATATGTTGGTGATGTAAAATCCTCACATCTTGTGAGGATTTTATGCATCTATACCAGTGAAGTTCACATATCAAGAGTTATTAGATGCTCAGCACCAAAGCAGCTATTGGTCTTCTGGTCTTCCAAAAAGCCACAGCCAGCTGACTTTTTCAGAAGCAGCATGATTCATCTCATTCTGTTTTCAGCTTTCACAGTGGGGAAGCCCACATCAAAACTGGCCTTAATGTTCCCATAGTTAATGGGAAAAAACAGGAATTTTTAGTGGATGCTTCAGCCGATATGCTTTACACATGTATTTGAAGATAACTTTATAGTTACCTCAAAGTGCCCTGTCCCTATTAACTGCAGAGGGACTTCAGAAATCTATCAGAATAGATATATATGCTGTAAGCATCTCTCTATACTTAGGTTAAAGTGCTGCTGTGTTTTTAGTTACTAATTGCCAAATTCCCACACTTTTGTTTTATTACAAAACTCCTTGTTTATTACTCTTCAGACTGATGTTTCATGTGAGCAAAATTATTGCATTAACAGACATACAACTCAGGTGTGAATTCATTGGGGGGAAAAGAGAGCTGAAGTGATGACTACTTAGAACTTCTAATCTACCATATGTGCTCCAGGTTATGTTGTATACGAGAGTCTTTGCAGTTGAAAATCTCGTTTTACACTCCAAATGGAGCAACGCACAGCCCTGATCCAATTTACACTGGAAAGAAAGGTGCTTGAAGACTTTTGAAGTACAGAAAATATACTCTTAACTACTGAGAAGTAATAAATAATAATAAGTTTTACTAGATAATAGTAAATATTACTTCACAGTGATAAGGATAATAGGAAATTTGGAAGAGAGCCTGAAGAAGGTGTGAGATATTTTCACAAAGATGTTGACTCTCTAATCTGGTTAAAATCTTCGTTTTAAAACTTGAAAACAATATTTTCATCAGTTCATCAATTCTGAGTTGTCTTAGATGACTTAAAGGTTTGCTTTTTCTTCCTTTTTTCCTTTTATTTTTTTTTTTAAATTTTGAGTCTTTGCATTGTGCCAGTTGAGATGTTCCCTCTTGCCCCGCAAGTTTCTGCAAACACTTCAATTGCAATATATGGTAGGACATAGGAGCGCTTACTAATTTCATGTTTTCAATATATTAACTAGTTGTAGAAAGAAAACAAACAAACAAACATGTTTTCAGAGAAATTTCATGTATTTGGGGGACAGAAGTATATGCAAATAGGTTGGAAGCATGATTTCTGTTTGCGAATCTTCTAAGCAAGCTTGTCCACATAATCTTTTAATAAATAGAAAAAACAGACATATTAGCTGCTATTTATAATTGGTAGACTAAGTAATATTTTTAAATCATTTTCATAGAGCTTTTCTAATGCTTTTCAATGCTTACAAGAAAATTATATGATCAAGGACAGGCCATCCGTAATCACATCACAAGCGTGTGAAATTTCATCTTCATCTTTCATTTTAATTGCTTGATCTTCTTCTATTTTTCAAAGATATTCCGTGCTGGAAAAATCCATAAACAAACAAACAAATAAATACAATGTCAGTATGAAAGACAGAAAAAGTCATGACAATTTAAGAAATTACCCAATTTTTCTATTCTGACCTGCAAAGTAAAGATTGTTATAAAATATGACAATAGAACAAAACACGAAGGCACTTCATTATCTTTAAAACCTACAGAAATAAAGGTTTCTATTAGATGTCTGCCTGATTTCTTTTTTTTTTTCTTTTTTTTTTTTTCTTTTTTTTTTTAAGCACTTCAGAGAATTGCATCTGAGATGAGATAAATGCAGCTGCACATTTAAATTAAGATTATCTTTAGGCTAGTAATCTCATTTACTGTTTAGCAATTTCAATTCAAGTCAAGACAGTACAATTAGTGTCATCATCCTACTGATATTTCTCATTGCTTCGTGGCTGTATTTACTGTTGTTAAGACAAGACAACTCATATAAAGTAGAAGTCAAGCCAATAAATTATTAAAGTCAAAGTAAGTCAGCAAGTATTGCTGCTGCAGCCTGATGAGCTGGACTTTCCTTCAGACATTGATTCTGTGTTAGCTCTAAAAAGAAGGTCTCATTAAAACACTTGGCAAAGTTAATAAGTTTCCATTTTAACATGGAGATAAATTTATTTCAAATGACATTCTGAAGTGTGTGTGTTGTTTTTTATTTTTTTTTTACCCTTCTCTTAATTGCCTTCTTAAAATTATATTTGCTTTGAATATTTATGTTACGAGGATTGAAAACATAAAACCATTTTCTCTATGATAAATGTTATACCCCTAATAAGAAAAGATTTTGCTGTTACCTATCTAGGCTTGTGTTGGGTTGCATTAGTCTGCAGCTTGCATGGATACAATGTCAGACATTTTGGGTATACAAAATGGACAGTAGTTCTGAACAAATGTGTTTCCAACTAGCATAGATTTGAGGGCTTTTTATTCATAGTGTTTTTTTTATTGTTATCATTATTATTATTTATTTATTTATTTTTATTTTTCATTAGAGGGTGCCAGAGGAAAATAGATTTCCATGGGTGGGTGATTTTCTTCAAGCCTGCAGCATTAATTCCATTTCTGAATTTCGAACCCTGACGGTCTAATTTTTTTGTTTTTAATAAAAGTATTATTTGTATGAGAGTTTCTGTATGTTATCGGGCAAGATATGGTGCTTGTGCTTCTTTTCAGTAGCAATGTATTCCCTGAGCCCCACTAGTAATGTTTCCTTTGCAAGGAACTGTTAAGTTGCTGCGAGAAGTGCATTCCAGGACTGGTTTGTCCTAAGGTTGCCTCCATGAATATATTGCTGTTATTTTCAATAATTTTCCAACAGTAAAGAGGAGACCTCCCCAGTATATAATCAGCTAAGTCAGATAGGGTGCAAGTATGAGGGATTTTTTTTACAAGGAAAAGTGGAAATGGGGGGATGGATCAAAAGAACAGGAAGGAAATATTAAACAAAAGCAGGAGATATGAGATATGGAATATGAGATATTTGAATTGCACATTCAATGCATAGGTTAGCATCAAACTTATAACTATGCATGTTGTTTAAAAACACAGAGGCAGAGGCCTGTATATATTGTTGCATCATAGACAATGTGAACTGTGCCAACAATATGTTGTGCCAGAAGCATTTTTAGTTTCTTATTGCTCAGCAAGGTGTTTAATATGTGCTTGTCTTTAAACTTATGAATAATGGGATTGATTTGAATGGGGTGTTCATGTCTACCTTACTGTTTCTGGAAACCAAAGCATATGGTGCTATTAAGACCCTGAAGTGTACTCAGAGCCAAGTGATTGTGTGTGATAAACACACACGTATGCTTGTCTATCTTTCTCTCCACTTCACTCTCCTCTGTATATCCATATATATTTTCAGTACGTTTTCAGAATTAAGGAAAAGATTATAGAAAGACTTCTCTGCTCTTACGCAGATTGTCCTCTATGTATATTTGTGAATCAACCCTGCATCAAGTGTCTTTTTACCTGGCTAATAAATATACTTTTGAAGAGCTGATTTTCTGATTTGCGTTTTCTTTTTTTTTTTTTTTTTTTTTTTTTTGAATATGCTCTACTGGGTTTAATAGAGGCTATCTGGGGGTAAAAAGGGGGATTGTGAAGAGAGAATGCCATGAATCATGGAGAATGCCACTATGATGGAGTCACTCGTGCCTCCCTTCTTGGTAAAGTATTGATTGTGTTTTGTACCATTCACAAGATAATGATCTAGCTTCCAGAATCTGATAATCCTGTCATGAAGTAGTGAGTAAAAATGTTGGAAAGTGACAGTGTTCAGCAGATGGATCAGAAATTCAAGTATAACCCAGGTAATTGCTTCGCTAGGGAGTTTCTAAAAATAAATAAATAAATAAACAGGGATTACCTGACAGTTGTTTTTATTGTATTATAATTCATTGGTTTACTGCTCATTATCCTGTCTGCAAATCAAGCCACATTAATTTTACACTTGTTCTTTACATAACTGAATAACTTGAGCAATAACAATTTGATGATGAAAAGCACCAGCAGAATTTCAGTTCTCCTGAGGCTGAGTCAAAGTGTGCCCAACAAGTTTTGGACCAGCAGAAGTCACCTAAGAAAATGGATCCCATTTTCCGAGGAATTAATTTAGGAATGTCCTCTTACCATAGTATATATATATATATATATATATATATATATATATATATATATATATATCAGAGGGAAAAACAAAACAAAACAAACAAATACACCTACAAAAGAAACTTAAGTATTTAAAATTTCATTCTTTCAGTAGTATTGCTGTATTTAACCACTTTTTCTAATATCTGCAGAGACACAGGAAAATAAAAAAATGTGAGTTAATGAAAAGTTTGGTGGATAGCACAGAGCCAAGGAAGTGAGATTTGATTATCCATATGGGAATCTAAATTGCAAAATGTAGTTGTCTTTAATGGGATTTGGACTAAGCCAACTACAAGCTCAGTTTTCGAGGTGAGTGTCAGCATCATTGGAGTGAAAAAAAAAATCATTCCCAAATGGCAAATTCATTAGTTAAATTGAACTTAAAAGACTTTTGCCATCTTGGTTTAAGTAAACTAGAACTTTAGGTTTTCTACCCTTAAATCTAGCCTAGAGCAAAGGAAAAAGAAATTCTTCTGTGCATAGCAGCACTACTGAAGATGTCTCATAATGGTGTGGTCCTAGGGTTGGGTTCTCTGGTTGGGTTCTCTGAGTGAAAGTTGCTTATAGCTTATTTATAAGGGGCAGAACAAATAGGATGTCTCTTCTACTTCCCTGAATATGTGTTTTCAGAAGTCTGGTATCTGAAGAACCGCTACCACCCACCTATGCAGTAATACTACATAGAGAGATGGGTTCATAAATTCTCTCTAGAGATGAGGAGATAATTTTTAAGTTTGTGTACATACATGGAAGCCAGCAAATGGGTTCACAATGACATGTGAGGGCACAAACCATGAACCTGATGGCTGCTAAAAGCATAGGATTCATATTCAGCAAAACCAGACCTACCATGTTAAGTTTGCATGCCCCATGTTTCAAATTTTAATTAGTTAACAAATATTTAGTTGAGATAAAAAAGTAGATTAAATGTACTCAGATTTACTGGGAAAGACTGTTTTGTTTGGCTATATATGTTTATCAGGCAGATTTGGTTCCTATGATGGTAAATGCTCTATACTCAATGAAAATTACATTTCCTGCCCTAAAGCAATAGCTTCATTTATGTATCTTCCTAAACATAATATTAGATGCAATTTACCACTGCTACATTTTTGACTTTGCAATCAAATTTTGGTATTTATTCCACAGTTATTTATTCAGTGGAATTGTTTGGATTATAGAAAGTTGCCATAAGACAGTGAAGATTGTGGCTACAAGTTTCTTTCATTGTTGAAGTAACTGCCTCTGTAGGCAATGAGAAATTCTGTATTTATACCACCTGTATATTTATAGTTCCTGTGGCCGGCAGTACCTGTAAAAATGCTAATGCCAATCGTAGGTCCCGGTAGTCCCATGTCAGTCTGTCTCAGAACATGCTGTTTGTATCCCATTGCTCTTGTTAGTGGAACTGATTGATACGGTAGGAAAAAGGGGAATAAAAATAAATGAAATCAGTTTATTTTTTCTCTCCTGTTTGTCAATGTTTTGTAGGAGATCTGGGAAGTTTCAACTGTCTGTATATTACATGAAAGGAAAGCAAATGGAGGCATTAGCAGGTAGAAAGCCTGGGTCTACGCTACGTGTTAGCACTGCAGAGTTCACTAACTGATATCTTATTAGTCTTTCAGGAGCAATATATTCTATCTGCAGAAGGCCCAGGATTTGGTTTGCAGGTAGTCCAATATACATAAGTCCACAATTAAGAAAATATAAGTTAATAAATGACAGGGAAAATATAAACTGGTATTTGAAACATCCCTTGAGTCATCTGGAAAATAGTTCTGTAGGTTCTTAAAATGTGCAAGTTAGTGGCTTTATACACTAATGACCAGAGTGTCTCCACTTGCAATGTAAAAGTAATAAATCTAGAGTCTGTGAAGCTGTGGGTATGAATTGAAAGGGTACTGATATGTTCAGCTTGAAGGAGTTGTTCTCATCTGGAATTACTTCAATTTTTGATCTTTGCTGTCCCTGCAGATTTTTTTTTTCAAGGGTTTTCCAACTATTTATGAACAAGTTGCAGCCCGTAATGTGCCGTTCTGTTGAACTATTGGCAAAGACTACTTTAAAAACTGGTCTTTATTTTAAAACAGTGGTACATTATTTTTTCACTGGTACCTTGGTCTGTTTTTCAAAAGCCTGGTATAGGATGAAAAGCATTAAGTAGCTAAAAATGCATTCCTTAATTTATGCCACGCACACAGTGAAGTTCATCTAGATCACATAACATAGTTTGTTGTTGTTGTTGTTGTTTTTTCAACAGACTGAATCAAGCACAAATCAGTATTAGGTAACCATTTCACAGCATTTTCATCATCCAGTAATATGACTCTAGACCAGCTTTTGAAGCTTGACAGTTGAGTTGAGTTCATAGCATAGTTAGAAAAAGCTATACTTGTTTTCTGTTATGCATGAAGAAAAGAATGACAACTGCATATGTTTGGGGCAAACTCTGGTATTTCACCCTGAAAAAGAAGCAGCCTGTACTTGTGTTATTTCAGGAGTGAAGTAGGGATGAAATTTATATGTGTTTCTATTTGGATGCACAAGGAAACCATCAAAATCTAGATCATAGACCATTCTTCTTAATTTTCAGCCAGTGCTGATTCAGCTGTGCTGGGCTGTTGCAGGTACACAGCCAGGGCTCTGCCCTCTCTGCACTTCACCTCTCTTTAAAGGATTAAAAATAAGCATCTGCATGTTCTGTATATTGTCAGCAATGGGAGGCAAGAGGGTGATTTTATTGACCAAGATGTCTGTCTTAGGGTGGGTAGCATAAAGCTCTGGATATGCATTTCTCTTTCCACTCTAATGCAGTTTATAGGCAGAATTTTATGGTGTTTCAAATCAGGTAGGATAAATTGTGTGCTCCTTCCCTTTCTCTACCTTAATGTTAGAGTGGATTGTTAGAGTGGATGTCCAGCTTTTGGTGCTCTTTTATGGGAACATCCATCCCATATTGACATACAGAGAAGTATTTCTGATTTGGCCGATAATTTTCCTACCTCTCTTGACTTTTTTTACTTGATGAATGAAATGCCATTTTAGGTTATTCATTCCATTTTGCTACAAAATGAGGGTCCTTCTCATACTGTCATGTTTTAAAAATTGATAATTAAACATCTTCTGCCTCTCACCCTGGGAGAATATTCCACCTTCAAACATACTTCACTTGGCAGAGTCTGGAAAGTTTTAGGTTGCTCCTTGAATGGATTTCAACCAATATCATAGTTATAGTTATAACTGGTGTTACAGTATTATAGTTTCCTGTAAAGCATTCTTAAATGAATGTTATGGGAGGCAATACGCTCACTGATGTTCAAGTTTTACCACTATCTTTACTATGGTCACAGTTTTTTTGTACAAAGTGTAAGTGTACCTGTGATGATGGTTTCCATGTTCCATCCTGTGGTCTGACTGCACATGATGTTGTGATTTTATTTGTGAGTTATACAATTAAGTTATATAAAACATGCCCAGAAGTCTTGTCTTACAAGTAGTAAAATTAAAAGCAGTGAATTATTTTATTTACATCCCAGATGTGCAAGCTGTATTAATGTTGCTGTACAAAATAGTTGTAGCTAGAATTTATGCATTAATATTTATACATAAATGTTATTTGCAATGGAAATTTGCTTAAAGATACTCCATTATGGTATACAACTGACTTCTGTAGAATGTGCAATTAACCTCACATACTGGTTTCTGTTTCTTTTTTCCCTACCATTGATACCTGCTTCATTAGAAACTGTGCTCTTTGCGATAGAGCTTTGCTTAAGTGAAATTTCTTTTAGACTGTTACATCTTCCAGAAATCAATGTGCTAAATACTGCCAATATTGGAAGTGGAAGTGATCTTTTTTAAAACTACTACAGATCTTACTTAATATTTCTGTGATAATGTCAGGATTATTTTTTTTTTTTTATAACTTTATCAATTTTTCTGTCACCCCTCTTTTCAACCCATAAGTAAAGAAATAACTAAAATAAGGTCATCCATGGAATTACTTGATAATTTGTACTTACGTATTTTAAAAGGGGGAAAATTTTCACGTAACTTGCATTATAATTTTGTCACTAGGTTAAGCACCCCTTTACTTTTATGCCTGCCACCTCAAAATTAATTAAAGCATCATGCTAAGCTCAGTGACAGAAAAAGCGAATGGGTTTGGCACCTGAGGCAGGCATGACTGTCTGAAAACCACATAAACCTCTATGTGGGTGGAGAAGCAGTAGCACTGCTTTTAAGATTGCTTCCAGAACTCACATTGTCACAGCTGGGGACCAATGACAGTCTTCAAAAAAAGTTTAAACACACCACAAACTCATCCTGCCTCAAAAAGTTGCAGTATGGGTTACTTCCTGGATTTTTTTTTTTTTTTTCCATTTGATAGAATGAGGTTCTCTGCCAAAAGCCGTGAAGCTTCAGGTTCTTTTTCTGCTGGATTTGACAGGATGTTTATCGGTTTACATTGCAACTGTACTCTCAGATATCTATTATTCAGGTTTCTCCTCTCAAGAAGTGGGTGTAGCTTGGCCACTGGAGCGATGTGCACTGTCTCAGAGAGATGGCATCATCCTGGGCTTCTCCAAATAACTTAAAGGGAAATACTTTGATATCTCCTCTGCATTCTGGTAGTGATTGTAGCACAAAGTCACTTTTTAATAATAATGACCACTATTTCTTCTATTAATATTTCTGGGAGCTTGGTTTTGATGTGATAAAGCACTTAAAATTTTCTTCTTACCTAAAATGTGCAGATGGGCTCTGTGTATGTACACAATAAAGCATTAGATCTGGGCTAAAATGCATGCCTTGATAAGAACCTGATTGCGTCTGCTTTCTGTAGTGATTTACAGCATTTCTTATTTGTGTTGTGCCTTATTTTCTGTGATTACATTATCAGTATTTATTGCAGTTTTGGATTAGCTCTGCTATCAGTGACATCAGATCAGCAAAGGGCATTAATATGCATTACAAAAAAACTCTGCAAGATAAGTTGTAGGTGGAAGAAGAGCCATTTCATATGATTTTATTGAGAAGCCATAAATTAAAGTACAGTACAGTATTGACATTTAGGTATGCACCCCTTTATTTGATTTGTTCAGTAGTATAATCAGGACTTTTTTTGCACTTGGAATATAGTAGCTTTGATTGAATTTTTTAAAAAGAGACAAAATTTAAAAAAAAAAAAAAGAAAGAAAAGCAATAAAAATTCTGATGCTTACCTTCTTCCTTACAAATCCTGTTCCTCTGAAATACTTCTACTACTTCTGTGCCTAGAAGTTAAGTATGGCAAAATTTGGTGTGCCAGCATGACAGATCAAGTTCCAAATTGTCAAACAAAGAGAATGCTGAGCCTGTCCACAGGGCTCAGATTTTGCTATGTTCACCAGCAGAGACACAGCTGAAGAAACTTAATCCTGTGAGGGATTAGTAGACTGAAGGTAAAGTGAAAAAATATTCTATTTAAGCCCACACAGGAAGAATGGGAAAAACTAGGTGGGCTGGGGAAAGGCATGTGCATTGGATGCCCTTCAGCCTGCTGACTCCCTCCAGTTTATTTATTTATTTATTTATTTTCTGTGAGACCATATTCTGCGGGGGATCCATCATTGAGGGGATTCCCTTGGGCTATTGCAGTTTTCCATGTATTTTATTCTGGAAGGAGGGAGCATTCTGTCTAGGAGAGAGGGAAATGAAGCGAATCTCATTTAGAGAAGCTGTGCTGGTGCCTAATTTCTGTATTGTTAAAGCACAAAATTAAATTCTTGGTAGCTGTGCAGTTTTATGTAATTACCACCATTTTTCACTGAGCAAGGGGAAAAAAAAAGTGCTGTTTACATTAAGGACCATACAGTGACTCTACAGGAGAATCTGGCCAAGGTTCAGATCCTCCAGAAGTGAAAATATTGATGAGTTCACACCCTCTTGCCCTTAAACTTTTATTCCTGCAGTCTTTCATCTCCCAGACAACCTTCCACTCTGAAATTCATGATGTCCAGCAGTGGATCTCAAAACAGCTACTGCATCCCAATCCAGCAGATGCATCTGACATCCTGTAAGAAAAAAGAAAAGAAAAGAAAAGAAAAGAAAAGAAAAGAAAAGAAAAGAAAAGAAAAGAAAAGAAAAGAAAAGAAAAGAAAAGAAAAGAAAAGAAAAGAAAAGAAAAGAAAAGAAAAGAAAAGAAAAGAAAAGAAAAAAGAAAAAAGAAAAGATTCATGATCCTATTTGACCTGGCATTTGTATGGGAATGAGATTTTGCCATCATTTCTGCTCTGATGAAAAAAAAAATCCTCATTTTCTATCATAACATTTCTATAGCTGTAATCGAGTATTGTGAATGTGCTCACAGGTTCTTCCCTGGCATGTTTTAAAAGTGCAGAATATAAAATTAGTGATTATCCCTAGAGGAATGTACATAATTTTGGATTAGCTTTTAATCTGCTGGTGGTTTGTGTTGTAAGTAAAGGTTCCCACCTTAACCACAGACAAGTTTATCCAAATGTTCTTTCTTATCTGCCGGAAGAAACTTCCTCAAAGAACTTCAGTGCCATTGATTTGGATCCCCCCAGTCTGATTTAAGCAACGACATATGAAAAATCCAATTGATCCCCTAAAGAAAAGAGCACATGTTCCCACATATACTCTATTGAGAAGCCGAGAGCTCCATTGATAGATTATTTCTCAAACCACCACAAGAAATAAACAGCCTTGCAAATTGAATCAAACCGGAATCAGCAGCAGTATGAAGCCCTTTAAATGTTTAGAGCTAGAGAAAGGGGATATGGGAGTTAAATAAGGAGGAGGAGAGGAGGCGAAATTGTTACTTAACTACCAGTTTCGGAAGGGAAATATGTTTTGGGATTGCATTTTATCTTATATGTATTGAAAAGGAGACAGCATTATGAGAAGATTTTTACACCTACTGGGACTTTTATTTTGTTGTACACAGGGCTAGAAGAGCAGAATTGATGTTCTGCATGTTGGAAGCACATTGGTTTCAAAATTTCCCTGGATATAGCAGCATAACCTATTCTTTCACCTTTAACATTTGAAAACTTCGTTTTTGTTGGAATTCATTGCAGTGCTGCTGTAAAAATACATTAGGCAATAATACAAACCTTGGGCTTGGTCCAGGTATGATAGTGTCAGTAGGAGTCTTCCTACTGACTTTGGATGAGACTCGCGATCCTTCTCCCAGCAATTATTTATGTGCTTGGGGAAAAGAAGCATTTTTAACAGAAAAATCTAACCCATCTACAGGCTTGTTGTGGCATTCTCAAGGTTTTTTTAAGCCTTTCTAAGATAAGATACAACAGTACAGAAACCATTGACTCTCAGTGTCCTATTTTTTTAAAAGCTGACAGAAAGGAAATCATTTTCTATTATATCCATTTTTAGACATTTGAATAAATTGCCTGATTGTTAAGGATACTAAGCATTCACACTTCAGAAGAGCATTTTGTGTTAGTAAATGACGCAGGATGTTTTTCCCCCCAAATGGAGCATTGAAAAGAAAAGGAAATATTCTGAAAATCAGTCAGTGTTACTTCTTCTGCATGGAAACAACCTATACATGCTTTTTTTTTTTTTCTTTTCTTTTTTTTTTTTTTCCTTTTTTTTTCTTTATATCATTATATATTTTTCCTTTTTTTTTTATTTTCTTCCATAGTTAAGTCAATTTTTGATAACACAATTTTTGATAACAGGTTTCTGCCTGAGGGTTTTTGTTTGTTTTTGATCTTTTTCATAGCAAGTGCAATGGCTTTACTTCTCTGGGGACAGCAAAGCTTGTAGGAGAACCAAACATCAAAAAGTAGCCGAGAGAGAATGACTGTTGGTGTGTGATTTGGGGTCTCAGCAAACCAAGCAGAAGGAGCCCTAACGTCCAGGAAGGGCTCTTTGAATTAAGGAATGTGAGGCAGGAGCTTGCAAAGAACTCAGGGTTGCATGGAAAGTCTGAGGATGGATGCATTCATCAGACTGGACAGCTGGTTGGGAAGACATGTTTTGAGTGACCCAGAATTTGGGGACATCGTGCAATGATGGGCTCTTTGTGGAAAGCAGTTTGAGATGTCGGGGCATGCTGGGGACTCAAAGTAAGGGATTTTGGAGAGATGAGAAGTTAGGGTGTTTCCAATGGGTTAAAAACATAGTTACATCAGTGGTGGTGGAGACCAAAGATCTACCTAAGCCAAAACCTTTTACTCAGGTTCTTAAATAAAGAATACAGTGCTAAATGATCCTTCTCTTCTGGACTCGAGGAATTTTGAGATAGAAGTTGCATCTGGGACATCTTGTATAATAATTCTTGAATTTGTTTTACTGCTTTTTCAGTTCTTTTATATATGACTCCAAGATATATATGACAAATATTTGTATGAGAGTAAGTATTTATTTTCTTCTGTCTAATCATTCAGTGCACTTGTCCCCAAGGCCTTGTATAATGAGAACAGTGAATAATTGCCCTCTATTCACCTTTTCCATGAGGTTTATAAATGCATAGGTCTGCTTATTTTTTTCTTCAGAAAGCTCATTTTGAATGGAAAAAAAATTAATATATATATATATACAACTATATTACTCTTTTTCTGTTCCTTCTTTATCCTTGTTTGTTGGTTCACTTGTGGCATTGCAGGTACAGGTACATCCAACATCTATACGGATTCATGAAGAAACTGTCTTGTTCTTTAGTCCTTTTGAAATATTTCTGTTGGTTTATCTTCTTTATCATCCAAGAATATTGTAGTTGTGTTTCTAGGGAACAACCCAAACTGACACAAAATTTCTTTCCTGAGCGAATTGCTAAAATAGAAAGTTTTTTTAAAATTATTATTATCATTATTATTATTTTTAATATACTGTGCTGGTGCAAGCACTTTAATTCTGAATTTCAGCTGATTTTGTTGTTGTTGTTGTTGTTGTTTTGTTTGTTTGTTTCTAAGCTCCTTGAAACCATTCACAGTGTTATTAGTTTTTACTGTGCTGAATGTTTTGTTATCATAAGTAGTTTTCACTAGCTCACCAACCCTAGATCAATTATGGATATACAGATGAGCCAAGACCCATAGCAGATGTCATTGGGATTCTGCTCATAACTTCCCCTCATTGGAAAAGTAATCATCTTTGATCACTTAACAGGATACAAATCTGTAAAAAAAAATAAAAATTGTCCATTGTAAAATTGTAGGGATATGGTAGTGCTGCCATTCAAGTGCCTTAAAAAGCTTAATTACATCTTGCTCATTTACCCTTGCCTGGTGCTACATTTGTATGCAGTCGATGTATCTTAAGATCTCTAACTTAGTACATCAAATATGGAGAGGAACAGCCTGAAAAACTTAATTTGTGCAATTGAGTAAGAATATTTTGATAGTAAGTAAAAGAGAAACAGGAGCAAATCCAAGCAGATTTGAAATTACAATAAAGTGTTTTATTTACTTATTTTCCTAGAAGTTATTATGATAATGTCTTGTTTCCAGAGAACATTTGAAAAAGCTCTTGATATACCTTATATTCGAAATGTTTTTATGCTATATTTATCTCATAATCCAAGGCTATCATTATTATTAAGACTTTACTCCTCTTCATTCTTTAGTTTCAGCATTTCTCTGACTCTTTTTGCCTTGCTCTGAGCCATTGGAGACTCGTATCACCTAGACATGTATTACAGACCGGGTGCTCCTACTGGCATTAAATTCTTCTGCTTAAGAATGTTAAAGTCACCAAATTTGGGATCAGCAGGATTTTGGTCTCTGTTACAATAAATGAACAAGAATTCTGGGGAGCAATTTGCCTGGTCTATATTTTGGAACTGTCTCATTCAATTAAGTCCATATGGTTAAAGGGAGCAGGACAATAATGATGTTTGTAAACTGACATGATCTCTTCTTATTGTTAGATTTACTTGTAGCTTTCACACACAGAAGTTAGGCTTTAAGTTAATTGTAAATTATTTTTTTAAGTGTTTTATGATCCCTGAGAACTTCTGCAGGCTGTCTAGTGGTCATGTTCAATTTTAAGTTTCAAAGTTCTTCTCAGAGTACAAATTGTTTTTATAATAATTTCTTAATTGTCTTCAGATAAGTAAATTAAAGAGAGAGAAATTGAGAATTGAAATCATATTAACAGTGCTTCAGAGAAAGTTGTAGCTATGAGATCTTGGTTCTCCTATCCATGGAACATCTGTACCCTTCACAGCTAGGATAAATAATCATTTCTCTTGTCGTTTATTATTTTGTTTCTGTTATGTCAGTGTATTAATAAAAATGTCAGTATATTAATAAGGTACATCATTCTGTTTTGTCAATGGAGAACTCTAGCCATTTTTTAAAAAAATTAGTCTTTTATTGTTCTGTTTAATCATATTTAAACAAGCATCACAAAGATAAAAAATAAGAAGGGTTTGTGGTACATGTTTTAAGAAAAAATATGTTCTCTGATTTTTCTGTTATATTCCTGTCTTACCAGTAAATTCGTCCTTTATACTGTTATATCTCATTCCTGCCCATTTAGGTGCATATATCTGGAAAATCCCAGCAAAAACATCTAAACTGAATGGGGTAAAATATTAGAACCTTGTCAGAAAATCTTTATTTAAAAAGGACATAAATCTGAGGTTATTCAGCTTCCCCCTACCCCACCCCCAGCTGAGTTATGTTTATTAAAGTGCTTGTTTGCATTATTTCCAGACACAAGTTGAAAAACAATATTCCATACAGATAAAATATATTTATTTGTTGGTAAATGGAAGAATTTTATATCATCAGTCTTTTGAGACAGTATTAATATTTATTGGGTAAAAAAAAAAAAAAAAAAAAAAGTGGGGCATTTTTAAAGATGTCAGCAAGTATGGGACAGCTTAGGATAAATTTCTCTGAGGTACAGGACCATGTTCTCAGCTTTATGTACCTGATAAATGTTGTTCAGCTTTTGTCAATGTCATTGGAGCCATTAGCAGATCGCTTCAAAAAGTTCAGTCATTTAAAAATGAACTGAGCTGTTCTTTATGGACATCCATTATTAAAAAGAAATATAACAGAGTTGTCATGAATGACTTTCATCTCACATCAGTTCCCCATCCCTGTAACTACCTTGCCTTCAAAGGAGGTGTTCCTAATCTAAAACCATTATAGATTTTAAAGTCAAAAGGGCCATTTTGATTATGTGTAATCTGACCTTTGGCATAACATATGACATAAAATTCCACCTGCATTAGGCCTGATGATTAAGCCTCTGCTTCTTTGAAAGGTGATGAATAATGTATCCCACCTAACTTCGTCTCTCTAGAAAATAGTCGTATATTCTCAGCTTTCTTAAGTAAATGGAAAAAAAAAAAAAAAAAAGAAAAAAAAAAAAAAAGCATATTTCAAGGAAGATTCATCACACATGCTTCAGTTACTTAAAACATAAGTTGAGCTGCCTGCTGGGGGTCTTGTCTATCTCCAGTACCTGTACTCTGTTTTAGGCTAGCCTTGTAATTTAAATACTTGGAACTAGCTGATACAAACCCATCCTATACGGCTTTGATCTTAACATTTCACTAGGTGTTGATCAGTTTTCCCCTGGGTTTATTACTGCAGCTTAAGAGTTTATTTGTATTCTGAGTTTGTTGAGCTGCAATAGCCAAGTATTGAATCTGGTAACTAGATCTCTGTTAACCATCACAGACCATCAGACTCTTTCCCTCCTATAGACAGCAGTAAAACTGAAGGTGAAACTGGATCAGAAGACAGACACTCTATTTGCATTTCATCTGAAGTTTGCAAGATGTTGGGGATGAGTCTATCCATCTGAAGGCTTTTGCTTTTTTGTCAGTCTATCAAAATAAATATCCAAAATATTCCATCTGAAAGTTGTAAAATGTCTCAGGAAAAGCACCTGGGTTATCAGTGCTTCAATTCTACTCTACTTAAGCTATTCAGTAGAGCTGTTTTTCAGTCTCTATCTGGATGTATGAACCCCGTTAATGTTGACCTGCCTCCCTCCAGATATAATTAACCAAGTGTCATTAGGACAAAACTGAGAAAAATGTTACAGCATTATCGTTCTCTTTCTTCTTGGGGGCTACATTTGGAACTGGTGTTTGCAAAATCATGTTGCATTGATGTTAACAGGAGCAGGACTGCAACTTTTGGCAGCAAGCACTTTTTAACTGCAGGTGTCCTACACGAGGGACATGCTGAAAATGCTTTCAGGCCAGCTATTACGGCTAGGGATAAGACTAGCAATATTTTCTTAGGTACTGAGTGATGCTTGTTGCAGTGTGCTTCTTTGGAGTGAATCTTCCTATATAGAGACACCTCTGATCAATAAATTTGGGAAATTTGCAGGGCAATGAAGTGGGGAGGAAGTTTACAAGACCAGGCAGAACAGAAATCTCCTGGATTTCACCGTGTCTGTGGTCCATCAGATGATTACTGAAATGAAGAAACAAACAGAAAAACCCTTAGCAGGGACAATCTCACCATGTCTTAATTGGAGAGCTGTTAAAATATAGCCCTGGATGAAAAGAGGTTCAGAAGTACTACAACTTGTTTATTTCATTGATTATATAAGTGCTTTTACTTATTAACCAGGAGTGAAATTCTGCTGTTAACTGAGCATATATAATTTCTGTGACTGCAAGAGTTTCGGGCAGAGGGCAAATTACACCTTGGATTGCTTTTATTATTTGCATCATTTGCAGTCAAGAGAAAGCTTTCCTTTTCCAAATGCTGCCAAAAATGATGTTGCAGCTTTTTTTTTTTTTTTTTTTTTTTTTTTTTTAATTAGGCAAATTATTAAGATAGTCATGAAACAGGCTCCTGATATGTTTCTGAAAAGCATTCAGAAATAGAGTACAAATCCCATCACCTATGGAATGAGAATTACTGAGCAGCCGTCAAACTACGATACGTTTCCAAGAAAGAGTTCCATAAAGTGCCTGATTAACAGATAGCAGCCCTGGAAAGTCCAACAGAATCACAATGTGGTACAATTTAATCAGGTACTTGAATGCATTACAGGGTTTTCCAGCCATTGTTTTGTTCCATACTGTAAAAGCTAAAACTGGGAATGAAAGCCTAAGCCAAAATGTTTTAAAATCTGCTTGGTGGTAGGCAATTTGTCTTACATTTTGGCCTTCCCAGTGCTGCCACCGAGTGTCTCTGAGCCTGTTCTCAGCTTGGCCACCACTTGTGGCACACACAGAGCAGGCTCTTGCCGTAGCCATCGGGGCTGCAGCCAGCTGCCAGTCCTCCTGCGCATCCTTTCTACCACCTCACTTTGGCCAGCATGAGCTTACCTCATTAACAGGGCTGGGCAAGTAAAGATGACCTTATTGCGGGATATTCACGCAGTATAACATCCTTGTTAAATGTTGCTTGTGGATAGTGATGGAGCTCTCGAGGGACTGGATCACAGCTTTGTTAATGCCCTTCTGTGTAGTCCATCGCTGCGCATAAGCGCTGTGTTTTGCAAGCGTGTTTTACTGAGAGCAATTCGTACCGTGCAGCATCAGTAAAGGAACAAAGTCTTTTGTGAAGGTAGAAAGGGAGCAGAATGTCTTCTGTTCAGTGCTCTATGAGGCTCTTTAATATAACTGCGGTCTAATAGTGCTTTGTGTGTTTTCATAAACCGCAGCGAGGCACCCTGCCTACGGGTCATTTGTTAATTGAAGTTTCAAGGCATTCAGCTAATACATTCTTTCTGACAGTGGGTATTTATTGGGAATAATGTATTTTATTCGGGCAAAGTGGGTGAGTCTGCAGAGTCACATGGAAATAATGCTGCTGCTCCCCTGCACAGAGAGCCACAGCCTGCGCCAAGAAGAGAAAGGAAACCACGAGGGAAACTTTGTTAGGGCTTGTTTGAACTTCAGGGAGAAATGTCTGTGTGCTCAAAAGCCAGTCCTGGCTGCTGCGTGTCTCCTAATGAAGAATTATAGTTAATCAACATAGCCTCTGACTTCGCATCTGAGAGGTCGCATGCAAGGCTTTCACTTCTCGAGGAGGTGTTAGTCCTTTTCATACCGAACAAGAAGGGACTCCTAATGACACCAATTAAGAGATGTGAAGGCCTCGTTCCACTCTTTATGGCATGATAGGTCAGTTAAAATGAGACAACAAAACACGCAGTGCAGACGGGAGCAATTTGAGCTATTTGTGGAAAGATGGATGTCCGTGGCTTAACTAGCAGAAGACAGAATGAGCTTGCACAGCCCACCCAATTACAGCCTCTCCATCACAAGAAAACGAAATAATTTGGAAACTTCGCAAATGTTGCCGTGTATTTATTTGCAGAGAAAATGGTCTCTCTCTCTCTCTTTTTTTTTTTTTTTTTTTTTTTTTTTTTGTGAGCTTATTCCTGGGCCAAACCCGTCATTATGTAGGTATCGTTATAAAGACAAAGCCCCATAAGTAACAACTGCTTGAACTATTAGATGACTGGAGCTGGCAGGATTTGGGGGATGAGGCTGGATATAGTGCTGGCAGAGCGGGCTGTTCAGCACAAGACACATTTCACAATTTTGCCACTGCCACTGGATATGGAAAATGTTAATGAAAAATCAGAAACTCTATTAATTCCCACTGTAATTACGCAGCTGGGCTTTAACCTTTCAAAGACCCACATTTTTAATTACAAAAACAACTATTAGTTTTCTTTGTCTCTTGTGAGCCTGTTGGTCTAGGTGTTTGCTCTACTCTTGCCCTTACTGATGAAGGATCTGGGGCTGAAGAGGAAAGGGGTGTAAATAATTGTTACAGCCTGACAATTACATGGATAGGCAGTGCACGGTGTGTCTGAAATGCCAACCACACGCATATCTTCACTGTGCAGGATTGATGTCTCACGTTGATACAATATTCTTGCCTTGTAAAGCTCCATCTTTTATTTCAGCTTGTAGCCTCAGTGTTGCTTGTTAAAATAGCACAAGATCTGGTTGACATGAGGTTTTGTGGAGACATTTCTTCATTAAAACCATTGCTCAAATTGCACTTTCTCCTCCATTTTACAACCAATCCATTATACTCTGCACTAGAGTTTTTTTGTTGGTTTTTTTTTTTTTTTTTTTTTTTTTGACAAACAACTTTGTACCAAAAATACATGGCCTCTGGTGTGAGTCTGTCTGTACTTGTGGGGCAGTGCTTGAAAAGGAGAGCTGCAATATAATAAATCTTTCCTTCTGCTTTCATCTGGGAGCATTAAATTTATCTCATAATTTGAATTTCACCAGTTTGCTCGAATTCATTGCAGACTCTTTGTCTCTTTGGAGACTGCCTGTGGTCTGCAGACCCCAAATTTCCAACTGTCTCTTGAAGATCAGAGGAAAGCACAGTATTTCGTGGTTTTGCCTGGGAACTGGCCAGATATTTAGGATGTTGTGAGTGTTTCTGGTTAATGCTAATAGTGACCTGATTGAGTGGGAGAAGGGGGAACTGCAGAAGACCAGCTGTTACGTAGGATGTGGGTTTCCCATCCTGAGTGGTTTGTGCAGGACTACTGTGGGAAACCAAATGTGGTTTTTAGGGCTGACCTAGCTACTCCTACCACAACGATGAGTAACAATGCTACTTTGTTCAATAGCAAGTGCTTTCAGCAGCCCAACTACCATATCTTTTGCAAAGTACTACTTATACGGACATAATACAAATAACTGTACATGGGAGGTGAGGGGGAAAAGCTTTCCATAATACTAGGAATTTAAGCTGATTCAGATACTTAAAAATCGCTGGGCTATAGCTTAGCTCTTCACTAAGGGACTACTGAGAGAAGCCATTTGAAAACTCATTAGCAAATTTAGCATATGAAACTTGAAGTACAAATATATGGTGTGACACGGTGTTATTTGTTCAGTACACCAATGTTTTATGGGCATTCTAAATACAGAGACCGAAATGAAGGAAATTGGTACTACAGAAAGGTAAAGAGAAACTATAGGAATAGAGATACAATAGAGACTCATTTAGAAGGTGTCCCCAGCTGCCTCGTCTTTGTTAATAATAAAGGAAATGTTTTCCAGTGAGTTAAATACTGTCTGATTACGTGGATGAAGTTACAAAAAAAATAAGGAATGAAATCTGTACAGGGACAGCTTTCTTGTCCCCCTCTTGTGTTACTTTGAGTTACTTTGCTAAATGCAAATCCCAGAAGTCACCTTGAAGTTGGAAACTTTGGAATAATTTCCATTTTGGCTTTTTGTGTGTGTGTGAAATGGTACACAAAAATATAGCTGCAGATTACATGGTGGCAATAAACTGTTCTGATCCAAGAGTGTGGCAGCAGCTGTGCTAGTGTACCAGCGGTGGTGAGGGGTCCTGCTATGCCCTGCCATACCCACTGATGAGACCTGGTGAGGTCCATATGCCTTGAGGCACCTGATGGGTCAGTGTTTGGAGTTACTCCTTCTCCCATCCATATGGCTGGTCTGTTCCATCTAGAGGCAGGGAAAATTCTAGTTAACTTTGTGCATTAACGTTGTGATTTTCTGTCTTTGTTATCTGTGCTTGTTTGTTACTTACTGATGTTTACATTTCAACATGAGGGTTTCAAGTTCACTTTTTGCCCATAATATTTTATTTTATTTTGTATTTTATTTACTTTTTTTTTTTAAACTGTCTACCACTTGTACAAAGCACTATTCAAGATACCTCCTAATTTAATCGCACAATACGTGCCAAGAATTGAGTCAGTGTCTATATGTTAGAGGAGTGAGTTAATCACAGAAGAGTGATACTGATTTAAATGCCCTACAAATTCAGTGTCCACTGTGTAGCATGAACCACGAAGGACAGGATGAACTCTGTGCAAAAGAAGGTAACTACGAATCTTGTAGAATTTTAAATCCACATTTTAAAATCTGTAGCTTGTGGGCCTAATATAAGTACATAATATGGCAATGGCGTATTGTTAGTAGCATAGTATACTTCAATATAAATTACAATATAGTATTATATGTGCAAGTATAAAGAAATACATAAAAAATAGTATTAAAGCCCCACTGGTATTAGAATATAAAAATGTATTAGAGCTCACATTTCAGTTCCTAACAAATAATGCAATAAGAAGGAATGAAAATTATTCTTGACTAGGACCATCTGGTTCCTTATCACAAATAAATGATTACTACATAATAGTACGTTGTTTCATTGAGGTAGAAATTACATGAAATCTTTGAGACAGTAAACTGTTTAAGGACAATAAACTAAACAAAAGTAAAATTAATTTGCAGCATGCATTTATTTTCATGGTTTATGTCAACAATGTGAATAAAAAGTTAATATTAGCTCAGTTTCTTCAGAAAACAATTGATTTTTTTTTTCTTTACCTCTTTTGACAGGAATCATATTATATAATTGATAGATGTCCACGTTAAAAGCAGTTGGTTGGCTATTACTCCCAACTGAGAAATTAGTTCAAAACTATTCACTTTTTAATGGTTATTTATCTTTTCTAAATTAACCCTAAGTAATTGATTATCATGGAAGGCGTCTACTTGTTTTGGGGCCAGAATTGGGCTGCAGCTTCAGTCTTCGCAGCTCCTTGATGTTTCTCCTAGAGGTAGTAGCTGTTAATAAGATTATGTCCTTCTGCTTTTATTTGCTCTTCTAAACAGAGCAGTTTCCTGGGGGCCCCATTTCTTGCATAGACAGCCCTGTCCTCCTGAGTGCTCTGACAGCAATTGTCTTTCAGTACTTATACGTGGGGTTTATAGATCTTGAACAGAAGTGATTGAATTTTTTAGCACGTTTCAGTATCAATGCCTTCCACAGCACTAATGATAACTATCAGTACTGGCTGATACACAAACTCCATCATATATCTGAAAAGCATATTTACCTTGCTGTTTGTTGCTTTCAAATCTCACCTGAACATCTTATTTGCTTTAATAATGACCAGAGGTAGAAAGAAATTACATAGAGGGGTTTTAAAGCTTGTCTTAAAGTACCTTTCAGAAGTCAAAATGCTAGAAGTAAATGATTCAGTGTTTCTGGACTACTGTTATGTTTTGTTTTGTTTGTTTGTTTGTTTTTCAGCCACTTGCTCCACCTACTTATGCAATGAATATAAACCTCTCAACACCGCTGTTCTGATGATGCTGTCAGTACATGTAGGAATACGCATCACTTTTAAGCCCTCATCACTACCTCAGGGGTAGCATTATAACGAGACTGCAATAATTTCTATCTGTTTCTCAGAAACGGTGCATTTGTCTAGAAATAGCACTATTTGGGCATAAGGAATGTTGCAGAAAAAGGCATGGAACAGGTTTTGTTTTCCTTTGGAGCTAGTTTGGATGTGGATACAGAAATATATATATATATATTTTTTTTTTTCTTTTCTGAGAACGTTGACAGCCTTCCATACTTTCAAGTACATTTGTCTTACAGAATAAGCTTAATTAAGAGTAGCAACAATGGTTGTAATAACATATGGCCATGAGGAATATATAGAATGGAAATTTATAGGTACCTTCTGAGAACTTAACACAAGGGATAACGTATATAGAAATATTAACGCAAGGCGTTTTAGGAGACAGCACTTTGCTAGTCCCCGTAGAAATGTAGTGGTAGGTGACACCTAGTGGACTTCAGCTTTAACTACAGCAATGTGCCCACGAATGCTTCAAGATTGGAGTTGAAAGGAAAAAAACATTCCTGGAGCAGTTGAAGCCGACCATTCTGCTCGCTCTATTTACAGACGTGAAAATTTTGTACCATACCAGGATTCTTTGTTCTGTTAAAAATGCTAATCATGATGGGACTGTAACGAGAGGGAGCAAAAAGCTTTTTTCAGCCTCTCCATCTTTCCAATGAGTTATTTCTTTTATGTTTCTTGAGGATGCAAGATTTAGAATTGTAAATACACGATTTTTGGCTATTTTTTATTCCAAAATATAGGTTTACCTTTATGGGAAAATTATTATATATATGGGAAAACTATGTTCGTGGGGAAAGGAAAAAAAAAGACAAGAAACAAGCAGGGTTTTCTGACAAAGAACAGAGTATCTCTTGCAGTAGCGTGATAATCATGATCTTTCTCAAGGCATGGTGTCATTACACAGAATGAATCAAATTAATTGATTAATTGTACTGGGCTTCGTCTCACCAAACAACTTAGATATTCCTTTGTATTATTCTGATGAGTTGTTTTGGGGGTTTTCTTGAGTCTTACATTTATTTGGAATCTTAAGCATTGCTTTACTGGTGCGTGCAAACACCAGGAAATAAAACTATGAAATTCCTTCCTTCTGTAGCTAGAGCAGCGTTAAAGAAACACATACAGTCAAATTTTGTTCTCTAATGAAAATACATTTCATTTCTTAATCTTATTAACAAAAATTAAAATAATGAAATACTAGAATGACCATTAGATGCTTACCAGCATGCATGTACTCGTCCAACAGTTTAGTGCATACAAAATCATTTGAGTTCATGTTGGAAATTTTACCCTTTTGGGTTATTTTTCCATTTAGTGCAGGTCTAACTCAGGTCACTTCTATACATTTTCTTATGGATGTCATTGAAGAATTTTTTAAACATTGTTTTGGGTCTGATCTTAAAGTAAGCAAGTGTTGTGCCAGTAACTTTGTTCTTGACTTAGTGATGTCTCAGCTTCTTAACGAGATAGTCATGAGAGCACAGTCACCTCAGGGAGCATAGAGTTATAATGTATCCAAGGATATTTGTAGGGAGGATGGATCAGGAAGATTTGTCCTAGCGCGAGGCAGCTGAGGCACTGCCGTGCCTTTCTTACCCTTTATACCTCTGGAGAAACTTCATTTAATAACTAGACTCCCCTGAAAGCACTGGTGCTTGATGTTCTTCCATGGCAGATGTGCTAAATTGGCCAGATTCCATTTTAATCTCTCGTTTGCTGGTTCTCATAATGAAGTCTTGACCTCCCAGCAGACGGGGTTTCCAAAGCAGTTCTGCTTACCACTAGGAGGATCTATGGACCAATGTGTGCCTGAGTGTATGGCTTTTACATCCCATGGAGTGGCGTAATGGGTCAGGGGCTGAAGGGTGCTGGAGTCAGAATAACTCTTGGAGTTATTAAATAAGCACATATACATGCATCACAGCAAGAAGATGCCCGCACTCTTTTCTTTGCTATGATCTTACCATGTATCTTTCTAGATACTCCACGCAATTCAGGCATGATCTTCTGAAACTGCTTTAAACCTTTCAGATTACTTGGTAACTTGAGAAAACAGGCCGAATTGCCATGCTTAATTTCTAACTGTGGAGCTTTTATAGGTGTGCTACAGCTTGGATAGAATGAGTTTTAGCAAATGTATTGGATCACTTTGCAGATGGTAAATGTGGCAGGTGGAAGGTAGTGTTGTTCGCACATCTGTATCCTACACTCAGGTTTCTTGAAATGGTTGATTTAAAATATCTGCTCAGAAGATAATTGAAAAACAAAGTAATTCTTCTGCAGTAAAAGGGAGAGAATTTAGTATATACATTGATTTGCATTCATTATGTCGTGCTTAACTTACTCTATAGAAATCTCTTTTATTTTAATCAAAGATCAAACCACAAATTGTTACATACCCATGAGTAAGCCCCATTGAACATACCGGCGGGGTGCGTCTTGGGGCTGCTTTAGTGATGAGAGCCTCCATCCCCACGGCACTGCTCGTGGCACACCGCCTGTTCCTGTGCCATATGTGATGTCCATCCCCAAGGAGCCCGTGCTGGTACACCACAGAACCAGGTCTGTACTCAGTTTAGCTCAGTGACACACAGCCACATCGCAGATGTAATTTGTTCAGCCTCCAAATCAGCACAGTGCTGGGTGTGAATGCGGAGCAGATGGGCTGCTTTGGTATAATAATACCCTTGGACACTCACGGAGGCTGCTTATTTTACATTTAGAGGCACAGAAGGTGCATTGCACAAAAGCATTCATGGAGAGCACCAAGGGGTGGAAAATTGAGAACACCTGGGACAGACAATTTCTGCTCTGAATGGCCTGATAACACCTATCTTTATCCATAAGAGGAGCCCAAGATGAGTTATAAAGTAGCAGCTCATTGGCAAATACCCTTTTATATGTTCCATGTGAGGATTTGGTGATACCAAACATATGTAGATTGGTTTGGGTTGGAGTGGACCTTCACAAATCATCCAGTCCAACAACCTGCTGTGGGCTGGGACCCCTCCCCACCAGCCCAGGCTGCCATCCAGCCTGGGCCAGGACCTCACCATCCTCACTATAAAAAAAACCATTTCTTCCTTATCTCTGATAAACAGCAATAGCACTTTCAAGATACTGCTGTTGCACAATTTCTGGAACTGTGTTTGCTTACCCTGTTATTCCTGAGAAAGAGGCAGCCATGGACACTATCTTCATTTGGACATGGCTGGCTAACATTGTCCCATACTTAAAGCAGTGATATATATACTGCATTGGTGTACAGACAGCTTCATTTCTATGTCATTTTGTGTTTGGTTGATTGAATGTACGTGTTCCATGCACCCAACTCAAAGAGGAGCAAGTTTGGTGTTGGATATTAGATGGATGAGCAAGTTTGGTGTTGTTTATCAGATGGAGGAGGTGGCCCCTCATCTAAAGTTGGGGGTTGCAGTCAGTCCTCACAAGCCTTCTCAACTTCAGTAGCACCAGGTTCATGTTCTTCTTGAGGTTTTTATGCAATCTTGGTGTCACGTTACTGTGCATGAGACACTGCCATTAGAGTTTCCAATGCAAACCCACCAGGTCACTCCACCAGCCCTAAGGCCTAAACATCTTAAATTCCCGTCTCGCCCAACACGCTGACTCAGCTGTTGCTACTGCAAGTAAATCTGGGCCCGATGTTGAGATCTGTGTTTATTTAGTGTGTGCTAAGGACAGACTTTCCCTGAGTCAGCATTTCAGGGCTCAATGCATAGTGAATTTATGTAAAAGCAGAAGTTATAGGCATGAGGTCTGCCTTGTCCACCAGGCTGCAAAAGCCTCAATATTAAAAGAATAACTGGAGAACAAGATTCCTGTGCTTGTGCTAGCTCTGACGCCTAGAGTGAAAATAAATTAAAGACCTTGTTACACTGTGAAAGACTTTCAAAAATTAATCTTACAGCAGCCTGCATAGCACTGAGGGCTTAAATGCATTATTGACCAAACTGGTGTTCACGGTCTGTTGTGAAAACTAGGAAGGGCTTGCATCAATTTATCTTTCTCATGTAATATCCTTTCAGTCATAAATCTTTAGGCTGGGTGGCTCTTTGAGCAGTAAGATTAGGCTGATGATCTGCGTTTAGTTTTGTTTGATGCAAATAAGCTGAAAAACAGGTTGGGATGTTCTGGAAACTCCATAGGTATTCAGAAGTGTAACCCTTGCTGTACAATTCAGGTAATACGAGGAACAATTTTGGCACGTGATCCACATTTTGTAAAATAAACTGTGGACTTCAGAGCTAAATCTAGCCACAAAATAACCTGCAGTCTTTGGACCACACTGGCCATCAGTTTCTGTGTTCTTCTATCTGTTTTCCAGTGCGACCCAGGGTGCTGGAGCACATGCTGCAGTAAGCCCAGTAGATGGAGCAGGGTGGCAGCAGTGCTGTGTAGGTTGAGCTATAAGGCTATAGAGACAAATCCACCCGATTACCTGCCAGGGAGAAGAAAAGAGGGAGAGGAAAAGGGAATATGTGAAGAAGCAAAGAACAGACTTAGGAAAGACAATTTAAAATAAATAAATAAATAAATAAATTTAAAAAGGGAGGAAACCCACTTGGCAGACATGTAATGGTAATACAGAAAAAGGTATGAGAACAGGTGATGAAATTTGGTTTTAAGCCCCAAGTAAGTTTAAATTTTTCTTTAATCTTTATTTATCTGTATTTACCTAGAGTTTTGCACCCTCCATCTTATATCATAATTAGTAATAAAAAAATGAGGTATTTGTATATATAATGTTATATTTTTGTCTTGAGAATCTTATTTGAAGTTGAAGTATCCTCAGTAATGCATTTAAGCCAGAAATGTACTGCAGTCGCAGTTTTCATTGTTTAATTTCAGTAGAAGAAATTTTACTTTACTTGACTACTCCAGAAATACTCATCTTAAATTACCTTATGAGGCTGAGCTCTACTTTTATTGCTCTTTTCTGTTATTTTGTTTTATTTTCTTGTTGATGAAAGAAAAACTAAGCTGTTCAGTGGTGAATGTTCCACTTCTGCTGCTAAATATTGTTGAAAAGTAATATTATTTCACTTGCTACTTGTGAAATGAACCCTAACTATAAAACTGCAATGTGATAGTCAGATAGTGAAAGTAGTAAACTCCATTACAGAGTTTGTCTCTGTGATCATTTTGGGATATTAGGAAAATGACGATGTATATATATGTATATATATATATATCTGTTACAGTAAATCATGTTTACTGTTGAATGATCTATATGAAATTAAAGTGGGATAAATAGCGGAAAGTTGTAATTGAATTTATTTTATTTTTTTTATTTTTTAATGGAAGTACTCAAGACATACATTTAACTTACAAATTGCAACATAGCGTATCTTCCTCCAGCAAAGTAACTATTATTACAGTAAGAAATACATCAAGTCCTGTAAAAATAAGTAAGATCCTTTCAGACATAGGTAAGATTTTGATTATACGTTACAGTTCTTATCTTGTGCACTTTAAAGCATTGCATCAATTTCAGGAATGTTCTGGGTAACTCTGATTTCTGCCAGTGCAGATACATATGTTAATAAAAGAGCAGCTGGGGCCATGCTGGTAATCCACTCTGGTTTACATAAGAATTTTGTTTAGAGGAGAGTTCCTCATTACTCCTTCTATGATGATAATGTGATTCCAGAATTTCAGTTGTTGATTTTCACCCTCATGCCATGAGAAGCTGTCCTTCCTTTTTACTTCTCAGTGAAATCATTTGGCAGGCTGCATTAAAAAATCCATCAGTGAACACAGTCAAATTAAAAAACAAACAAACAAACAAAAAAAAAAAGAAACACCAAAAAAACTTCCCAAGTGAGAGGTTTGTGTTTTTTTTTTTTTTCTTAATCCAAATATTCTGAAGCTAAATATATTTGTAAATCTCTGCTCCCCAACATGTCCTGTCTGAGCTTTTTACATCTCTTATATTATACATATAAAGTGGTCTTTCTTAAAACCGGAGACATTATCAGGTGTAGGAAATAAATGTTTGGAGGAGGCAAAGGAAGAGTCAGTCTGTCGAGTTTTGACAGTGAGCTTCAGTTACAGCATCTCTGCCAGTGCTCCCCTACAAAGCAAGTGTATCACGGTATGGCATGGAGGCCCTTAAATGCCATTACCTGAAACCAGATAAGAGAAGGCAAGTGATCATAGTCTGTCTGGTGGATCCCAAACTGAGGAAGAAAGTATGATCTACACACAAAGTCCACCAGTATTGCTACCAGGGTCACTGGGCATGCCATCAACATGAAAGCACCGAGTGTGTAGAGGCAACAAAAATGATAAGTTCACAATTATGAATTTTCTACCCTATATTGAGGAAGGGAGGAATAGGATGAGAAATTAAGGAGGCACTACTGTAAGCAATTGCATGTGTTTTGATGATTCTTGTCCTCAGTGGGGTAGGATCATTGTTTATGAGCTCCATAAACTTTCTCTTGCATGGAATAAAAAGCAAAAGAGTAGACGCTGCTATGTTAGAATTGTGATATCTGGGAATAGCCTTGAAAATGTTAACAAATCTCTAATTAGAAGCAGGACTGTTCATGGGAAATGTGAATCATTTGCTGAGAAAAGCAGATCTGAGCAAATGAAATGCCTCCAAATAGCAAAAGACCGGGAGCTATACATGGAACTTGAGTACAGGATGACTTCATCTCAATATCCACGATGCAACTAAAGTCGTAGGTGGCAAAGTTAAAAAAAAAAAATAGGCGAGACTTCAGTATGAAAGCAAGCAAGTCAAGGAAATATGGAGCAAAGTTGGGTGCCACTCTGCCCATTTCAGGGATAACCCAGCACAGAGACAGACTGGACAACCCAGATTCTGCTTTCCATTTAATCACCTTTGGCAGCATAATGAAAGTCACAGACTAGTTAGGTTGGAAGGGACCTAGAAAGGGCACGGATCTGACCGTGTGTCATCTTGGCTCAGGTTCCTCAAAGCCTTACCTGTGCGATGCTTTCAGTGTCCCAGGGGATGGAAATTCCAGAAGAACAGAAGAAAAGCTATACCAAAATAGTAGAAATCTGTGAAATAGAGGTAATAAAAAGGAAACAGAACTAGCTAAGATATATTGAGGCTGTGCTGGCAGCCTCATGCAGCAAAGAAGACAAGAAACTGAGATAGAGTTGATAGTCCAGCCCTCAAAAAGTCACACACATTGAGGAAGACAGCAGCTGATGCTGTGATGAGCCAGAAACCATATGCAGCAACTATACACTTCGGATACCACGACAGATGAGCCAAAGTATAGCAGAAAAATGCAGAGGCATGGTAGTATGGTAGTAAAAGCAGAGCCAAGGCTAGAGCCAGGCATGTACAGAAAAGCTTGGTGCAAGAAAGTCAAATAAAGGTAGAACAATTCAAAGACCTTCTAGGCTGCTGCCTGGTGGAGAAAAATCATCAACATGAAGTCAAGTCTCTTCCAATCATTAAAAAATAAACCAGAATTAATTCTTATTTGAGAACCACTGGAGTGCACTTTAAAGCCAATAAATTAAAGCATGATGGCAGTCAATACCGTGTCTTTGTGCTGAACTCTGTACTGATAACCCTGTGCCCTCACAGGTCAGGAATGCTTACAGGGAAGGAATATTAAGAGTACAAACTGATAAAATCAAGTGCAGCAACATGTATAGAGCTACATGGAAGGAACATGGGTTTCGAGATGTGAAGAACAGACCAAAGAAAAAAAAAAAGCAACATTGGGATGTATATATAATTGCAATTTAGCTGATTTAGCTGTAGATACAGCATATCATACTACATTATGTACTTACAGCATTTATGCAAGTACTGATGTTGACAATGAAGCAGTCTAGTTGTACAATCACAAAATTACCCAGTGCAAGGTGCACAGTGCTTAAATGAACAATAATGCATGTTTTAGAGTAAAGTTCAAAAGAGGGAATTTGCAGTTTATTGCTATAAAATACAATTTTTGCTTCTGTCCAGTGAAGCTGACACTTGCTTTTCTGTGAAATGGCAAAGCTGGCAGAAGCAGCCTGGGGTTCACAGCCAGCATTTTCAGTAGGAGATGTTTTCAATGCCTTTTTTTCCCTTTCCCTTTCCCTTTCCCTCTCCCTTTCCCTTTCCCTTTCCCTTTCCCTTTCCCTTTCCCTTTCCCTTTCCCTTTCCCTTTCCCTTTCCCTTTCCCTTTCCCTTTCCCTTTCCCTTTCCCTTTCCCTTTCCCTTTCCCTGTTTTCCTTTCTCTATTTTCCTTTCCCTATTTTTCTTCCCCTTCCCCTTCCCTGTCTCCTTTTTTTCTTTTTTGAATTTCCATTTTCAGACAGCTTCAGTCAAGTCATTTGGGACCATTGAGGTGCTCTGCATTTCCAGAAATCAGAGGCAGCTTGTCTTAAACTTTACAATCAAGCATTTGAAGCATTTTGGTATTCATATATTCCTTTGGGCCTGTGTGAGTTTGGGCAAAGGCACAGTGAAGGTGGCAGCGGGATATGGCATTTCTGCCTGTCATTTTGATCCTCTAGGATTTTACCTAAAGGAGAATTATGTCAATGCAAGCAGTCTCACTGAATCCTACAATTTAGGTATATGACAATTCAAGCACACTCCAGCTCCAGTGAAAATACATGAGAAACAGAGAATAAGAAAGAAGCCAGATTACTATCAGCACTGCATACCCAATCTATTTTCTGTTTGGCATACATCTGGGTATATTACAAGGTTTTTTGTTTGTTTTATTTTGTTTTATTTTTAGTAGGCCTACAAAAGATAGAAAATTAAAATCTGAACAAAAGATTTTCTACACCACTGATGGCTGAAAAATATTTTATTCCTAACTTCCCATTGTGAATTCATTATCTGAGAAGATTGTTTGGGTTTCGAAAACTGTCGTGTTTGAAATAAACAGAGAATAGCTTTTGCCACCTCCTTCCTTTAACTTAGTGTGAATGTTATGTGGAAGATAGCTGACATAGAGTTATGATATCAGCATCATTTAACTTCTTGCACTTAATTTACCTTATTAACATTTTTATTGCTTTTTGGTGCTATTGCATATATAGAAAAATCATAGTGGTGGAGTCATCTAGTTCAAGCTAAGCATCTCTATATGGCCCAGGGATGCCAACATGCCCTCACTGTAACTTTAAAATGGATTAAATAGTTAAGTTTGCTGGCTATTCTAGTACCTCTCCAGCTGGCAAAGGTGTGGAATAATCTATGACTTAGAATTTTCCCATTTTTAAGATTGCATTTCTACAGTCTGACCAAATAATATGCTAGAAAGAAAAATGGTGTGTTGACCACAGGACTGGTATTTGATTTCAAGCCTTGATGCACCAATACTTCAGTAGGAAATGATCTTGATAGGATGACATTTTGCAATTTATCCTCAGACAGCATGAAGGCTGTAAATTATCATACCTGGTGTTTACCATTGTTTCCCACCCATAATAGTTGGGAAGTTCTTGAGTGAATTTATGATATGTTATTGATAGAATTACTGAAGGTCACAGATAACAACAGGCTGTTTTTCTACAATTATGTTACAGATTTTAATGAATACTTTAAAAGAGTATTGGCATTATATATATGATTTTTATAAGAGTGCTATATTATCATCCAAATTTTTAGTGTTCCATAAAGTATGGGTATGAAATTCTTCTGATTCCTTGTAAATGATTTCAGTAAGTATGTATTTCATAAACTTAATGGTGTCTGGATATCAGGAGCATGTAATTTCACTTCAACTTCTGCTAAGTGGTTAAGAACTGAAGGTCATTGGTGTGAAAATCTCTTAAGTTTCAGAATGGTCTTTGTAGCTTAGGGACTCAATGTCATGGCTTTTTAATGATGATAGAAATTTTATAAGATAAGTAAAGTATATATGTTTTCATAGAGTTTCAAACAGTCTGAAACTTTATAGGAGGAAGTTTATTTTAACCTTTAAATCTGAATTTATTTGAAATAAGTGGGCAAACCAGTATCTTAGATTATTTATATAGAATTTAATATATAAATACACAATTTCATCTAAATAAATACTAACAAAAAAAAAAATCACATTCACTTTCTTTACCAAATCATTATTAAAAGACATTGTAGAATATAATTTTGTTCTTAGGCTTCTGAAGGGATAAGATATATCAAGCTTCTTAAAGAATCCTTTAAACCCTAGCAGATGATTTTACTACTGACTTTTCTCCCACTGACTATTTAACTCTCTTTTTAATTCAATTACATCCTTCTCCATTTAGTCAATGATAATTGATTAATTTCTTTTCATATATTAATATAACTTAGTTGCTAATAAAGCAAAGCCATCAGAAGACATCGAGCTGAAGTTGTATTTTGCAGCAAGCTACAGGCAGGGTTGAAGTGTGCCACGAAGCATTTAACAACTACATGAAGTAAGCCGGGGTGGGAAAAAATGCCTCCCTTGCAAACAAAGTCACTACAATTAGTGCTTAGAGTTGTTAGCTCGCTTGATTTTTCCTTATTTCTTTTTCACACATTTGAAGCAGCTTCTGGGAAATATTTATGTGGAATTAAGGGGTGAGAAAAGAGCCACTAAAGATGCAGGGGTAGTGAGAATGGAAAAGAAAACCTGAGCGTAGGCAGAGTGAGGATGAGAATAAGTAACTGTGCATCTGGTTCAGCAACATTCAATCTTTATCAGCCCCTTAAGTGATGGTCTCTGTGGTAGTCACCAGTAAACCACAAGTCCTGTGGTAGCCAGGCCATAGACTTAATATTGAATTTTCTCTTCTGCTAATTGTTTATTGTGCTGTTTAGCATAAACATGGCTACTAGCGTCTCTGCTTTATTAGGGCTTAGTTAAACAGTTTGGAAAGCTCCTGAGTATGGACAGAGGACTTGTCTCTGTAGTCCTCAATACAATCCTTAGATTTTTATAATTGCTTTTAAGAATGACATTGGTATCATTGATGTATCGCTTCCTTGGCTGGGCATCTTTCAGAGCAGCCTTCAGAATCAGCTTCCATGTTTAATTTCCCCTAAATCACTGTTTATTCATACAGAGAATATGTATTTCTCTGAGGATTGCCTTCACATCTGGTTATCACTGCTATGCTTAAAATTAGACATTTGCTCATCCTAAATCAATTATTTCTGGCAGGTGCAAAACCAGAATCCCTTTGGTACCTGGCACCAAATAGAGTTAAATGGAAAAGAGATGTGTAGGTTGGAGGACTGTTAAGAGCATTTTAAATCAGTTAAATCAGATTCTGTTTTGGTTACACATAATAATCTTGGTTCAGTTACCATCTGAAAGCTTTCCTCTTGTTTTTAGTATTAAAATGTCTAGATACTGAAATGTATACACTGCTAAAAAAAATTAAAAAGAATTTGAATTTATTGTCATCAGCAGTTGGTCCCTACCATATGCACCACTACACTCAGGTTTGGCTGAACTCAGTGACATGCACTCAGCACTCAATGGTAGAAAATTGCAAAGCACGGGAAATCCTTGTCTTCCTCGGTCTGCACTGTTCTGCTTTTCCCAGAATTTCCTCCCAGTGGGGTCTTCTCCCCATCTTTCCAAAATGCCTGGTTTAGGCCTTGAAGAAAGCATACAGGAGATGAAAAGCCCAGCTTGCTGCATGATTTACTATCCCAACATCTCAGGCACAAGAGCTTTCAGCCTTGATGATCTGGAATCGTTTTGAAGATATCTAAGGAGAGCTTGCTGCCTGATTAATCTAATACTAAAGAACTGCAGTTATTTGGGCTTACATTAATATTAATGGAGTGTTGTTTCTAATAATGGACATAATATTTTTTAATCAAATCAATTTAATACACTGCTCTGTGGTATTCAGTTGTGCCTTTCATTTGCATGCTGTCTTTGTTATTCCATCTATATATATATGTATATACGTGTGTGTGTGTGTTTAGATGGGGAAAAAAAAAGAAAGAACAAATTGATAAAAATTGAGTGTAAAAAGGCTTTTCTTACGTAATGAAGCTTTCTCATGGAAAGCAAAAAAATATTTTGAAGCACAGACCCCTACTATTCTTTTAACACAAAGTAACTGGGGGACGTGGGAAATCCAGTTTGCTGCACCAGAATTGGTACAGGAGTTTGATCCTGGCAATCAAAACGATTGCCATGACTGCAGGAGTGTGGAATTAGTATCTCCAATTGCAGCTTTTGGTTTGTATACAGAATTATTCATTGGTCTACATAGAGGAGAACTATTTATTCAGACCTTTGTCTGTCTGAATGATTTTATGTCTATCTTTCTCTTTCCAGTGACTGCACTCAGTAGAGTGAAGAAAATTCTTTGCAAAAATGTCAAAGACTGATGAATCAGGATTCTCTAATAAAACATGTAATAATAATAATGGTAGTATCTAGACATTGACTGTATGGTTATCTACTGTCTTTATTCTCTGTTTGCAAATCATTTACAGAGACAAATAATTTCCTTCTTCTGTTATGGAAAATTGTAGTATCTTTTAAGATAACATTAGAAAAATATGCAGGTGGAGAAGTTATTGAGTTCTGTGATTTATGTGGGAGTTCTTGGCATTGTTTATGTGTCTTTTTTGAGGGAGATTAGCATGGAGAAAGCATGCATCTGTAGATCAATTTGTCTTCCTAGAAGAGATCTATTGTCACCTGCTAGCTTGAGAGATGGAGTACCATGGACGGGTCTAGGAAAAGTAAATAATAGTGCTAGTAAGTAAGCTAGGAATAACAGTTTTATGCCATGACAATTATGCCCATTTTAATGAGTGAAGCAAAGTAATTCACTTGATTGTGGCTTTTGCGTTATAACTCTGAAATTAGCTCAGGAAAGGTTTGAATCTATGGAATACTTAATAGTACTGAAAAAAATAAAATAAGGAGACAGGTCTTTGTCCTCACATTCATGATTCCAGTTTATCTCCAGAGCTAAGGGTGTTATATTCAGACGATTTTCCATCATGTCCCCTTCTAGTTTGCACATCTAGGCTGATTTCAGCTGTAAATTCTGAGCTGCCTTACGCTTATTTTCTGTTTTTGCTTTTATTTTATTTTGTTTCTATTTTCTGCATTTGGATTGGAACTATTTATTACATGCAAAGAAAAGGAAATATCTTCTTGACAAAAACAATATCAGAAGTGTGAATGTTTGCAGAAATTATGAGCACAGTGAAATAGGACTATAGCAGATACTGTTCTGCAGTCTGAAGTACAGCATTTGCTGTTGAGCATCCACTTCTACAATACTGGTAAGCATATTATATTATGCTGGTATAAAACATTCCTCTTGGAACCATTATAAAACCCCAGGAGTAGAAAATGTGGAGCAGGAAGGGGCTCCTTGAATTACAGAAAGCAGTCCCTTTTAAGCATCAGCTACCAGCTTATGACAATCCTTTTCTAAATAGACCAAGTTTTCCCTCAAAAATCATATATTCCAATTTATATTAGGTATTTATATGTTTCGATTTATTATGTCCTTGTCTTGTGGCATGGAAGACAGGTAGAAATGCAGTGGCTTTGAAAGATGGGGATGACTTCATAATTCAGGGGTGATCAGACCACAGCTTAGGTATCTGTAAATTTGGCAGTCATTAGTTGATAATATTTTTGATTAATGCTGTCTATAACTACACTAAAATTGGCCAAAATTGGATGAATCGCCAGAGAAGGACCAAGCAGAAATTCCATGCTGTTCCTTTTGCACTGATTTTTATGTAGGTGTTTTGAAGACAAAAATCCACAGGCACAAAAAAACTTCAGGCTTTTGATTATCAACACTGGCGTTTTGATCTTGTGCTGACCCTCAGAACTGAAAACAAATTTCCCTTTGCAGAATGTGAAAAGATACATGTAAGGCTGCTGAAAGGCTGTGGTAATAAGTGCCATTATGTAGAAATCCCACTTACAGCCAAAGGGAAGATCTGAGCAGAAGAGTTAACTGTAGTCTGCTGTACAATAATGCTTTATGTCTGCTATGTTTTGTTAGATTTAAATAGGTTTTGTCACTTTGATATGCTTTTCTTAAAAAAAGAGTGGAGTATGTGACTAACTAGCATGAGACTTCTGTACAAAAATCTTCAAAGTCAGGCTCTGGTAGGTCATTTAGGACCCTAAATATTCCTTCTTTACTTCTTTACTTCTCTTGATGATCAGTTTTTCCTGATTCCAATCTAGCTTCCAAAAAAAAAAAAAAAAAAAAAAAAAGAAACAACAAACTATTTCTTTTGGCTGATTTCTAAATTATCCACAGGAGGAGAATTCATAGGCCACCTACTCAAAGTACTTTTGAACGCCCTCTAAGAAATTTCAGTTTGGTAAGGAAATACCAAAGGCTACGAGTACACTTTTAAAAATGCTATTAAAAACTGGTCCTGGGTCCTTGCAATAAGGAAATATTAGTTAAATACAGCTCCCAGCCATCTGATCCATAGCTAAGTGAGGGATTATAAAGCAACCTGGCAGGACTGTTTCTTCTGGGTAGTGGCCAGCTATTTCTGCCATGCTGTTTCCATTTGAATGAAAAATCAGCTGTGATACAGACCCTTATTGTTCTCCACGCCTATTGCTGTAGTAGATTCAGGGATGTTTGTTACGGTTTTGAAGGTTTCAGCACAAAACGGAAGATAAAATAGCATTCATAAAATAAAATTGAATTGTTAGTCTGCATAAATAGAGTAAGTACTTATCAAGCTGCTGCAAAAAAGTTGACAATGACCATGATTTTTCTCTGAAATGGCGGTATTTTGGCATGGATTGGATTATCCTCGCAGTGACATGAGATCATGGGTCATCAGCTCTATCACTAGCAAAATCATTAGGAAAATGTTGTCCTGCCAAGATGAGAAAAATCCTGGTTGACTGCCTATACATCTCTTCCCTGCACCACTTTTATTTGGGCATCTTTTGCTGTTTGCAGAGAGACTCTGCAAGCACACAGTGTAAGAGCACAGAGCAAATACTTATTGGCTGCTACACACAGCAGATTTCTGAGCTAAATACTACTCAGCTAAGCATTAATATGTTTGCTACCCAGTGCTGGCTTGGTGCTGCTTAGCCAGGTGTGGTAGGGTTCTCCTTCATTGCTCCTTGGGACAGGTTTTCAATTTTGTCCTGTCCTGTCCTGTCCTGTCCTGTCCTGTCCTGTCCTGTCCTGTCCTGTCCTCTCCTCTCCTCTCCTCTCCTCTCCTCTCCTCTCCTCTCCTCTCCTCTCCTCTCCAAATTTTAGTTACCTTTTCATAGCAGTATTTTTATGCCTGAATTTTGAGCTGTATCTTTGACTCCAGGAGAAGAGATGCTGGGTAAAGGGGCTCATCTTGAAAAGAGTGATCAGGAGAGGAGCAGGAAGGGAGGCTGGAGAGCAGAATGGATGAAGATTTCAGTGGGAGAAAGGATGGATGTGGGCTTGACAGCAGCAGAAATGGAAGCCAAAAAAATGAGAATAGTTAACAGAACTAAGTGTTTGGAAGCTAGACATTTGAAATGTTTGAAAGCTAATGAAATGGGCAAAAAAGCAAGGCTTTTTACAGCAGTGCCTTTTTTCCCCATTAAATTGGAGAGTGTTGGAGAGCGAGCACAATAATTAATTGTTACACATGCCATCAGGGTGCAGATCAAAGCAAAACCAAGATCAAAAAAACAACTATTATTATTTTTATAAAGCATTGATTTCTGGTTGTTGTTTTTTTTGGCCATTAATGGTTTTTAGTTAAGTACTGGCTTTCTCTATTACTGTAATGGAAATTAGCGTGGCTCTTCAGAAGTTAATGGCATTCAGCAGCTCACTTTACGTGTGAATTTGGCCCTCTAGATCTAATCTGCATATGCCTTGTTGACACCAACACACTTCTATAGACTTCTATGGACTCCAGTGATGTTAATCCTACCTGAGGCTTATAAGGACCTTGCTGCTTAATTTAAAAAAAAAATATATATATATATTTCTGAAGGACTTTAACTCAGTTTGTAACTCTGGACAGTCATTCGCTCTCCTGATTTTACTAATTGCTTACATTGCTTCCTAAAATTGTCTGATTTTAAAACTGGCAACTTTTTGTAATAACAGTACATACACATCTCTTCATTACTGTGCAGAACTAACAATGTCAGTGGATCAGGAAGATGGGAAATTGGATAATTTTTGGCTCTTTAGTGTTTTTAAACTGCTGGTTCATCCTCTGCAGCTGCCTTGCATTTTATAGGTGCACTAAATTTGATGACCGTGAAGGGTTGTTAAACAATATACTGTGATAAAAATAGTTCCCTGTGCTGACATTATGTGTTTTTTTCTAAACTAGCTCCATAAATTACATCAACAAAAGCTATTTGCACTTTTTCTTTTTTCTTCTTTTTTCCACAAATTGAGACAGGTAAACTAAATTGTTTCTGTAGGATTGAAAGCAAAAAGAAGCACATACAAATGACGGACCTGCCCCCCACCCCCACCCCCTCACCTCCTCAATAGCTATTCCCTTAAAATCACCCTGTTCTTGCGAGTACTGCTATTTAAAGACACTGGACTTTTCCATGCCTCTGTTGCTGGACCAGGTACCTGAGACAGTGTGGCATGATAACCTTATTACAAGGTTTTTGTAGAGCTTGAGATCTGAATACAATTAATTAAGTCCTGTACTTATTTTAGGCTAAACGAAGTAATGTGATGCTTGACAAGTGCATTGAAAGAATTAGGTGACTGACCCTGGTATTTCTAAAGAAATTTCATATACTGACAGGGTTATAGAAGCTTGCTTATATTATATGTAGTATGAAATAAGGCTGAAATTAAAATGAGACTTTAAATAGTATCATTTAAATAGCAGATAAGCATTCAATTACTTTTATCTAATAGGTCAAGGAGCTGAATGATAGTACTGTGGGAGATGCTGACAATTTCAACAGAAGAAAAGTAAAGGAGAAAATATATTCTCCTGAGTCAAGAAAGAATTACAGTAGAGAGAACAGTAGAGAGGACAAGCAATGGAGGGAAACTGATAATAAGCTATATCATAACAGGAAAGGTCATTTGAAGAAACAACAGCTTGATTATACAGCTAATCAAAAGAATCAGGAAGGCACTTTTACCTGCTATTGTTTCCCAATTTCATACAAGGACATATACTATCTGCTAATGAAAGCATCATAATTACATGTCTATACTCTGTCTTCCAAGTGTTATCCTTCATATTGAAGGTGTGAGGTCAAAAAGAATGTATACATTGTAGGAGATAATGAAAGGACAGATAAAAACTGGGTGATGAATACTGGTTTGAGTATTTGGAGAGGTTCAAGGCTGGCATTTTGAAACACTGGGAAAGAAGTTAAGACAGTCAATGACATTCAGTTGCCTAAAAAGTAAGGTTTTAGAAATTGCAGCCTGAAAATAACCTTATGCTAACTGTTGAAGTTCCTTTGAGCTTTAAAAGGGCCATTCTCGTTGTACCTATTTCCTTTATGTCCCCCCCGACCATCTAGCTCTTTCAAGACGGTACACAAATCAGTTAAACATGCTGATTTAAAATCTCCGACTGTCTCTGACAGTTGCTGTTTAACATCTTCCTTTTTACTATGGAATGTGAAATATTTCATTATCAGATGACATTTTATAAATACAGAATATACTTATTGAACATTTATTTTCTTTACATTGATATGATAATCTAAGAGATGAATTACTGCTCATTTTATTACACATATGCTCAATAGCAATGTGTTAATTAATGATCCAACCCCTCGTTTGCTTTTTTAAAGTCCTTTTATTGAAATATAAGAGAAATAAATTACCAGATTCCATCAGAAAAAAAAAAAAAAAAAAAAAAAGAAAGAAAGATAAAATTACTACATACCGTGAAAGACTGGATTTTTAGATTCACATACACTTTTCACACCTATTGTGATCTGCTTGGTCCTAATGAACAGTCTTAATGAAGTTCCTCATGATAGAAGGCACTGTAGTTTTTGGAGTGAGAAAAAGGAAAAAAAGGGAAAGACATTTGAGACATTTGAACTCTTATGCTATGATGCTGTTAGTTTTGCTTTCTGATTATCTCCTAAAATTTACTTAAGCTATAGAATCCAACTGAAGTCAGGTTAATTTCTAAAGCCTGTTATGGATTTACACAATTTGATAGTGTTTCTTGAAATATTGCTATTTCTTCTGAGAGAAAGAAAGAAAAAAAAAACATCCTCAACTTGTGTAAATAATGCGGGAAGGGGGGAAAAAAGTTGACAAGATGAGTTCATAAATCAATGATGATGAAGAGGAATCTGTCATCGGCTCAGCTGAATTACAAGTTGAAAATAGCAGCTTCACAGCTTTTGAAAAAAAAAAAAAAAAGATAATTATGCCAGGTTTACACTTTGGCCTGGCTTCTTTTGTTTTGTTGTTGTTGTTGTTTTAATATTGTTTTGTTAAGGTGTACATATGAGAACAGTCTGGTGATAAATTGCATCAATTTTAAACATAAATGAATTTTATTTTCACAAGTTTGTTTTCCTGTTCCTGTAATAGCATACATTTATGATTCATCCGCCTGTAGAGTAGTTGTTAAAAAAGATCTAATTCCAAATTTAAAGAAAATTTTAAGTATCATTTTTATTTTTCAAGAGCCCATGAAAAGCTCTTGTGAGCTGCATCATCATATCATTTCCATTAGGTTTGTGAAGGAAAGGGAAAGTAGGCCACACATATTTGTCAAGAGCTTCTTTGCTGTGCCTTGGCCTCATGGTCTTTTCTGCTGCAATGAAGAATATAGAAAATAATTTTCATAATCCCTTACTAGCACCTCTCAGAACAAAGGAGCAGAAGCAAACCTCACAGGAAAAAGAGGTCAAAAGGCTATTCTCAGAAATCTAAGTAAGTGAGCTGAATCAAGCCCTCCTTACAATCAGTTCTCAACAGTTTGCTATGTAATGGTTGGGAAGATGCTTGAATATCACACTTGGCAATCCCTGACTCCTTTTGAGGCACAGTAATATTCGACATTGACATCCTGTCATGAAGAATTAGTTAAAACATTGAATCTAGAGCAACTAAGGGGGATGTGATATGTATGTAGGTGTTTGAAAAGCTTGGATATGAAAAAAAAAAAAAAAAAAAAGAAGAAGATAAATTGTTGAAGCTGATTATGTAACTGCTAGTTCCAGTGATGAGAAATGAGATGAATCAAAGCAGGGTAAGGGCTGAAGATTAGCAATGTCTTGTCTAAGAAGGTCAAGACAAATACAGAATGGCTGAAGGCTCAGTAAAGGCGATGAGTATAATTCCCGTGACCATCTTAGTTATAGGTAAATATAATTTCCTGGTAATGGAATTAATAAACCGTATGCTGAAATCAATAGGAGCATATTGTTGCCTTCTCTGGGAGTTGTATAAGGGCTAGATGACTTTGCAGATATCTTCTGGTTCATTTTTTATGCATCTATGAAAATTAACTCCCTCACAGAATGACATCTCTTGCTAAGTTAGTCCTTGACAAGACTTCTTCTCTGCATTTCTTTGAATGTAAAACTTGTAACTGAAGCAAACTCTGTCTAAAAGTTTGGGATTCTGAAGCAAATAGTCCTCCAGCTGGCATAAGGTCAGGAAAAAATGGGGAAAGGGCAAGGGAGACACTAAATAGCCTCCAAAAGTCTTGTCTAGACCTATTTTCTTCGACTCTGTTATTGCATCAGCACATTAATGTCACTTAAAATCTGAGGAGGTACGTGTTTTTTCCAGACTCTAATTTCTCTCTCTCAAAGTTAAAAACATAGGTAATTTGTCTGTCCTACTGAATTAGGGAAACAGCATCTCAGAAATTTAGGACAATCTCACCATTGTAGATCAGATTTTTATTACAGTCTGCATATTTCTCCTTCCTTCCCCAAAAGCAATCAAACAAAAAGACAAAACCACTCCAGAGGAATGAGATTCATTTCCAGACATTGCTGTTGCATCATCACTTTCCTTGAAAGGTAATGTGTCTTTGTCTGATCTTTCAGACATAAAAGTGAAAACTGTCCTAAAGAAAGAGTCAGGATCCCTTTCTGGAGGGTTAAGTATATCATTTGTCACTGAAGTCTTGTTAGTTTGGCTGCTGACATGTCAAAAAGAAAAATGTTTGAGTAAAGCTGTACAAAGATCCTGGTAAAGGAGTGTGTGCTTGTTTGTATCAGCAGAATTATTATGTAATAGGATGGCAAATCTGTTTGTGGTTTTGGCCACATTTTGCCTTGTAGTCGCTCTTCAGGTGTTATATATAACCCTTCACTAGGGTTATATATTTGTATCGGCAGAACAATAGTATCAGCTAAATAAAAATAGAGAAGTAATGAGGAATTGAAGGAAGCCTAGTCTCTTCCCTTATCACAGAGACTTTTTCTTCTGAAGACTTGCTCTCTGCACTGCATCAGTATTTTTAGCATGATGGGCATACTCAGAGCTTCACTGGTAAAATTAATTCTAAGAACTCCAAAGAATGCTGGTAAATATTAACTCCTTGATTATATTAAATTGTTGTAAACACAATGCAAATCATTTGAAATACTCTTCAAGATTATCATGACTAATAGGGAACATTATATCTGGAATATAAATATCTATCAGCAGGAATATATATAGCCTGCTTTTTTCCCTCTTTCTATATATGCTTTTATATATATATATGCAGATAAATATATATGAGGGAAAGAGAGAGATGGAGGGGAGGGATTATAATATCTACCCTGTTTGTGCTAAACCAAATATAAGCGTATCAAGGCCAGGCTGTGAATTCATTAATTCAGATGGTGATTGCATTGGAGCTAAGAGATGAACTGCTGCTTTTAACAGTCTTGGAGTGTCTGTGTGAAATATAAGCATGGTTTATACAAATTACTCATCTGATCCCCCCAAATAAATTGATTGAATTCAAACTCTTGGCAGTCCTTGCTCTGAAGTCTTAAAATGAGGTAGTTAAAAAATAATGTTCATAAAAATATATTTAATCATGAATATACAAAATAAAATTTCTAATGTGTGGTAATCAGCATTTCTGTCTGCTTCCACACAGTAATCATTTTTAGGAGTGACTGTAATGAAAAAGCAGTAAAAGTCAAAAAGTATCAGGCTGTGGTTACTCATACATGCACATACAAAAATGAACTTCCAATCAGATTTTACCATTAAATTTTATATATATATATATATATACATATACGTGTATATATAAATATATACATATTCTCATTCATAATATGTCTCTAGATTACTTCTCTGGATTCATTTGCACAATGGAAAACTTCCAGTGTTCACAGATTTAGGTCTTACATCAGTGTTGGTTCAGTGAGGGATTTCGTTAGAGCCAGTGAAATTTTGCCTGAATTAGGAATAAAGAGAAACCTTCTAAAGACTGAAATTTTCCAGATCCTGTTCAGGACAAAATATATAAATACGTCGAAATTTCTTATTGAAGATTATAACAGAATTCAAATGAAGACACAAAGTATGTCCCAAAGAGATTTAAACCCCAAAATGGTATTAAATGCCTAAAAGACTGATATCACTGCTATACTTAGGAAGTCGTTATTTTTGGAAGTCATTCTAATTTAATCTACACATTGAGTAACAGGGAGCCTTAAGGATGCAATGCATTTGCAGGAAATGTGTGCATCACATTAGCAAAAGAAATGAAAGAGGAAGAGTTATAGTAGAGAGAAATGAAAAAATACAAGGATGAAAAAAAAAAAAACAGAAATCAGTCTTAAAATCAACTCTGCAGTCAAGGGAGATAGTGAAGGATCCTTTCTTGAGGGCTCATGCAAAGATGGCTTTGCTGCTAATAATGGGGAAGGGGAAAGTGTTGAAGTTAAGCAAGAGCTGAGCAAGAAATGTGGTTGCCAGGTGGGAAAATTAAGCAAGAAGGGGTGAAAAAATTTTCAACCAAGGGAAACGTGGCATAAAGAAAGGAAAAACCCTCCCTTACAAACTAGATGTGAGGTAGAAGAGTGCATAATAATGATGAAGAGCCCAAAGTCATTAGATTGGAGACAGAGAAAAGGGTTATTTTAAAAATAGAATAGAATAGAATAGAATAGAATAGAATAGAATAGAATAGAATAGAATAGAATAGAATAGAATAGAATAGAATAAAATAAAATAAAATAAAATAAAATAAAATAAAATAAAATAAAATAAAATAAAATAAAATAAAATAAAATAAAATAAAATAAAATAAAATAAAATAAAGAGTGAGATACCTTTTTGAGTATTCACCTTTGAGACTGATCTTAGGCTCAGTAATATGTGAAGTCTTTCCATTCCTTTCAGTGGGCATTGATACATGACATGAAAACTCTTGAGCATGATCTCCATCTCTCCCTCAGAATATTCAAATTCACATGAAAGCATTACTTCTTATCTATGTTTTATTTTGTTTAATTGAAACAGACATACAAAAAAGATTGGTGGTTGCAATAATATTTGGGGCATAATTTAACCCCATGTTTTACACAGTAAAATTACAGAATTACATGATTTTGTTTGGCATATTCAGAAGACAGTTTTGACTTTTCATAATAATTAATATAGCTTCTCTCAGCTCTGTAATGTCTCTCAAATGTCAGCTTGCTTGGGTCCCATCCAGACGAAGCACTGCAGTGCTGTCAGTAGAGCTGCCATTCTCCAGAAGAGATATTAAAATTAAACTCCTGTCTTCGTATGGAAGAAAAAAAAAATCTCAATATAGTTTTAAAACCAATATTGTTTAGTATTGTCTTGTCCAATATATCTTCATTCTGATGACTAAATTATTTTCTGAAACAAAATTGTCATAAAATAATTTTAGAAAGTGCTTTCCAATGCAACATACTTCCAGACTGTATTTTATGAGAGGAAGGATTTATTATTTTATATTGGCTGACTGGCTTATTCCTGGTCACTCTAAAGTATATCTCCAGTTAAGAATATGGTTAAGTGCCTGGCTGAAATAGGCAGATAAATTAACAACCCTGCTTGTGCAAATGTATTTTTGTGTGGTCAATCCAGGTAAATGAGTTACTTCATTAAAAGAAATGTGCCTCCTTAAAAGAAGGGAGTTTGATGTATATAAAGTACTGAGAGAACTGAACTTGATGAATGCAATTGAGCTATTAATGAAACAACACTATGCTGAGAATATTTTTTTTTTTTGCAATTATTCGTAAGCACATATATGCACAGTTTCAATATTTATAAATAAGATAGTAAAATACTAAATGTTTCCTTAATCTACTTATCATCCCTAAGTATCTTTACATGACAAAATGTAAATGTAGAAATACATGTAGGATGTAGGTGAGTTACTGTACATCATGGCATGTGCATATAGGTCAGCAGAGTATCAGCAGGACATACATGTATTACCTACACATATTTGTAAGACCTGTGTGGAAGTACTCTGTCAATGTGGGGTACAGGCTGCAAGAAGGATGAAGACTGATTGAAGAGGAAGGAGAAATAATGATCAAAACCCTAGAAAAATATGACTGATGAAAGAAGATTGAGTGGACTAGTGTTGTTTAGTCTGGAAAAGTGAAAATTGCTACCATTTTTCCTCTAGGCCCTGAACTGGGCTGAAAGGGTTGCTGCAAAGAGGAATGGAATAAGGGGGTTTTACTTTCCTAAGACAGGAAAAATAGTACTGGAATAGCACTGCAGCAGAGAAGATCCAGATTAGAATTAAAAGAAACGTTATCTGAAGAGTGTTAGCACTGAAGATGCCTGAGGACACTGCAAAATCCTCATATATATTATATTATTCTTTTGATAATACTTAGACAAACAATATCGGGAATGATCCAAATGATTTTGCCTTGTAGAAGAATGTGCTAAATAGCTTCTTAAATTGCTTTCAGATATGTTCTTGTATCTTTTTTTTTTCTTCAGCTAAATAATTTTTTATTAATATTATTTATTAAACTTGTATATAATAATTAGGAAATCAAAAGTATAAAGACATCTCGAAATTAAACTGTACCATATCGCAAATGAGGAACCCATCTGGAAGTATTAAGGCTTTAGTCCTGTTGTAAAAGGTCATGAAAGATCAAAGTTAGTGATACCCACTCTTTCTCCTGAAAGTCTTTCTTCTTTAAGCTACTGCAGCAGAACAAAAAGTCTTGGAATGAAAAGTAAATGGAAAATGCAGAGATCAACACTGGCCCAATTTTAATAGGTGAATGAAATAAAACCAGGGACTTGTACCTCTGTCCTACTTTGTGTTACATTTCATTATGTCAGTTTATATGCTATCAAGAGCTTAAGAACATACACACATGCACATGCATATTTCACTAATCTGTATATACCATTAGTTATTTTTAAGTTTAAATCAAGTAAATTGTTGAACTGCCAGTAAGTGAAAAAGGTCGTCATTTTGCAGCATAAAATACAGTGTTCTTGTTGTTCCTAAAAAGCAATATAATATGGACAGCTATTTGGAAGAGTCCTAACATGGTTCAGTTGCAATAATGGATTAAAAAGAAAAAAAATAAAAAATGGCACAAATAAAATTTATTTCAACTTCTGTACTGAATTGTATTTAGAGCTAGAAAATGCTTCCTAATATGTAACCCAAATCTCTTGCTGCAAACTGAGTTGACTACTTCTTGTCTTACCCTTCATAGATATAGAGAACGATTGAATGCAGTTTCCATTGCAACAAATTTGAAAAGCTCATGTCTTTTTCAGTACTGCTTTTGTCTAGAATAGAGTTTCTTATCCTGCGATTATCATCTTATACTATTCTACTGGCTGCTTAGACTAGTTGAAATTGGAAGTATTCAGTTAGCTTTAAGTCAGCCATTTGATGTGCTGATGGCAGTACCTTATTACAGGGCATTTTTATATCTTTCTTGCAATTAAGCAGATCTATATTTTCAAAAGACGTTGCTTACCTACATGAAGAAATTACTCTGAAGTAGGGTGTGAATTTAGACTGCAACAGCTCCTGAGCCCTGATGTGGAAACTTGTATTACACAGTCAGCCAGAGGTAATGGACTTTGCTGGAGGTGATTTCAGTTATTTGAATGGAATTTGTTCCTGAAATTATGGCTGCTTCTGGAAATAAGTCTTCAAAGTCATTTTCAGCAAGCTGCTGTCCTCTCTGGTGCTATGTATGAATCTTTAGGTTGCTTGCAGACTGTTCATCCTCAGCCTGGAAATCCATACATTTTGTGTGTGTGAGGAAATCACTTGTCTATAGCCCTGGCCTCACACTACTAAGAATTCAGCAGATCTCTGTGAGGAGCTGATACACCCTTACCATTCTACAGAAACCTCACTCGTCTTTTAAGAATCTGAAGCCAGCCAACTGAATACACAAATCAGCAGAAACTTCCAATAGAATGAAGTCTGTAATGTCACTATAGCAGTGGAAACCCTCTCAATTTACTTGACTACCTTTGATCTGAGAATTATTATTTTTTTAGCTACCATGGTAGGAGTAAAACAGGAAAAAATGTTGTTGTTGCTTGATCATGCTGATGTGTTTATTTAAAGCCTCTTTATGCTACAACCAACCTTTTTCACAGATTTCCAGAAGAGTGGTATAATCCTTTATCTTTTATTAGCTGTCAACCAGTGTCTAACATGGGTGGCCACTAAGGGTGAAACTAGACAACAGCTAGGTTATTTTTGAATCTGCAAACTTCAAACTTGCTAAAACTGCAAACTTAATGACTGAGAATTAAAGGTTGGTATGAGATTTTACTGAGTCCTTGATGGAGTAATGTGACTTAAGAAAACAAATTGTTCTCCTGATCCATGCTCTAGTTTAATCAGTATCACCAACACAAAGCTCTCATCTATATATATGAAGCACACTCCCAGCAAAGAGAAGGGAAAAAGGTTTGTAACTCATAAGGTTCTCTATATTACTGGTGTAATTTTCAATTTTTAAAATTCCCCTGGTAAAATCAGACTTTGAAATTAACTTGATTGAGCTACCAACTTCTCTGGACAGGTCTAGAAATAACCATTTTGCTTTGAAAACCTGAATAAAATAGGAAGATTTGTAACTGAGCTCCTGTTACGCACAATTAGCCTTGCTTCCTCCAAGAGCCATGCAGCGAGGAGTTTAATCAGCTCACCTACAGGCATCATGATGTCAGAGGTTAATGGCACAACATAACTAGGTCAACTTCCATTCCCTGTGAAAACACAGCACTTGATCCATACTTGGATAGGAAGGTATCCTACTGTTCATGTTGGATGGGAACAGCACTACTAATGGCAGATTCTAGTTGATGATCCTAGGTTTGTGTTATACCAAAAAAATACTGCCTGAGATAATGGTGACAGAATCAGTCCAGTGATATCATCTACTAGACAGAATCAGTCCAGCCATAAAATATACCAATTTTTGAAAATGCATACAAGCTTTGAATATTTGTGTTAAATTCTGGGATAGACAGCTAGTGCTTTATTAACCACCAATACTGTATTTTTAAAACTGGTGTCTAAAAATGGGATCTTTGCCTGTGGATACTCCTACTTCTTGGCAAAGCTAGAAAGTCTGCGTATCTGGGTGTAGGTTTGTGGCAAATGGCAGATGTGTTCCTGATTTTGTCATGTCAACTGCCATCCTGCCTGAAGGACTATTGAGGAAATGAGGCAGATTGGGATTGCAAAATAATGAAGTGTTAATTCAGTTATTATATCAGGTATGATATCTTAAGATAAAGGTTAAGGCAAGATTAGTAGAAATATAAAGAAATTCAGGAGACTAGTATTTGTTTTGAAGAAAGCATATATTTTTATATACATTTGTTTGCTCATTTGTATTAAAATGGATTCAGAAAAAGGCACTGAACTTGTGCATAAACCTGAATTACAGGAGATAGGATCTTCCCTTTACCATTACCTTGCTTCTTTGTTCATTCACTCTTGTAGTGAATTAAGCACTAGAAATTTGATGACATTTTCATTAACTGTCCACATGGTCTGAAAGTTTTCTGTAAAAATTACCTCATTTACCATTGGTATTTTTACTAGTTTTCTGATGGTCTTTCTGTCTTCTGCTGGGCTTGCATGAAGTGCCTGCTTACACATATATAATGGTCTCATAGTTCTTTTCAGGGATTACAGACTTGACCAAGGCACCCTTTCTTGTCCCAATTTCCTAGAAGGCATCATTTAATTGTTAGCTGTATTATTATGTCAGCAAGAACACAAATGTCAGTAGCTGTTTTGTATGAAAATTAAATAGTTTAGGTCTTGTAATATGCAGTTTCCGTAGTTTTGTGTTTTTCTTTGACATATCACTTCACGCTTAACTATAAATAATAAACTACTTAGATCATACATATCAATAACAAAGTCTGTTAGAAGTGAGAGATTGCTTGCTTAATACCAACAAGTACTTCGGAGAACATCAAATTCCCTGACAGATGAGTGTTGCCACAAGGATTTATTTTGTACAGGCTTTAACTAAAATAGCTTCAGTTGCATTTTACTATTTAAGGATATTGAAGTAGAAGGTTATAGCGAAATGATTTATAGATAGTAATTGCATTCCCCAGTGTACCTATTTCCATAAATGAAATCACAGATTCAATTTGTACTTGATCTTGAGCACAACAATGTCAATATTTGTATATTCATCAGTTTAACTAGAAATTCATTTTCCTTTGTTCCTCCCCAAAATATTTAGAAGTTATAGAGCACAGGCTAGCATTACTTTTCTCTTCCTCATCATAAGATACACAGAAATGTGTTTTTATATTCGGAGCATTTTGATTGTTAATTAAAAGAAGAATCTGAATTTTTAAGTGGTGAGGGAAACAAAGAAAGGCAAGTATTTTTATACCATACTTAGACCATATCATCAGCATCCTGTAACAGGAGAATCAGAAAAAAATACTGAGTCCTGCCTTGTATCTGGAAGTTGAATCTTAATTAACGTATCTTTAGTTTCAGAGATAACATGCAATCAAAACTGCTACTTGACCAAACTGATTACACAAAACCATGTTGGACTGAAGGAATGAGAACCATCATATTTGACCATTCACCATAGAATAAATGTCCATAGTGAGTGCCACAGCACTCTGCTGTAAGATAAGTAGCTTAGACCATTCTCTGATAGTGAAATGATGAGCAAAGAAATGAAGTGCTTTAAGTGAAGCCATATAGCTCCCATCCAGGACAGGAAGATTGTCAGGCAACTTGTAAAGCTGAATATGACTTAAAAAGCTGCACATGAGCTTAAAATGATCAACTTGGTTACTCTAAATAAAATATTTCTTATGAAGACCAAAAGTAAAGGAAAGAGTTAGGGTGGTAGTATTTCTTCATAGGAGGCTCGAAACCCTCTGCATTATTCTCCAATGTTATCCTCGTTAATGCCACTGATAAAAGAGTGCTTTTTAAAATATCTTTCCCTCTTTTTTCACTTCAGCAATCGCTTTGCTGGCTAAATTGTTCTTTTGTTGGCTCCCTAAGTTGTCCATACTTGAAGTTGCATGCAGATCAACGGGCCAGTCTGAAAACTGTTGCTTCATATGTTTGGTGTCACAGCTATTTAAACACTTGAAATATCTTGCAATTATCCAATCTTGTTGGGATCTGCTACTCTGGTCCGCTAGCCAAAACAAGGAGTTTACTAAAAAAAATAATAAATTACTGGCTAATATTATTTGCATGGTAATTGCTTTGCAGTGCCTATTAAATCAGTGTTTCTGGCACAGCTTTGTGATAGCAGAAGTAGGGTTATTAATATACTATGACAAAATGCTTTTCTCATTTTATTTTTTTTCCCTAAATTAATTACTATTTTCCCATAGCAGGGAGGGGGAATGTATCCATTGTTATCCTCAACTTCATGGGATTTTGATGAGGGTCATTGCACAGGCTGGAAAATCAGTGTTGCATGTAGGGAAATACTGGGACAGGGTCAGCAGCACTGTAGACTTCTTCTGCCTTTGTGTTTCCAGCATGAAAATGACTGATGACACGTTTCGTTCATCAGTCTGAGATGCATTCTCAACGCATATATGCATATCTGCATATATGCTGGAAGTCCAGTGCCTTCAGACTGCTGGATTTCGTGTTGCTGCCTTCATTACCAGCTGCCAATCATTTTGACATGTCCATATGAAATGGACTCACTGCCCATGTGCTGTGCTGGATGACAAAGCTAGCCAGTTGTCCATCTGGGATTTGCTGGTGAGAAATTCATCAGCCTAGATGAAGACTAATTCAGGATGCATAAAGCAGTGGTTGTCTCTTGGTTTGATCTCCATTCGATTTCTCTCTCCAGAGCATTAATGACAATTATATAGTCCATATGTTGTCTGGGAAGAGTCTTCTGAACCCGAGCCTGACTATGTTTGCTAGGTCTTGTCACAACTACTAGTTGATCTTAGTAAGCATTTGGTGAAATTTGGGATTTGGTGAAACAGAATCGTAGGAACAATTGAAAATGTTCCTGCTCTAAGCACTTCTAAGACACTTCATACAAAAGCTCTGTTGTCTGCATTTCATTATTTTTAGTTGCTGTGGTTTAAAAATGTTAATGTTAAGACACCAACATACATTTTCTTGATTCTTAACTGCAGTTGAGACTCACTGCAATGTGTAGCTAGTTTAATTAATTATTAGACATATGTAACTGTCAATCAATAATTTAGATACTTCTGGCTTACAATTTTTGGAATGGAGCTTGGTTTATGAAGAGTGAACAAATATACCATTCCATCTGTTAGCCAAAGCCACCTGGCACAATGTCATTTTGGGCATAATTATGTAGTTGGCAAGAGTTTCAAAAAAATGTGATTTCTATAGTTTTAATCCCAATTGTTGCTTTACTTTGTAGTGATGGAAACCTTACTAATACATCAAGGCACGGTTCTTTTTTTCACAGCTCTGAACAAACTAACTTGCGTTCACCTTGCAAAAAAAAAAAGTGTAGCATCAATGAATATAGGAATCAAGAGACAGGCATGAAATACTAGTGAGAGCATTCTCAAATGAACGGAATTGAAGCTGGAGTGTTTTTATAGGCAGTTGAAAGGACTCATGTAGAAGTTGCATCATTATCCATTTAATCTCTGTAGGAAGAGACTTGGGACAACTTGGGAAATTATTTTTTTTCTTGATGGTAGTGTGATTTATATTTTTTTTCAGAACTATGTTAAGTTTTACAAGATTGCTACATCTGCAAATCTATTTTCCTATTCTTTCAGTGGTTAAATTTCTTCTTTATTCCTCTGGAAGCACAGAATACAGACATAAGAGACTTAGCAAATTACTTTTGAAATACAAAGAAACTTTCCCCTTTTAACTCCTGGAAGGGGAAAACAAACTCATATATGGTTAGCTCTAGTTTAAATAAAACTTCTGAAGTCTGAAAAAATAGAGCATTTAAAAAGAAAAGGAAATTGCTCGAACTAAGCCTTTCCTGCTGGTTGGAAACAGTTTTTAAGTTTTGAGTTGAACATCATGCAGAAGCTTCACAAAAAGCATCTATGCATTATGTATCATAAGGCTTCAGCTGGGGCAAGGCTGATTTAATGATGTAAACAGAGTAGTGTTTGTAAGGCACACCTGAAGCAGATAGTTCATATAAAAGATAGTCCTTCTTTTACTAAAGACAGTGAGAATATATATATATATATATATATATATATATATAATCAATCTGGACCTTGTTGCGACATTTTGCTGTTGTTCAGAGCATGTGGTCTGACTGAAGAATGTGTTGTAAGTGCATGTGGCATGCAGACAAAGGTAAAAACTTGTGAGTGAAAAAAGAAAAAAGAAATGACGTTATTGCAGGGGGTTTATTTACAGATAAGAAATGCCTGCTCAGAGTAGTTTGCTTTGTTAAGGTTTGCCTCTTCATGGCAAAACATCGTTATGCCATATTTTAGCATCTGGGGAGAGAGCATCCTTCGTTTGAATTCTTTGGATGGTTAAAGTCATTCAGTTATCATTCAGTTTAATTAAATGGCTTTTAAGATTTAATTTTAGTGAAGGGAAAAATGATCTACCATCGCAATTATGATTTATTTATTTATTTTATTGTGGCAGACAGAGGCATAGGAAAGAGCCTTAGAGATAAGTTTTGTAATGAAAATGCTTCTGGTTGTCTGTAAAATGTGTTATCTCTAATGCAGAAAGAATTGTTGATATTGTTAATTAATAAGCAGTGTGTCTGGCACTTAATTTACCCCAGTAATGTCATTCAAGGGAAAGTACAGCATACACCAGGCTGTCATTCTGAAGAAGCCCCCATTCTTAAATTTGTAGAAACTTTTGGCTCATCACCTAAAAATTGAGGATTTTTTTTTTTCTGCCATGAGAAGATATATAGGAAAAAATATTTATGAACAGGCATATTATTGTACTCCAAAATGAGTTAAAAATTCCCACTCAATATTTTGTGCTTTACCAGATGCTGCAAGCCACTCACACACCATCACTTAAAAGTGCCAGAAATATATATATGCCTCTCTGTAATTGTTGGTGGAAAATGAGATGTCCTTAGTGGGTCAGTGTGGAAGTCTTCTTTTGAGATTCAGCAGAGTATCAGCTGTCTTTAGGATTTTCTCTGTAGGATTTTCCTTCTTATCTTGTGCCCATCCCAACAGTAATCAACTGCATTTTGTTTGTTGTCTATTGTCTGTACAGTTCCTTATATTCTTACTCTTGAAGCTGTCTTGACAGTGCATATTAGGAATATAATTGTGTCTGTAGGTACATCAGTAAAGGATAGACTATGACTATCAAATTTGCTCTGACTGTGGATAGTAATGAATTCATTTTACGCTGGAAGAGCAAATTGCTCACATTATTATGTACAAATCATTTGAATAATCTGTTTTCTAAATATTTTTTAATTAGGTAAAATTATTAAGACACGTTGGATTTTTTTTTTTTAATTTAAGACGTGAGAAGTCAAACTGTGCCTTGTTTATTGTGTTATTCTTTAGTTTCAGTTGAACAAATTAGTAACAACATATTCGAATTAATATAAAAATGCCAGCTGTGAGTTCCATCCAAACTAATATTTAGTCTTCACCAAAAGCCACCATAAGATACAGCAAGGCATAATGGTTCATTGGTAAATTTAGAATAACCTATAGGAGAGCAGTGCAGCACCACATATCATTGTTTTATTTATTAAATGTAATACAGGTGTGTTACAAAAATAATGGTGTGTTATAAGCTTTAATCAGAAACATGTTCCTGGGCAATTTCTTAGCAAACTATTAGCAGAAAGGGTTACTTAATTCATCTGTTTGTCCTATACACAAATTAACCTGTAATGGAAAAAAGAAACAAACAAACAAAAAAACAAAAACAAAAACAAACATACAAACAAAAAAAACCACTTGTAAGTTTTGAAGCATTGGTTGAGAAACGTAACTGATGGAAAGATTTTACAAAAGCAAAACACAATCCCTTTCCACTTCTTGTCTTCCCTGTGAACCATAACCTTTATACAGAGCCTATTAGCTTGAGGATGTAGTAGGTCCCTGAAAGTGCAACCAAAGGAGGTTCATTTCTGCGCCAAGCCACTGGGTTTCTTGTGTTTATTTATTTATTTATTGTTGTTTGTTTGTTGTGAAGAAAATTAGACCAAAAAAAAAAATTCCTGACGAGTGATTGGTCGTTATTTCAATCACAAACAGAGCACAGCTCCTTTTCAGTCCTCATCAGCACCTCTTTGTGCATCCAGCTTAGCATCTCAGACTCCTTTGGTCCACAAAAGGTCCTAGGCTGCTAAAAGACTGAAACAAAAAGTGCTCTGTTATATTGCGTTGTGCAGAGAAATTGTTAAAAGTGTGGGGGAGGAGGTTATGATTTTTGTGCCTGTGCTATAGAAGATAGAGGAAGCAGTGACAGACCAAGGAGATGGTATTTCTTAGGGACATGGGGTTGGGAAGGGTTCCTCCAGCCTCAGTTTCCCCAGGTGCCTGTGGCCATGCAGGCTGGTTGGGAAACAAAAAAGACCAAGCCCACCCCGTGTTGTGCCTTGTCCCAGCCACTGGTCCTTAAAAAAAAAAAAAAAAAAAAAAAAAAAAAAAAAAAAAAACACTTTTTTTTTAATATGAAAGATTTTGGGGGTATATGTACTCTATTAGTTCAGTGTCCCCATTTCTATACAACTATTTAAATTTTTTGCATTAGTGACATGTCCTACAATGAGTTCCAAATTTGCTTGTTTTTTGTGTTGTTTTTTGTTTTGCTTTGTTTTTATTTTATGATTATTTCTGTTACTAAACAGTGCAGGGGCCCCTGTCACACTCCATATCCTCCTCCTGCAGGTAGGTACAAGCATATCACAAAAAATTACCTTGGCTGTAAAACAGCTCCAGCTCCGACTAATGACAAGCAACGACGAAGGAGTACGGCAGGCGGTTTGATGAGGACTGGTACAATAACAATAATATAATTTGAGGTCATATAAAATTGTGAGTCGAATGAAAAAGAGGGGGTACGTGCGTGCGTATGGCTTAAAATCAATTGGCAGTGTTTTGCCTCTCGCTTTTGGGATTGTGTGATTTATTTATTTCTGCAGTAACCCTGTGCGGACTGGCCGCTAGAGGGGGAATGGGTACGCGTTTTGCTGTTTGCTGCAGCTGGAGGTCCTGGCTCTTCGCATCTCTCCTTACACAGAAACTTTCCCAGACCTTTCCTCCTTTCACTTGTTAGCAACTTATCTTTATCATGCAGTTATGTTATTTTGTAATTTATGCTTAACAGAACTAGGACAGTTTCCTAACTGAAGGCATAGCAATATCGGTCTTTAATTTCTAAGCGCTCTTTAGTTGTATATACATTTTAGAAGTTATTTCACTTTTCTTTTTCCTTCCTTTCCCCCTCCACACACTGAGCAGAGATTTTCCATGCAATACCCGAAATGACAGTTGTCCAATTATTGCATATAACTCCCATCTCCGAGGCATGGATGAACAGCTTCCCTTATATTTTGTCTTTTGCTTTGTATTTCACAATTCCGAATTTCATCCATCAAAGCCCATGCAATCTTCAGCTTTTGGAAGTCCCTTTGCATGTCCTCCTGATTTTCATTACTTTTTGCAGCATAAATAATCTGTCATTTGAAACGCGTTGTCAAACATTTCCTGATTGTTGCTAGGATGATTCAGCAGCCCCGGCCTTGGAAGGATGCTATGCTCCCGTTTCTGCTGTGCTGAGTAAAAGGCCATTGTATTTTTGGGCATCTAGCTAATTTTCTATGTCCATGGAGCTTAGCTTATTTATGGGAGCCTGAACGTCTTTTACAGGTGTTCCGTAAAAACCTCTTTGGAAGACCAGATAGAAAATTGCCAGGTTTTGGATGTCACTTAGGTAGCCCCAATGCACGGGTTATAATGGATTAGAGCAGCATGCTGTTGCTCCACAGACTAGCCAATTTCTCCCTACTGCATGATATTACAGACCTTAATAGATATAACTTAACAGCTACTGAGATAAGATTTACCAGCCCGTTACAGTCATCTCTACTCAGCTGTAAGGTAGGGGAAGTACAATGCATTTCAGTCATTCCATTTTTGATGCAACAGCTACATTTACTAGAAATCTGCATTTTTTACTAGCTCCTCTGCTTTGTTCATACATCTATTTATTTTATTTTTTAGTTTCTTGATAAACACCATTTGGACCTAATGATTTATGGTTTTAAATGCACTACTTTGCTTTAAATTCTTGAAGTTTTATTTCCCATTTACTGTCAACTCACTTACCTGGAAACGACAGATTTGAGGTAGATTTAAGTGTTTGTTTCAAGTTTCATTTTCCAGGACTTATTCATCAAATCCTCATTAGGAGTTGTCATTAACAACCATAGCTTGACTCCTTTGCTAATGAAAAATGACAGATTGGGGCTAGGTTATTCTACATAATAGGAAAACATAACCAGGGAAAAAATAGAAAACTTTTCAACTCCCTTTTTTTATGGAAGACATGGAATGTAACATCATAAAACTACTTAGGGTAACGTTTTTGGGAAGACCTTTGTTCCGCCAACTAGAATAACATTGTGTAATGCCAACAGGCATTGGAATGAGGGAAATACATGCACAAAAACAACACAATTGGGTTTACTTGAACCTAGACATGCCACTCATCAAAAAAAATCACCAACACGTGGTTCAGCATATTTGACGTTTTGTGCATAACAGATAGAATTAAAATAGTTTAGATTTTTTTTTTTTTTAATATACAAAACAACAGCAACAACAACAAAAAACCCAAAACAATCCACATTCCAAGGGAATAGCTCTGGGTCCAGCTTCAGTGGACTTCGTGGACTGTTGTCTTCCCCACTGCAAAGCCATGTTTGTCTGTACTCATTATGTCATGAAATATTGCTACAGTGCTTTGTCATCCCCTGACGAGTGTTTCCTATGTCGGTTATCACCTAACTCTCTTCCTGATTAACCAGCTATGGGCACTGTCCCCTTTTCTTTTAGCAGTGATTTTCTCCATTCTGTACCACACCTTTTTGCCCTGACCTTCTGCTACTTGAAGCCTCGTCATATGCAATGTCTTTTGTTTTGTGGGTTCCCCCTTACCCCAAGTGTATTTCGGATGCATTTCTTCCATTCATTGATTGACTCCATCATTTTTTTTGCATGGTTAGGGCCATAGGATTCACATTCAATTTATTGGATTACAGCAATTAGATGATAAAGTCATTGCATCTAGCTTTTGTTTGGGAATTTGATCTGACAGCAGCAATGGGTGCCAGGCTGCTGTGAGGGTACTTATGGAGCAAAGGGAAGGTTTATGAAGATGGAGGCAGCTGCATAATATGCCAGCAGAGAAATATAGAATGTCCAATATGGAGTGACATTTACATGAAATTAAGGTAAACATTTGACATGCGGTGGCCTCTTTAGCACAAGGATTGCAAACCTTTTAGCAGCAGCCACAAATTTCTGTTTGCAGTTAGAAAATTGCTTTGGGAAATAATCTGGATCGGAGAAGTAAATTTTCCGTCAAGATAAACTTCAGAATGGAGCCAAGTTTTTAAAAAGGGGGCAAAAAATCCCCAGGTGGATTATCTCATTATTATTAACATTCTTTAATATTTACCAGGCTCCCGTAGCAAGCCAGTCTGTCAGCAGAGGCACTGAATAGAGACAGGTTCAGGTTTATTCCTAGGAGCTTTCTTTAGCTCTCGACTTGCAAACAGGGTTGATTGCAGGTGTGTTTCAAATGGCTGGCAGCTGGTAAAAGAACCCAAACCACTGGAATTCAGCAGCTGTGGGCTGTTCTTGCTATTTAGTTTGGGATTTTCAGGGCTTCCTCCCTCCAGCCTTCAATCACTCTGCTTGTGAGGTTTGAGGAATGGAAAATGGGTGAGCGTGTAAAGTGAGATTAAAAATAGAGGGAGAGTATGTATTTTAAAGGATATTCAGAAACCTGTTTTCAAGCTGAGGCCCCAGCTATCAGGATGCTTGCTCATAGCTTTTTGTAACCACTAGGGTACAGAGGTGTGCTGCTTGAGTGAGATTTTCTATATATAAACTGAATTGCCTTTATTGGATAAACCCTTTTAATCAGATTGATATGTCCATGCATTATTATTATGTTTAATCTCAGATTTCACTGAAAATACAGTTTTAAGTCCTCTGTCTCTGGTGTCATGCTCTGGTTTGCTGTTAGGACAAGGATCTGTCTCAAAAAAAAAAAAAAAAAAAAAAAGGCCAGAATGAAGTTTGCAATGAATGAGCCTGGTTTCTAACCATGTCAGTCAGATGAATCTGCAGTGCTAAAAATGGCAATTCTGTGATGAAGCCAATTTTTGTACTTACCTATTACCTTTGAAATCTCAGATTTAGGCTCTCTTAGCTCAGACATGGAACCAAATCGGTCAGGTTCCCATAGCACCCGTGCTGAAAGACATCCCTGGCACTAGTTACGGTGTCTGGTGAGGATGTGAAGAACATGAGAGCAGTGAAATGGTTTAAAATAAAAAGTGCCTGAGCACAGTAGTATGTGCTGTTTGCCAAGTGCAGGCACTCACAATGTTATTCTTTAGCCACTGCCAATTATCTCTTGATTTCTCTAAGGGATGTACATACGTGGATTTTCAGGATGAGGAAAAGTGAAGGAAAAGGTGAAAAGCTGGTGTTTATCTTAAACTGAATTTCTTCTCTTGTGATGCAAATCTAGGTCCTTTGAACTCGAATTCCTTTAACTGCAACCTGTTACATTTGACCAGCTCGCCCAACTATCGCACCAGCAAAGGCGAATAGAGCAGTAATTGGTTTAAAGGCTGAATAATTGTGTCTGAATGCCAACAAGTGACGTTATCTTTATAACAAAAACAATTGCCATGTTCTCGTGGAAATACAGATTTCATTGCAAATGTGTTCTCTTTAAAGCAGCCACAGTGCAATAAAATTACAGTGCTTTGCAGCATTCAGCTCGGCTCTTCACAGCCACCCACCCGATTACAGGCTCTGTCATGCCAGCAGAAGATTGTTGCTTGGTTTCTGTAATTTTTTTGTAGCCTTGCTTCCCTCTACATAACTTTAGAGGTAGATCGCACTTACTCCTTTCCTTTCACCAGCTTTGTCTGGGGAAGAAAAAAAAAAAAAAAAAGGAAAGAAAGATATCACTTGGTCTCGATAATATGGAAAGCCTTTTGCATGGCTTCATGGCTCTAAATGTGCTTTGTTGGTTTTCTTTCACACAGAATATGCTCTGAATAGTTGCTCCTAATACCATAATAGCTCTGGTTTATGTCAGTAATTCTATGAAAGGTTAATCTTTAAATCACCAGCATTTCCTAAATTCCTAATCAACATCATGCTTGGAAAGGAGCTCGTGTAAATGCTCAATTTGTTAATATTAGACTGGGTTGAGCAGGTCAAGGAAAAGTATAACCTTGGTGCATAATGATAAATTGAACCCAGCAAAAATACCTCAGATATGTTTGTCGTAATAGCCATGCATGCAGAAATCGAATATGAGGGAAAATGAGCGTGGATATAATTAGCAGGAGAATCTGCTATAGTACACGACCCCCCTCTCTCTAAATGGGGGTTTCTTAGAGGACAGAAAAAATGAGGTATGTTTCTTATAAAAGTCTGATTTTCTAGAAAGTGTGTGGTGAGCCATGGCTGGGATAGGTAGGAAATCCAGCCAGCAAAGTGAGGGGAAGAGGCAGTGGAAGAGCAAACAACCTGATGGACAAGGGGATGCTGAACTGCCCGGGAAGTAGTTCATGGCAGAGGCAATGATGTGAGGCGAATGTCTGAGAAAGCATGTCCATGTGTTCCTCTGCAAATGCATGTGTGTGTTTGAGAAGACAGAAAGAGATGCTGGGTATCTTGCTTAAATCACTGCTGTTTGTCCTCACCATGGCTTCAACGTGGGAGGCGAAGGTACTGAAAAAATCTCATTTACCTCATGTGCACGGTGTTCACCTTGCCTTCTCACCAGCTCTCGTCTTTCCTTTCATCTCTGCCCTCACCCTTTCCTTTTCTCTTTCATGCTCAGTGGAAGTGTTTGGTGCGGTGCCCTCCTTTCCAGAAGCTGTTTCATCCCTGCTTGCACAGTTTTAAAAACTGCTTTCTCCACCCACCATCAGTCTTGGTTTTCATATGTGCTGGGCCTTTAGATTTGCCACGTTTAAAAAAGAAAAGGCAGAGGAAGCCAGCCACAGGCTCATTTACTTGTTGTTTCTCCAGTCTTTTTTTCTCATCTTTTGTCTCCTCTTCATTTCTTTTATTATTTTTGTTATTATTATTATCGCACTAGCAATAAGCTTCCTAATCAAATACTTCTTCTTATTTGCCATTCTCAATACCACTGGAGAAGCCAGAGGGAAGGGAAGAGGTATTCAGAGCATCCTTTTGCTATCAGTGCAGAACCAGACACATACAAGAAACAAATTTAGTCCATCTCAAAAGCGAATGAGGGGCTTTTTACCAGAGCCAAAGAAAATGATCAAATAGATACACTTCAAGTACTCCTCGATGCCTTTGCTATAAAAGCACAGAACATCTAATAAAACGTACAAAAGTATCCTTAGGTATCAATAATAGTTTTTCTCTGCACACGTGCGCAAGGCAGTTGCCACCCAGGCATGGGACTGCATCTTCAGCCTGCTGCAGAGCATCTTGGTACGGCTGTGACACGGAGAAGAAGCTCAGCCCCCTGGTTGAGCTCCCTGCAGTACTCTAACAGCGTGGTAAAGGAGGGAATTTGCAGCTTTAACACAGAGTTTCTTTGTATTTTATATTATTCAGGCCAGAAACAGAATGTGGTACATTAGCATTGATTCTGTGGTTTCATATCACTTTTTTTTTTAAGTACAGAACGAAAGGGAAAAAAAGACAGAAAGGAAAATAAATCATCCCTTATATACATTCAAAGCATACACAGCAACAGTTCCTTCATCACTGGGTGCACTATGAGGGTGTATTGATGCTAGCAGCAAGAGATTGCATATTAGAGATCTATAGCACTGAGAGTGTTAACCAGCCTCGAAAAGGTAGTTCTGTAGCTTGCCTTTCACCCTGTCTTACAACTAAAAACGTTTCCAAAAAAAATATAATAATAATGTTAATTACCTAATTATAAAAGAAAGATTAGCCCTACTAAGTGGAACATTAAAAGGGGAGTATTTAAAATATTCATTTGATTTTCCCCAAGTATCTCCTGAAGGAGAAACTGTCACAACTAACCCCAAAAGCTTTTTTTTTTTTTTTTTTTTTTGAGCTGTATAGTAAGCCAGGATAAGGGGATCAAAAGAGAGGGAATGACATATGTTTGGACAGTTGGCAAACATGAAGTCTGAAAGTAAGAGTGAGGGAAAATCACTGCAGTTGCCATAAATACATTACAAATATAAAAATTCTCTTATATACCAATGCAAGCAGCCTGGAGCAGGATGAATAACTGGGTTTTTAATAGCTGGATTGAAATGAAATATTGCACATTTATTTTTTATTGTCCTTGTAGTTCTTTCAGAAACTTTCAGAATAGACATGTAGTAAGTCACACCCAGGGACCCCCCTCTTTCCACCAGCAGAGGGGTAGCCAGATCTTCAGGTGGTTTCTGGAGATCATTAGGAGGTTGTCTCCAGAGGACACTACCCTTAGACAAGATTTTTGCATGAAGGTTGTGAAACACCTCATTTTCTGCCATTTAGTGAGCGCTGTCCTCTCCATGGAGGATCCATCCATCATCCTGCTGGAGGTGGCAAGTCATCAGTGGTCATTACCACTTCTTCGGGAGAAATGGCAACAGGCAGTACCGAAATTAAGCCCTCCCTTCTGAAATCGCTGCACCTTTAAAGCAAAATGTTCCGTTTGGTTTACTCGAGCTGCTGATGCAAGATGCATGAAGCACAGAGATGAATAAATTGCAAAGGCGGAATTGCTCACGTCTTGCAAATGTTGCTCGACGTTGCTAACACCAATAAACAGCAGGAATAATTCCAGAGGGGTGCAAACACTGGCGTGTTTAAAAACCAACCCACAAATATGCTAAAAATACATAGAAATACAACCACAGGACGATTGTTTGTCAGGATCGGTTTTGCATCAGGTTTACAGGGCCAAAAACATGACAGCACTACTACATTTCCTTGTAGCAACAGGGGGTCACTACAGAAAGAAAGACTGTATCTGTTTTTCTTTATTTTACCGTATGTAGCCAATATTTTAGCAGTTGTGGTTGGTTTGGGAGGCTTGCTGGCAGCTACCTGTAATCAGTCCTTCTGATTGCAGTGCTGGGTGGTGATTTGAGGAGCATATAACACAGCCCAAAGTTAGTCTTGTGTTTTATTTTTTCTTTCAATCTTTCAGTTAAAATCACTGTTGGTTTCAGTGGGGGGGTTAAAGGGGAAAATACATATTTTGGCCCTCAGTTAGCATGGTACAAGGTATTTTCTCTCCTTACCTCCTCTACCTTTGCACTTAGGTTCCCATGTGGGCACCCTGCCTTGCAGGTCCCTTAAGAGTTTCAGGATGGATCAGGCCCTCATGGGTTTGAGGCACAAAAACAGAAATGTGCAAGTGTTTGAACAGAGAAAGGCCTAGCTTTGACAGTGACAGCTTGTTTCAAAGCTGAGGATAAATTTTCAGTGGCTTTAATTAAAAATATAAATAAATAATAAAAATAAAAAAGTTTATTATATTTCTCATAAAAAATCCTCTCCCAATACATTTACTCTCATTGGTCTCACTGATAATGTTATAGTCTCGTTAAATAATAAAAGAAAGAAGGTTATTAAGAGGCTATTTCATATTTAATATTACACAAGGTGAGGGATGTACCAAATAGAGGAAAAAAGTTTGGAACCCTCCAAAATAGTGTCAGTTAGATAAAAAATATATAAAATTCACTCTTTACAGTTAAAATTAGCAACTAAACAACTGGAAAAACAGTTGCTTTGCAGGAGAAAAAAGAAAAAAATAAGATTTGTGCCTAATCTTATGTTTATAAGTCCGTTGTAGGCTTTTGAGTATAGGTGGCAGTTGGAGGCTATAAAAAAAAACAAACACATGTTAAATTAAAATGGATGTTAGAATTCTCATTTTTTCCTCCATTTCCAACTCAAAAATAGAGAAATATGTACAAAGCATAGCAATGTTACCCAGTTCTTGATTTTTACTTTACATTTTGCTGGCACATTATGCTATATGAAGAAAAATTCAGGGTACTCTGCCTGCTGTTATAAAACTGCCCTGTCTTCATTAGTATGAGAGGAGTTGTTCCAAAGATCAAGCAGTAGGTTGTTCACATACCGGAATGAAAAACCCGAAATACGAGGAAAGGAAGCCTTTATTTAAGGGCAATCAGAATAAAACAGCCGTGTGATTCTACATTACCAAATGACTGCTCGTAACCATGAATTCCATCTTTTCAGTTATTAGGAGGGAGGGTGCCTATGCTCTCAGCCTCTGCAGAGGTTTCAGGGTGGTTTGGTTAGTGGATGCTAGTGATGGCAGTGAGGGGCATGGGGTGGCTTTGCTGGAGAGCCCAGAAGTGTGCCAGGATGGCTCTGTCCCCCTCGCAGCGTGGCAGCCGAGGTTTTGCACACCCGGCGCACACAGGTTGCACCACTGACAACTGAGCCGCTTCTGCTCTCCTCCTCTCATCGTGACTCTACAGTGCACAAGGGTTTCTCTGCTCTTGGCATGTCTCAGAACAAGCATAAAAGTGGGAATAGCTAGTAAAAGCCCTTAAATTTATTTATTTATTTTCATCTTTTTTTTTTTTGTCTTAAAGAAAATGATGAGTAGCACTTTTTCGGCAGTGTTTCAGTTATTTGGGTTTTGTCATTTGTTTGTTGTTGTTTGTTTTTTTTTCTTTCAATGAGACTCTGCAATATGATCAGTTGTGATACAAAATACCTTTAGGGGTTACGATGCAGTTTTTTAGGGATCTTACAGCAACTTACAAGTGAGCTGTGCTTAAAAAGCCTCAGAAATCCTGTCCCAGGGACACGGGCAAAACTTGAGCCTTTCTGAGGTGCACCAGCTCCTTGCTGTGCTGACATCCAGTTACAGGTAGCACATTAACAAAAATAAAGTTCCAGTGTCATGCTTCATACCGCCAGTAACATGATGTACGTGAATGTGTAATAATTACAATGGGAAGCCATCGGGTTAATTTTCATCTGTCTATTTTTAACGTGGCTTCATTGCTCCCAGACTTTCAACACTCAGAATGAAAAGAGGTTAAACTGTTGCATTTTGTATACAGGGAACAATTCATGTAATATACACCAGTCTGTAAAAACTGTAAATGCTATTTTTTTTTATTTTAAACATTTTCCTTAGTTTACAAAAGATCAATAATCGGTACCTTTTTACACTCTCAGTTTCCTGAATATTGACAGATCTTCAAAGGGAGTATTAGCATAGGAAATCTTAAGATTGGCTGTCCTGAAGATTTTAAGACACGATAAAGCTAAAATATCAAGTCCTGCCGGCAGCTCCTTCTGCGATTTTGGCAGAGGAGTGCCTGTGAAATCCTCAGCAAAGCCCAGCAAACCCCCCGCTCCACTCTCTGCCTGCACGCCGCTATTTGGTTGCACACTGTTTAAATCCCCAAGGCAAATCACACCTCGCACTCCCTCGCTGGCTGCTGGTGACAGGAGCAAGATCCGTACTCGTTAATGATCACCAGGGCTCCCTCGATGTGGTTGGGTTTGTAATCAACATAATACTCCTGGGCTGACATGGCAGCCATTTGATGCATGGTCTGTTTCTGCTTCTGCTTCCTGCGCTGTGTCACAAAGCACTGTCTTAGCTGCCTGATGCTGGCAGGAAAGCACTTCCAGGAGACGTACAACACTAAAACCACGATGAGGAAGCTGAAAATCAGCGCCATGGTCCCCGTCACCACCTTGTGAATCTGCACGGCGTTCTCGGCGCTCTCGCCGGGCAGCGTCACGGTGATGGCGTACGTCGTCGGCTCCTCGTCGGCATCCGGCACGTTGGACGTGGCGGTCGCCGAGCCATAGCCAAACATTTGGTCGCTGTTGTTGGTCACAGGGGAGAGGGTGTTGATGCTCGTGGGGTCCGCCGCGTCCTCGCATAAGTGGAAAGCGTACACGGCATCCAAAACGTCCTCACCCTGCGCGTACTCGGGGGTGGCACAGAGCAGGTTGCTGTCGTAGCGGCCCTTGAAGTTGCTCAGCCAGGAGGCCAGGGCGCAGACGTTGCGGCCGCAGTCCCAGGTGTTGGCGGAGAGGCTGATGCTAGTGAGGGACTTCCAGGAGTCCAGGATGCGAGAGTCGATGTAGGTCAGCCGGTTGGAGTCCAGCTGCAGGGACTTGAGGTGAGGCACGCTTTCGAAGACGTGGGGTTCGATGTACTCGATTTCGTTGCCAGAGAGATCCAGCTTTTCCAGTTGCCATATCCAGTCCAAAGTGTTGACGACGATGGTAACTTTATTCCGCCGCAAGCAGAGCGAGTGCAGGGAGATGAGCCTGGGAAAGTGGGCTAAATTCACCTTCACCAAGTCATTGTGCTCGAGGTGCAGCTCGGTGAGCTTGAACAAGCCTGCAAAAGAGTTTCGAGCCAGGCTCTTTAACTGATTGTATCCTATGTCTAGAAACTTCAGGCTGCGACAGTCCTGAAAAATTCTCACCGGCACGAACTTGATGGCGTTCGACCGCATGTGCAACGTCGTGAGTTTTCTCAGCCCGTGAAACAGGTCGGGCTCCAGCGCCTGGATGTTGTTGTACGATAAATCCACACTGCGCAAGTTTGGCATGGGTCGGAACGTGGTGTTGGGCAGTTGGGTTATTTTGTTGGAACTCAGGGTGAGCTCTTTCACTCGCCGCAATTTTTGAAAGGCATTCCCCTCCACTGAGCAAATGTGATTGTGATCCAGATAGAGCCACGTGAGCTGCATTAACCCTGTGAACTGTCCGTCATGCAGCTCTGAAAGGCTGTTGTACCGCAGAGACAAGCCCATCATGCCCGACAGGTTGCGAGGCATCTCTGTGAGATTCAGTGATTCACAGTACAAAAGCCTGCCCTCACACCGACATAGCTGTGGACACCCACTATTCACGGCTGGAAGCATTTTAGAAAAGATACCCAGCGTACACAATATCAACCCCGGGGGCTTCCTCAGCAGCCAGTTTAAACAGAGACCGATAAGAAGGAAATCCATTAGCAAGAATATTTCCAAATATGCTCGAGAATGTCCATTGAATCTTTTCAAATTCTACATCATATTTTATTTAAGGGAAAATAAAAATAAAAAAATAAACAACCAAAAAAGCCAAAACCAAAGCAGAACAGCAAACAACAAACACAGAGCCAAATATTTCACTTTACAGCATGCAGGAGCTGTGCAGCATTAAAGTTCACAGACATTCAAAGGTAAAATGATAGTGATTTTGTTCATGTTAAAGGCTGCAGCAAAGAAAAAAATCTTTCTTCATGAAAGAATTTAATTAAAAAGTGTCTTACCCACCCTTTTCCAGAGAGTGACAACCTCCATTCAGTTGCTTCCTTTGTGTTTGGACTAATTATATGCAGAGCTAAAAAAGACCCCTCTGTGCTACAAATTCAGTCCCTTTCAGTGCTGTGCAAGGCTGGCAAGCTCACAATGTCTCACTTCGCTTCTGCTCAAAGAGCTCAAGGCTTGTCCAGCTAGCTTTTTAGCTGACTCCTAGGACCTGCAAGTTTCAGAACTATGTGCATGAGCTTGATCTTCTCCTTCTCCCTCTGTCCTTTTCTCTGCAGTTAACACTGTGGCGTGAAAAAAACTCCAAACTCTTTACTAACGACTCCACAGGATTTGGCAATCTGTTTAATGTCCATCATTTGCAACGACCATTGACCGGCACAACCTTTACTCCATAGAGAGATTACCATGCATTCACTGACCGGCTAAGGGTAGCTTTATTTCCCATTCTTTGTTCGCTTTGCTTGTTAGGTGATGCTTAGAGCAGAGAGACAGCAAGAATCCCTTCCCTTCAGCCGAGCAGTATGTTGGTAGAGCATGCAGAGGCACCTAGTGTTCACTGAGTGTCGTAAGCTGCTCATGATTGTACGCCTGCACTGTGCATCTCAGACATGGGCAGATGGAAAAGGGGTGGGCATAAAACCAAACGCCGGAGCGAACCGGGAAAGTAATATATGCTCTTTGATGAAATGGAAAATACTTTAAGCCTATCTCTCCATTTCTCAAACACGCACGCACACACAGCCGCACAAATCATCAACAGCGAGGCAGTGCTAAGTAGGAAGCTCGAGAATTAGGTTTCTTTTTTTTTTTTTTTTTTTTTTTTTTGCTTTTGTTTAAAGTCTGAATTTATAAAGCCATTAGCCGGGAGAGGGAGATACTTGATTTCTTGGTTGGGAAGGAATATGTAAACCAGTATCTTTGGATTGCTTTTTCTCTCTAATTCTGTTGATGAGATTTGCCTTTCAGAGACTTCGGGGTGGGGGGGATGGGGGGAAATGTGTTTTTATTCTGACATTGTCTAAATAGAGCATGATTTGAAATTCTGTGCATTCTTTCTCATAGAAATGCAGCCAGAGCTCTGCAAATAGGAATGTCTGCTTTCATATAAGCTTTAATTACATTTGGTCGTTTTCCATCCTGCATATTTTGTGTGTGTTCAGCACATGCCTTTCCTAAAGGCTTTTTTTTTTTTTTTTTTTTTTCTTGCAGTGTATGTAACGGCACACAAAACTATTATTCTTGCAGTATAAAGAATACTGTGCTTTTGGAATAAGATCAGCATATAGGTTGCTCTGGCTGTGTCGGCAGCATGCAAAGAAGGGGTGGAAAACCCAATCAGTTAGTAAGTTCTGCAGATTGTGCTGCTTTTTGTTCCATGTACCAGAAAAAAAAAAAAAAAAAATCTTGCCTGGTAATTTGCAGTCCTCATTATCTATGGGAAATGCATCGACAATGAGCTCTCTCTAAGTTTTACTGACTGAAAAACATACAATACTTCTATCAGGAAAACGCTGGCCATCTTTTCATATTATGAAATAGAGTCTAAAGCCTGTGTGCTGGTGAATGTGATCAGAGCTGACAGCTCACGATTCTGCACGAATCCTCTATGAAGAAGTTTCACATGGAAATACAAGAATTGCAGAAGATCGTGCTAATGTTCTCTTTAAGTCAAGATCGGTTGCGAAGTACCGGAGGCAGGGCAAAACTGTTTCATTTTCTTGCTTTTTCACAGCCATGCTAATTTTAAAAATCTTCTTTTTGAAGTATTTGTTGCAGAGGTATGAAATGCTGGAGCTGTTCGTTGTGTGTGAGTGTGGCTGGCTGCTGTGAGTGTGTGTTCGTATAGATCAAGGAATGCAGTGATTTGATGCAGTAAAAGTTGTTTTGCAGAAGTCGTGGAAAACTTAGACTCTTGTTCATAAAAGTGCGTGAAAGAGATTCATTAGAAATGTATTTGCTGAAACCATTCTTAAATAAATTACAAATATAAATTACTTTGAGTGCAGTCTCAGAACCTGGGAATTGATGTGCTTTAATGCTCCCAATCCAGTCTATTCATGTTCTGCTATTCACAGCCCTTGCCTTTCAGGGGTCTCAAAGCAAAAAATGTGATGCTTTAACACCATATGAACCTCTTGTATGTTTTAGTATTTGGGCAGGAAAGCTGAATGTGTTCCTCCTCTCCCAAAATCGTGCTGTCTTGTTCAAAGCAGGCTGTTTATGCAAGTGTCCACTGGTTGCAGTACACCTTAATTCTGTTTCTCAGTACACAAAAGCAGGAGGGAAAGCAACAACAGAAGCAGGATAAAGAGCAGAGAAGCAGGAGAAATGACTAAAAAAGCTCTTGTGCAAGAATGCATTCCAGACTGCAATCCCAAATATTTTGATGCAGTTAGCAAAAATAAAATAAAATAAAAGATGATTTGAACTTTACAGATACTGATCAAAGGTTCAAAGCGATGAGGCTGTTTCACTTGAAAGACTGCAACCCTGCAAGTCTTGATGAGGTAGGTCTCAATTCCCTCTCCCATATAACAATTTGGAGACAGATCTGCAAAAGTAGCCCTAAAAATTTCATCTCTGTCTTGAAGGAAAGCTGACATTTTCTGCAAATCAGATGACGATAATGATCACTTAGTTACCATCTAAATGCTATGTATAAAGTGAAGAATTCCTCTGGTAGAAATAAAACTCCATGATACATCAATGTGAAGGGCTGAATACTTTTTTTCTGTGATGCTTCTTCTTGCTATCACCTGGGATACAGCTTGGATCCTAACCAATCTGCCTATTCCCACACTGGCATATAATCTATTATCATTTGGTTGCCAGAGGTAGAAATTAGAGCAGACAGTAGAAAACCTATATAGCATCAGCTGGAAGGCTGACAACTAGAATTAGGGACCCAGAATTAATGGCCCTAAGCAGAATCTCACAGCTCTGTCAGAGCTCTATTGCACAAGAGACTCTGCTCTTATTTGTCCAAAAATGTGTTTGTAGAAAACAATCCAGGTAGTCTTAAAATGAGAGACCTCAGTGTACATTTGGGACTGTGATGCTGAGGCAGAGTGGTAACCAAGTGTGAGAAATGGGGCATGGGGATCTGAAAAGACAAACCTTGGTGAATATATGGCTTAGCTCTGAATTACCTTTTGTAAATTTGTTTTTCTCTGTTTTTAAACTTTTTGTGATGTACTTCTTCAAATAAAACTAGGAATCCACTTTGAGCATGACTGCAATGCAAAGGGCTTAATTTCTACTGTCTGAGCTGTTATCACAGCCAAACTGTTAAGTTTACACATTTTCTGGTGTTTCAAAGCCTCTGGCAAATCTCTATAAATTAGTGGATTTAAATTAGCTTTATTAAATGTGCTATTATAGATCATTTTATGAAGCACAGACTAAGTTTATATATTTTTAAGGGAGATTGATTAAATCAAAATAAAGTAGGTTACAGAAGAACAACTCACGTAAAGTTTTAGAAAGTTTAAGTGGGAAACTATTGGAGTCATCACAAGTGAATGGGGTTGGGACAGAGTAAGCAAAATCAGAATCTGGTCCCTAATGTCTAAGTATGCATGTATACATGTTTTCAAGTATTAACCACCAGCAGCAAATAGTCTTGTTTATCATGTATATAAAGTACTGAGTATACTTCTTCCTTCTGGCATTTTCTGAGTGGTTTCTATCAGTATAATAAAAAGTGAGGCTTTTAGTAGTAATTTTAATTTCCTTTCATGAATGGGCAGACTCAAACCTTGATCTTACACAGTAGTCTTTAATTTTCAGGTGCACTGAACCATGGCATTTCATATAAAAGAAACATTTAAAAACAGAAAAGGGAAGGAAAAGATGTGACTGAGTAAAGCAAATTAAATCTGTTATTTCTCTGATATTTATATCTTGGACATCCCTGACATTTGGTTAGCTGTCCCTTCTACATAAAATTTAGGGTTTCAGGTAATAAGAAGTCCATCACCTGTATAACTTGTCTCTTTTAGCAAATGTAAAAATGAACTGTATTACACAAGCTTTTGAACAAAATAGCCCTGGCTACTCAAGATGCTAAAGTAATAGTGATAATTACCATTCATTTCTTGCAGTGCCAAGCAGACACACTGAGTTTTTTACTACCTTTAAACAATAGATATTCTAATGTAAATCATCTTACTGTTTTTGACAATGTGATAAACACTTTAACTCTCAGTACAGCCACTCCATTGTGATCATCAGCCATGTTCAACAGTAGATATTCATGTATAGCTCTATTAAGCCACTCATGGAAGAGACCTATGTGCAGAATTGTCAATGCAGTGTGAAAATGTCAATTAAAAAATATATATATTAGTGATAAGATGAAGTGTCTCTCTCCTCTGTTCATTACTAGTAGAATACTTGAATAAGCTAGACAGTTACTGACTCTCTTAGGTATCTGTGAAATTACAGATGGATTTCTGAATGCTCTGTCAATGTTCTAGGCAGTGTTATTGGTTGTGAGTGTCTAGGTGTAATGGAAAGATAAGTTATGTTACAAAATTTAAAATATCTCCTTTTGTCAATAATCAACACATTGTTGAAGATCTTTTAGCATCTTGGTCAAACTAAGACTGTTGTATTACAGTCAGGTTGCCAGGTTGTTGGAACTCCTGGTTTATAGGAAAAGTGAAAAATTTTACCTTGGTTTTCAATTAACTCTTGCTAATTTATATCTCTAAAAATGTCTTGGGAAGTCTTGGAGTAAGCATTTGCAGAGAGCAATGATTAGCATTTGTGATAGTTTTAGTCATATTTAATTAGAAATCAATTAGTTACACCTTCAGAAAAGCTAAGCAAGAAAGATGCTTCAGAAAGGTTTGTTTGTTTCAAGACCTTCCCAAGCATTTCTGGAGGTGCCACTGAATTGAAAGTAGTTGATTTCCAATTAGTTTAAGAGCAAAGAGGGCCAGAGTTTATCCATATACCTGAATATATCTGCTTTGCTCTCTTCTGCCTTTCCTAGTTCATCCATAAGGATTATTTTTTTTTTTAATAAAATACAATGTTAAATGCTTGATTATTTGCATTTCAGGACTCATTTTCACTGAAATTACTCTGTTTTCTCACTTGGATGTAGCTAACCAAGATGGCTGCTGACACCACTGCATCTTGTTTTGGTTGGTTTGTCAGTTATTTTATCATTGCTCTATTTACTCAGATTCATCAAACCAGAGAGAGGTCAAATGGTGGAACCGTGAATACACAGCAGAGTGGCAGAATAGCAGAGTTGCTTAGGATATTGAAAACTCACCTGTAGCCAAATCAGTTGTGGCCCTAAACCTATCATGTGCCCATAAGTTAGACAGGTGCTACGTGCCCTTCCCTTGGAAAGACTTGTGTTGCTCAGAAAGTTGGAAAGTCTCATCTGGGGACACAAATATAACCATGCCAACACACTTCTGCTGTAGTAGTCATTCATATTATATTGGGATTGCCTTCCTGATGCAAAACTGTTACGTTTTTTGTTGAGGACATAATTTTGGTGGCAGTAAAGACTTTACAAAGTCTTTAAGTTTCAGGAAATAGGGAGAATTGAGAGGCATTTATGAAATCAATTATTAAAAGCTAGGATGAACAAATTAAAAGCTGTTCCTGGCAGTATCCTAGAAGGTCTTTTTACAAATGGATGAATTGCTCTCGGAAAATTTTCCCAGAGCAGAAAATCTGTTCTTCTCAGTATTAGACAAACGGTTGTTAATCTTTCTGTTGTTGTTGTTGTTGCTCCTTTCCAAATGTATTTTAATGTACAATCAGAAAAGATAACTAGCCTTATGCTGGCTTCTGTAGATACCTAACTACAATAAATATAGGTTGATGCTAAAGTCACCATGAAACAAGAATTTTAGAATCAAATAAAGACTTTTATTGAGTTTTCTTCCATTAGAGAGGATACCATTTCAATTGACTCCAAAGGCTTTGTGGGGAAGGCAACAATGCTTTTCGATACTGCTACCTGGAAGTTACAGAAATATTCCTGGATCTGACTTGTGGGATTACTGAAGGCCTGAACAATATGAACTAGCTTTTGGAGTCATGGAAAGAAATGTTGGACTGTAGCAGAATGCCTGTAGCAAACAGGCAATCGGCTCTTTGGCAGACTACATTATTCTCAGTTATTCTCAATGTGTTTCTTGGTATATCTTGGCAGTTAGAAAAGACAGTGTTTTTATGTTTCTCTCCTTCTGCTCTGATGATAGCCATAATCTGAAGGGAAAACTCAGTAAAATTTGTTGAAATCATGCTTGTTTCTCTATTGAGTTTCATTGGGATATTAGGAGGAATCTGAATCATTACAGAGAAGTCATAATGCATAAAGCAGATTGCAGCCTCACATTTCAGACAGAAGTCATTGTGATTTTTGCAAACTTAAGACGCTTTGTTGACTACCTGAAATATTTATGGCTTAATTACGTATTATTTGCAACTGATGTAATGTCTAAGAGCAATAATCATGGGTCAGGAGGCTCAGAAGGACATATTTAAAGGCATAACAAAAGATGGTCATGCCGTCTAAAAAAAGACAATATCTTGACCTTTTTTTTTTTTTTTTTTTTTTTTTTTTTTTTTAAAGCTTAAAAATACTGAAGCAATATGAAGCAGTTTCATAAGGTGGGGGTTGTGTGTGGTGTATATGTAATCTTAGAAACCCAGCTTTACTCAACAGCTAATTTAGTTTTGTGAGAATCAATGGCAGGCTTTGAAATGTGCCTTCCTGCCTCATGTTTAGTTTTATTTCAAGGTGTTTGTGTGCCTACACTAAAGTTTTATGTCTTATAAGGAAGAAATGTACAATGTAATCAAAGGTTTGTGTTGCTCTTTTACACTCAATAAATGTGTAGAAAGGTATACTCAACCCTGTAAACATTCCCAAAGATCCCAAAGATCCTGAATTTACCTGCAAAGCTAGAAGAGGCGTATGTAAACCATGTTAGCAACACATATACAATAACAAAAATGCAAGTTACCTACACATTATATATGTTCGTACAGGTGAAACAGCAGATTTGAGGGCAAATAGTAATAAAACCACAGGGTTTGCTTCAGATATGTTTAAATAGCATCATATTTCCTCTTCTACTGCTGTAATTTTAATTCTTCAATATTTATGTAATGTGTAGAGTTTATAAGTTTTATCACTTATCCTCAGTTTATATTTTAAGTGAATGGAGAAATGCATAATCAACTCGAAAAAATTGGAAAGGCTCAGCCTGTTTTCAAGATGTACGATATTTTACTTTGTTTGGAATTCTAGAGACCATTTTTAAAGAACACTTGGCTTACTTCTGCTCTTTTTTTTTTTTTTTTTGTAGTGCAAATTAATTATAATTTGACAAGAGAGTGCTTGATTTTCTTCTTCAGATTTGGTGTAGTGCCAAGCTTTATTAGTTAGAGCCTCTAAATCAAAATCAAAGGTCAGTATCCATGAAATGCCTGTGGCTCAAGATATATTGTAGATCTTTCCCCATTATTTAGAGATTTTTGTCTTTGAAAATGTGTGTATATATTTAAATGGATACTACTGTATGTTCATGCATGTCTGTGGAAGAATAACCATTTCTCATGATTATATTGGTAATATTCCAAAGAGCAATCCTAAATATGTGAGAAATTATTGGTTTGAAATTCTTGAATTATGTACCTCTGTGGCATAATCTATAAACTCAGGCTGAAGGTTCGTGTCCCACAGCATGTTGTACGCAGTGACTCCACTTCTCCTCCCAGCCATGGGGGAGATGGGCAGAGATCCTTCTCCCAGGTCTCCCCCAGCATCATCCTCCATCCACCTGTAGCTTGTACTGGCATCAATACACACATTGCTCAAGTGGGTCCATTTGGGGAACAAGCAAGTAGGGGACTAAAAGTGATTAAGTGAGCCATGGTAGTGATTGCTGAATATGCCAGAGTTCAGTTACTGAGCAGGGAGAGGCACATAAAGATTGGTAGCTTGAAAAAGAAAAGAAAAAGAAAAAAAGAATAACATCCTGGAAGCGGTATTATATGTCCTGACCCTCACTCTGCTTCTTCTATTTCTATACAAGTTTTACTGCTTTTTCTAAGACTTTAGTCTTCCTACATCTATTGATCTATTGTGTTGTTGTTGTTGTTTTCTGTTTCCAGCCTTTGATTTCAAGGATTGTGTCTTCCTGTATAACACTCAGCATGGCAGGAATCTCTTTTTGCTATGTCCTAATGAATATGATAATAATCAACACAGCTTGGATGCTCATGGCAATAAATGCTGAAAAAGAATAGTTGAATTACAATTGTATCAGAAAAGTAATCAGTACAAATGAGGTTTGGTAACATTGGCTTCCTACAGCCTCTTAGGTGAGCTTGAACCATGCACTGATATTAGGTCAGTAGAAGTCCCTTCTAGCTGTTTTCCTGGCCATGAAAACCATGAAGGCAATGAGCTTCAGAAGATATTGAAAATGTAATGGGAAGAAGCTTCCCTAATGATAGAGATAGCAAATGAGGTTGGGAGGTATTTGCTGCTTTATCTTCTGACCAAAGAAAATAGTATCGACAGCAGTTTAAAAAGCAGTTATCCTCCCCCACCCCCATGTCCCAAAAATAAAAAGGGGGAGAAAAAAAAATAAAACATCACTTTTGGTAGGTGCTATTTTTCCACGGTCCTCAGTCTGCTGGACTGTGGAGTCCACTGGATGCTTCTGCAGCACTGCAAAGTAATGCTGACCTTGGGATACTTCCCTGAAACACATTCAGCTGAGTCTTTTGAGATATGTTCTCTGACTTTCTGGATTTTCTGGCACCGTTGTGTCCATTAAATACTGATTAGATTTCAGAAATCCGAGAGACCAAATAATGCTATCATCTGTTCTCTACTTATCTTAATAATATTGCCAGTAATATTCCAATATATCAATTCTAGGATATTCTAGACCTAATCTGATGCATGAAAAATATGGACACTATGCTTTTTTGTTTCAGAAGCAGAACAGAACCAGTTTATTTATGGATTGAATTTTGCTATATTGCCTAGAGATGATGGTAAAAAGTGAATTAGCTACTTTCAAGGACTGTTAGAGGAATACATCGTTTTTCATAATGTTTGATGAATTGCTTACAGTACTTGTTTTACTTAAAACTGCAATTAAAGATCGCCCTCTAGTCAAAAGAAAAATGTGATAAAAATGTGACTTGAAACTGGGCAGAAAATTTTCTAAAGCCCTTTGGGATTAATTCCAGTAATTATTCAATCTGACGTTTTCCAGAGAAATGACCCTTTATGTATGAACTCCATTAATCATAATAACATAGTTCACATGTCAGAGACTTCTGTCCTGTCACTTCATATATAAGATTTAATAATAGACTAATAAACATCCTTACTTAATATAAGAAAATAATAAACTGGTTTCAAAACATCTCAATGCATCTGAATTGGTTTTATCTAGGTTTTGGCCTTGTGAGATGGGACACGTTGTGCTTGTGTCTACACAAATGGGCTGAATTTCTAGGCTATAGCTGTCATTGACATCATGTCTCCTGCTAATTTTGTGCAATTTCATTCATAGCATTTTAAGGACTTTTTGCTTTCTTTTCTCCTCTGACCTGTCCTGCAGAGATTTGGTTTGTCTATTTATCTGCCTGGTTGTAAACATTTGTTTTATGAATTTACTTGTGTAAGTAATTGGGCTATTATCTTTTGCATGACTTGTATGTAGGAAATAAAAAATCTACTTTACGTTGTCTACGAACAGAAGAGTATTATTTTTCTTGCATGTGAACTTATTGCATATTGTTGGAACTGCACAGTGAATATTGAGTATCTGTCTGTGATGATAAGCAACTTTTAAGAAGATTGCTGTTATGTCTGTCATTGTTTCATCAACTGAGGATATTCCATAGTATTTTCTTGCATTAAGAAGTGGTGATTTAAAAATGCATCTGTGATTAGATGGTCCTATTTGAAGAATTTACCATTATCTTTTTTTTTGACATTCTTTTTTTTTTTTTTTTTTTTAACTGGGAAGTGGAATTATCTATGCTCTGATGAGAAGTGATAAATATAATCTTTGCTGCATGTGGATAAAAAACAAATGAGATTGCTTTTACACAGCCTCCTCATGCATCTTCTGACTTATTCAAAAATTAGAGAATAATTCTTTGTCTTTGGGGGTTTCCTTCATATATATATAAATACATATATATATTTCATTATTTCATTATGAAGCAATATACGGTGTACCTAAACCATTACAATGACTAATGCTTTCAGTTCAGGATTTTTACATGTCAGTTGTCATTCTTTGCACATTCCAGTAGATGGCAACTCCGGTCTTCTTGACATTTCATCTCCATTCAAACTAGAAATCTCTTCTGTGTCCCCCGCCCCCCTGCCTGCTGCATCTCATCTATATAAATGGCTAAAAGTTTCACAGAAACGTGGTTCAATTTTACTTTTATTGAAATCACTACATAGTATCTGATTTGAACTCAAATAGTACCAAAAAAAAAAAAGCACCAAAGACCCGTAAGCACCAATTCTCCTGGATCATAAAGCACACACTGAATCCCCCATAACTTTTAAAAACATTTTAGGAGTTTTCATAAAAAGGATGAGTACCCAATTTTATTTTTATTTTTAATGTGAAACAAATGAATGGATCGGCAGAAAATACAATGTGCTAGCTTTAAGTTTGATAGCTTGACTAAACAATCTAGTCTGTATCTCTTTATCCTAAATATCAAATTATTTATTTTCACTGTGCACAGTAAATACTTGATTAAACTTTTAAAAAGTTGCAAATGATATTTTTTTATGAATATGGCGATGATGAGGATTGTCTTGGGTGAGGGGAAGTGTAGGACCCAGGGCTTTCAGTGTCGTGTTAGAGATGAGGATTTTCTCAGATTCCCCTCTGTGCTTTTATTCTGTCCCATCAATTGTGTTATTAAAGCATCAGTGTAGAGGAGTCTATTTCTCCATTTTCCTCTGCTGACTTTCACAACTTAAATACTTGCATGTAGAATTTCAAGACATAAAACAAAGCATCTCTCTCTGTGAATGAATGCCAGACATCAACAGGCACAAAAGGTTGTGATTGCTCTGCCTGGGTTGGAGACTAATGATCATAACAGTCACACAAAGGATCCTTTCTCTAACTCTCTGTATCAAGACTGCAGTTTAATTTTCAAATCCCTTCCACTAACTAGCAAGGTTTTATTTTGCAGTTGATGGTCAAAAAGGGACAGAGGGAGGAACCGTATATATACATGTATATATATATATATATAAAAATATGTATATATAAATGAAAAGCAGGTCTAACTTCAAAAGAATACATGTTACTTAGCAGATTTGTTGTTGTTGCTGTTGTTTTTGTTTACCTACTTCTTCCACAGAACATTTTCAGTAATCATGCAGGAAACTCAAACTGCCAAAGTCTATAGCATCAGTGATGCTATTTGATGCTCCGTCTTATGGTCAGAGACAGAGACAAACATTTATTGTTTAAAATCAACTGCAAAAATTTCTAAGGCACAGCAATGTTTAAGGCCAGATTTAGATGTTCGTGCTTTTATTGGTTTAGTAAAATCCTTAGTTTTCAACCCAGACTTTATTACTCTGTGGACATTTTTACTTCACAGAAACAGTATTAAAATAAATTATGCTCATATAGGACAAGCAGAATATCGGTCTATTTAAGCCTGACTGATTTTTATGTAACAAATTAGAGAGCAAGGTAATTAAATCTCTTTTGAATGTCTGTTTCATCTCTGGAAAGAATCCCAAGAACCTTAGAAAACTGACTTTCAGGTTATATACAGGTCCTGGGTCTATTGCAGCCAAGTGGCTTGTTGCTCATTATCGCATTTAGTGCTACAGAAACTACTCCACCAGAGTCTTTATTAAAACTTGCTTAAGGCTAGCATTTTCCCTTGGGTCAATAATGACTTTAGAGGAATGGATGTAGAAGCTAGATTTGTTCTAGCTACTGGAATGAATTATGTCTCATCGGGGCCCCCAGGCTAGTATTTCAAATTCGCCACCAGGCGCTTCATCAAAAATTCCATTCCAGTATTGAAAAGACCTTGTGCACCTATTAGTAAAAGCAGAACATGTATCTGAAGATCTTCCCCCTGCCCAAACGATGCAACTGTATATTTTTCTCCGTTGACCCCACTGAGTTGCTGTGCACACCAGTGAAAAATCAGGTTTAGAAATGTCTCCTGAAGATTTCATGCATCAGGGAGATTGTTGCTAGTGATTTCCGATTAAAATACGGAGCACAAACAAAGCATCAAGCTAACTTTCTACTGCAGTGCTCCTACAGCTAATAGCCATTAAAATCCAGCAGCTCATTTTAGTGGTGTGAGCATGGTATTTATGAGGGGGTACCATATGCAAATACCTTTTCCTGCTGCGAGCCCTTGCTCAAAAGTAGTGCAGTAGCAGTCTATGCCCCTATCCTACTCCTACAAGCAAATGTTTCTGAAATATGCAGCTTCCTTAATAAGTAAAAACAACTTTTTTTTTTTCTCTTTTCTCTCTTTTTTTTTTTTTTTTTCCAGTTTGGAAAATCTTCTCATGTTGATGGTAAGGTAAAATATGAACATAGATGAGGCTTTGGATCTGTGATCCTAAAACAAATTGCTAGCTCTCCCATTTCTGTTTTTTAAGAATGATCTTGTGAAGTTTACAAAATTTAATGGCATAGTATATGAGCATTTGTTCTCTTTCCGTGTCTTTACAGTCTGAAATATCTGTTGAAATGCAGTGGCGTTTGATATTAAAAAGAGAGAGGTAATGGGTAATAGGCAGACAGGTGTTTGGCTTTTCTTTGTGCTTGTCAAGGACAAAGTCTTTCAGCGCGTTACTTGGATGGCTCACAAGCACATTCACATTCACATCTTATTTTTTTTTGCTGACTGGACTTTCCCTTAGTGCTATGTTCAGAGATTTCAAATGCAACATTACCAAGGAGGTGCCATTAAAATCTGAATCAAATGGTGAATGTTAGGATAGATATTGCACTTCAACTGCCACAACTGTAGCCTAATATTAAATATAAATAATTATTTTCATATCTACAGTGACATTTTCCCTATAACCATTTTCATGGTTTATTTCTTGACTATCAACTGCAGAAATTGTAAAATATTCTTCTGCCTTTGGTATCTATCATACGCCACACTCCTTACTTTTCATCGCAGAACAGATTTTCCAGATGTTTCTCTACAGAACATGGAATAAACCAGTCTAGCATCTACAGTAGACAGTATAATTGTGTTTGCCTTCTTGTAATATGTTTCTTCATTCTGTATTGGGATTTTAGAAAATAGTATTTTAAAAACATCATGGCAAGGGTAATTGAGTAAATATTGTGTATAGGTAAGTTTTCTTCACAGTTTGTAAGGTTGAGACATTATTTCACATAGGAGAGAAAATTATCAAATTCATAATCCAGGCTGCTCAAATCAAAATATAAAAAATAGAAAAAAATACATATAGATTTTCTGTGTATACACAGTATGTACGATCCATTTCTCTTTTTTTTAGGTTCTATTTAATCCCTAGAAAGAAAATGCAGATTTTTGATCAAGATATGAGACATCAACTTTTCAGCATGAACTTTTCCTGTTCAGTTTCTATTTTAAACAGTAGTGATCTAATACAATAGTGGACCCTATGTTAGGTGCTCAGATTTATTGTTCTTTAGACATCTTTTGTTCGTTTCTTTTTACTTTAAATACCTGTAAGTTAGGCTTTAGCAATGTTTTTGTTTTTTTTTTTCTAGAGCGTGGAGGATAACCAGGATTTAAAAACATGTTCTGATCTTTTACAGATACTCAGGAGCTGAAATGCATTCTCAGCAAAATCATGAGATTTGGGTTTCTCAAGTACCTTTAAAGTTTTGAGACTCAGATCCTGACAGTAGTTTGGAGCCTTCTCACCAATAACCTTTTTGTTTAGATGGGAGGTTCCCATCTAACCCAGTCTTCTTAAAAAAAATATAAACCATTTTTATATCCAGAGTTAGAAGAAAACCCTATGCAATTTTTAAGGTGATTCTTTCAATTGGTTATGGCCGGGCAAGTCATTGCAAAACAAACCATCATAGTTCATAGAAGTGCAATGGATTTAAGAAATCACTTAGTCCATCTTTCTGCTCTAAAGCGTATCAATTTTGTGGTTCCTGTCTCATTGGCTTCTCCTGTAAGCCTTGAGAATTGAAGATTTCTCAAGGAAATCTATTCCACTACTTTTCAAATTTTGAAAGTTTAGCAAACACAATGCATTCAGGGTTTTACTGCTGATGGGCTGGGTTGAGACATGGTGCCAAAAAGACCATGGTATTAGATCTGAGACATTGGTAGCTCTGCACACAGCATCTCCCTGGCTGCAGCGAGGTTTCTCACTCTGAGGACAGTGCTTGCTTTTTCTGCAGCTGGGTGACACCGATGACTCATGTTCCATTTGTGATTCACTAACGCCCCTGGAACCCTTTTTTTTTTTTTTTTTTTTTTTTTTTTTTTTTTGCAGATTTTCTACTACTCATTCTGTTTTATAGCTGGTTATTCTTGACTGAGTGAGTATCTTGCACATGACCCTGTTGGATAGCACCTCTCTCTTTTTTTTTTTCCTTTTTCTTTTTGAGGACATAAGTGTAATTTGTCAGGTTCATTTTGAATTTTTATTCTGCCCTCCAGAGTACTTTTCAGTGCTTCTTAGCTTGGTGTCATCTCCAAATTTAATAATTGTAGTTCGTGTTCTATCACCTAGGTCATTAATGACAATATGAAACATTGATGGACCCAGAAAAGACCTTTCTGTGTCATTTCTGAGTCAAAGAATTGCTTTTAGGTAGCAAGCTCATTATATGGCATGGATAATTAGATTATATTAATAAAACCAACAGAAGGAAATGTCCACATTTCCTTTTCTTCTCTCAATTTTTGCATGCCCAGATAGAGTGTAGGGTACAAATAAACTTTGTAATTTAAATAACAAAAACCTGCAAGGATTTACAATGAAAGTTTTCCTCCTTTCTTAAAATGGCTTTGATCCCATGGATGCTTACACAAACACAGACCTAGTCTTTGCCATTTGAGCTGTGTAACATCCTTTCCCATAGCTTTCAATGAGGTCAAGCACTCACTTAAATGCACAAATTGCTTTGTGCTGAATTACATATTTTCTTAACTTTCATTTAATGACAAATAACATTCTAAAAAATATTTTTTTTATGTTCTGCTATGGAAAAAGACACATCTCCTTGTTTATAGCTGTAAGGACTGTAATACACACTACATTCATATACTGTATCTCTATGAGCTCGACATAATGAATTACTGATTACCTGCATTACATGTAAAAATTAGTGTAGCTGGACAGCTATGTCCCTGAGGAGACTCGAAAGCATTAATTAGTCAAGTCCTGGAATATATTAAATCCATTAACTTGCATCTATATTTTCCTGCCTCAAACTGTAACAACACAATGTCATACCAGTTATTCAGTGACCATCATACATGCAGAATATATTTGACTAGGACACTCTTTTTTCTGGCTTTGGTTTGCTCTGTTGAAACAAAGTTATTTATTCAATAGTATTTTAGTATATTCCAGGGATATAGTAAAAGAGTTTGGGTTTGGTTTGTTGGGATGGTTATTTATAAGCCCCCACACACACTATAAATGACAAGCTAATACGATTTTTTGTTATCTTAATAGTATTTCCATGGAACTTGGCCTCATGTGGAATAATCTATTATATTATTACTTTCAATTTATTTGACACCTGTCCGATACTCTAGACACTTCTTTCTGTCTAAAGCACTTAGCTTCCACTACAATGGTGGTTTTGAAATTCCAATATTTTTTCTTTATGTCACTTATCTTCACAGTATCTGTGTGAAATATTCCTCCTTATAAACAGATAGAGAAGGTAGAAAGAGACTAAACTAACATGACAAATACCACACAAGCATCCTATGCTGAGACAGAGAATTTGTGCTTCGGAAGTCATAAGCTAGCACCCCAGGCATTCAATACTTTCTTTTTTTCTCTAGCTTGTTGGATAAAACACATCATTCTCAGCCCATCCCCACATAGTGATTTGGTTTTCATGCCTACAAGATGGTAATACCATAATGATGTATTTAAACAAAACAGCTTGTCCAGACCTGGCTTACTGTTCTGTGCTTTTTCTTTTTCTTTTTCTTTTTCTTTTTCTTTTTCTTTTTCTTTTTCTTTTTCTTTTTCTTTTTCTTTTTCTTTTTCTTTTTCTTTTTCTTTTTCTTTTTCTTTTTCTTTTTCTTTTTCTTTTTCTTCTTCTTCTTCTTCTTCTTCTTCTTCTTCTTCTTTTTCTTCTTCTTCTTCTTCTTCTTCTTCTTCTTCTTCTTTTTCTTTTTCTTTTTCTTTTTCTTTTTCTTTTTCTTTTTCCTTTTCTTTTTCTTTTTCCTTTTCTTTTTCTTTTTCTTCTCTCCTTCTCCTTCTCCTTCTCCTTCTCCTTCTCCTTCTCCTTCTCCTTCTCCTTCTCCTTCTCCTTCTCCTTCTCCTTCTCCTTCTCCTTCTCCTTCTCCTTCTCCTTCTCCTTCTCCTTCTCCTTCTCCTTCTCCTTCTCCTTCTCCTTCTCCTTCCCCTTCCCCTTCTCCTTCTCCTTCCCCTTCTCCTTCCCCTTCCCCTTCCCCTTCCCCCTCCCCTTCCCCTTGCCCTTCCCCCTCCCCTTCCCCTTTCCCTTCCCCTTTCCCCTTTCCCCTTTCCCCTTTCCCTTTTCCCCTTCCCCTTCCCCTTCTCCTTCTCTTTTCCTTCTGGAAGAGGTTTTCTGTCACACATGTGCTGTTTCTCTGTCTGTCCCAGCATGCAGGCACTCATATGCCCCATCCCTTCAGCCCTTGGCAGACCAGATAGGTCATGCTGTCTTCTAACCATCAGCTTCCATCATGGGGTCTGCCAAGGGCTGGCAGCAGGTGGACTCAGAGCTTTTCTGCTCAATCCTTTTGATATCAAAGGCTTAACAGCTCTAAAGAAGTATTTTGCTGAATCATGTGCATTTTTGAAATGCTCTGTATAAAGTAAAATTTCCCCCCGTGCAGCGTCAAATCCCATGTCTCCTATTAAATGTGTAAGAGATTTTTTTTTCCCATGTGGTAAAATTTATCATCTCTAGTACTAATTATTACCATCTCTAGTACTAATTATTAATTATGGGGGGTTACAGTAGGAGATGGGTGCCCACCAGCACAGATTCAAGGTGCTGTTTTTTCTACACTCCAGCATCACCTGTGCAGAGCTACTTGCAGGAGCTCCTGATGGCCATCCCATTGCCTTTGGTGACAATACATTTCCTAAATCCACTGAAATAGGTACTACAGAGAATGTCTAATGTTGCACCATGTGTCCTGCTTGAGTGGCATAGGAAAGGGAGGTAGATCGGGCACCCAGACCATTCCTGGATGAAGATTAATATTTTCAGACACATTGTGACTTCTTGTATCCACTCACTGTCATGGGATACAGGTCAAGGAGACAATCTCAGCATCATCTTTGGTTTGCTTGGGCTTATCTGTGCCACAAACATGGGGAAAGCTTTGCTGACAGCAGTTTTGCCCTTACAACCCCCAAAAGATCCACTTTCCCTTGCAGGTGAATGTGTATATTTGGGCATGAACTTCGTCCCTTATGGGTTACAAGTGTGTCATCACCTCAACCTCTCCTCTAGTACTTTCTTTAAGCTCCCTTTTCTGTGTCCTGTATTTTTGTTCTCATCGAGCAGCCACAGAAATGCTGCTGTTCCTCACAGACTAAAATGAAATCTCAGAGCTGGAACTTGACAAAACACCTGTAAATTGGCAATTTGAAGGCAGTCACTGCTGAAAACGCTTGTAACCCTTTTGCCTCTCCTGCAAATCTCAGATATTTGTGTGGCCAGAATAAACCCGAGCTGGTCAAAGCTCCCTGGCTGTCTCTGAGAAGCTGGGTTAGAGCACAGCTTACACATCGAGTGTCAGAAATTACAGCTGGCTGTGAAAGCCAGTAAAATAGAGACCGACAATTTGTGAGGTCGAGATTGGGAGTAATGAGAAAAAGAGAGAAGAATTGATTCAGAAGGATTTAAAGTGGAAGATTACTGATATGGAGAAATACAATATTAGGCAAAGGCAGAAAAAAAAAAAAAAAACACATAAATTTACAGTTTAAAGTTTTAGGAATTTGATAGGGCTGGTAGAAACAGTATACTTTTGGAGACAAAAATTGTACAAATACACATCTAGAGGACCACTTTTTTAATCTTAGGAGAAAAATGCAGCAAATATGACTTATGGACAAAGTGGTACTGATAGCTCAGGATCTGCTGAAGCAATTCTGTAGTTTTTTATAAAGATCTGAAGACCATATGTACTGGTTTTATTCACAGCAGAGAAGAATATAGCATGTGGGTGATTTAGTTTGACCTGCTTAGCATGTATAGAAAATGGTATAATGCCAATTTGCTGCTACCTGGGTATGTTGCCTAATAGTTTGGAATAGTTAAGGATATAATTTAAATTAAAATTTAGGAACATAAAGATACTCAGTTGCTTTGGGGACAAAAAAAAAAAAAGAGAGAGAGTAGTAATAGTGAGGAAGTGAGGAAGTCAAATAGTGGAAATGTAAGATGACATTTAAATTAAAATCTTGCCTCTATTTGTAAATGTGGCAGTGTTTAATGTGGTTTTGATCAGTGCAATATGCTATCCTTATATCGGCATAGAAACGAGATTTGTTCACAGTGTCAGGCTGCCGTGGGTGGTGGGGGATGTCCCTTCATAACAAGCACTTGATTTAAGTGGGACAAATGAGTTAAATATGGGTCTGTGTCTGCGGATACAGAAAGCCAAGCTAAACGTCCATGTCTGTTCCTGGTGGAAAAGCTTCACAGAGTTGATACAGTGATTCTCTGCAAGCATCATTGAACCTAGGAGAAAGTCATACAAGCGGACAAGGTCATATAATGCCCCAAAGAAATTGCTCTAAACAGTGTAATCTACGAGGAGAATGAGGGAGTACAGATTTTTTATTTGGGTGAGGTTTCTCCCTCCAGAAATTTACCCTATTTTTCTGCTTTGAACAGATGTCTCCTAAAACAGTGTGTGGGAAATTTCCAAGAAAGTCCATGCACTTATATTTTATTATCCTTCTAAAGTATGATAACCATTCCAGATATGACTGATTATATTATTTTGTGTAGCTTGCAACGTTTTGTGTTTCAATTCATTTTATTATTTTTGTATAAGTATAAATAGCACTCGTACTAATTATCTGAATCCTGAAAAAATACATAGAATTTCAAAAATATTAAACAATATCTTTCTAGGCTTGTGAAATTATTTCTACTTTTTTTTTTTTTTTTTTTTTGCTTCCTTCACAGATTTAGTTGATATTCACATCTATCTGTGAAGGCAATCACACCAGTCATTGAAAATAAAGCTTTGTCTTTATCCTGTACTACAACAGAGACAGAAGGCTGAATAGTCAACTAAAAATGTCCATGTAAATGGACATTGGTTCTCTTAAAATGCTAAATGGTCCAAAAACTGGGGGCATCACTAAAGTACAGAAATGCAGAGGACAGGTTTTAACTGAGATATTTAGAGGGACTGAATTTTCAGTAAGTGGCTCAGAAAAGGAGGAGGTGTCTCCATGGAAGCCTCATTAGCTCCTTAGGTGTTTGTCACAACTCCACAAACTGTTCCATGGATGAAGGAGAATGACTTGGATGAGCAAGGAGGTGTGAGGAGGCATACTGACCCATGGTAGCAACTCAACCCGCATCAGCACAAACACTTTTAAATTTGTGTGAAAATAGAGCAAATTCTTAAGCACGTGTAGATGTTCTGCAGAACACTGAATGTGCAACAGACACAAAACAGCTTACTTTGTGCATATATGGAAAGCAGGAAATGAACTCATTAAAAGGACCATGAGGAAAATTTTGATTCTGTTTTGATTCTGAAAATTACTCATAACAATATCTAGCTGGTCAATTTGAGACTGTTTCTATGGAAAGAGAAAGCAAACAAAAATGCCACTAACAGTAGCAAGGCTTGAATCATACTTTTGATGTGGGCAAGGAAAAGTAGAAGAGATGTAAGAATCAGGGTTTGAGGAGGCAGATGACTAAACCATCAAGCTATTTTGCCTGTAACTAGCATATATGCCAATATTATTATTACTGATCTGTCTTTACTACATTCTTTCCCACTCTCTGTAGTACACATTTTAATTAGACTGTAGGATCTTTGGGATGGGCACTACCTGGCTTTTGCACAAGTCCAAGGAGACTGACCTTGACAGAGGTGACTGAGTTATTCTGGAGGTGTGTCTATGTGCTTATACATATGGATAAGTATTTGCATATGTTTGTGTAACAGAAAATAAATGTTACATAGCATTTGCAGGCTTCAGCGAAATGATTTAGAGGGAGTAGGTGGTTACTGCCCTAAAACACAGAAAGGGTTTGATGATATAAGAGAGTAGGAGGATAATTAAGATTGCAAATATTTTTTTGTTTTGTACCTACTGTAGCTAACTCTTCTGTTTCTGTGTCTCCAAATATTTAAGTTTTCTCTAAATTCCTATATCTTTCTTTCATGCAAAATGTTTTTAGTTTTATTAATAAATGAAAGCTCTAGCTGATGGGCATGCATATAAATGTTTGAAACACGGTTGCTTAAGACATAAAGCCAAAAGGCAAATTAGCAGCACAAGAAACAAAAATATTAGTTTCTAAAAAGCTTGTGTATTTTAAGCAGCGTTCTTTTGCTTTCATAGTCTGTGTGACTTTAAATTCTTGAGACTTCCATTATAATGTTTAGGGATCACACCTTTATTATGTTCAAGACAGTATGCTAATGCTATCTACAGGGGATATAAAGATGGGAATCGTTCTACCAGGTGCTTAGAAAAGAATTTTGAAAACATATTAAATATCCAAATTAGTTACAAATTTCTTACTGAATGCATATGATTTATTCTAACAGTCAGTAGGAGAGTTTTTTGCCCTTCCCCTGGTTTGCTAATTCAATGCAGGTCCTACAACTGGATCAAATGGCAAACATTTAGTAGTGTTTTAAAGGCATAGAACATTGAACATGGCAAACTGGTTAAAGCAACATTTAGCTGTGCAATTGCTCTCAGATGCTATAGTAATTGACATTTAAAAAGACTTGGGTAGAAGAGTGTTTAGGTTACAGGCTTTTTAAAATAAATATTTGCAGATCATATTTACAAAACAGTATCTTTCACCCTCTGTTTATAAAGCAGTAAACAGATCTGTTCATTTTCAGTGCATTCTTTAACAAAGATTGTTGTATCTAAATACTGATTTTTGAGTTTTCAATTAGTTGCAATGCATTATTTCAAAAAATAATATTTTCGACTGTGTGTATCTGCACAGGAAATCACAAAGCAGCTTTAATTTTTATTTACAATTTAGGTGGTGAGAGATATTATGTTCCCAAATTCTCTTTCCAGTTTGCTGGAAAAGTTGATTCTACAACTGCTGTGCACCTTTTCACAGCAGAGCACAGCTGGGCTCTCACAGCTACTACTCAAATATACCATATAGCATGTGAGAATGTATAGAAGAAACTCAAAACATTTTCATAAATATAAATTTTGTTCCTTAGATTAGTGGAGTAACTCTCAGTCTGGTTATACAGAGGGCAGAAGTAAGTTAATGTCAATGATTCTAGTTAGAGAAGAAAAATAATGAATCAAATCATTAAAATAATAAAAAATAATGAAAAAAAAAAAAAAAACATAAACCAAAGTTCATCCCAATGAACTTTGAAATTCCTAAAATACTTGAAAAAAATATCTCTAATTGCTCTAATTTTCTTATTTATTTTATTGTGTCATCTGGGGAATGATATAACCTGTAAAACTCATGTTGTATAGAGCAACACAAATGGCAATAAGAACATCTGTCTGTTATCCTTAATGATGCTGTTTTTATTTTCTTTTGATTTATATATTAGCTAATAACTGTGCTGTATAAAATAGTTTGTGATCACCTTCACTGACGGCTAAAGTGAGCCTTTCCACTGACCATCATAAACATACCATTGGACACAGGAGATTAGAAATGACCATGATTTCTAGTCCAAGAAAGAGAAAATTTGTCTGTATTCATGTATACACTATATAATAAGCTGATATAAATCCAGTTGGATTATTAGGATTTATTTCCTAAGGGAAGAATCATGGCCACACCTCATGTGCTAGATTCAAGGTTTACAGAAATAACCAATTATAGTAATACTTTTCTTATAAGAAAAAAATATCAGAAGTGATAGCAAAACCTGTTAATTCAAAATTTAACATAAACCACAAGTCTCAAGGATGACAAATCAAAGCTTTTTATGGTATCCTGTATTCAGAAGAAAATACTGTTCCACACCAGGTTTTGATGTGCTACAGCATTTCACTCTGTAATATATAGTGAATTTATTTCATTAAACAACTTTTCCATACTTTCCTGGCGCCATTCACTCTAGCATCACTACAGTTCCACTCTCTGCTTATCACTTCTGGGGAGTTTCCTTTTGTTCTAAAGTGTAAACAGGGCTGACCAGTGGTGCTAACTGAACATCCCCAGGATACTTCACATTACTCTGTAAACCTCGTATTCCTGCCAACTCAAACAATATCATTTTGCTTGTAGAAGCATTCTACTATTTCAGAAAAAAAAGTTTTTCTGCTCTGCCATACCCACAATCTTAAATACTGTTCACTCACAGATAAATTGTGAGTATGGTTTATATGAAACTAAATATATTGAAATATTCAGTGACATTTTTAGATTAATATATAAATCTCTATGTTAATTTTGCAAACAACATATTTTAGCTATATAGGCAGCTGAGCAACAAACGAGGCTCATCTATCCTGTGCACGTTAACAGAATTACCATGGAAAAATTAAGATCTGATCATATGATTGAAGATAGTACAATAAAATGTGGATAAACGCAGGGGAAATTCTAGCTGAGCAGACAGCTGTAATGCTAATATTTTATTTTCAAGTGTATGGTTCTGCACTTTCAACAGTCTTTTCATATGAATTGAAGTGGCAGAAAAATAAGACATTTAAAATACTGTCTAATATCGGGCATTGACCTTCTTAGCTCTGAAAATATTAAATATGCCAGTCAAGAAATCGTGATTGTTTTTTATTTATTTATTTATTTTGATTGTATAAAGATAGGATATACTGGATTTGAATGATAAAAGCACTACATAGACACACACAAAGGCATAAATATATGCTATCCATCTTTCTTTTTTGTCTTGATAAAATTTGAAGTCATTTGGAATACTAGAAATAGCTTTCTGAGGCAAGAACTTGTTCTTCTGCATCTTGCGGTAATTTGTTTCCTATAACAAAAAAAATAATGTTTTGGAGAATAGAATGATAATGGACATAGAGAATTTTACTAGGAGAGACTATTCGTCATAGAAAACTGGTCTGAAATTCATCAGTCAAAAGGAATGCTGGCATAGACAGCCCCCTTTTAGCCCCCCCCCCCCCTTTTTTTTTTTAATAAACACTCAAAATTTTATATTATTTATCTATATTAGGTGATGGATAGACATTTTTTGTTGATTTAGAAAATTACAAAATGAAATTTCATCTCTGAGGTTGCAAGTGCCCGTTATTATGTGCACACAGTTATGTATTTGTCAGATTACATAAATAAAATAAATACATAGAAAGAAGCCCATGAAATATTAATTTGGTAAATACAGTTCCTTTAGTTCATTTTTTTAAATTTATTTATTTTTGAAACTGTGTAGTGAAACAGGCTCACCAGAAATTTTTCTAAGTACAATGCAAGTTTGTGATGGACTTGAGGTTGTCCTCTTCTAGTCTTGTCTATGCAGAGCACGGGTACAACCATCACTGAATGTACATAACGACCAGAATGATCATCCTGATGTAGTACTGTTGCCTTTGCCTAATTTTCCTACTTTATGGAGAAGTTTCCATAATAACTTGGCATTGGCCATTGCTAAATTCAAAGGACAGACTAGCCCCGCCTTAAAATTACCGTTTTGAAAGTATGGTAGTATTGAAGCCCTGCACTGAAATTATTGTGTAGTATCCGCTCCCCTCCTTGATGTGTAACACTTCCTGATCCCAGAGAATGAGCTATTAATATATAGATATTTCAGCAGAGAAGAGCTTACTTGATATATTTAGAGGCTTGCTCTGCATCATTACAGAGTGCTTTGCAACACTGACTTGTTAAACATTTTCCTGTAGCCAACCCTAGTCAACCCATCTGTGTTATGTGAAATTCTTCTGAAGGTCAAACCTCAAACATGGTTTCAGGACTAAGGCAAAAATGAGTTTACGCTTTGTAGATAGACTTTTTTTTTCTCTCTCTCTTATGAGCAGGTCACTAAATGGCTGTGTGTATTTAGAGGTCATGCCCTCACAAAGTATTATTCTAATTTTCTGAGAAAATAGCCCTTTCTGATCTCTTTGTACTGAAGAGTCGGGTCCTGCACCTGGGGTGCAATAACCCCAAGCAAAGCTACAGGCTGGGAGATGAGTGGTTGGAAAGCTGCCAGGCAGAGAAGGACCTGGGAGTGATGGTGGATAGTCGGCTGAATATGAGCCAGCAGTGTGCTCAGGTGGTCAACAAGGCCAATGGCATCCTGGCTTGCATAAGAAGCAGTGTGGCCAGCAGGGCTAGGAAAGTGATTGTCCCCCTGTACTTGGCTCTGGTGAGGCTGCACCTCGAGTATTGTGTTCAGTTTTGGGCCCCTCGCTACAAGAAGGACATCGAGGTACTTGAGCGAGTCCAGAGAAGGGCAACGAAGCTGGTGAGGGGCCTGGAGAACAAGTCCTACGAGGAGCGGCTGAGGGAGCTGGGGTTGTTCGGGCTGTAGGAAAGGAGGCTCAGGGGCGACCTTATCGCTCTTTACAGATACCTTAAAGGAGGCTGTAGCGATGTGGGGGTTGGTCTATTCTCCCACATGCCTGGTGACAGGACGAGGGGGAACGGGCTAAAGTTGTGCCAGGGGTGTTTTAGGTTGGATATTAGGAAGAACTTCTTTACTGAGAGGGTTGTGAGGCATTGGAACGGGCTGCCCAGGGGAGTGGTGGAGTCACCATCCCTGGAGGTCTTTAAATGTTTAGGTGTTGAACTTAGCGATATGGTTTAGTGGAAGACTTGTTAGTGTTAGGTCAGAGGTTGGACTCGATGATCTTGAGGTCTCTTCCAACCTAGACAATTCTGTGATTCTGTGAATCTCTTATGTATATGAACAAAAACAAAAGCCTATATTGTGTGTTGTTGTATTCTATCAAACATAGAATATCCTGAATTGGAAGGAACCCTCCAGGATCATTGAACCCAACTCCTGGCTCCGCGCAAGACCGCCCAAAAATCAGACCATGTGTCTGAGAGCGTTGTCCAAATGCTTGAACTCCATCAGCTCAGTGCTCTGACCATTGCCCTGGGGAGCCTGTCCCAGTGCCCAAACACCCTCTGGGTGCCGAACCTTTCCCTAACCCCCAGCCTGACCCTCCCCTGTCCCAGCTCCATGCCGTTCCCTCAGGTCCTGTCGCTGTCCCCAGAGAGCAGAGCTCAGCGCCTGCCCCTCCGCTCCCCTAGTGAGGGAGCTGCAGGCCGCCATGAGGCCTCCCCTCAGCCTGCTCTGCTCTGGGCCGAAGAAACCGAGGGACCTTGCATGCAGTGCTCGAGGTGAGGCCACACTAACACAAAGTTAGAGCAGGAATGATGAATGACAAATAAGAAATAATGAAAACAATTTTCTCCAAATTGTGCTTGTCGGCTGCTAAATCCAAACTAGTTCCCTCTTAATCACTCTCTGCTACCTCTTGTTTTTGATCTGGGACTGAATTTCACATGTACTCTGCATAAAAATTTTGATGTAGATATAGTTATCCTTTAAAAGGACAACAGTATTTTAGCCGCTTAGCATATACAATTCATTGTAACCAATTACAACCAATTTATGTCACCTTTTGGTTGTTGGTGGTGGTGGCTTTTCTATTCTTATATGGTTTTCTGCTTTCTTCTCCTCAATCCCTGCAATTTTTAAAATCAGTTATGAGGAAAAAAAAAATGCAGGAACAAAAAAAGTTCTTTTTTTTTTTTTTTTCTTCTAATTGAAATAGCCTCTACTTATGCATCTGGGTATTAGTTGCAAGAATCCCCTCTGTTCTCTTAGAATCATCATAATCATATATTCCTAAGTGATGCTTTGATCATAACTTTTCTGTTAAAATGGCCTCCTTTTTCCTCTAGCTTTCAAGGCTAAGCAATGGGTATGCAGTGTGACATGGCTGCAAGACATATGTAAAAGCTAGCCATATTCTGCCTTGTTTTAAAAAAAAAAAAAATCCTAACTGTGGTGCATCCCTTAACCCTCCCAGAAGTCCTCATCTCCAAGATAATGTCTGCTTCATACATACCTTAAATTGGGAGTGTCAACTGAATATACTTAGAATATGTGGAATGAGCATCTCCTGAGAGTTCTTAAAACTCCAGAAAATTCTTTGAGAAACATTAAATGAAGTACAAATAGTGGAGTACAGCATAGGTTCACAAGTTGAGTCTTTACACTTCACTCCCACATAAAAGATCATTAGTAAAATAAAGTTTTCATTCCTGTGCTTGCTCCTGCCTGATAAGTGAAAAAAATAAATAAATAGAGGGAGAGAGAAGAAAAAAAAAAAAAATTGTACATTATATACTGGAGAGGTAATATTCATCATGGCACTACTTTAAGATGAGATACTTCCTACCCATTTCACACTTTAGAAATAATTACTTAACACAGTGCAGCCCATTTTATTCACAGTAACTTTTTTTTTCAGTAATTTACTTAGTAGTTTTGAAGTGAAAAGGATCATGCAGTGTGGAAAGCCACAGAGCTTCTCCTGCGGGGCTTTAGTTTATTTTCTAAAATTTCTTTAGGCATTTGATCATCATGGAATTGACTCACCCTTAACGCTAATTGCCATACTAAAGAAAATTTCAGTAAAATATCATCTATTAGAAACAGAGTTGGACTGTGAAACTGAGCTAAAGTCTAGTTCCCAATGACTGGATTCGGTTGCTTTCTTCTTGGTATACATCATAAGCATTTGTAACATGCAGAATCACTGTAATTGTTCTTGTTTTCTTGAAATCATAGATTTTAAAGAAAATGTTTATTCAACTATGATGTTGTAAGAAATGCCAATGGAATTATAAGGTGTTTCACAAAGAATAGAGAAATAAATAGGGAGTGTGGAATGCTTTGTTGTATTACAACTGAAATTGCGAAGCCAAAATAGGAAATGATTAAAATACTATTATGTAAAATAGTTGATATCTTTATACATTAAAATGAGGTTTTTTTTTTGAACATCACAGTTTTTGAACATCATAGATAAAGAAGAAAACCAGAGGTAGAGGTCAGTTGTCACTTCTATCGCTTGCAATTAGTTCCTAAATTAATCTGTTACTAAAAGGTACTCTAATCAGCTGCAGATGTCTGTAGATAACTTTTGAGCTACCACATTTGCAAGTCCTGGTGCGAGTCATGCACTGTTCCCTGGTAAAAAACCTCCTACAATAAATAACTCCAGATCAGTAGCTCACCTCAAAAACCATTGCTAATTGATAAAGGAAGCCAATCCATGATAATTTACAAATTTAAATTCTACAGACTTTCAACCCTTTTGAAAATGTACACATCTGTCTCATTGGATGGATTTTCAAAGGCATCTAAATAACTTAGAAGGGTATAAATAACTTTAGAGCTGGTAAACTAAATCTGAGTACATTTTAACGTTCTTTGGACAGCTAGTCTCCCTTTGGCACCTTTGAAGGCCTGCTCAGTTTCATTTATGAACATCAGAATGGAGGTGATGCCAGTTAGCATCTATTTCAATGTTATTTCAGGTCTTGCACTAGAATCACAGGTTTCAGTCTGCTGCAATTTCATTTAACATTCTTTAAAATTTTTTACACTTCATTTCCTACAAGAAGACTTTGTGGCAACCTACCAAAGGAACTATCTTGCTTTTAACCCCTTCTGTGATATTTTGTGTCTTTTAGCTGTTCCGTGAAATGAAGATGTATCAAGCAATTTTTAAAAATAGGATTAACTTTATCTTTTTAATTATTATTATTTTTAGATGCTAGACAAGGTGTAAATTGTACAGTGGTTTTGCATTTTGCATATTCATATACACTCTGCCATTTCCATTAGCTATAAGATGGGCTGCAATGTCACTTAGCTTAGAAGTTTCAATGTCATCATTATCAACACTGCAGAGTGAACTTGTCCTATTGCACATTCACAGAAATAACTCTTTCTGGAGGCATGAAGACGTGAAGAGCTAGTCATTCAATTACCCTATACGCCAGGCAGGGATGGTCAAATTAATTACTGTCTCATGAATATAAAAGATAAGGGGCCAAATCCAAAGAAAAGCCTCAGAGTCTATGAGCTGGGAATTACAACATGACCATTTTAAGTGTTTTTTAACACACTCACCAGGACCTGGGGTACACTTTGCAGCTGTTGAAAAAACTAAATTTGTGTCAATCCAGAAGATTGGAGGAGAAGGCTTTTTCTCACACAAGGCTTGTGCTCATGCTTTATCCTGAAGACATGTATCAATAGTTACTGTTTTGAAAAGACTATGTGAGGTTCATATGTATCCAAACCACATAGTCATCATTCTGCCTCTTATATTTTATTTAGTAGTGAACTATCACTATCAGTATCAGGAAATTAGAGGATTAGGCCTGATTCCCTGTTTGGCAGATTCACAAATCCTTTTGCAACTCTGGGCCAGGTGTATATTTTCACCTGTGCTGCTGAAACTAAGATATGTTGCTGCTTGGTGTAGAAGGGTTGAAAGGACTCCAAGAACCAGAGGCCATTCTAACACATTTACCTGAGGACTTAAGACAAAGCTTCAGGGGCAGATTTGATTTGTTTTTGTACCCACCAGTCTTGCATCCCTGCCTTTGGGGAAGAAGAGGATGAGTCCCTTCTCTTTCCTGCATCCATTTCATCCATTTAATCTAAGTCACCCATCTGATTCCAAAAGTGCAGTTTACATCCAGAGGAAATTTAGAGTAGTTATGAATAGTGAATGTTTCAATCTTTTAATGGAAATAATGTATAAACTCCTGCTGACTTGAGAGGGAGCACAGAGAGGCTTTGTAAATGCACCAGTTATCATTTCAGCAGAATTCTTTACATTTATTATTTTATTATTTTTTTTCTAAGAACAAAACAAGTCTGAAAAAAAATCTGAAATCTAAAAGGAGAAATAAGGACTCTAACAACTGGAGAGATTTAAAACATTATTTTATAGCCAACTAGTTTGTAGTAGCATTTACAAAGGTGTTGTTTAGTATGTTTGTTTTTTTTTTTTTCTTTTATTTATTTATTTTTTTTGGGGGGGGGGGAAGTTTAATAAAGAGTGTTGATGAAAATGTCACAGGGTTATTTTCAGCAGTCTTTTGCTTCAGATATCTCACATGGACATTTTGTTATTTTGTGCTGGCTTTTACACTAATGCCCTGTAATTGTGTTTCACTTCCTCTGATTAAGCTGACAAGTAATTTGAATGGATATCACTTAGCACATTGATCTGAGGAGGTGACAGGAATAGACCACAGTTTTGCAATGTAAAAATAGAAGGAGCTTATCCATTGCTCTTACTTTCTTTTGAATGTCTCTGTTTGGAGTTTAAACAGATCCCATTTATCTATTTATTTATGTTGTGTGTTTTATTTCATCACCAGTGTCTGATGCTTGTGGTGTGCTAGAAAGAAACATATGGGCAGAAAGAAGCCTCAAGTTGACCAAATAATTGCTGTAATGAGAACTGAGTTATTTTCTTTCCCAGGCTTTCCTCTATCTCCATTCATTCAAAACAATAGCTAAAGTTACAGTATGTGTCCAATTAAATCTCCTGCTCACTGTTTCCTTGCAGGTGAGGGTTTGCTGGAGGTGTGCCAGGTGAAAAGCATTCCTGCCAGACACACAAGCCACTGCCATCAGATGTCTGACACATGCAATAACCTGGTGTTGTGCAGGCTGCATGGTACCCTGCCAAGTAGGGTGTCAGAGTAGGAAAGAAGCAGTGGCTACATTGGCTGCAAGAAACATCAGCCCAAATCATTTCAAATATTGTTTTGGTGGATCCTGTAATTGAAAGCATTCAGGACTGGTTGACAGATAAAGAGGAAAAAAAAAAAAGCTGGGTGATCTGAAAGGAACTCAGTGATAAGGGAAAAGAAACTAGTAATGAATTCAAAAAAGCATTTAATTCTCTCTTGTAAGTACAAATATTGAGTTTCTTCTCACTTGGCATTGACTTTCAGCTGCATACATTGATGAACACATTTTTGATAAGTTATAAGCATGACCTCATTTCCTTATGGATCACCCAAGGAATGCAAGCATGATGCAATTATGAAGAAGGAAATGCAGACATGATATCAAATACACATCTGTTAGATAGTGACAGACAATCCTATTTTTTGAAAATCCTATTTTTTAGTGATAATTGAAACTCAAAGAGTGCTAAGTAAAGTCAGGACAATTCTATGCCTCGTACAGACAGGCCAGATTTGGGGGGTTTGAACTCTAAAGCTAAGTAATACCTAGTTATATGTCATTAGCAAAAAGCATGGATCTAAATATAAAAACATAGTTGAAACTTCAGTATGTTCATTTAAAAAAATGATTCATTAAAAAAATGATGTTTATTAAAAAAAAAAGGCAACATTTCTGAACACCTCTAAACTCTTTGATGTATTTCCAACAGTCACTTACTTTCTCAGAGATGTCTAAAATGTTTCTTTGCTGAAAAAAATGCATCTGTGTACACTACATAAGCCAATGTTATGGTAAAATATTGTCATCAAATATTTTTTTTTTCTTTAAATGTTCAAAGAAACAAAAAAAGTTTTTGTGAGCTGGAGAAATGAAATTATGTGGTTGTCAGTGTAAGAGGGAGACCTGGAAAACACTCCAAGATTTTCAAGGAATGCTTAGATTTCTCAGGAAGTCCTACATTTCATTCAGGGAATAAAACTCGTCCCTGGGATTCACGATATATCCTTTAATTTAAAACAAGCTAGGAAGAGAGTGATTTTTACTGAACGAGGCATAAAACAGAGACCCGTTGTGATAACAGACATAAATATCACTTCTATTAAGAGTGCTAACAAGTATTTCCACTAATCTGTAACAGAAATGTAACACAGATTTTTTTCAGTAAATTTTCCGAGTTTATATGCGTGTAGTATTGTTCATTACATGCTGTAAGATATCCTGAAGATTTCTACTACTTATCTTTTCTTAGTTACCTTGTATTACTTAAACTTTTTAACAGATAATTTTTAATGGAAAATAGGGTAGAAAACTTTGTTAATTTTTTTTTTTTTTTTTTTTGATGTTGTGGTGGTGTGTTTTTTTTTAATGACTTAGTAACGTTAACAGGGATGCTTATAATAACAGACTTTTCTCAGAGCTTGTAAAGTTGGTAAATTTTGTCACTAACATACTTCTTCACTATGAACTTCCATATCTGAAGGGAAAGAAAAAATATGTACTACCTCCTTCTCCTCCAGTTATTTTAGATTAAGAGAAGATATCCAGAAGTGATTTAAAAGCAGATTGCAATTTACAGCTGGAAAGCAGTTGGTAGTGAAATGAGGAGTTTGTAGTGGACCCTTTGCAAGTGGATGTCTATGAAGAAATTAGAATAATTTGGAATTCTGGAGTAAACAGTTCTGACCTTCTAAATGGAAGCATCTGCAAGATTTCATTTAACTGACGGCTAGGGAGATTCTCAGCTGGTGTAAATTAGTGTGACTTCATTGGAGCTGATGGTTTTATAACAGTTTACACCAATGAAATTTCTGTCCTCAGAAATTCTATTTTTTTAAACACATTTATCTGCAACAGCATCAATTTGTGTACAGACATCTTCTGAATGGAAATATGCAGTTTATTCTATGACAAACCTGATGTTTTCCTCTTTGGGTCCTCTGAGTAAGCGCTGCGAAGGAAAAGATGCTCTTTAACTAAAAGAAATGTGCTGCAAATCAGTATTCTGATGCATAATGTTATAAAGTCAACTCCCTTCCAAACAGGAAGGAATGAGGGGAAGTTCTCCGGGACATTAGGACAAAAACCTGGACCAGATTTTCTAATTTCACATTTTCTGGAGAAATCAGCCACAGGTACTCTTTGAAAGGAACCAGTTCCTGTTTATATGCCTGCCATCTTTGGCTGGACTATTGGGGGAAGAGGGTTAGTGTCTGTGGGTGCAGCTGTGCAACAAAGCACTGAAACATGGGGCAGGTGATGCTGTAGCCCCTTAGAGCACTTTTAGTTCAACTGGGCAAGATACAGGGAAGGTTTTGGTTACTTCTGTTTTGGACTTAGAGCTCCAGATTCCTGTTTAACTTCTATGGCTTTTTTTTTTTTTTCCACCCTACCCCCCAAAAAATGATAATGTTTTCTTATAATTTAGGAATATCCCACTGGTTGCCTTTTCTGCTTTTATTGGATACCACCATATGCTGTAAAATCCTCTTCTGGCTAGTAACTAGAAGAAAAGTGCCACAGTGATCTTGGAAGCTAGTTCAGAAATGCACAGAAATATAAAAATATTCAACGTACATCTGAAAATTAAAAAGAAGCCTTGCTGTCTTCACTCTTAAGAATGGCAAAGGTTGCATTTTAGGCAAACTCTACTATCATTATAAATATAAATTCTTTTAGCAGTTCTTTTTTTAAGGAAGCCTAATTTCCAGTATATGGTTATGGGTAACTATTGATTAATGATAACAGCTGTTACTTGAAAACTAGTATGATCAAGCTCTAATCCTAACTGGTCTTTTAAATCAAACTGCTGTCATTGATAATCTTCCTGAAAATCCTTGGCTATTGCTGTGAAACAAGAAATAGTTACAACGGAGAATGGTACAAAACAAACAAACAAAAAAGCAATAGCCACAAAGCAAACAAATTAAAAGAACACAAGTTCTCCCTCTTGTGAGAGGATGAAAGAGCAAACCACACACAGCTGATATTAACCACACCACTTAATTCACCAGTTCCAACCTCTAGGGCATTTGGCTGTTATGGTGATGTGGACTGCATTAAAATGTGGATAAACCAGAGAGTCTTCTTCACCCTTTTCCATAGTCAGTTCTCATTATTTCTTTAGTTTGTTACATGCTTAGTTCTAACTGTGTGCAAATCTAGATAAAACTTGTTTGGGTCCGGGCCAAAGACAAGATTTGTGCACCTGAGATACCACGCTGGTACCCAGCTCATGGTTCATTTATGTTCTGTTGCCTTTATTCACTGCCTGGGATTGCAAGGATGCAGCTTGCTCAGTTTTCTGCATAGTTGTGATTATTTATGCAATGCTGGAACCAATTACACTCACTGTGATCTAGTCACAATTTTACAAGGTAATTAAAAACTGCTGAAAGCAATTGTTTCATTTAGGAAGAACTTCTTGTCCGTAACTTACATTTATGAGCAGGTTATTTAATGAATGACATTCTAAAACTGAGTAGTACCATGGAAGTGCCCTGAAGAAAGAGTGTAATTCAGTTTTTTATTGCAGACTGGCAAGATAATATACATACTGGGATCTTTTTGTCTTGTCCTTTCTCTGTGGTGTCCAAACCTTTCTCCTTTGCAACTGCTGCTGCATAAACAATAGTCAAAAGACCTGAGTTGAAGGATTTCTAAGCAACCTTTCCTGCCCTCATTTATGCAGAATTCTCCTTTTTTTCCTAAAGGGAAAAAAAAAATGATTAAGAGGAAAAGGAAACAAACAAAATCATTCCATGTGAGTTGATTCTTTAGCAAAAAAATGAATATAGAAAGCAGATGATTGCAGAAGGTACAATCTAGTTACTTAGAATAAATGCTAAAAAGAAAAAACATCATTTACAGGTATAAACATAAAGAATGGATGAAATTACTGAGCTGAGCAGAACAGTAATTGACATTCACACCATGTTTCTAAGAGCTTTACTCACCTTACCAATTTGAAATATATATATATATGTGTATTCTAAGATGTCTTGTTCAGCTCATCCACAGGGGGACCACACAACTTTTCTAAAATATGTTTTCCTGACCCATCTCCCTAGCTAATAGCTAAGGTTTTCAGCTTCCAGTGAAATTTAGCCTCTACTCAATTCTACTAGGATATATGGGTTAGCCTTTTCCTGACCTGAAATTAGTCTTTTTAACCTGTCAGAAGGAGACTATGTATTGGTATGTTTAAACCCAGCTTTCTGCTTAAAAGCACTGAAGCAGCTTACGTCTGATGTTCAAAATGTTTTTCCTCTTAGTAGTAAGCTTCTCTTCATCACTTTTAAAAGGGCTATTGAACATGAGCATAGTTTTTAAAGAGTGATGTTGTTCAACATTTAAAATAAAATATTAGGACAGATATATTTTTGAGCAGCAGTTTACACCTTAATAAAACATTGTGATATTGAAGTTCTGAATAAACTGTAAATAATGGAACCATCTACCTAGGGGATGATGAAAATATAAGAGTATATCAAGGTTTGGTAGCTTTTGGATCAATAGATAATCTCTCCAGCTGTCTCCTAGAGGCTAAATTGCTCAATAAATGGCATTGAGGGTGTCTTGGATATGCAACGTGCAATATGTTAGGAGACTGAGTTCTCCCAGGTGTTTGGGCTTACATCTAAAGCAGCAGAGATGACAAGGGAATGTGTGAAAACAGTAGTCCTAAAACTTCTTACACCATTTTAGGCTTTTATTATTAATAATATTTGTGATAAATAGAAGCACTGAGCTTCTAGATTAGGCACTTTAAAGGAAGAATTTTTTTGGTAGCTCTCTCTAATGTTTCTTATTTGGTAGCTATGCACATTGTTTTTGTTTTTTATCTGTGATAGTCATGCACATTGTTTTTTTGTATCTGTGGTATTACATTGTAGGCTTGCAATTGCTGCAGTTTTTGTGTATTTAGTAGTACTTCATCCCCATCTTTAATAGGTTACTATTGCCAGCCATGTTCATCTGTCATTGATTGTAAAAACAAAATTCTTAATGTGCTCAAAGTAACGGGTTTGCATCTCACATGAGTGCATGCATCATGTGTGATGATGCAGACTTTGTGTGCATGTAGACATATTTATTACCATAATATTTATGCCTTCTTTATAATAGTAATGGTAGCAGCAATCTTATCTGGTTCATGTGCTGAAATGACAGCTTTATAATTTCCCTTTCAGTGTTACTTGGAATTAGTCAAAGCTGCCAACACAGTTCCAGTCTAAAACATCCTCTTCCAAGGTTGTGTGCATGTCATCCAAAATGCACTATGGCTCTAGGCTGGTTGGCCTCACTGTCTGTGTCTTGATTCTGTGATACTCTGTAGGTCTGGAAAACAGCATCCATTTAAGTACCTCATGCTGATCAAAACAGTTCTGTAATGAGCAAGTCTTGGGAAATAAATGGCCTTAATAGTTGTGAAAATATTTGGGGAGATTATTATTTCATTCCAACAGTATAAACTGTGAAAAGCTTATGGAAAGAAGAAAATGAGGGAGGTAATAAGCGCTTTTTCGAAAGAAAAACTGTGCTATATCCTAAGAGAGATCTTTCTAGCAGATGCTGGAAATTCTTTTGTAATTAAGGTGTTGTTTTTTTTTTTTTTTTTTTTTTTATATTATTATTATTATTTTGTTATTTCCCTTTCTAACTTAATGGAGTTGGAGTTCCCTATCTAAATAAGAACTTGCCTTAATGCTATGAAGTTTTAACTGTAGGGCTTTTTAATCTTTGTTTAATATAAGGAATATAATGAATTTATATTTGGTTTATTGTTCAAGAAATATACTTGACAGTGGTTGTGACTGTAGGCATTTACTAAAGCAAAATAACAGTAACTAGATTTCTCCAGGTACTGGCGAAAGTTGGAGATGTTGGAAATGTTGAAAATGGAGAAAAGTTATTCTGCATCTTAAGGCTAGCTTAAGAATGCTTGAAAAATATATTCAGGAGGCTGGATCTTGTATTGCCTGATCTGGGAAAGGGACTGTGGGAGAACTGTAATGGCACAGCCCCTGGTCAGAAGCCCGTGGAAGTCAGCTTCTCTTAAGAAATTGGACACGAATCAAGCAGGCAGGGAAAAGCTGTAAGGATGAGAGTGACACGGATCGAAAGAATCATTTGAAAACTTCTCAAGTAGAAACAGCACTCAAATGCTGCTAATGGTCACTAGGTATCAGGGACTTTTATTAATATATGCTCCTATAACAAAGTTATTATTTAATCATGAGTAGATGTAATTCTGTCCACAGGAACTCTAAATACTAGTGTTTTGGCATTCCAAGGATTCTAGGCATTTCTTTTCATTCTCCTTTTAACCCAATGCCAAGAGCAGTTTTTACATCCTTTTTATCCCATTTCCAAAGTACCTTTCTTCCCTTTGCAGAAAAAGTTTAACAGAGAAATGCTATAAGGCTCAGTACCAAGCTTTATGTTGTGTTTTTTTTTTGTTTTTTTTTTTTTTTTTTTTTCAGAAACACAGGAAACTGCTCAGTTCCTTTCTATCCCTTCTAGGAATGGAGGCCAAAAATTTATCAGAGAGCAACATTAATATAACAGTATTTAAGGACTTAGATAAATAAACTTTAATAAACTTACATTTTCAGCACAGAGCAGATGGTGTTTGACAGACCCGCCTGAAGCTATGTAACATCACATGCCATGCTATTTATTTTACAATAATGTGATTTACTAAACAAATTTCTCCTCCTTTGAAATTGTACTGTGAAGAAGGGCTTTTCTACCCAAATTTAAAGGCAGCAGCCATTTCATAAGTAACAGGTGAAGAACACTTAAAATTCCTGGATATGGAAAAACTGTCTTCTTATGTGTTAGTAAAATATTGCCATGGAGAGAGCTAAACTGGATCTCTGTCCACATGGTTTGGTGGCCTGTTTTCCAGCACAGCTTGGTTCATGCCATTTAGCATTTCAGACAGCGTATAGGCATGATTTGGGCAATTGCACAGAGCAAGGACATTTTCAGTGAGCAATATAGATGAGGCTTTTCTCTGTTTTGAAGGGAGAAGGGGCTGGCCAGATGGATATTGCCAGTTTGTGTTGTGTGGCCTAAGGGTCACAGAAGGGCTCCCTGTTGTCTTGTGTATCTCAATAGGATGTACCTTAAGGGCCACTGTTTATTTAATTTAAAACTACACTAAAAAGTTACAAGAAAATTTCAAAAAGAGGTTCAGGAGAGGTGTTAGGTGTAGACTACCATGGGCCTATCCTCATGGGTTAGTCCATGTGAATTGGTAGAAAGAGCAATACAAAATACCCAAGTTAGGAGCATAAATCCCAAGCTTTTAGGTCAATCAGAAAAATTCTGCTTTCCTCCAGTGACCGTTTAGGGAATGTCAGGTGCCCTTACTCCTAAACTGTGCAGTTTATCAGGTACCTAATTTATTCCATGTCCCTTAGCTGACTATCCTGCAAGAAGTCCCAAGCTCCTTTTCAGGACAGTTTCATGACCCCTTAAATTAGTGCCAAGCATGAAGTGCTTGATTTCACATGTCAGTGGTGAATGCAGGATACATCTGTCCTGCACAAGAATCACTGAAGAAGAACTGCTAACTTGTTTGAGAGCTGTAAAATACCATCCCAATGTAGCCTTAAATGGTGTGGTGTTTGCTTTTTCAGTATTCTCATTGCATTAATACTCACTGCAGTTTGCACCAGTTTTCATATTATTCTTGGATTTCTTAAAAGAAGAAGAAAAATAAAAAGGATATCTTTAACACAGTAAAAAAAAAAAATAAAAATAATATTTATAAATATATAAATGCAGTTTGTGTGGCTACATAACCTTCAAAGTCAATGGTACAAATCTTAAACAATGAGAAGGAATAGAAGAATTTAAATGATATATAAGAAATTTAATTATTTGAGTAGGAAAATAATGCATCCCGAAACAGTGATATCACCAAGGACACTTGGTGCAGCTAGTAGATAGCACACAGCTGGAGTAATTGACAATTTTCTTGAATGTATCTTTGTAGTCTTGTAGACCAGCAACATGGCTGAGACCAGCTTATCTCACAGTCCCTGTTGTGCCATTGCAGAAGTTAGGAGAGGCTTCCTACACCAAATTTATCTGCCCACACGTGCTTCATTTTTATTGTGAAATTCAGCTTTAAAAACTATACATTGCGAGCACTTCTAACAGTTGCCATCTTGGACAAAATACTTGGGGTTGAATTCAGGACATCTGAAACTAAAAGCATGTTCCATGATGACTTAGGCTATGGAGCCATAGTTCTTTAGCCGGGGACCAGCAGAACTCAAAGGAAAGTGAGATAAAAATATCAGCAGGTTACACGGCTGCCTCCTCTTGTATGATAGCAAATGCTCTCCCTGTCTGTTTTCTACTGTTTGTGGGATTAGCTCCAGAATTTGTAATGGGTTCGTTTTAGAAACCTACGAGGTAAATATATATTTTGTATTAAATTCTGGTGGTTTTTGATAATGTTATGTTTGAATTTCTAAATGAAACAAGGAGACAGGTTTTACAGATTTCTAAATGATCGTAAAGGCATTGGCCCCATATCATAATTAGAATTACAGACAATAATAGAAAGCAGGCGTTCCCTCAAATGAATGCTTAAAGCAGAAGACTGGAGCCCAGGCCACTTGCCAGTGTGGCCATGGAGAGCTGATAACACAGAGCTTTACATTTGAGAGGTCATTATTGAAAGGGTATGTTTAATCCCCATCCCACCCCACAAGTGACTTCTCAATAGGTCCCAGAAACATATGCTATTAGGCTCGGTTGGAAATAGAAAATCGCTCTTAATCATATGCAAGGAACAATTCTAAATAGGAGCATTTGAAAACACCATTGGGAATGAAAGAGTCCAGCCAGAAAGAATGGAAGATCATTTTGATTCTTGATGAAAAGCTATCAAACAGAGTTCAATGTGGTAAGGGATGTGACAAATCTTTAGAGAGGCAGTCTTCTCTTAAAAGAAAGGTAATGCAGCTGACAAAGTCACTTAATGCTTTTTGTACCATGGAACCTAAAAGAATGTGTTCTTTTTTTCAGTGGTTATGAGCCACAGAAAGCTTCCCCCTCCCACTCTCCCTCTCCCCCTTTTTAATCTTTGTGAGGATTTTTGCTTTGAGACTTCCTGCAGGAAACTGTTTTAAGTGGAAGTCTTCTTTATACTGCACCTAATGTCTGCCAATATGATTCCTGTTACAGGCGTAAGGACCATTTTCCTTCTGTCCTCAAGCTGTGTTGCTGCTTATTATCATGTTTAACATTCCCAGTGCCTGGCAGGATAGAGATTAGAAGCTCTTAATATTCGCTTTATAGTGAAAGGTCTTGCCAGATTTTTGGAGCATGGGCTATAATATATGCACATAATTTATTGTTGGAAAAGTTCTGAACTCTCCAGTGAGTCACCTTAATCTTTCTTCTTATCATTTTAGGTTTGTTTTAAAATAATCTGCCATGCTCCCCCCTACACACACACACGCATAAACATTTAAAATATTGCATTGGAAATAACAACTTGATGGAAGCAAACAAAAAGAGATGCAGAGATTTCCTTTGACAAACTTGAACTGTTTAAAGAAAAAAAATATATTTGTGGACTGCTTTTTTTTAACTCCAATATCTCATTTTTAACAGACTGGACGGAAGGAGAAGGGGGACCCACTCAACATTGCTATTGACAAGATGACCAAGAAAACACGAGACCTTCGAAGACAGGTAATTTATGCTTTTCATAATGCTGCTTGAATTTCCAAGGAATTCATTGCTTTTCAACTTCAGGCTGATTTTGCCACTTGGAGAAGCGTAAAGAATTTGTGGCCTTATTTAGATATGTTGCTACATTGCACTTGACATTAAACAAAGTACTAGTATTTCCTTAGCCAAAAAAAAAAAAAAAAAAAAGGAGGCTGGAACGTATTCCAAATTTAACACCCAATGGTCTTAATATGTGGGAGGATAGGCAGATTGGCCAGACCTTCACTGCCTTTGCAGCCCAGAATCCCCAGTCATAAAAACAGTGGCATATGTACTTATTTGTATTTATATGAATACTCTCAATGAAATAACAAGAATAATTAGCGGAATATGAAAATGCTTGTAAGAACAAAATATTTTCAAAAACTTTGAAGTTACCACATTAAATGAAGATCCTATGAAGAAGGATCTTCATAAATCCTGGAGAAGGCTGATACATAACTGTTATGCATAGTTTACATTTTCTTATATTACTTTTAGCTTTGTGGCTGGTAATAAGACTGGAAGATTTGTCTTCAGACAAGTCTTGAGATGGAAAAGAAGGGAGACTGGAAAAGAAATAAAATAAATACTCTGAGTTTTTGTTTACATTTTCAAATTAGAAAGTTGGAAATACTGCATCTTTTTACCACTTTTTTCTACTTTTGAGAAGATCCCAATTCTGCATTTTCTGTTAAAAAATCCCTACCTGACCAATCAAACCTTGACCCTATGGAAATGATCTAACATCTATAAATCTGCAAGACAAGTAAGGACTTAAATGCACTTTCAGATACCTATTTGCAACTTGATAGTTTTGGAAAGACACATTTTAAAAACAATGCTCTTCTTTTTTTCAACTCTTCCTGATGTATCAGAAAATGTGTTTTGAGGATAATATTCTCAGAGCTTATTTCTCTAAATAATATAAATTTTGCAATGGACTTACAGGCAATATGAATCATCTACTCCCCTCTATAAAGCCTAGAATCACATCTGTTGTTCAACTAATGACAGAAGAAAGATCTCCGCTGTTCTGACCTCCAAATTTGTAGGATCCTAGGTTCTGCAGTGGAGTTTGTACCATGTGTTGCCTCCCACCTCTGTTCTTATTGCTTAAAGGAAGTAGCAGACTAACACATGAGTTACTGTTCTGTGTGAGGTTCTCAGCAGTTGCCTGAATTACTCATCCCTAAAGCCAAATTTACTCTGAAACGTGATTAAAAAATGGCACCTTCCTCAATAAACTCTCTGTTTCTCGTGTATATTCAGCCCCATGGGTGTTGAATTCAATCACAAAAAAAGTTGAAACTCTGTATGTGGGTAAAGTGAAGCACATACATAAATAGATTCCTGCATAGATATGAAGCTTTTAATATAGTTTCTGGTATTTATGACTGTTAATCACATAGGTATAATGTTTATTAAATTGTGACAGTTGCTAGTAAAGATCAGATCCTAACTGCACTAGGTGTTACTTAAGCATACAGGAAGACAAAGTCTCTGCTTTCAACAATGTATATTCAGACTATGAATCAGTGTACTTTAGAATCAAAACCTAGATTCTGCTTCATCTTATGCATAATCAAGAGGATGAAATGTTCATATGTCTACCCAGACCTGCCTATACATCCCCTGCTAAATTTCACAATGTGTGTCTGTCACTGAGGACTTAGGGGAGAAAGTATCAAAGATTAAGAAGAAATGAACCACAGCTGAGATTGCAGTGTTACACTCTTTCAGTCTTTCAATTTTGGGCTTAATCATGGAAGAGACAACCAACCTCGAATATCAGAAAGTCTTTTGTTTTTAATGAATACATTTTAAACCAGACTTGTTGATCAGATTTATGAAGCTGACCACCATAAAATTGGACAATCTACAAAATATGTTTTGGCAGTGGTGAAGGTATATATATACCTAATTTGGTAGTCAGGTTCCCTTGCTAGTCTTCAGTAGTCAACTATCCAAGACTGTTTTTTCTTTCCCTCCCCATGTTACTTAGCTCTTTATTTCTGAGATTTTATTTCATTATCTACGTAAAATGCAGCTATATGAAATTATTGTGATTGGGACACATGGCACTAAAATTCCATCTCACAATTTACAGACATATCAATATTTCCCATTCTGATGGAATTACAACTTTATCTCATCATTTAAACTTGCCTGGACAATGGAAAAGTATTATGGAGATCTAATTATATGTCTTAATATAAACTGCCAGTAAGAACATCAACCTAAGTCAGACTGAACAAGTTCTTGGAAGCATACAAGTCTCACCAGTCCATAGGTTACTGCTGCCATTGCTTGCTTTATTTTGAACAATTTGGAAAAAGCACAGAGTTCTGTGTATGATAACAAGTTGTGCCAGTTGGCAGGATTTTAGATCTTTTTTTTTTTTCTTTTTCCTCGCTCATACACTAGTCTGTTGTTAAAAAAAACACTAATGCAAAACCTAAAAGTTGAACAAAAACATCCTGCATTTTGTGGTACAGCAAGCTAGACTGGTGACAGCAGCAGGGTACTTGTCAATGCCAGTTATTTCGTGTGTTTATCTTATCCCCTTATGGAAAAAAAAATACTGACCCCATACTAATATTAATACTAACCCCTTAAATACTACAGTTAATCATAAAGCAGCATGCTCACACTTTTTCAAGCACTGCAGCTCTGCGGTGACATTGAAGCGGAGATAAGCAGGAAGGACACACCAAAGAATTTGGCTAAGACACAAACCGGATGCACAGCGAGGACCAACATGGTCTATAGATCATCTGGAGATGTATGAGCAAGGCACCAGCTGTTCTGCTGTCACCACCACTGGTGTCCCACCTGTTAGTGCCACTGCCTCCTGCCCTGCTGCTGTCATCTCTTTCTACATGCCCTGTTCCAGTTCATCAGCTGAGCTTGTTCAATCTGTGTTAGCCAGTCAGTTTCCCCACAAGGTATAATAACCAAAACCATTAGTTTTCTCTTAAAGAGCAGATATCTGTACTGCTATTAATTCTAGCAGTGCGGCCTGTCTACAGTATTCTATACAGTAGATTGAAATCAAATAATTCCTCATTTTTGTCCATTCAAGCCAGACTAATACTTCATCTGCCTCCAAGAGGAGGGAATTGTAGAGAGAAAGGAAGGGTTTTTTACCAGCAATTCTCAGCTTAACTGGAAACATTGCTCTCATGTACCTGTTAAGGGCAATTCATCAACTTCCGGCATCTTTAATTTTATATTATTACTAAAGGTAGCTACAAATACTTTATGAAGTAAATACTCAATAGAAAATTTTATCTTTCTTTAAAGCTCACATGATTTTATGACTTGAAAAGACTATTGAAAAGCCACATCTGTTTTTTTTCCAATAGTTCCAAATTTTCATTTTGGAAGGTAGTAGATTGCTTTAGCTTTTCATTACAAATTTGAACATATAAAAAAATATTGAAAACTAAAATTGAAAACAAAATTTTAAAAAATTCAAGAAAGTTTTTTTTTTTTTTTTTTTTTTTTATCATTTAGCATTTTGAAATTTCCAGGTTTCATTCCAAAGTAGAACAAGGAAAAAATTAGTATTAAAGTAGGACTTCTGGTTCCTGTTGCAGTTTTAGGCAGCAAACATTTATAATAAAATATATATATAAGAATTGTGAAGTGGAAAGTTCAGAAATGACTACATTTTGATGAATACATTTGGTACTTTGAATGTTTAGACTGATGTGCTGTACTTTTGTTTTAATGTAGCAGTTATGTAAAATAAGTTAATGCTATTGTTTAATACCTATGTGTGCAGTATCAAAAGGTAGATTTTAACATCTGATAAATGACATAAGGTATGCATCCTTGGGAGCAATCCTGTTCCTGTTGGGCTATAGTACCCCACAGCACCACAAAAACAAACAAACAAACAAAAAAATGAGTAATATCAAAATTTTTATTAGTAGTTGCATACAGATAGTAGCTAGAATGGTGATTTTATGTATGGAAAACTTTCGTTATTTCTTGAAATACCCATGCTTGTTTTCATGGTTGTATGAATTCTTGGAAGCAGACAAGTCTCACCAGCACATAGCTTACTGCTGCTGTTCTTCACACTCCTCTCTGAAGCAAAACATTCCAATTTAGCGTTTCTTTTTAGCAAAAAATTCTTCTTCTCAGATTGTCTTTTCCAGACAACATCCTGCAAGCCTCTGAGGAATACATATTTTGTAGACACAGGACTGAAAAAAAAAAATTGAGAAAAACTGAATTAATGAAGACTTGTTTTCTGTACAATTGTGTTGTCAGTATTGGTCTTCTTAAAAATAGAATCTCAGGTCTTCCCTTATGATCTCTGCTTTTCATAAATTTTTTTTTTTATCTTCTCATATCCATCCGTCTCCTCTCTGCTGCTACCTCTTGTACAGTAGCTCCGTTGTTACTCTGGGCTGGCAGGTAAAATGCGGGAAGAACTGATGCTGATCCTGGCACCCGCTGTGCCGAGAGGCCAGCTGGTACCTGTGGGGTGGCTGACCAGCTGGCATCTGTGTTGGTACACTGGCCAGCCAGCTACCGACTTCACATTACAAATTTCACTACGTGATTGGTCATTTACATTAATTGGGCTACACTGTGCCCTTATGTACAACTTTGTAAGATACTTGGTGGACTACAGACATGGTATTCATTAGTTATCAGCCATATTCTCCAGCTCACGTCCCTTCAACTGCATAACTACAGTTAATATACTCCTTAACTCTTAGTTCTAGACAGTATTGTTTCAGTAGCTATACTCAGCTGAAAGTCAAACTTTTAAAAGAGTAAAGGTAGATGAGGAAAATACCTCCTGCAATTTATTCATGCAAATTTGGTAAAAGGTCTTGAAGAGAACTTCTTGATCATAGTCAACGTTTATTTACTTCATAGGTTTCTGAAAGTACTCACAGTTTTGCGTACTTTCTTCAGTATGAATTACAACAATTTGAATTAGATCATAGGCTTCATAATGTGCTTAGCAGTATTTGTCATATATATTTTTTTCTAGCTCTTGAGAGGCAGCCTATCTCCATTTGCTCTTTATGTTGGTCTTTTCCACTTAAATTCAGTTGTATCACTGCTGTTTATGAATGCTATTTGTGGTTAAAAAAATAAAATTGTTTAGTACTTTGGAACCTGCCAAAAATTGATGTAGACTCCAGAGGGGTTTTCAGAATAAAAAAAAAAAATGAGTATTAGCTCATGCAATTAGACTAAAGGGACACCTAAAACTGAAAAACCGTGTTCTGTTGGAACAGGTTTTATCGCATCTAACCCATACAATGGAAAGTATGTCATGAATAGACACTTATATAATGTTTTCAGTCTGTGGACTTAAACTCTGTCTATCTTCAAGTATGTGCATGGATTGCTTCTTTACAGTATGTAAAAACTATGAAGAAAACACAGGACCCCCTCCAAAAGTGGAAATTGTATCACGATCATTTTACTGACAAGCTGCCATCTCAGATACAAACTTGATGACTTGTGAAGTGCTGTAGGGAGGGCCAGCTGCACCTAAAAATGCAATCTTGCTGTCCTGAATCACGTTTTACTGATTTAAATTATTTATCTGTCCTCTCACCCTTCCAAATGAAGACAAGCAAGAGTTACTGTCCAGTCTTCAGAAGAACAATCTGAAACACGGAAAAGTAAAGATGCTTCTGAAGGTGAAGCTGCCTCAATTTAGATATTCTATTGTATCAGCTTTAAAGGCAGACAGCGTCTATACATTAAGATAAAACCCAAGGGAAGTGTGAGTGCTTAGGAAGCAAAATGAAACTAGGAGCTTCAGAACACAGTGAACCCAGTCCTAATCAAATTTATTAGATAACCAATTCCTTTCAGCTCGTTTCAGGAGCTAAGCAGCACACACAAATAAATAAAAATTTGAATTGGGAGGAAAAAAAAAATAAAAGCAACCTGAAACCCCTGAGGGTTCATAGCAGCTGGTGTCAAGTTTGGGAACTGGGTGATAATACAATCAACTGGGAGAATTCACCTTCAGAGAGTGGTTTGGGGGGGGTTTAAGGATGTACTTTGGAAAAGCTCAGTTTTCTTCATATATAGGGAGTCATGAGAAAACTGCTTCCTAATTTACATACCCCAAAGACAGGAGCTTAAAGGTAGGTTGTATAGGTAATCCTTTGACTTCTACGCTGTAGAGACAGTCAACACTGCAGCAATAGGCTCGTGTCTGGGAGGGCTGGAGAGGCGAGTTCTGTCATTACCATAAAAGTAGGTTTTGTGTGTCCTTTGTTGCAGACAAGAGGGCACCGTTTAAGGTTATAAATCCTGAAGGTGGCTCTATTAATTCATATAATTTAAGGAGAGTTAAAAACAGAGAGAGAGGGGTCATGGACCTTACCTAGCTCATGTAGCACAGTGAGAATTTTTTAAGAGAGTTTATACAGAGTTTTGAAGATGCAAAACGTCATGCAAGTGTGAAGTAGCAGCAGAATATCCAAGAGGGTTGTAACTTCAAATTTAGTCTCGCATGAATATTTACTAAAGATTTATTTTGTGAAGACAAAGTTGAAGCAAGGTCATGCTTAAATAGACGATCCACAGGAGTCTTGCTAAGTTTGTGCTATATTACCAAAGATGAGGTATGGGTTGTTCCCAAGGGAATGTGGAGCGTGATTGGTGATATTGCCTCATTCTGTCGCATGAAAATGCTCCTTGACAAAATGTTGGCATTTTTTTAAGGTGAGCCAGCCATAAGTCAGTCTGAATGTCTTTGAACCTAAGGCCACCTGCAGCATCAGCCCTTGCTCATTAGAAACTCATCACCTCTTCCTTGTTGCTTAATAGGTTATGTTTTCACCTGCAGTGACTTTAGTGCTCTTGATTATGGAAATCTGGAAGCTGTCTTTCTGAAAGCCGTCTATCAAATGCTAATACAGATTTATTTCTGTGCCAGTGCTACGTTTAGTGCTTGCATTCATTTAATGTGGGTGCGCTGCATTGCGTGTGTGTCAGTACGTTTTTACTGTGTTTCCCTGTCAGCTTGTACAAAGGTATTAGACAGCAATCTTGTATAATGCTGTGTTGTACAGCAGAGATAGTAATGCTCCATTTGATAAAGTCCTTTACTCTTTCAGCTTCCACTGAATTTACAGCCAATCCTAAAAGCAATGGAAATAGTCAAAACCTCTGAATTTCACCAGCTTGGACTGAAAGCCCCCTGGCATGCTGTTAAATACTGCATCCTCGGTTTGTCTGCTCCTATCTGATAGACTCACTGGTGTATTTACTTTCAGAAAGGAATTTTAGAAAAGAAAAAAAAAATCTGATATGAAAAAATAGAGGCAATGAACTATCACTTAATCATGATTTTGACTTGAACTTATTTAATGTATGCATCCCTCAAAATCTACTTCTTCTAGATGTTTATCACTGTGACATTGAGGTTTTTATGGTGCTCTGAAGTGCTTCAGAGGAAATGGAGAGTGTTTTAATACTGCTGATTTACTCTTTCAGGTCTGCAGTAATTTCCTTACAGCCTAATTGTAAGGCTGAGTTTAATTTACTCTACACATAATGTTTACTGATGCACATATGGTGCCATATTTCAGGAAACTATACCCATATCAGGTAGTTTTGTGCAAGGCTACAGTGTGTAATATTTCCATCAAATGAAGAAAATTTTCATCTGCAACGTAATGCTTGTGATGGATTATTTTTGTCTGGCAAAATCCAAAGAATGTGGCACCTATAGCTTTTCTTGCTTTCTGTAATAGGGTCTGATTTATTTATTTTTTTCCCCGCTGAGTGATGTTGCCAGTACAAAGAGTTGACTTTCGAAGTGGCTGATAAAGAATTACGAGCCAAAATTCAGTGACAAAATATATTGTGTATGTGTAGATCACTGCACATAGTTCATCTATTATTCCACAAATAATGAGTCTTCCTAAAAATTCACATACTTCAAGAGATCTTTGTACTCAGTCCAGGAACTTTAGAAGCTACCTACCCCTGTAATCACTACAAAGAAACAAGTATGGCATATCTCATTAAAAAGAGTTTTAAAAACACTTATAAAAGTGAGAGATGCTCAACAGAAGTGTATAATGTTTCTTCATTCCTCCCCGCCGCCCAAAATAAAATAAAAAAAAAAATCAGAGAAGATTGTATTGATGATAGTTTTACATAAAAGCTTTAACTGTTTTGCGGTGTCAGCCAGAGAATGACCTGTAGTCACATTAGCTAACAAAACTCAGAGAAGCTTGTGTTCATAAAGATAGCTTCAAATTTTGATGTCCATTATCAGTAATGCAGTAGCAGGAGGAAGGGAGCAGTATAAATGGAGTGAAAAAAGTAGTCCCTTTCCAAAGACTTTTAAAACTCTGTCTTTTTAATGGATTTATGAGCAATGGTAAGGAGTACGTAGAATTTAATTTCCAAATGGGATTTCAGTGTTTCAGTAGCTTCTTAATTGACATTTTGTTCAGTAACATCATTTCTTAAGCATTTTAAAGTGTCTTTAGTGTTGCTTGCTACTATACGAATAGAAATACTAAAAGCTGTGTTTTCAGTTTCTGCTTTGTAAAAATTACCACAAGGAAATTACAAAAACAAACAACTGAAACAAGCAAACAAAAACGAAACAAAACACACACACACAGGAAAAGCAAACAAACAAACCAAAAAAAAAAAAAAAAAACAGGCTGGGATACCCTGCAGTAAGAGCTTTTTTTGAAAGGGATGGATGGTAATTGCTAATATCAAATGTCATCTCTGCCCATAAGGTGGGATCAGTTTTTGAATTTGAGTGACTCTTGGGAAGGATGATGGGAAATCTATTTTTCAGAATGCTGTCAGTTTTTAATCTTTTTTCAGCCATTACATGCAGCTCCAGTAGACACGTCTAACAAAGACAGCAGTCATAAGCTCTCACTGTAGCTAAATTTCTAGTTCTTAGAGAAGCTAATGATATATAATGTTTATTATGGCAGCCTGTTTGTTCAGCTGGGGTAGATGGGAATGCAAGTGTGACACATAACACTTACTGTTTACCCTTTAAAGCTTGTTAGATTTGACTGTTTCTGAGAGAAGTTACTATGTATGCTTATCATGGCAAGGATTAACTAAATAAAGAAATTCTGTAGGCAAGTTCCTTCCCTTTTGTGACTAAATAGCTATTTCACTCCCCTGGATTATTTTGACTTTACTGATGCTTCACTTGTGTACACATAATAAATAAATAATAAATAAAGCTGTGAAATCAATGGGGAATAAGTATTTAAGTAATTGAGGTCTTCTGTTGTTTTGGCCATGTGCTATACTGAGAATTCATTTGTAATGACCAATGACTAGGAGAAATGTTTTCTTTTCTGTCTTGCTCTTTCAAATTTCTGCTGAAAGCTAGTCATTTGAAGTTGCTTTTCATTAGTAAATTCATCCCCAGTCTTTCTGTGACTATGAAAGTTTCTCTTTAGAAAGAAGAAAAACATGTAGAGAATTACAAACAGACTTTATATTGCTTCTTCTTAACTTTTTTTTTTTTTTTTTTTGTAGACTCAAATCTCAAAATATTTTATGTAGTATATTCCAGAAATCTGTAACTTAGGTGTCCATGCATGATATGTGCTTTAAATTGTTAATCATTTTGCTGTTTAGTCTATGAAGACAAAATTAACATTATTAGCATCCACATCTCCCCAGAGTTCCCATTTTTTGTTCATGTATTCATAGGCTGAAGTGTGCAGATTTGACTGAGACTTTCTTTTTAGCATTATATTGCAGCAGCTTCTAATGGCCACTGTCTCATTCTGCTGCTCTCAGTTTCACAAAATGTTGGAGACGACACACTGGAGAAGGTTTTATTTTCATCTCTTTCAATTTAATTAATACCTGCATGGGAGTGCTTTGCAGCTACAAATTGTTCAGAGCTGGATTCAGGCTGTAATGCACGTTAAACAGAAAATGGTGAATAAGGTGGTCATTGGTAAACTTTTGTTACAGATAGCTTTATACTGCCAGTCTTTATAAAGTTTAACAATCTGTTAGAGTCATTAATCTCCTGCTGTGACATTACCTTCCTGTGTCAGGATTAGACATTTAATTCTCTACCAGACCGTAAGTAGCACTGAGACATTTTGGTTCTAAAATTGTTATATAGCCATGGAGAACATCATTTCAGTGGGCAGGTTAACCTCTTTGAGCTCAATTATAGCTGTGAATTGACAATGATAAAACAGCCCTAAATAGTGCTTAGAACAGTAGAACACGGTGCTATCAAAAACAGCAACTGACTCTGTGCACCATAAACTGACTAAATTGACTGAACTGGAAAGATGTAAAAGCTGCCTTCAACGTTCATACTTTTTAAAGTATTTACAGGTCTCGGTGTTTCCCTTTTATATTCTTGTGCTCATCTGGCCAATTTATTATTCTTTTAGCTGTATGTTAATTAAGTTTTCTCCATGACAAAAATAATTAAGCAGACCTTTATTTGTTTTCTCTAACAGCGAATTTCATCTAGTAGAAACCATCTACATTTTGAAGCTACCTCTAAAGTAAAATTCAATAGGGGAAAAAAATATAAACTATTACCTTGTGAGTAATAGTATTTGTCATAATATTTACATTGGAATACAGGGTAAATTAAGGAATTGCAAAGACATTTGTTAATGTACACATTTGCAAAAGATCTCATGCTGTTTTTAGAGTAAAACTTGACCTTTTTAGCTGCATATTTTATGACCATTTAAATTCAGGTCACAGACTTCTCCCATTCCCTTCTGAGCTGATGTCAGTCGTATGAAACCATAAAATCTCTGGATACATAAGCCATTGCTTTGGCTGGACTTTGTTGCAATATACCAAAGAACGTACAAGATTAGTTTTCCAGTAGTTATTTACTTTGATGAATAGCCCTAATTGGATCAAATAGACTGGTAATGCTTAGCTAATACCTTTAAATGTCTTGTCTTGTGCAATTAATATTACCTTGTCATGTATCCATTTGAGCTATTGGATGAATGTCTTGTGTTCATACTCCTGTCACATCTAATAAATGATTTTGTCAAGTCATTCTTTATAGTCTGTGGTGATGGATAGCAAAATTTGTGGTCTCTTGCGTATATAAAAAGCATTAAGTATACCTTTCAACTTCAATGCGAGGGTGTCCTAAAACTCAGATAACCAACTGCTAAAGAAATGAAAATGCCTGTTTACAGGAGGGTTCAGGGATGTGCTGCTGCTGAAATCTACGAATAACACAGTGTATGAAAATAGGATTTGTTAATTTTTTTATTTATCAAACCTCTGACAGACAGAATTCAGGATTTTTTTTTTTCAAGTGCTGGGACTATGAACTGCAGAAAGCAATATACAGTTGCCATTACAAATAGGATATTCATTTTGATTCAGATACAACTCTGCTGCATATTTACAATGGTAAGCCCCAAATTGCTGCTTAGCTGATGCTCGAACCGTCCTTTTTATTGACTTCTAATGTGTGATTCTAATACCAATGAACATAAGCTGTGTGTTTAAACATCCTGAAACTTTTCTTAGGGTTTCATTGGGCACATTCTTATAATCAGATCTATAATAGCACATTAACCTTGATTAAAAATTGAATTGCTTCTTCATTTAACTCAACCCTTTGAAACATTATCCCATAAAGAGTAAACAGAAAAAATGTTAATGTTCATTTAAGATTTAAAGTAGTTTTTTAGACAGTGAAGTTAACTGTAGTTTTTATTGACACTCATATTGAACTGCAGCAAATAGATTTATTTTACTTTTTTTTTTTTTTTTTTTCGCCTGAGAATGAGACAGCATATGGGATTTTTTAAAACCATTGTGTGTTCATTTGGAAATACTAAAATTTAGTCTATTTCAGTATGCTGGACTTCAAAAAGTCTAATGTACATACTAAACTGAGGCATTCCACTTAGGAGCAGAAGTTCTCAGCAAGAGATGGGAGATAACTATCTGCAGAAGGTGATTAAGCGAACTTGAGACAAAGCCTTTCTGGCATCATTTCCATTGGCTACATATGATGCCCTTATTTGTACTAGTGAAGGACAGATATGTGGAGTGATTAGAAATCTGGCCATATTGCAGCTTAGGTTTCGCAGCATTATGCTGTTTGCAGTGTTTTCTGAAACCTGACATTTTAGTGTGCACATGTGTATGTACCTATATAAATATACACACTTTTGGCAATGCTGTGGTATGTTTGGAGTAATATTGGTATCTATATATGTATTGGTACCTATGAAAGCTATTAATGATTTGGGATCTCGTTGCGTTAGATGCTGTACAACTGGACCCAAAGGACAGTCTGAAATATTTCAAAATAAGCATAAAAGAAGAGTTAGCAAGTGAATATTAATGGATTTAGAGGAAAAGAGAGTACAAGGTGACAATGTGATAGGTTGTATCTACAATACAGCAGCTTCCAACTCTTGGCAGGTCTCTCTGATGCTTTCATCCTTTTTTTTTTAAATTTTCCATTCAGTACTCTTTATATGTAGCTATTATGTGTTAGCTATTCTGAGTACCTTTAATCATTTTGGAAGCAGAAAAATACTGTTCCAGAATTAACTTTTAACGGGAATTAAGAATTGCTGTTCTTAATGCACCAGTTGCTTTAACTAACTGTAATTTAAGTAAAAGGAATATCTCATGCAAACATAGATATGTTTAAAACTCTTTTGTTTTGCTGCTTGTTTTTAGTGTACTACTAAGAGGTTGAATGGGAATATTCAAAGTAGGCTTTTTCTTTATTGAAATAGAGTTGACAAGTGATGCTGTCAAACTCCAAATGCATCTTCTATCATGTATTTATAATGCCTAACAACGTAACAGTTTTCAATATGATTGGGTGTTCAGGTGACACCTTGTCTAGATAAAGCTTTCTAGTCTGGACTACAAAATTACCTTGCCTGATCTAACTAAATGATTGATTTAAGGTTTAAGGAAACATGATTTAAGGAAACTTGTGGCTAACCAGACCTTTACGGTAAACAGCTTCCAGCTTGTTATGTCTAAGTCCATTTTTTTTTATTTTTTTTTTTTCCACTCTTAACAACCCAAAAGCGGAAGAAAATGTGCTAAAAACATTTCTGATCCATACTCCTATAGAGCCATTTTCCAGGAAGAATTATTTAAGACTTTAGTTATCTTTCTGGATGTCTTTCAAATTTTAGTCAAGTTTGACATTAATTAGTAGTTATTGGTAAGGAAGAAAAGAAGTCAGTGACATCATTTTTACAGTAATACAGTTTCAAACGTTTATATTTTTTTATGTAATAACTGATGTTAAATCTTCAATAACTTATACAAGAAAAAAAAAAAAAAAAGAACCACCCTATAAATTATAGTATGTTTGCTAATCCTACCTAGAAAGTGCTTAGAAAGATTTTCTGTTTACACCTGCTGAAGATATTTGAAAGAGTATGAAGTATAAGGCATGTTGTAAACTCATTACAGTGCAGAATACTATTCAGTACAGGAATTAGAAGAGGCTTAGATATATTCAGGCTAATATTTTTAATGGTTGCTTGAAGTTAAGCTCCTTAATCCATATTTGGCTTTTAAGTGAGATGAACTGTTTTTTAAAGTAGTGTGCAGCTTTCAATTCTCATCAATTTGCAATGTATTATGTGGGTAATCATCATCATCCCGGATAGATCCACTCAGTCCAGTGGGATGAGATGTGCGAGTCAGCTTGAACCTCAGGAGTGTTTTGAAGATCTAGGCCCTTAACAGTTGGGTATTTGTATGCTTGCTGCAAGTGGATAGCTTGGAGTAATGAAGGATAAAAAACCCAAACTCCCTTCCAATGCTGTGAGATGTGACACATCAATGCTCTGATATAACAGTCAATGAATACAGTGGGATTGTATATTTATAATTTTCCTTTTATTTACTGGTCTGTTTTCTTTTGTCACAGCTACGGAAGGCAGTAATGGATCATATATCAGATTCATTCCTGGAGACCAATGTGCCATTGCTTGTTCTCATTGAGGCTGCAAAAAGTGGTAATGAGAAAGAAGTGAAGGAGTATGCGCAGGTCTTCCGTGAGCACGCCAACAAGTTAGTTGAGGTAAGTGATGCTATTGATGCAGCTAGACTTCCATATCCTCTCTCTAGGAGAGACTAGGAAAGTGATCGATTAGCTGAAGAGTTAGAGGCAACACTTCTGTCCTAAAGGCTTCATGAGTTTGGGTTGACTCCATGTTGATAATTGCATAGCATGCATGGAACATGCATGACATATGCTGTATTTTTAGTAGATCATTAGAGCAATCAAGTGTGTTTAAAATGTATTTCTGGTATTTTGCTAAAAGTTGTGAGCAAGAAGAAGTAAATTTCAGTTCAGCTTTCCTAATAGTGTGATAGATTTTCATCTCTAAGTATAAATCCAAATGGATGCTTTAGAATATTGTATCAGCTACTGGCCAAAGGCAGCTCTAAGCTTAAGACCTGGATGTGCCAAACCAAAATAGGAAAAGGACATATAGAGAAGGTATAGTCTAAGACTGCTTACTTCTGGAAGGTATGTATTCTGTGTATGTATTTAGTATCATGTCTTTCTGAAGAGACCTGTTGTGTAAAGTCTACAAACAGTAAAGTCAAGGCTTCACGGATGGTACTGAAATAGCTCAACTCTACCGCAGGGACAATAAAATATAATGATTGAAAGCTGGTTGCTCATTGAATGGCCTTTTAACAAAATGATAATGTTTGCTGCAGTTTGCTCTCTGACAGTTTAAGAACTATGAAAAAGCCTGTATTTCTTGAAGACAAAAAAAAAAAAAGCTCAGTGTTTGGTATTATGTGGCACTATTAACTTCTCTGTACTAGCATTATCTTGAAAAATCTGTAGCCACTTCATAGTATCTTTTCTCTTTAGCCATACTAATGGTTCTTTAGCTGACTGGGAGGGAAGGGTATTAGGAATATTACTGATTTGACAGGCATTGAGCTATACTTTTTAAACACTTATATTCTAAAAAAAGGCACTGTCCTAAATCTCTAGTACCAGAGCTCAAGAGAAGAGTAAGGATTTTGTAGCTGTTGACTAAAATGTAGACGATTAGCCTTTAGATATCTTGACCTGAAAACCTAATATTTTTCATACATTTACATGTTCCAGACTACTAGAAGCAGATCAGTAATTGTCTTGTATGTCTCTGACATATGATACTAGACTGTTGTCCATATTCTTTTCCAAGGATATGTTCTTCTGGATACACCTTAGTCTTTTATTTGTAAGGATATTTATGATTATGATTATTATTCTTTTATTATTATTATGTCTAATGAAGTATCTTTAAAGAATAAGTTTCTAATGGAAATGGAATTTTGAAGCCTGAGTTTTAGGTTCTTCTGTGCACAAGAAAATAAATGTTTGGAATACATTTATGGCCCCTGTACACACAATTTTGCACTTAAAATAGTTTCATCATTTTTACTTAATGATGCACAATGGTATCTGAGCAGATGGGCTTCTGTGGTTTTGTGGGTCAAGTATTTTGCAGATCATAAAATGTGGTTTAAAGATGAGACATAATCAAGTGAATGTGGAACGAAAGATCCCTTCCCAGGCACAGGGCCAGAATTGCATGCTAATATATGCAAACACAATTCCACTGAAGTGCATGGAGTTGCACTTGCTTATGTTAGAGGAATTTGGCACTGCAAATCCAATACTCTGAAAGCTCTATAATATTAATCATTCATTTTAAAATCAGAATCTGAATTTTTTGGATGTCTTAGCAAGTTCAATTGAAATTCTGTCAAAAGGTCAGGAAAAATAACCTAAGTTTTAATACTTCTGCTTGTAAGAGCTGCGTTTTTACTATTCTGAGGAGGAAAAAAAAATCATAATATTTTACGAATTACAGGAGAGTTGTGGTTTTTTTTTTTTTTGTATGGCCAATACGTTGTCAAAAATATATGGTGTTAAAATGAGGCTTATGGAAGCTAACTTCCTTATGTAGTCCATATTACAGAATACTTAAATCTCCCATTAAGAGTTCCTTTCATTATTTGTCTTCTCTTTCCCACTTCTTATCATAACAGTTTGTCTTCTGCTTTTCACTTGACTTGCTATGATATGCCTCATATCATTTGAGAATAATATTCTCATTTGAGAATAATAACTACAAAGATGAATTCTCATTTTTCTAGAACTAGATTTCTCTACAGGCTACGTCAGAAGTTCAGGGTATGTCATCCTATGAAACCTGAGGAACTTTATTTGTGGTTTTCAAAAACTTTTTTGTCTCACTCTCCCCCCAGAGTCCAAGAAGTCAGAGAACCTCAGGACTGAGACCAAACCTATCAGTGATGTGAATCACCCAAAATATCTCAGATTGTACCAATAAATAAACAAATATTTATTAGATGGTACTATTCCAGTCTTGGATGGCTGACCCCCCTTTCTCAAATCATATTTCAGCAACCATCACTTAAATTTATGTTCTGAAACTGAAGTCAGAGAAATGATGGTGCCTTTCCACATCATGACCTTTATCTTATGAATCCATTCAATGTTTTTAAAATTTTTATCTAATGACTGAAAATCAGTAAATGGCTGAGTTGTATTGCCAACTTCAAATGTGACCTTGGGAATTCATTTAACTTCTGTATCCAGGCATCTTCATTCATAGCATAAGGTTAATGACAGATAATTCTAATACCTACCACACAATATACTTAGCTGATAAATCATCTCAGATTTATTCAATGCATCTATCAGCACTATATGGCAGCTAATTAATTAATTTTTATTATTCTGTTTAGTAAGACTTCTTAGGTTTAACTATTACTCTGCTGGACTTTTAGTTGTTGTTTAACTGGTTGTTTGCTTTCTTCTTTTTTTTTTTTTTTTTTTTAACATAACTCATTAAATCATTAGATTCAATCAGTGTTTCTGGGAAATGAAATTCATCAGAAGTAGACTGTTTAAGAGCCATGATAGCAACCTGTTTACTTGCTTCTGATGGGAGACATCAACACGTTTGACTTTGAACTAATAACTGTGAAAATTCTGGTTATAAAGTCTCCTAGCTGAAATAGTGGGTTGGATCAGGCTTTTCATTCTCACAACAAAGATTGAAAAAAGGTTCAATAGAGTTCTACTAGTGATTTGAATGTTTTTTTTTTTTTTTATTATTGTTTGTTTGTTTGTTTTTAATATTCTCATACAAGAACAGCAAGGACTTCACTGTCCAGTGATTAGTGAAGATACAGGAGCTAGTCAGTTGTGTTTTTCTTGATTGAAACACCTCCAACAATTTGAATATTATCATCAAGGGGATTTTTGTTCTTTAGCAGGAAGTAATTCCAAACCAAGTTTGAAATTGCTAAAAATGGTCTTTTGAAAAGACAATGTCCTATCAATTTTGCATGAATTGTTTTTACAAAAAAATTAATAGACCCTTTTATGTATCTATCAGTTTTGTGTCATATCAACTTAAAGGTTTCCAGGGATGCCCAAAAGAATCCAAGTTATATGCTAAGAATATGTGGTAGTGGAAGAACTGTGTTAGGAAATGGTTTATGATGATTAAAATTTGATATAGTGCAAGCAAATCAATAAGATCACAAGGCTGGATAATAATTTGTAGCAGGTGAAACCTAACAGGAGCATTTCAGTTCCTGTTTGCTTTATAGTATCTTTGCCAGTTCAGCTTACAGGAATCTTTATTAACTTTCTCCTGACCATGCAGCTGTCATTTTGAAAAGGATACTGGGATTACTTTGGGGAGTTTAGAGTTGTATTTTTTCTTTAACAATGTCAAGGAAAAATAAAAGTTAGTGTTTGAACTCTTTGGTAAGGCACAATGCAAGCTACTCTTGCATTTTCCAAGAACTGCATTTGTATATCCCCAGTTCAGACTGGCCGTATGTTTTTCCCATCATAAATATGGAACCAGGCTTGCACACTCAAGACAGGAGAGAAAAATAATTGCTAGCATGCACAGCACACAAAATGAGCATTTGAACCTGCTCAGTGACCTCTGCTTTCTTGATTTAGGAAGAGGGGGAAGGAGGAGGGGGAGGAAGAGCATAAAAGAAAATTTTACTGTGTTGGACAACAGTGAATGTAGTCCTGATGTACATCAGCAGTAACAGAACTAAATTTAACCCAGTTGATGCAATCTTTTTGTTTGTTTGTTATTGGTGGTGGTGGTATTGTATTTATTTATTTATTTATTTATGATCATAGACTTGCAGGTTCGATTTTAAGGTTCTAGACTTCATTTTTTTTTTTTTTGTTTTGCGAAGATTTTCAGGTTCTAGACTTGTAGGGCAAGGTTGTTATTTGGTGTGAATCTGCAATGCACGTGAGATCAGTGTGGCTCTGCCAGTTTAGAGTGTGGCACTATAGCTCACTTCCAGGAGCTATGAGTGATCTTTATAAGCCAAACAAGAACAAAACCCAAAACTTTATTCTAACTTCATGAACTGAATTGGATTTTCATTTAGGACAGCCAAAACCTAGAGCAACAGGCTTAAGAAGAAAAGAATTGACTCATTTCTGAAACTTTTTGTTCAACATAGACTGTTTCTACATGATACATCTCATAAATACTGTCTATACTTGAAATGTTCTGTTATTTTTTTATATATATATTTAACTGCACATCACTGCATTATCAGAGTATACAACTAGCTTTTTGCTTCTGGTATTGAAGAGAAAGTGTCAATATTCTTTCATAGCTTCTATATCCAACTTCCATCATGAAAAATGTACACCTCTCTGGGATTCCTCTTGAAGACTGATTAGCTTTTATTCTGTTACTTTACTTGACATTAACTAAGCTAGATAAATAATACTGAGAAGATAGTAATCCTTGGTTCTAATGAAGGAATGTTAAGAAGGTCACAAATTAGTTTAATTCAAGCCCTTCAAGTTGAGAGGTTTTCTTTGGAATTAAAGCTGTGGAGTATCTCTATGTCCTAGTGTTTTCATCTGCTCATTTTAGTTTGAATTTCCATCTCAAGCCTTTCTTCCCTGCATGGGCAACAGATGCTCTTTATTCCTAGTAAACATCATGAATATATTGAAGATTGTTAAAACCACAAATCCAATTATCTGAAATGAGAGTATGAAAAGCTTGTACTCTTTGTAGTTATATCTTCTGAGTCCCTGTTGCAGCTAGTAGTAGTCCATCTCTTCATCTCTTCACATTGGAGGTATACATCTTTAAGGCAAAAAGAACTAGAAGTCTTCCAGGATACCAGAAAGCTATGCCAATAGTAAACACTATTTTTTTATTTACAGTAGCCACTAGGTAAACTATATTGGTAGTCCACTGGGATCTGTACCAGTTTCTTCTTCTGGTTTCTGGATTAACACTGAGATGAAGTCACCTTACAGAAAAGGTGAGGCATAGAAATAACTGCTGTTCTGTGACTTTCCAAAGCTCTTGTGTACCCGTCCCTGAAGAAGATAAGTTATTAAAGGAGTTAAATAATCAATGTCTAAACTTTTGAGATTGTTTTCATACCAAAGTCATCACTACCTTCAGGCAATATGGATACAGCTCTGAAGTTTACAAAGTCTCTTACAGAAGACTGCGGAACCTTCCTGTAATATACAGGCTGCATTGTTAATACAGAAACATGGATAAAATTCAGCAGTTTGGGAATGGAGAAGTTGGCTACAGCAGACGATGAAGGCTGTCCCTCAGCACCTGCCCTGAGAAGTTTCTGATTAAAAACAGGCATACAGTATGGCCAAAAGGGGCGTAAATTCCTTATCTGAGGGCTTCTTGGTTCTGTTTCTAAAAATTATTCTAATAAACTAACAAAGACACTACAAACTATCATACTATTCATGTTATCTTGAGCAATCATTTTCTTTTATTCATCCCTTTCCTTTATTCATAGATTGCTAAACTTCTACATCTTATAGCAACACCAAAAGGGTTGAAGGATTTTATTTGTTTGTTCTTCTTTCTGTGATGCACATAATAACCACATGCTACATAAAATAAGCAGCCTGTGAGCAATGATGTGTGGTTGTCTGTTTTTTTTTGTTTGTTTGTTTGTTTTGTTTTTTTTGTGTGTGTGTGTGTGCGTGTTTTTTTTTTTTTCTCTTCCCTTCTGTCTTCAGGAAGAATAGAAGATTTAAAATAAAAATAAAAATAAAAAAGTAAAGAAAGGGAGAGGTAAATTGCTTTGGAATCTCCATGTCAATTTGAATGCATTTCTGGCTTTGTAGACATAAAGCTACTATTGGTTTTCTGTTATCTGATTTCCTGTAGGTCACCATTCATGAGCAAATGACTAAACGATTTCATTACATGTTTTTTCTTCTTGGGAAAAATATATATTTCTGGAGAATTTTCTATAAATTAAAATGTACTTTGACCACTTCTTCAATTTTCTCTGTAATTCTTTAATATAGCTTTTCTTTACATACTCAAAAAGAGTTATTTTCATGAGAAATGTTTTCTTCTCCTTGCAGAAAAAATTATTCCCAGTAATTTCCCAATATTTTCCAGTTAGCTGATTTTGAAAGATGTTTAACTTCTAACCATGTTTATTTACTGCCTGCGTAAAAGAGATGAAGTCCAATTACTCCCTTTTTAATCACTGAGTAATTTTTAAAATATATTTTCCAGTGAATAACACCTGCTTAGCTAGAGGCTTGCTTCTTCAGTCTGATCACGCTGCTGTGCTGTGTGATTCATGTGGTACGGTTTCCCAAAAAAAAATGACTTCCACAAGTTCTAGTACCTATTTATGTCTACTATCTCATACAATCCAATTACATAGCAGTCTATATGATTGAAATTTGATAATAATACAATCTAGAGCTCTTGGTATCATTTTAATTGATTGATCATGTGTATTGTGGGATTGATGACGGTTCCTAATTAGTTGTTTCAATTTATGACCTTAATATACTATGTCATACAACATCTAGCGTGGGAGTTTCACCGTAAGAAAGAATTCAGTCGAAGAACACCTCTCTTAGGTTATGAAAATTAAGACAGAAATAAGGGGATCAGTGAAGGGAAGGTTTAAATATGAGACGCTAGAATTTCTATCCTACACATTGGAAATGTACAGGATAGAAATAGAGGGGCTAATGCTGTTAGGAAGCCAAAAAGTTCAGTACAAGCAGTATGTACTTCTGAGGAGAATGAAAAGATCATTTGCAAGAAAATACATCAGAAATAAAGGAGGGCATTCAGACATGCTCAAAAATCACAGAAGCTGAACAAGGAGAAGCCATGTCAAAGACTTGAGGACAGAATGGCATGGTTAACAATGGAGCTTTGAACTGATATAGAAAAAGAAATTGTAATCAAGAAATCTCATGATTTTGAACAAAAGCCCTAGAAGCTTTGATTTAAAAACAAATAAAAATGCAATCTACATATATAAGGCAAAATTTCAAATGTGGGCCCCTGAGTAATTAAGTTTATTCATCCAGAACAAAATATGCAAATATGAAAGGCATCATCTGCAAATCCTAGTGTCATATTTACACTAGAGTTATACAGGACTGCCTGTGTTGCTTTAGCTTATGCAGTGTGCAGGTCAGTGTACTCTACCCTGCTGTATTCCATTACCTAGGCTCTAACAAGTGAAGTGATTATGATAATGCACACATCATACCTCATATGCCTCATACCTGTACTTGTTCTTCTGTGCCAAGACAGCAGCTGTTTAGTTGGTACTGCACGGATGTCAAAACCATTCTCATTGCCCAAATGTTCCTAATCAGTGATGTTGTGTTGGCTTTTCTGTGTTCCTGTGGCAGGGGAGTACACTGGGAAATTTGCAACAAACTGTTTTTAAGTGTTCATAGTAGCACACAGGTTTATTTACCTTGAATATATTAACAATACGTGGTGTTTTCCATATTTAGCAAAAACAAAATTATAGGAACCAAAACTTCTTCACCCTAAGTTTCCTATTAGAAATCTTTTACTAATACATAATCTTTAATCAGTTATGCCAGGTAAGTTCACCAGTGAATTCCCCTCAGTACTAAAGCTAACTACTAACTACTCCATCTGTAATTTAAATATGTATATTTCACATTTTTTATCACTTACAGTTTTATCCACAATTTATCTGTGCAATTGAGGATGTTTGTTATAATAACTCTGTTCTCCATGTAGGTACTTATATAAAGTCATGAAATAACTCTTAAACTTCATGCTGTTAAAATACGTTTCTTTTGATCTCTTCCCATAAGCTGATTTTTCCAAAAGTGATTACCTGTGTGACTTGTGTCTATACCATCTGTTTTTTTCAGCAATTTCACAAATATGCCTACCTAAAAATATAAAATCTCTTGCTTTTTCTTACCATCAAGTAGATGGCAGTACTACCTGTAAGCATAGTGTTTTGTGGCTTCAGTTGAATGAAAAGGTCATGTCATGTCAATGTTCTTTGTGCCTTTTCCCAGGATTTCAGGTGTTTTAAGTAATGAAATGAACCTTTTGCCATTTTGGATAAGTTCAATAACTGTAGTTATTGTGGAACATTTGGTGTGGAAGTTTCAAAGCCTTGGATAGCCTGTGCTACTTTAAAAAACTTTCCTGTGAAAATAGATCCTCAGAAAACCAGCAGTCAGATGAACCATGCCTTTTATTCCCCCGGGATAGTTGTTGTTTGGACAAACTTTATGTCTCTTGCTGGAAGTTTTGTTTTGTTTTGTTTTGTTTTGTTTTTTCTTCTCTACAGAATTGCATGAGGTAAATGATAACAGAAATTGAGGTTACTTGCAATACTGCTGCTGAATCTCGAGCATTTATGGGACTAGATTTTTTTTTTCTGCGTTTACTCTTTATTGTTATTATTATTATTATTTATTGAAAACCCATGGATTACAAATGTGAAAATCCAGCATTTCATGTAGATATGGATCCAGAAAATTATTGTTCATAAACTGAAAAACTGGAGCTCAGTGATGAAGGAAAAAACACACTGGAGAACCTGTAACCCTGGTATATCTAATTAGATAAATAAAACAATACTAAACTAATTCAGAAAATATCTAGATGTTACTGAGTAAAATGCTATAACCCTAATAAGCTTCCTCAATATTTGAAAATGCTTTATATAAGTTAATTTGGAGACAGAGTTCTAAACCCAAAAAAATCCTGCCTCACTACTCTTAGAATAACAGTATAAAAATATATGGATCACACTTCAGTAGAAAATCTTCTCAGATACTTATGATAGTCAAAAGGATTGACTTCATGGCTTAGCATGAGAAGTGTTTGGTTTTGTTGCTTTATTTTAAAGTTCAGAGTTCTGAAAATCAAATAAAATAGTTAAGTGGATTTTCTTCGAAGCTCCAGAAAGTTTTTCCTATGGCCTGAGAGCACGCATAAGGAATGTCAGCCTGAGGACAGCTTCTTGAGAAACTTATAAGTAGCTGAGAAAAGGATTTTAGAGTAAAAGTGTCATCTCAATAGTAAGTTTAGTGTCACAGTAGACAAGTTATAAAACTCCAGGTAAAATTGTATTTTGATGATCCTGAAGTGGTTCCAAGACTTCAAAAGCTCAGGAGAGGAGGTTCTGCAAGTCTTAATCTCCTTACAATACCTTATGCTTAAAAGCACAAGATAGAGAAGGGAGGAAAAGTCATGAGTTATCAATGCCTATACTCATTGAACTCAAAACGGTTGTAGGATATGTGTCCTACTTCTAAAAGATGAGTGACTTACAGGCTAATGATATCACCCAAACATCTTTGTTTGGGTGATACCTAGTTGAGAAAGTCAAGTCATTGCTTTATAATAGAACCTTTTATCATAGAGAAATAGTTGAATTAGAAGTTGCCATATGACATTAAGTGTTATGTGTCTCCTTGAAGCATATGATTCTGCAGTTGTGCTCTTTGAAGTACCAAATAAATGTTTGTTTGTTTGTTTGTTTCTTATAATCAAAATAATATAAGTACAATTCTTAACCATGGATATGCAGAATGTGTAGCAAATCAGCTGTTACCATGCTGAGACACAAAGCATAGTGTTCCATATTTTAAGGGGATTTTTGAATTTTACCATGCCCAAGGAAACCGTTAAGAGCCACTAAAAGATCTTAAACCAGTGTTTGTGACATGAGTGAAAAGTCCCATGGATATGTTTTTGTTGCAAAAATGCTGTTGGCATAATGTCAGAACGAAGATGAAGGAACTCAACAATGTATATTAAGAAAAGAATGAGGAAATTAACATATGGAAGTTTTTAGATATGTAAGAAGAAAATGCAACAGCAGCAGTAATGATACCTCATTTGACATGGAGTATAAATTCTTCAGTGGGATAATTATTCCTAGTGGGATGCCAGCATAGCTGAATAGAGTTTACACAGGAAAGGAAAAGAGCTGAGGCTTTGTGTTATCCCTGTCAGACAATAACAATATCAAAGGACATCCCTTTTATAAATGAATGTTTGGTAATTTTGTTTGTTTACATTTTGAAAACTGATGCACACACCAGAAATGGTAGCAGTAGCTGCTACTGACGGCCATACCTAGAACAGTGTGTAACATCAAGTTGTATGTAGTATGGGAACTAAACACTGTATTACCTTGACATCCACTGCTTAAAAGATAAAATAAAACAATTAAATAACAAAAGTAGGAAGCTGTAATATTGCATATAATCAAAGTGTAAGTAAAGGAAATCAAAAGGAGATCTAATTCTGTACCTCAAATTTCAATATCTCAATATTACAGTAATCCTTCGCCATTTCATTGAATAATAGGAAGTCTAAAAAGCATGAAGAGATCACTGGCAACCTTATATAAAAGATTCTAAGTAAACATAAAATATTAATTATACTGATTTTGGACAAGTCATTTTTAAAAACCCTGATATATAAAAGCATTATCATCATAAATCATTAATTTCCTCTCATTATTTTCAGTCGGTCTTTTATTTACTGTCTGTTCAATTAAAAACCGAGGTTAATGAATCTTTCAAATGTACTGTATAACATTCTAGAACTCCTTATTTCCCCCCCAGGTGGAAATTCAGGAAATGGGAATGTTTTTCTCCTCTCCATTCATTTTAGGATTAGGGAGGAACTTCTGAGTCACAACATATATTTTCATTTGCGAAAGTGCCTGATAGCAGTTTTCTCATCTAAAAAGACGTACAGAGAATGAGATGGAAAAAGCCAGAAAAGCTCCAGTAGGAGCCCTAGAGTGCAATATGCAAGTACAGTGTTACCTTAAGTCTTTCCTCACATCCTTCTATCTTCCCCATTTTCTGCAGAAGTTACCTTCATTCACATCCATACCATGGCCAAAAATAAACTTTTACTTTATTTGTATTTTTAAAACAGCTCAGAGTTCTGTTGAAAAACTTGCATCTTTCCCCATTTTTTGATTTTACTGATTTGCAAGTGAATGAGATGTTATCTAATTATACCTGAATTTGATAGCAATCATTAGAATGATTCATCATTTGTTTGCATTAAAGTCAGAATACAAAAAAACTTCTCCGATATTTTCGCTGAATAGGATCTCATGCTTTGTCTTTACCTCAGCCTTCATAAATACTTTCTTTCTCTTCCACAGAAAAATTGTTTCCCACGTCTTCAAAATGGGAGAATAGCAACTTCTATTCCTTCTCATTTTATGATATGTTCAACCCTAAAAAATATTTGGCATTTTGCAAACCACGAGTAATCATGAAAAAGTAGATGCTCAGTTGATACAAAATGAAAAGACTTTATTCATCTTCATAGGAGCTGTGGCAGTCTCCATCAAATGGGTGTCGATCCATGGCTTCAGTCTTGACTGAATTTAGTAGAACTTCATCAGCTCAGGTTATCTAAGGATTTGGGTGATGCTTCTTGCCTCAAACACTGCTTAGTGCACATGTACCAAAAGTCTCTCTTATGTGAGATTTGTTGTCTTTGTTGAACTTACTGGAAATGCTTTTTAAATTTAACTATTAACATTATATTCACTTTGTAGGTGATATCCTAGAGGGTGAAATGATTTGCCCAGATAGTATTTAGTGGACCTATGGCAGATCTAGAAAAAGAGTCTAATCATTATGGTTCCTATCAGTGTGATTTATCTGTGAGGCTTTCACACTCCTTGTTCTAGTTTCTAGATTTAAACCACACTATCTTTTGGATTATTGTTGACTTGTTATTTACATATCACTTAAAATAGTAAGCTAGATACAAGTGAGCAAAAAAGCTTCAAGCATTTAGACACCATTAGATACAGCCTACGCTTTGCTATATATAAACCAGAGAATGTAAAAATAGTAAACTTCTAGGATTACTTTTGAATTGCTGGAACCTTTCTAGTGTACAAGATGAGATTCATTGCCTCTGACTTTGACCTTTGATCCTTTAAATATCCTTTTGTCATTTATCCTTTTAGTTGGCTACTGTCTACATCCCTTAGGTGTCTTACTGAAGAGAGAGGCACGTCTAGAAGGTGTTTCTCCCCATCCTAAAGTAGGGGCTCATAGCTAAAATAGGTGGGATGTATTGCCAATGAATAACTTTCTAATGCGACTTTGTAGGAATCCTAGTCAATTAGGTGGCAATAAATATTTTAGACAGCTAATACTGAGTTACATGTAGGGAACTTCCATTTGTAATGACAGAAGTCATGTCTGTCGTAAAAGATTTCTCCCACAGAAATTGCTGCTATTAACTGTGGTGTGGTTTCCAGGTTTTGTTTTTTTTTCTAATTATGTCTTCATTTTCTTTCAGTGAGGATGTTATGTTCTTGTAATTGCCTTCTTGTGAAAGCCCAGAATGCTTCATTTGCATCAAATTCTTTCCTTGTAATAACACCATAATATGAAGTCTCTTTGAAAGTGAGACAATCAACAGTCCATGTGTCTAAGGAGAACACCATTTCCCACCTCATAGAGGCTATGTTTCTCTAATATTTTCTTTTAAGCTGCAGCAAAGGAATAATACCCTGTTGTCACTGCCTGGGGTTGGTTGAATTTTAACTTGTTTGACTGAGCTCTCTGAGATTATTTTAGTCCACAGTGTCTGTCAAAGATGCTCCTTATTCCATCTTATGTGCTTTGAAAGTTATCTTGGCGTGTATAATTTTAACACGACAGATGGGACTCAGTGCAACTTGGCTGACCTCTACTTTAAGCATTTAAATAGCTAAACTGATTTTATTATCATAAAATAAACTTCCAAGAACTTCTTACCCTTTAGACCAAGCTGAATAGCTAACAAGTGCCAGTTGCAATCCTGTAATTGCTGTAGATGAAGAGGTCAGCATTCATGACAGTTTCATGAGAATGAAAGATACTTCAGTTGACTTTAATGAGAACCATAGGGATGAAATACCTAGAAAACTTATGTTTTCCCCTCACTGAGAAGAGAAAAGCAAAATAACACTGGTGGTAGTGCACACAGACTTCATTAGTGTGTATTTCCAAAATCATATTCTTATTTTTCAGCATTATTGAAAGACTGAGGACAAACTTGGCAGCACTGAGAATAGAAAAAAAATATGCTAAATACAATAAACACACTTTATCTCAAGACTGGTGCCTCTTGAGAAGTTCTTCTCTTTAGCATCATTTTTCTGTTGTTTTCAGTTCCTGATACCCACTTTTCTCCTGTCATTTATCCTCCTTTTATGCTGGATTGTAGCATCATTCATGACTTCTCTAAATCTTGAGCAGGCCAGATTTTGTTGTCTGTCAGCCTTCCCCGGAGGCACTCAAGAATCACCTCAAGAAAACTGAACACTGTAAGTTTATGCTTTATCTATTACAACATGAAAATCAGAAGTGCTTTAAAAGCAATTAGAAAGGACACTCACCCTGTACACTTCAGTATTTGAAAGAGGGATAATGGTCTCATGAAAAATTTTTACCCTTTCTCAACCCTTTTTTTTTTTTTTTTTACCTTTACAGTTGGTATTATAACACCTTCTCACATCTGTGGTTCATTTTTCCCCCGTGAATTTAGGCTCTATCCTTCTAGCTCCTCTCCAGTTGTTGAGCTAAAGCATGAATACCTTTGAATGAACTTACATTTTGACAAACACTGATCAGGCATCCACTATTACATAGAATTGCATAATGAAATTGATGGGCATAAATTCCAAAACATTTTTACACATTCTTTACAAATTAGCAATATTTATGAATATTTGTTGTTTTTGTTTTTTAAATCTGAAGATATAACACAGAAATGCATTTGAATATATGTTTGGGTTGCCGTTAATATGCTATGTGATTTTTAGAAGGGTCTTTGTGTCTGATTGTTCAATTACACCAACTACAAGAGTTGTGTTAAACCACATAGTTATGGTTATATTTGTGACTGCACTATGATCTAATGATATAGTAAAAACTGATCTTCCTTTAACAAATGTGCAGTTAAGCTGTTTAAGTCTAGGTCTAGATAGCGTTTTTATTGTCAATGTTTGCAAAGAAAAAGAAAAGAAAAGAAAAAAACAACTTTATGCAATTAACTAATAAAGGTATCTTTCATAGCAGTTATTACTGTGCAGATGCAGAAATCTATATTTTTACTTATAGACCCTGTTCTCCACAGCTTTATTTTATTTTATTTTATTTTATTTTATTTTATTTTATTTTATTTTATTTTATTTTATTTTATTTTATTTTATTTTATTTTATTTTATTTTATTTTATTTTATTTTATTTTATTTTATTTTTTGTACTTTGCATTCTTTATGCTTGCCTTTTTCTTTTGTGGTATAATAAATAAAACCAAGGTCTTGTTTGTTCTTCCTCATATAGTGTACTGTAATTATGGCATCTTTGTTGTTGTAATATTGATTTGTTAAAAAGCCCATCTGTATTTTTGTGTATAAAGTAATGAAAATCTGAATCTTACAACAGGACATTATTTAATCATTACTGAGATGAGAAGGCTTGCAGGAGAGAGAGATAAACGAAGAAAAGAGTTTAGTGATCTGTAAATCTGTTTCAATCTCAGTAAGAAACTTTATAATAAAGTTAAGAAAATATATATAAATAATTATCTTCAAGGAGATTTTGTGATCAATTGAGGTTTCATTTTTGTACCTCATTCTTCATCTCTGCCATACCTACGTGATAATTATTATTTTTTCATTCTGATGTCTGTTTAGAGAGCCTTTTATTATGTTAGAAGACATTTAGGGCAAAATTTTCTTCTTAGGTTCCTCTTGCAGAATTAAACCTTGTATACAGACTCAGTGTGAATGCTGCACCAACAAGGAAAGAAGAATATTTTAGTCAATACTTGCCATGTAGGTGCAGGAGGCTGGCTATAAAGAAAAGAGGGGGGGGGAGGGAAGTCCTAAAAAAGTCCTTAATAGTTGGTATTGAGAACCACGCAAATATGTTCAATGTTATAGAAATGCAAGAAACTATCAAGAATGGTAGTTCACCAAATTTCCTAATGTAACTTCTAATTTCAAGATAATTTCTTATCTATACATTGTAGAAAGTTTCAAGCCCTATTTCAGAAAGAGATTCCTGCTTCACAGTACCTGTTTGGAAATCAGTTCCAGAATTTCACTCCCATAATGATCATAAATCTTTTAAATTTCATTTTGAAGCTATTTATATGTAATTAAAATCTTACCAGAATGTGAAGTGCTAGTTATTTTGCCTCCTTTGTACTCATCTCAAATACATTTGTAACACATTATTTTAACTTCCCTTAATGTCTTGTTTCCCCAGCTTCCCTAGAAATTCTTTTTACTTGGTGTGGTCCATAGTGCTCTTTTTGAGCATGTCTGTATTCTAAATGAGGTTTTGCAATGATTTGTACTAACAATTGAACATATTTTCTTAAATTACCACTATCAACTTCTCCTCAACCTTGCTTTAGTGTCTTGGATGCTTCCTCTCTGATTTGATCTGTTTGGTCTTTAAAATTGATTGAACACGTATGGTTCTTACGGCAGATGATCATCTGTGCTTGTAACCTATCAAAGCCATTATAATTCCTTATGACTGATCAGGCAATATAATTTCTGTTTCTGCTTAATCTTTTCTGTACTCTGCTGTTTCTTTGTCTGATGGACATTGAGGTAATCCTTGTTCCTTTGGCAACTCCTCCAAGAGCAGGTCCACTTTTGGCCTTGTGGGTACATCTAAATTTCTAAATAAAAGAAAGTCAGAGAGCCGGAACTATTTGATGGCTTTCTCTTAATTAGGAAGACAGACATAACTTCTCTTTCTTAAAGCTACCATTTACATCCCTTGGTACGTGAGATACTTGTGTTTTACAACAACAAAGATCTATTGGGAACATATGTAGACCTTAAGGGACAGTCAGATAATGTTCGGTCATTTGTAGAAATCACTTTGTGCCCAGAGACACTTGTGAGACCATCCTTCTTTAAAACAAAGGCTCCTTCCCAGAATACTAGTTGTTGATGTCTGAACAGCCAGAATGACAATGATATTGGAATGATAATGATATAACAACAAGTGTTACTTAGTCTGGGATTTTTTTTTTCCTTTTTATTTTATTTTATTTTTTTTGGCTTTGCAGTTTCAATTTCTTTACAATGTACTGACTTGTTATGTCAGTACCCTGAAAAATCTCAGGAATTCATAAAACGTCTATGAAGCTCAAACTCTCAGGTAATTGATGATAATTATTTGATAAATATACTCACATCTACAGTATGTGACTGTATAAGGCTGAAAAATGGCAGGATGGTGCAGCAAAATGTCAGCTGCATGAAGAATCAGTTTAAATTTTCAATGGAAAGGGCTCTCCATTTAGAAATAAGACAGCTCATTAAATTGTGTTGGCGACATCAGACACTCATCTAAACATAAAGAGAATAGCCTTAATAGTAGATGGTAAGGCTTGTAGGCGGCAGATAAAAGTAGCTGTTTTCTTTGCATGGCAACATGCAGAGCCGTTCTGATGTCGGAGCTGATGAAATGATTGATGGAGCTGAACGTGGTCTTCAGAGCCCTCCAAACAAGTACATGTGGTGGATGTTAAATACAGAAATGCATTTCTGTGTAATTACAGGTTTGAGTTATTCTAGGAAAACCTACTGGAGAGAAGCTGTATGAAATTTCTCCTATGAATGTTTCCCAGTAAGAAATGCAGTTTTAGGTCAATATTAATTATTTATGAATGTTTACTGAATTTGTCCAATAGACGTGGCCTAGAAATGAATAGGAAAGGTTGGAAGGTCGCAATGATTCGGTTTAAAATTGCAGAGAGGGAAGAATGTATTGAAGAGGATATAAAATATATTTGGTGTCAACCTGAGGCATTTTTTTGTGATTATTTTTCATTGCAGCCACTGAACAGAAAAAAAAAAAAAAAAACAAAACGATATTATTTAAACAGCTCTATTTTTGGCACTTGTTTCATACACAGATAGTCTGTCTGGCACAGTTTCTTAATTTTTATTCTCTTATTATGTTTTCCTGAATCTGTCATATATGTTTATAATAGAGCTCAACTCTCACCCATGTATGTATTCTGGTTAGCTTACAATAATGTTCTGGAAGAAAGATGCAAGGATAAATTAATGTATTAACAATATTTTAAATTGTGTGGGAATCCTGGCATATTTTAGAAACTTTATCGTGTTTCCTGCAGTAGTGTGTAATATCAAACATAATGCCATGACTATTATTGGACTATTTTACTCAATCCCCCTCATTTTGTTGATACATTCTTTATTTCCTTCCTTAAGTTAAAGTGTGAAAGTGCCAGAAAAAGAAAGCTGTGACTGTGGTGAAAAGTATCATTTAAATATTAAAGAAAGTTAAATCGAACTTCACAATGTATTTAATGTTTATATTAGGGGAAAGAATTACTATAATCAGACAATATCATCTTGACTATTTTCTTGATCAAAAATCTTGATTTTTTTTTTTTTTTTAAGGTGTTCAGGGAGCCAGAGTTGTCCAGGAGGAAAAAAATCATTACAATTCATACTGTTTCATTTCCTATGTTTGTCTGTCTTTTTACTTGTAAGTCAATGGACAGAGTGAGATACAAGTCCTATAACTTGTTAAATAGAAAATCCTTCCCTATAAAATCCTATTAAAATGTATTGAAGGGATTGTTTTATTTTAAAAATATAAGCTAATCTTATAACGATCAGAAAAAAATATATGTTAGTATTTCTAAACTCTGTAGCTGTTTAATGTGGGTTCGTACACTCAAGACATAAAGTATTAAGCGTAATATTGTCTTTAGTTCAACTGACTGTCACTAACTTTTGGAGAAATGTACTAATAAATAAATGCTGATATTTTTCCTTCATGAAGCATAAATGGGTAGAATTGCTTCGACTTTCCAGAACTAGAATTGCCTTATATTAGTGTGTTTAACTGCTTCAGCCTGAGCCTGACCAAAGGATGACTGTTTTATTTTAACCTCCATTTGAAGGAGTTTCTGAATTACTTGTAATTGACTGCATGTACTTTCAGAACAAAGCCCTCTTTGTTCTTATAGTTTTCTCTGCATAATGGTATAACTATGCACTAGGAAGGTGTCAAGTATAAATGCTTTGTAGCTTTGTCTAGAGAGGTTAAAAGTGTGGGCTTGAGAACTTGCAGGCCAGGAATGGAAATTGTTTTATCTAGCAAAGCTGTTGTGTAAAGATGAGGAATGTATTAACTCTTCTTTCCGATGTATTTTTAAGTCAAGGAGACACAACTGCTGTTAGAAAAGGGGAATGGAAATGGGAGAGGTCATAACATTTTCCAGAAGGTGACTATGTATCAGCTGTGAGGCTTTGGTGACAAGAGTTTTTTGCCTCACTTCATTCATTTGTGCTATGAAAGCAAATCCAGCGTGAGCTTTTCTAAAGTTGTCTTATTACGTATTTCTCTAAGATCTTGAAGCCAGTTTTCACTGCTATATTGCTGAATTAAAATCTGAAGCATGTGAAGTGTTGCTTTGACTAGAGAAAGCAATGGCAGTCTAGATAAAATGTGAGAACCTGAGTAAGAACAGTTTTCAAAATTTTGTTAATTATAGTGATAAAGCCAGAGAAAAATGAATAAATTTGGGGTATGCAAATTTTACTCACCTAAAACATCTGAGTTTCAAATTTGTAATATTATAGACAGAAATTGAACCCTCCTTGCTCTTCCCTTTGGAGCTTGCTTAGCCCTTCATAACTGCCCTGTCATGTTGAACTAACTTGGAAAAAATTAATATTGCTGCAAAAAGTGATGATACTTACTGTCTCTGGTTATTCTTTGCCAGTACATTTAAAAAAAAAAATTACCGACAAAAGGTAAAATCTCTTTAAATCAGAGCTGAGACATCACTGATAAGTTAAAATACTCTCCAAATATATAGCAGTTAATTATACATTACCTACCTTTTTACAGTGGACTTGAGGTTTTAGCTTGTTAAAGAGGAGAATTTGCTGCCTGATAGCAGCAGCTGTGCTATCTGTGAATATTAAGAAAGATGATTATCATAGTTAATTTGAAAATAGCCTGTGTACCAGCAATCTAGCGAAGAAAACTCTAGTCCCACAAATCTTCACAAATTGTTCACAAGTCTGATAGAATAATTATTATTTGGGTTGGGTAGAAATTATTTTTTAATTGACTTAAACACAATGTAAAGATAAGGGTTTCCTTTAGAATTACAATGGGGAAATCAAGGAGTTTTTGTGGCTATTTAATAAATAGCTTAGATTTCGTTTCTGACTAGTAAACACTGGACAACTTATAAAAGATGGGCCCTCAGGGGTCTGCTTGAAGCTTGTGAAATTTGTATCTGTTCTGTCTTCACCCATGTTTGGGGAGTATTTTGGAAGCCCACAGTCTGAGATGCTGGCTTTTTTTGTCTGGAAAGTAAGCTCATCACTCTGTGTAGGTTCATTAGATTGGTTTTGAGGGTAGTTAGCTTTGCCTTTCTCCAATTTGATACCGAAATGGCAGTAACAAACTGCTTCTGCTCACTGTCTGACTCAGACATCCAAGGAACCATAAGAACCTGGTGGAGTGGGGAAGAGAGAAGTGTCACTTCCCCAGAAGTGTCCACTCCTGGTGGAGTGGGGAAGAGAGATGGTCAGCTTTTACTATTATATGGCCACCTTACGTGTATTGGGGTGAATATATAGAGAACTGGAAAGCGCAGAGTTCATTCCTCAAATAACAGAGCCATTTATTAACCAAAAAAAGTAAAGCATTACTTTCCTGCTGACCATTTGGTAATGGAAAAGTGCAGCTCAAATTTGAAGAACAGCTTGCTAAAGGCCAGTAAGTGATTTTGAAAATGCATAAAAATACTTCAGAATACTTTGGAATCTTTCATAATAATAATGCAAGCTTGCACTGGCATATTTGGGTATCTTTTCTTAATTCCAATTTGAACCATGTTTCTTAGGAGAAAGAACTGTCACTTGAGCACTCTCAATGGTATATTTGGCAATTTTCTATAGGGTAGGCTTCAATTACACTCTGTAAATCCAGAGGAATAAGATGAATTCTGTCCAGTACATCTAATTATACCAGTATAGAAGAATGCGGTATCTGTCCTATTTTAGATTTAGGATTTTTCAAAAGATTTATTCTTAGCTGGAATGTGAGTTTGAATGTCAGTGTTGAATGTCAGCTGGAGTGTTAAATGTTAGTTTGAGTGTTTGAATTTTGGTTCCTTTAGCCCATGTAGATGAAACTAGCTTTTCTCAGCCTGTTGAAACAGTGTAGATTCTTTTTCCCTCCCATAAATCATGTGAATTCAAGTAGAACATTAAGACTTTCAACTTGACTGTGTTTTCTTTCAAGCCATTCTCTTGAAATGAAATCAAGATATTCAATGTAAATCACTTCTGTTCTCCCTTCTCAAATTGAGTGCTTAAGCAAGGAATAGTACAACATGAAAATCAGTGGTTCTTCTGTGAATTTCTAAAATGAGTAAAGCTGATCTTAAGTACACCAGTGTCTTCTCAACATATTTTCTGTTCAAATATCCTCATTGAAAGTCCATTTACCGTTATATATAATATTTTTTGTCTTCTGAAAAAAGACAATTTAGGAATTTTGGCTCTGAAGAGTAACCTGAAAAAATATTCTTCCTACAAATTTTTGTCATAATCACAGAATACTGAACAGTTGTGTACGAGTATCTTTGTGTGTGTCTGTATGAATATTTTTATGATGCTATATTTCCTAATTTAAACCAAACAGGTAAACAAGCACTGCAGCAATGTATTCTCAACCTGGTTCTAACAACAGTCTGTGTTACTATACAATTCTGTATGATTTTACATTGTTTCTTGATGTTTATTATGACTACAACATAAAATTAGTATAATAGATAGCAGATAATAGCTTGCAGACTATTGACTGTCACCCTCTTAGAAAAGGTAGTTTCTCAGACTGGAACAGCCAAAGGTTATTTTTCCATCGACTCAAAAACAAAATTGTTTTCATTGTGTTTATGCAAATAAACACTTTCAATATCTGTTATCCTCAGACTATGGAGCTCATGTCTGTCATTCATGCTGATGTAAATCAAGATTAATTCTACTGAAGCTGATTACCAAATAATGCTAAATATATGGGGAAAATGATAATCATTGATTTGATAACACTAATTTTTGAAGAAAGAATGCAAAGCATGTTAAAAGCTTTTAGCAATGAAAATCCAAGTTACAGCACATTGTGTTGCCATTTGGGAATTGCTGTCCCTGGGACAAAACCCCATTTTGTTTGGTTCTGCCACACACAGTCAGAGCACTCGTGCCATTCCTTCCCCTGCCCTTTTAGCTGGCAGTAAGCTGTCATCATGGCAGCTGCCAATGGGTTTAGAGAACTAAAAAAAAAAGAAAATGTATATATAAAGAAAGTAAGGATTTAAAATTATATGTATTTTAAAAAGCATCAGTTCCCTGACAGCAGAAAAAAAAAAAAATACGTGAGAATAACACCTGTAGCAAGAAATATACACCTGACTCTTTGGCTTGTTGTTATTCTTGCTTCATTCTTATGCGGTTTCTTCCTGTTCAATATCAGTTTATAAAACTATGTTACATGTTCACTGACCCCTGATAACTGAACAAATCCCAGTGTGCAGCTAGATGAATAAATCCCAGTTTGTAGTAGTGCTAATATATGCTGCTGATGGTTCAGTGAATTCATAACAAATTAACCATTAAAAAAATGTGGGTTAGAAGAACAAGCTATAGGAACACTTTGGGTTTGTGATACATTATTCATTTCTGGTAGCAATGTGCTATATATATATATTTACAGTCTACAACACATTCTTCAGTCAACGAATTCTGTCTTTTTCTTGCCAGTGGAAGAAAGGCTTTCATAATCAATTGCCACATTTAGAAAATCCTATTTTATTTACTTCTTTCTATACATGACCTGGCACTAGAGAGATACTACTATACAGAGTCCCATAAACATTTCCGTGAGGCCATTATACATACGGAGGAGTGAAAACTGAGCAACATTTACTACCATTTGTGTGTCGTTTGTGGATTGATTGTGGAATTCATTTCTACCTTGGTTTGTCAAAGCTACAATTTATTGTCCAAAGAGTGTGTTCCATGAGCCAAGGCTGGTGTAAATCACTGAAGCTTTGCTAAAGTGGAACAAAGCTGCTGTACATCAGCTGGGGATCTTCAGCTTTGTCTCATTGGATGGATTGAATGAAGAGTTTTGGTCATTTTATGTCAGTCGGTGAGTGTTATATTTCTACTTTAGAATTATCATCTAGTTAAGTGTTGAATGTGATCTGCAGTTCTTTAACATGCAATTGCTTAAATGTTTTTGTTGATAGTTGCACTTGAACCCCCCCCCTGTCCCTCTCTCACTCTACATATGTAATTTAAAGTATATATATTTAAAAATTCCTAACACATTTTAATCAGTTCAAAGTTGCTGTTGGCATTTCTCACTGTTAGAACAGGAATTGGTTTTCAAATAAGTAGAATTTTTGAGCTCACCAAGATGAATTTTAAATAACATGACATAAATAGTGTTCAACATTTTTATCATTATGTTTCCGTTATTTGGGCTGTCTAAGATGCTACAGTTGTCTGAGACAGCAATAGCAATACATTAAACAGATCAGAAAAACCAGCATGCTACCTGTTCTGAAGATAACTTGTCAGAAAAAGAAAAATCCTTCAAAGATATGTTTTAATATTTTTTCTTTGGTCTTCCAAGTACACAGAGATATTTCAGGATCCTGGGTAATATGTGGAAATTTAATTTACAAGATGAAACTGCTTAGACTCAAACACTGATCCATTGTCGTATGGTTTCAAGTGTAGAAAAGACATTCCGAAAAGACATTATAAAGAGATGTCAAATTTTCTTTTAGATAAAAATGTCATTTACATTGAGGTATGAAACTTCAGAGTAGATCACATTTTAAGGGAGGGTTGTTTGTCTTTTTTAAAGTACTAAGATTTGGTGAAATTGTTATATAAAGATAGTCCTAATGGATGCAAATGCCTTACTGCTGTGCAGTAGATATTTTTTTCACTAACAAAAATCTAGTGGCTCAGATCCAGATTTTAGCTAACAATAAGATTTTTAAGGATAAATATGTGGAGGAAACAAAAATGTTATTTTTTTTTTTCTTCTTGTGGTCATTACTCTATGTCTTAATATCATACATGAGAATGGGCCCTAAGTTCAGGTTAGCTCCTGCTCACAGTAGTTGGTCTAGTACAACTGACCTCACTACACACTTTTAGTATGTAGAGTCATGTTTTTCCCCAGTTACAGCTTTCATGTACAGGAGTTACAAATTCATACAGCTTGTATCAATGCAGATTTGTGAGGCTAGATTAAACAAACATCTGCCAAGAGTGGTTTAGGTAGAGCCCATCCTGTTTTCAGATGGGTATTATCTGTCAAGTTTGCTTTCAGTTCTAATTTCCACAACTTCTGTTAATAGTGTGTTAATTATTATGCAGTGGAACGGACACTCCTGTGGCATCTAATCTCCTGATGAAAGTAATCAAACTATGCCAGAATGTTCCCAAAATTGAAAGAAACTTGATTTGCCTACACTTACTGAAGGACATGGTGAGCTGTTACTCCCCACATGCTCCACAGACAAGCAGTCCATGGTTTAAAGGAAAATACTGGTAGCATCCATCAGTTCCTTTGGATGTATTCATGGGTACAATTACTGCTCTAACAACTGCATTTAATGGGACTGCATTTAGGATCTGGATAGGCTGCACCGATGGGCTGAGGTCAACTGCATGAAGTTCAACAAGGCCAAGTGCCGGGTCCTGCACCTGGGGCGCAATAACCCCAAGCAGAGCTACAGGCTGGGAGAGGAATGGTTGGAGAGCTGCCAGGCAGAGAAGGACCTGGGAGTGATGATGGATAGTCGGCTGAATATGAGCCAGCAGTGTGCTCAGGTGGCCAAGAAGGCCAACAGCATCCTGGCTTGTATCAGGAACAGTGTGACCAGCAGGGCTAGGAAGGTGATCGTCCCCCTGTACTCAGCTCTGGTGAGGCCGCACCTCGAGTACTGTGTTCAGTTTTGGGCCCCTCGCTACAAGAAGGACATTGAGGTGCTTGAGTGGGTACAGAGGAGGGCGACGAAGCTGGTGAGGGGCCTGGAGAACAAGTCCTACGAGGAGCGGCTGAGGGAGCTGGGCTTGTTCAGCCTGGAGAAGAGGAGGCTCAGGGGCGACCTTATCGCTCTCTATAGGTACCTCAAAGGAGGCTGTAGCGAGGTGGGGGTTGGTTTGTTCTCCCACGTGCCTGGTGACAGGACGAGGGGGAATGGGCTTAAGTTGAGCCAGGGGAGTTTTAGGTTAGATGTTAGGAAGAACTTCTTCACTGAAAGGGTTGTGAGGCATTGGAACAGGCTGCCCAGGGAAGTGGTGGAGTCACCATCCCTGGAAGTCTTCAAAAGACGTTTAGATGTAGAGCTTAGGGATATGGTTTAGTGGGGACTGCTAGCGTTAGGTCAGAGGTTGGACTCGATGATCTTGAGGTCTCTTCCAACCTAGAAATTCTGTGATTCTGTGATTCTGTGACTGACGGGAGACTCAGTAATGCTACATTTTATTGGAGGAATGCTTGTATTTCCTATATCCTTTCTGTTTTTTCCTGTTCCAAGGTATCAGGAAGGATTTGATTTAGAGAACAGATCTTGGAAAACTGAATGATAACATCTGATTTGATGAACCTTCCTAATAAACACAGGGAAGAAATACAACCTTCTACTTCCATGATTCGTTCATTCACACGTGGTGGACTTTAAAGGTGATTTACTGAAAAGGTCTTGCAGAAACCAGAATAAAATTGCTGGAACAACTCCTTGACCCAACCACTTATTTCACATGTCCAGAGTGGTATTAAAGGTGTTGTTTTCAGCATGTCACAAATGCCCATAAAAGCATGCTAAAACATCCTGTTACTACAAATCTGTCTTCTCATAAACAGCATATAGCCCCACAGAGAAACAGTAAATGTCCTATTTTCTAGTTGAAGGTTTTTCCATTGTGCAACTGTTGCTGGAGTTTGTAGGAAGAAGTAATATCTTTTATTAGACAAACAGTCCTGTAAACACCAGACGTTATGAATACTGGTTTCTTAGAGATTTGTATTTCTTGGTCAAGTGTCAGGTCCAGATAAGCTTTTCTCACAGAATTTATGAAGCCTCTCACCCTCTCACCTGCTCAGATTCCTCAGTGTGTGCTATCAGGTAAACTCATTCTTCAGTGACGCAGTGAGGGGCTAATAAGGCATGTGTCCTTAAACCACTTGCCTATTTTAATTGAAACTTTAAGAGTATAATTATCACTGAGGTTTTACTCTGTTAATTTGAATTACGTTAATCAGAATTTGAAAAAATGATTCAGGTATAGTGGTGGAGAGACTGCAGTTTTGTCATAGACTCACTAGCCCTTTGAACCAGCATTTTGTAAAGGAGCCCAAAAGCATACTGATACTCTTATTAAGTCTAATAGCAGAGAGAATGGACTTATTATATTGGTCTCTGCACACCAAGAGGACCATAAATCACAGCACAGTGAATTAAAGATCTGTCTGCAGTCCCATCTAGAATTTTGATGTCAGTTTTGCTTTCTTAGATATATGTTTGTTGTCATTTTATGGTTAATGTTAAAAGTTACACAAAAAGCTATTGATATAAAACTCCTTATTAAAAGCTATTTGTGTGAGCTGCATTCATATGACAAATAAGGTTTTCTGGATAAGTCAAAGAAAAAGCCCGTAACAGCACTTTGTAACTAACACACAGGAAATAATCCTGTTTTTGTTCAAATGGTTTTAGGTTTTTATGAGCTAATGATGATCCTTTCAAAAAGGTAATCAGCTTTCATGCATAGAACTGCAAATGTATGAGAACTAGGATAAAATGTATGACTGAGTCAGAAATATGTCTGTAAAAATTTTTAATCAAATAGAAAATAAACCATATCATTGAGTTTAACAACTAAGATGAAAATTGTTATAGTACTGACAAAAATGTGGAAAAAGTAAATTTCTTAATTTAAAAGTGCATTTTTTTCTGAGAAAAAATATAATTCAAGGATATGAATTCCAGCATGTGGAATAACTTTTGTTATTGTTGTTGAATGCGTGTTCCCCTTTCAGCAGAGGAAAAGGAACTAAATTTCAGGGCAGTCTTTCCTCATCTCATTGTCTTTTACTTACTTATGAGAGCAAATCAAGAGAAATCATGTGTTATATGGAGGAGGGCTAGGTAGTTTAAGTTAAAACGATTCTAAGGATTTTGCTTATAGTTGAAAAAGCTGGATTAGCTGGTTCAGGCCCATGCATTTTCTCTGGTTAGTTTACTGGTATAAATGCAGCTGCTGTCTTCTAATCAGCTGAAAGTCATTTCTCTGTCTCTGATTATACTTAGAGTGACAGGACAAGAAAGGAGGGATTTTACTTTTTTTATTATTATTATTATTATTTTAAATAATACAGAAGTGGGAAAATACCTCTAATTTCCACATAGTACTTCTCCGTGAAATTATTTGGGTCTTTGTTTCTTGGTATCAGATGCTCATATTTTAAAAGTCTTTTCCAAGAAAAAAAATAAATCACTGTGCTAGCAGGAAAGAGAGACACTATGGAGCTGAGTAAACTAAGTAGTATTTGGAGCTAATATCTCCATGCCAGGATTATATATTGGCAGGATGAATAGAAGAGGGAGCATCTAATACTGTTGCATGGTCCACACATTCTGGCTTTGGGTGGATGAAAACACTTTGCATTAATGTGGAACAATTGCTAAGTTATTGTAAAACTATTTTACAGAATACCATTGCGCAAAAATCAGATACATGTAAAATCCATCTTGCTCTGAATGTCTCTTTGAAAACCTTTAAGATATCACTGTAAATAAAAATACTACCTCTATGAAGACAATCATAAACTTTTACAAGCTTTTCTTTGTGAGCAGGGAACCAATCAATCTTGATTTCTTAAAACAATTTGCATTTTACATACCCTCTATCATGATAATGTCAGATTTCTTTTACACTGGCAGTCTTCCTTCTCATGCAACATCTCCAATTTTTCATCCAGTGCTTATGACGACTATAGTTGCTATTGTTGTATGCTTATATATAAAGATATCTCCACCTGTGCTATCAACCACAAGCATCTGTAATAGAAAGTTCCTTTCTCTGTATGCTCAACTTCAACAATTCTTTCTTTCTTTGCTCAACTTCAGTCCTAATTTTGGTTCTGTCTAGGTCAAAAATTGTGTTTCTTCAGGATCAGTAATTGCAATTTGTGATTATACCCTGGAGTCTCTGTTATCACACTGCGTTCATATCTTCAAAGCTTCTGTTGCTATCTTGGACTTTTTTGAATTCCTACTACAATCCCCTTCTTTTCTTCAACAACATTCTAAGTATAGCTTCCTAATAATGCAACTAATTTTTAATTATCACAGCCTAGTCAAGCATGTATCCCTGTTCCAGGGTCACTGTCGTGGTTCCGCTCGAGTGGGCAGCCGAGCTCCACCACAGCCGCTCTCTCACTCCCCCTCCTCAAAGAGGAATGGGGAGAAAATATGTGAAAAGGGCTCAAGGATTGAGATAAGGACGAGAAAATCACGCAATAATTATTGTAACGGGCAAAACAGACTCGGCATAAGGAGATAGTAAGATTTATTGCCTACAACTAACAAGCAAGAGAAGTGAGAAAACAAAGGAAAAAAAACAAAAGCACCTTCCCCCCATCCACCCTCTTCCACCTCCTCCCCCCGAGCGGCGCAGGGGAACGGGGAATGGGGGTTATGGTCAGTCTACAGCACTTCTTCTCTGCCGCTCCTTCTCGGTCACTCTCGTCCCCTGTGCTGTGGGGTCCCACCCACGGGATGCAGTCCTTGATGAACTGATCCGGCGTGGGCTTCCCACAGGCAGCAGCTCTTCCAGAACTGCTCCAGATATGGGTCCGTACCACGGGGTCCATCCCTCAGGAGAAAACTGCTCCAACCTGGCTCCCCTACGGGCAGCAGCTCCTGCCAGATCACCTGCTCCTGCGTGGGCTCCTCTCCACGGGCTACAGGTCCGGCCCAGAATCTGCTCCGGCAGGGGTCTTCCACAGGCGGCAGCCTCCATCGGTGCAGGGCCACCTGCTCCACCGTGGTCTCCTCCACGGGCTGCAGCGTGGAACCCTGCTCCACCGTGGTACTCCATGGGCTGCAGGGGGACATCCTGCTTCACCATGGTCCTCACCACAGGCCGCAGGGGACTTCTGCTCCGGCGCCTGGAGCACCTCTCCCCCTCCTTCTACACTGACCTTGGCGCAAGGCTGTTCCTCGCTCCTCTCACTCTCCCGGCTGCTGTGTGGCGCAGCGTTTTTTCCCTGTCTTAAATATGCTCTCACAGAGGCGAAAAACAACATCGCTTATTGGCTCGGATCTGGAAAACAATGGGGCCCTTCCCAAACATGGGGCAGCTTCTAGATCTTTCTCACAGAAACCACCCCTATGGCTCCCTGCTACCAAAACCTTGCCACGTAAACCCACTACATTCCACCCCTCGCCTCTGTTAAAAGCATATTTAAGACTACTCACAACATACTCTTACTTTACAATTATCACAACAACCTTCACAAAATTCACTTAAATCAAAACGAAAAAGAATTCACCACACCAAAATAAACATAACATCATCACAGCACCGACAAAGTGGACATTTTACACACACACACCACCCCTCGTCCCTTCACCACACTAACATATCACAGTTACTGCTTTCTTAAATTCTTCACAACTTGTACATTCCTAACAATCATCCTGCACATATTTTTGCCCGTTACTTCTACTAACTATCATCCTTATCTCAAATTCCTCGAGCCCCACGTTGGGCGCCAAAAAAGACTGTCGTGGTTCCGCTCGAGTGGGCAGCCGAGCTCCACCACAGCCGCTCTCTCACTCCCCCTCCTCAAAGAGGAATGGGGAGAAAATATGTGAAAAGGGCTCAAGGATTGAGATAAGGACGAGAAAATCACGCAATAATTATTGTAACGGGCAAAACAGACTCGGCATAAGGAGATAGTAAGATTTATTGCCTACAACTAACAAGCAAGAGAAGTGAGAAAACAAAGGAAAAAAAACAAAAGCACCTTCCCCCCATCCACCCTCTTCCACCTCCTCCCCCCGAGCGGCGCAGGGGAACGGGGAATGGGGGTTATGGTCAGTCTACAGCACTTCTTCTCTGCCGCTCCTTCTCGGTCACTCTCGTCCCCTGTGCTGTGGGGTCCCACCCACGGGATGCAGTCCTTGATGAACTGATCCGGCGTGGGCTTCCCACAGGCAGCAGCTCTTCCAGAACTGCTCCAGATATGGGTCCGTACCACGGGGTCCATCCCTCAGGAGAAAACTGCTCCAACCTGGCTCCCCTACGGGCAGCAGCTCCTGCCAGATCACCTGCTCCTGCGTGGGCTCCTCTCCACGGGCTACAGGTCCGGCCCAGAATCTGCTCCGGCAGGGGTCTTCCACAGGCGGCAGCCTCCATCGGTGCAGGGCCACCTGCTCCACCGTGGTCTCCTCCACGGGCTGCAGCGTGGAACCCTGCTCCACCGTGGTACTCCATGGGCTGCAGGGGGACATCCTGCTTCACCATGGTCCTCACCACAGGCCGCAGGGGACTTCTGCTCCGGCGCCTGGAGCACCTCTCCCCCTCCTTCTACACTGACCTTGGCGCAAGGCTGTTCCTCGCTCCTCTCACTCTCCCGGCTGCTGTGTGGCGCAGCGTTTTTTCCCTGTCTTAAATATGCTCTCACAGAGGCGAAAAACAACATCGCTTATTGGCTCGGATCTGGAAAACAATGGGGCCCTTCCCAAACATGGGGCAGCTTCTAGATCTTTCTCACAGAAACCACCCCTATGGCTCCCTGCTACCAAAACCTTGCCACGTAAACCCACTACAGTCACTGAATGGTTTGCCAAAATAGTGGACAGTTATTAGATAGATTGCTTTGGTAACTACTTGCTATTAATATCTATTAATTATAGTAGTGCCAGTGTTAAGTTATCAAGCAGTAGTAAGTTATCAAAACAGCTTTATGGGATCAACTCATATACATTGCAGTCTTGTTAATCTTGTTTCTATAGGACACCAACTGCCCCCTCATCCCTTGAGTATTTCAGTATACAGTGTTCATGATTCATTACATTCATAACGGGCCTTCTTGCATATTTTAGAGCATAAAAGCTCTAAAAATTATTTAAGATTATTTAAAATTATTTAAGAGCATAAAAGTTGGTTAAGGCTTCTATTGTCTTTTATTGCAGAAATGTTGGTATGGTTTTTGGTATTCCTCTGCATTCCTTGCTAGTATGAATACCAAATTATGGATTTAAAAAGAAAAAAAAGCTTTACCTATTGTCAAATGAAGTAGAAAAATAACCTGATCATGCTAACAGAGGCAAGGGAACGTCGAGGTAGGTTGTTGGTCTCTGACTTTCATGAAAGGAATTCTTGGATGTTAATATTCTCTTTTTGTGAAAGGAAGAAAATAAACATGTATCATACCAAGGTAAAATACAGTTATACCTGTAACTCAGAAAAATCACTAAATTAAATTAATTAATTGAAGGCATACTACCAAAACTGAGCAGTTGTGTTATCCTTGTCTAAGCCACAAAACTATGTTTCATGCCCCACATGAATAGATAGACAACAGATTACTTACAGCTCTGTCAGCTGCTTTCTTGTAGGACTGCGTTTCACCAGTGCTGTGCTTTGTTGCTAAAGCATACCAGTTAAAATAAAGCAGTAATCTGGTCTTAACAGTATTTTTGAGACTAAGACCTGTTCTTATTCTATTCTTCATGGGTTGCCACAGCTGTTTGTAACTTCAGCAACAGATACTCAGAAGCAGTGTAAGAATATGCAAAAATAATTCAGAAATAGCATCAGTATAGCAAACAAATCTTTGAAGGGAGAGAGCCACATCACCTGAAGCTGAGTGCTTCCTAGCCCTGTAACATACACTCTCTGGAGAGAAGCCCTTTTCTGCTGTCTTCATTGCCTGTCGTGCTGGCCAAGTGGCAGGTATTTGGGTTTCCCATTATAACTGACTACCAATTAGTTGCATTCCAGCTGAATGCCTCAGAAGCATACTCTTTAGAAAAAGTGTGAGGATCTTATGCAATTCCCACAGGAGTTTGCTGTCAAAGACGGAAGTATTTCTATTAATTTCAGCTCTGGGAAGTAATATCCCAACCCACTTTTCTAAATTCCTCAAATTCTGGTCTATTTAAAGACATAGTTGAACACAGAACATCTAACAAAGGTGTGCCCAGACTTTTAATTGTGAGAATGGGACTTCATTTATGGTAACTGGAACAGCTGTTTACTCCAGCTGATGATGTGCGTTGATAGTTCTGGCAGTTCTCCAAGTGCCCAACAGCATTGCTTAAATAATTTTATAAATAAACCTCAAGAGCTTTCCAGATTATTTTTTTCAAGTTCAAATTGGAAAAATGCTTTGAAACAATCATCTGTCTTTTCTATAGTAAGTTTGTTTTTCCCTGTTGTCCACAGAGAATGCTTGGGTTGACCCTTCTGAGAAATAGCCATGACCTAGAAAATCAGTCTAAAATCACACATACACACTAGCATCACACTCCAAACACATCTAGTGATTACCCCTCTTGTTTTAGAAGACATTTGAACCAGTCAGGTGCATTTATCACAGTTGGGGCTCATCAATGCTGTGTAGAAACTTGATCTATTTACGCTTGTATGGTCAAATTCTACTTTAGAAAGAGAAAGGAAAAAAGAAGGGTCAATACCGAACTGTTGTTGAATGCTTTTTTAGATTCATATTTAAAATTATTATTATTATTGTGTAACTTTGAAGTAAAGGATCTGATATAATACAGTATCTATTCCCTGTATTCTTTATTGCAATTCTATAATTGAATGGGATTTTTTTCTTTCAGTTATGAAAAATGTAAATCAGAAGGATTTTTCAAGGTGCTTCATAGTTGATCTCCTTTCTATTTCATCCTATAGAAAATTGGCATGGCATGTACCAAACTTGTCTTAGAAAATTAAAGGTACTCAGATGGGAATAATAACATTTCACTGAAATTGTCTGAAGCAGGGATTTTTGCATTTTGAATTGAGCCTTCAGTACACATTAGGCATCTACCATTTGTAAGTTTCTTTAAAAAATCTCTCTCCAAGACACACTGAATTTCTCCAAGTCAGAGTTGTTTTGAACTTTACCAAAGGCAGAAATCTCCAAAGGGTTTTTCAGCCTGATGTGGAAGAAGTCTCAAGAAAGTTTGTGCATGTGATGTAAGGCCTTATTCCGGTAATAAGTACAAGTGAATATGTCATTGACCTTTTGAGAAGTGAAAGGAGTTTTTCATAGGTTCCATGGACAGCAGATTTGTTATGAAATAAAACATTCAGATGTTGTGCTTTAAATTCTCAGTAACTTTCTAACATCCTGCTGTTACCAACCTGTTTAGATACGAACAGAACATTGTTAATGTGTGAATAGTTTATATTAAATATGTTGAGGTTTAGGTATTAAAAAATTTTCAGAACAAGCATCAAATTAAGTTAATTAGATCATCTGTAATTTACAAAAGAAATGCAATTTTTACATCTGTGCATACACTTAGATTTGTAAATACTTGTGAATTAAAAATGTATCTTGTATTTAGGTAAGACTACATGATTGATTGATGGGCAACTGGCCATATTATCCAGTATGAGTTTCGCCCATACTAGTGGAATAGGTCCTTAGAAAGAGACCACAGTGTAGTATTTTCAACGTAATACAAATTGGCACTGCAGTCCATGAGGAGGAAGAAACTGCTGCAGTATGTACTCTGTGACATTTTGACTGTTGGCACTTGTTTGTGTATGTGCAAAAACATCCTGTCTAGTGATGAATATGAGTTTTGCTTATAATATAATGCTTGAGCGAATACAGTAAAGATAAGTAATTTGAAAGTCTTGGATAACTTAGCTGTAACTCTGTGCTCTTGTTTAGCGAATATTTGTTGTGGCTCCAAGAATATCACTGGGCTGCCTCCAGCAGTACCACCAACATTAATATATGTCAAAATTTTGAAGGATTCAGAGATCGTAACAATATTTGGATAAACTACTAAGATGGATAAATAATGGAAGGTAGTCAAGATATCATGGTTCAGCAAGTTAGTGCTCCTCAGGTGAAACATGATAGCTGATTATTTTCTTGGCTTTAGTTCACTGTGAATATTAAAGTCTGGCTGAAACAACTTTCAACTCAAACTAAGTAGCCTGGACAATTTCAGTTTCTCAAGTACGTGGTGTAGACAGATAAGTTTGATTGTGTCTTGGGCTTAAGTAACCCTATTTTAGGGAAAGAGAATAACTTGCTGTAAGTTTTCTTCCATTGTTTCTATCAGTTAACTAAAGTGGAAAATGAAATAACTTAAATAGAAAAGGCGCATTACAAAAGCAATATATATATATATTTATAAATAATGTACAGAATTAAGATGTAAATAGATTGCATTCTTTCATTCTTTGCCTTGAGATGGTTCAATGGTTGAGGAAGCTGGATAGAGCTTTTTTTGTCTTGTTCTTTCTAATCAAATTGTTGCAAAAAAAAAGAATAAAAGAAATTGAAAAATTGACTACATACATTAGTTGCAATATTCTGTAGCATTTGTGTAGATATTGCTGCTTTTCTATAGTATATACTTTTTTTTTCTTTCATTTTTTTTCTTTTTTTTACTCTAAGCAATGGATTTCTTTGCTTACCTTTTTGCTTGCATTGAATTCACAGTGGCCATGTTAAATCTTTGAATTTATGATCTTTTGATGTATTGAATAAGAGGACTGTATGTATTGATAATCATAATTACATTTAATAGTACAACAAGCTCATGTCAAAATTGGAAGTAGTATAGTTTAAAAACACAACTAAAGATAGCTACACCTAATTCTCATCAGTGTAAAAATAACATAAATTGGTATAAAATATCCTTGATTACTTTTATAATTTAGAGTGCAAATTTATAGCAGAACTTTTCCTGTCTTTGATGTAGTACAAGTGGCAAAGGCAATGAAAAGTCATTATTCCAAACTTCAACTGAGTGCATGGAGCCATGAGAAATAGCTCATCTACACTGATGTTTGTGCTATCTTGACTGTAGTCAAGTCTTGACTGTAGATGATGGCATGTATTACCCATGCCAGCTACAGAAAAAATATTGTAGGCATTGCCTACCCATGCAGTAGTTACACTTCCAGCTACCATGTAAGTCTACTTTGAGAATAAATCCTATCCTTGGTGTGTCCTTTTAACAACAGTAAAGGTGAAGTCCTTCCATCCCACCTTTATCTGCTGTATTTTACTTAATGCAGGAAACTGCTTGAGGCTGAAATACAATCAAATACATGCAAATACATTTTGTAGGGACTGATCCTGCATATATTTTAAATAATTGAAACTAATTTGAGTGATTAAAGATAGACACCTAACAAGCTGCAGGTTTGCATCTTGGGCTATCAGTGCTAGTGATAGGAAATTAGTATGAAGGAGTTAGTAATTCACTTTTCCACCTCCCCAGTTCTAGGATTCATTCAGTGGCCTTGGTGATTGCAGAAAAATGCAATATAATGAGAGCTGTAGTGTTTATTTTCTTGTTCACTACTTTCCCATGCTCTTGTAGGACAGGTTTAAGGTGTTTAGCAATTGTTTTGATGGTGTAGAAGTAGCTTAGCAGATCTGAAATTCTGGACAATAGTGTTTTTCTATACAGCAGTCTCACTGTTATTAAGTTCCCCCACGCGTTTCAAGGATGATTCACAGTTCATTGATATTAGTATTTAAAATGTGTTCATTCATGTACATACTCTTCAGATATTCCACAATGATCTTAATACAAACTTAAGTTCTCTTCAGGCAATCAGTGAATTCTATCTGCTCAAGGAACTTAGTAAACAGCAATGAACAAAAAAACAAATAAATAAAGAACCACCTGGTTACTTCCACAGCCTCTTATAAAATTCTTTAGTGCTTCAGTGGAAACTGAATGCTTGAAGCATAAAGGTAAAGGCTGTCAAATCAAGGTTTTGGCAAATTGGCAGCTATGATAACATACACCCTTATTAATTTCCTTTCCAAGTTATCTGCTCCATCCAACACTAGATCTTTGGAGTAGCATATTAAATGAATTCCCAACCTTGAAAAGTTTGAATTCTTCACAATACGTGCTGTGTTAAATATCCAGATGCAAAACAATTATAGTGTACCAGTAAAAAGTCTTTTATTTTAGTAATACTACTTTCAGCAATCCCCAAGGCCAGTTAACTATTATTAAACAATAAACTAGACACATCTAGAGGATTAGATAGTCTACCAAAGATCTGGAACAATCTCTGGAAGTGCCTTTCTCCTTTTGTCATTATTCAGAGATCAGTCTAGCACCTGATATCTCAGTTCAGTGTGTTGGAATTGGGTCTAAGCTTTTTTGGTCATAGGTAGGAAAAGTATCTGGAGCTGTTGAATTTGAAGTAGACTAAAGTTGTTGAATTACCTCATGGTCTCTATGGACTCAGCATGCATATGGGCCTTGTCTTGCCAAAAATCTTGATGGTAACTTGATTATATACATAATAACAAAGGCGATCAAAAGTAATTAAATAGCGTAATATTTTGTGATTGGGTTCACTTAAAACGTGTATAGCTTCACAGATCCAGGCATAAATGATGGCACCAAAATATTAGCTTTAGCAAGTAGTATCTATTTCTTGCCACATTTCAAAAATAAGTTTTGGGTAAAGTCATAGTAGTTCTGATTTGTAGTGCTAAATTCAATTTTATCGAGATTGCATCTACCTTTGTAGGATTTGCTTATCTCTATGCTTATTTGACATAATCAGATCTTCCCATGGTACAGGCTGGTATACTCCCAGATGAATTGTGAAAGTAGTATTGCTTTCTGACTGTTGATGATAAAGGGCTATATTTAAACAAGATTTAAAATAAGCCACAGAATCTATTTAGATTAGGATTATACATGATACCTATCAATATATTCTTTTTGAAGTAGATAACTGTAATGCTCTTTTGGTGCATAATTAATGTCACCATAGATTATATTTGTACTCCTTCTGTACTGATAACAGCAACCAAAATACTATTTTGAACTCTAAATTATTATTTTTTTTTCAGAAAGGGAGAAAAACTTTTCTCAAGTTATCTCTCTATCCTTTCTTGGAAAATCAGGACACTTTACAATATCCAAACATTACCTTACCAGATTCTGTTGAAAGAATAATTATCAGAGACAGAGAATAAATGTGTGGTTTTTTTGTTTGTTTGTTTTTTTTCATGGACTTTGTTCTGCAAAGTTTTCCTTCAAGATACCTCAAAGGAAAAGAACTGCTTAATAGTTTGATTGCCATTTCATGACACCCAGCCTCTTTCAGTCTCATATCTCACTGCTATCTGAGAAAAAGTAAGATATACCATGCATCTGGAGCCGTAGGACAGATTTTCATCATGATAATCACAAAATGAAAGGGCAATCTAAAAAGCACTTATTTTAAATACAGGAAGATAGCTTTGGCTGAACTTAATAACATTTGCTAGTTTTAAGGTCTGTAATTTCCACTCGTGTTACTGCATTCTAATTATTATCCTGCTTAGCTTTTGTTTCTCGCGAAGATTGAAGTGGTCTGTTTGATGTGCACAAAGAAGGGACTACAGAAAATGGTAAATTAATTGGAAGATGTCAGCTTTGGAGAATGTTTTTGACATGAGCGCTGTAAGGCTGTTAACAAACAGACTAAGTCATTTGTCTCACCATGGAATGAAAATAAAAATCACAACATTTTGATGAAAACTTGACTAGGAAATGCCTGCAAGATTTTTTGAAGCCTTAGGTTCTTTTCTTCCCTGAGCTTTGGCACTGTGATATATGCAAACCACGTTCCACATAACTGTGAAGTGAAATAGGTTCTATGAAGAACAGATGGACCAGGGCTAATGTGGCGATGTGCACTAGAGACGAGAACAGATTAATACCACAAGGGGAGACTGGAGGAAAATTGGAAAGATGGGGGTATTTGAACTAATTCATGAATCATTTCCAACTGATAGTTATGCCTTCAGGCACAGTGAATAATATCAAGGAAGCATATTTAAAATTTTATAAGTTTGTTTTAATGTAGATGAGAATTAAGAGCCATACTTTCCGATGATTAAAAGAAAAATATGTATTCCCCCTCCCAGAATGTACCTTTGTGATTTAAACCTCACTGATGAGCATAATTATGTGCACTGTGAAATGAATTGCTGATTTGAAAACCCATGGCAGATTCGTGGACTTGGCACACAGCTTTAGGGGATGGATTTTTTTTTTTTTTTGAAAGAAGTACTGTAGGGGCTGTGAGGACATATTCTGCAGCTTGTATGTAAGCTGCAAAGATTCAGCTCTGTGGTGTCTGGAGGCATGTGCTGATTGCTAGATCTCATTTAGGTGTCCCTCTAAGTCTCTCCTGCCTTCATCTCCAAACAGCCTTCAGTCTTATGAGGTTCAGACTTCCCAAAACTGTGCCAGAGAAAACACATGTATACTCCTACAATTTTAAAGGAGATCTTTAAGCATACTTTACACAATGAGGCTTTCAAGAGACATTTTAATTGGCCAAGTTTATGATACTTGCTGATGGACATTTTACTCTAGGGTACACAGTCACATACAAACAAATAGGTCCACTTGAGAATTCAGGTAATTTTAGCATTCTTAATACCATGGAGATCTGAAATAATTGGATACTCAAGATAAATGTCATTTCACAGTATCAGTAAAAATATCAGAGTTTTGTTTATGTTGTCTCAAAGCATACCATGTGTTAGGACGTCAAAATTAATTTTGCAAAAATGAAAAGTGTATAGATCAATCTGTTTACCATTGTTCATAATGGACACAGTTAATAAAAGGAAACTGTATAGGTAATTGTTTAGATACTGCTCTACATTCTCCGTATGATTTCTCAGAAGATTATTCTCGGGCTCTAGAGGAGGATGCAATGCACTTGACAGCAAGGGAATATTTCTCGAAAAATCTAATGAAGAAGATGACTAGTTCAGTTTTGCTAGTTAGGAAATAATCTATGTCAGTTTTTCATCAATACAGAAGATCCTGGATCATGCCTCTTGTATACAATTCTTTCATTCTAGCCAAGGCTCAATAAATAGAGAAAAAGGTATGAAATGGCTCATTTGCCTCAAACTTGATTTTTATTCTGCTGATTTCATTGTAGGTTGCAAATCTGGCCTGTTCAATCTCAAACAATGAAGAAGGTGTGAAATTAGTGCGGATGGCAGCAACACAGATTGATAGTTTGTGCCCACAGGTAAGCAAGATTTGTGCTAACAAGTGATCAAAAACTCTTTCGGTATTAAAAAGCATCAGGTAGCTGAGACAGGAAAAACATTATAGCTTTGCCTTTGTCATTAAACTGTTGCCTGCTTTGTACAAACTGGGAAAAATTTCATATCTTGAGACATAGGTGTTGAATGGGGTGTAATGCTGTATTTTTAAGTGTATTTAATCTTAGTGTCTATTCTCTACCTTGTGAAAATTGTTGCCACCCTTTGTAACACATGATTTTGAATAACAGGTAATAAATGCTGCACTCACGTTGGCTGCCAGACCCCAAAGCAAAGTAGCACAGGACAACATGGATGTCTTTAAAGATCAGTGGGAGAAACAAGTGCGAGTTCTCACCGAAGCTGTTGATGACATCACTTCAGTGGATGATTTTCTCTCTGTTTCAGGTACTGGGATCAAGGGAGTCTTCTAAAACTTCATTGCTAAATTAAAGTAATGGGTCAGAGAAGAAAAAAGCTATAATTACTAAAGGATCATTATTGTATTATCCCATCCTTATTGGACTGCTGATCTTCTGCACCTGATGGGAGCAACCAAGCTATGCCAATTAGTCCTTGATAGCAATGGTTGGCTTTTTGTCTCCCAGAAAATAGCATCCTATATGTGCCTCTATTTCTACAGAGAATTGTAGTTTCAGCTCCGTCACAAAGTAAAATTTTGGCCACCTTTTGAAAATATATTACTGACTTGTGAAAAGTGGGACAGTATTTGTAAAAACTGTCAGAGTCCTCATGCAGTTGTATTCATGAGGAGGAAAGATGAACTTTCCTTACTTTATTTTGTAGCCTTGCTCGGATCAGCTGTCTAAGCAGTGTGGCAGATGTACCACACAATCCTGACCCCTTGAACTTCCATACCAAATCACCAGGCTCTGAACATGGACAGGAAGAAAGGAAATAAGCAGATGCTGTGTATGAGGCTCATCTAGGCACATTGTCAGGACATGACCACTGTGAATATTTCGGAAGAGTTAGAAAGCATTTCTGGGTCCCACTGCTATTGGTGCAGCAACGCATCCAGGTGGAAAAGTAGCAGTAATAATAGCAAATCTGTGCAGCTCTCTAAACTCTTTTGGAAGGACTATAATGTGAAACAAACTCTTTTACAAAAACAGACAAAGTATTTTAGTCCTTATGTAGAGAAAGGGTGGACAAGGGAGGGACGTTGACTTTTTTGAGGCACTATCTTTTCTCCATCCTCCTTGTAAAGTTCTGCAACCTGTAGCAGAGTGTATTGTTATGGTAAAGTCATGTACACTAAATACTATAATTGCAAGTGCTGCATGTCCTGGATTAAGTATCTGCTGCAGAAAAATCATTTTCCTATGCCAGTTTGAAAGAGTTTATTTTTTGTGAATAGGGTTGTGGAGTGCCAAGGTTAGTTTGCAGCAAACTAACCTCATGGAAAAGCCAAACAGGAGATAGTTTAATTTTGTTTCTCTCTGTGGTGTTTTCCTTGACATTTCCTTAATTTCCAAATAAAGTTAAATATCTTTGGACAAAAAAATATATATATTTATATTCTTTTTCAGGGGATAAAATTCTTTTTCACTTTGCTCTTCATTTTCTTTGGTTGTATCCCACTATTATCAGAAACAAGGAAGTGGTTTGTTTAAGTATAACTACACTCCACTGTTCAAGACCACTGCTAGAGTGTTTACCGTAAGCCATGACAAGAAAATGAACTCTCAGAATAAAAGGGTACTTCAGAATGGTAGGTTTTTATCTGAGGATACAAACACTTTTCAGCAGACCTAGTTCTGCAAGGAAAGGGCAGAGCAAGATGTAAACTGCAGACCCAGGCCACATAGTGAGGAGATAGGAAACATGCTCTGAATAGCCATTTCATTATTTGTTTGGGGACTGTTATTCACTCCAAATACTTGTATTCATAAAACCAGAAGTTATTTAAATAGATGACATTTTTATTTTTTGTTTTTCTCAGGTCATATTTTCTCATAACACCTATGTTGATGTAGCCTTGACTCAGAATAACTGGCTTTAGATCCAAACTTTCCAAGGCAGATGGGAAGTTAGTATATTTATTGTTTTTAGATTTCTTTCTAATACTGTCCACAGATATATATTTGTATATATATTTTTAAAAATAAGAAAACATCTAATGCATCCAGAAAGCCTGTCACTGCTAGCTCTAAGCTTGGAAGCCTTAGATTACGCAGAGCAGTTTTATTTTCAGTTGTTAAACCAGTGAAGCATCAAAAATGGCTTGGTGTCTGATTAAACGTATCTCATGAAATGACACTTCCTCCCCTTCATATTGAGTGTCACAGCTGATGGCATGTTTTATTAATACAGTGGCTATCAAAAGAAGGATGAGAGGGATGGCCACAGCTTTAATAAATTACTTTGTATTCCAAGCATAGTGCCTGTTCATGTTCAGAAAGTACTTCTTGCGGGACAAAATTTGGCCATGACACTGTAAAGCAAATGGCAATGGTTAGGAGGAAGTAGCAAATAAATATTTCAAGAAAACATTTTTTTTTTTTAATGTGGATGGAGAGTTTTGCCTTTCAAATGACTCTGATTAACAGCACAGAGGACTTCCAGTTTTCGTTCAGAGTTGTTGCAGTTTAAAATTCAACATTAGGTAAAACATTTCTGGAACCCTCAAATGGTCCAACATTGGGATTTTTAGCAGTGGAGCTTAGTGTGTCACTATTTTTGTGGCAAAGGATAATTAACAAAAAGTAGTTGATGAACTGATTGATTTTATTTTAAAAGAACAGCATTTTATTTTCAGTTTCCTGGTGGCTGTGGCAGAAAATGCATGTTGCTGTTTAGAGTTTCAGAGTTTCTTAGAGTGAGTTAGCTCAAAATAAGAAATTCAGTCATGGTTTTATTATTAAAATCATTTTTAACTGTACTGGCTGGAGGGAAACGATGTCTGAGCTAGTCAGAATCAGCTTCATCCTTCCACGGTATCTGTGAGAATACCAGACAAACTACGATGCTGCAGCATGTGAAAAGTAGATGGCCCGATTCTGAGCCAAGAAAAACCAGTGCAGCTCCCAAGGTTTCCATAAGCCCAATTGGTATACCATCATCTGAGCAGACTCACTGTAGTCAACTGTTATTTCAGAATATGCACAGTCACGTATGATTATACTATGTGTCGTGAGAAATCCACACTTTAATCTCAGTGCAGATGGCATGGATCTGCAGAGATGAACTGCTCGTGCACAGACTCCCTGCTATTTGCTGGGAGGCTATCGCAAGAGCAAAAGGCTATTTGCTGTTGCCTTTTCAAAATGGTTCATTTTCTTTTCTAACTTATTTAGGCACAAACGAAGCATACATATTAAATGTTTATAGAAATGGGTAAATTCATCTTCAGAAAATTGCCCAACTGCTTATTAGAGTATCTGCATAATATCTGATCATGCTCCTTTTTGCAGTGATTTTTATTATGTTGTCATTACCATATATGCGATGTTTGAAATTAATATGACAACTTTTCAAATAATTATAGGTTGGTACTCTCAGCATAGTTAAGGGGACATAGCCCACTACCTTTTAAAGATAGACGTTGCATAAGATAAATATCATTTTTTAATGTATTGCTGTTTGTCATTTACCCAAATCAGTAAGCTTTGCAAAGAATGAAATGAAATGAGACTTATATTTGTTTTATCTTTTTTCCTACTTTCCAGAAAATCATATTCTAGAAGATGTGAATAAGTGTGTGATTGCTCTGCAAGAGGGGGATGTTGATACCCTAGACAGAACTGCTGGGGCCATCCGGGGCCGTGCAGCCAGAGTTATTCACATCATTAATGCAGAGATGGAAAACTATGAAACAGGAGTTTATACTGAGAAGGTACTGGAAGCTACCAAACTGCTCTCTGAAACTGGTAAGTTTATTTGAAATATTGTTCAATATTAAGTCACTTAAGACCTTCAGTTAATTTTCTGAAATCTGTAACTCAGAGGGGAATCTGAGCTTGAAAATGAAATCTAAACAAACAAATTAATGACAATGAGTGCTTTTGTTGTTCTCTACGCCGTGCTACTGCAGCAGTCGTATTGACAAGAGCTGTATAAGAGAAGAGATTCAGTGACCCATCAAAGATAGTCTACTTTATCAAATCTGCAGTGTATTTCAGTAAATAATACACAGCCTTTTCTTCAAGAACTGAGTCTGTTGATTATGTTTTGTGTGTCTCTAGAAAACCATTACAAACATTACTCTGTGGTCTGCGCAGGTGAATGTACTTGCTGGTGACTGAAGTGTTTCTAAACAGAACAATTTTTCATTGAAAATACATTTGAGCAACTGAAAATATATTATTTGATTGAAAAAATATAAAAGTCTGTTAGATTACATGGATAGATAGATTGGGAAAAGAAAAAAGGAAAAAAAAAAAAGATTGTTTGTAACCTGTTTTTGCCTTCAGAAACCAGAGATTGGATTCATCTAAGTGATTACATCAAGTTTGATTACATCTACGCTGGTCATTTTAGACTCCTTTATACTCAATATTATCTATTGCTGTGTGCAGCTGAATTGTTCAGTGCAGGCAGTACTATCAAGAGTTCTCATCTGAAAGCAAAGGATTTTGTTCAGATGGATCATACTTCGGATTTCATTGACTTTATGGACTAGATCTCCACTTGTGGTACAAAGGACCAGCTATTATAAAGATGCATGTAGTGTAGATGCCCGAAAATGGCTGAACAGATCGTCCCCTATCTATCTGCTCTAGGCTTTAAAATACTCAATATTATTTTAGAAGGACCAAGTAAGAATGCACCAGTTCAAGATGTGGCAAATGTAATGCCAGACAAAACAAACAGGTCCCTGTGAGATAAAAAAGCAAAAACTATTGTAGCACTGGCAGCCTCTGTGACTGGCAGCTCTTAGAACAGAAGTCAGCAAAATGAGATAAAAGAATGATTTAATATTGGTTGTTGTATTATTGTTGTCCCCACCTAATTGTCTTTGAGCTCAAGGACTAACTCCAAGCCCTATTTCCACAGGTAAATTGCAAAACCAGGAATCACGTATTCTTTCTTTTTCTGGCTTTTCTTTTTGATATATTGTACATTATATCTGAAACATGGATTCTTGCAATTGTGCCTATGACCAGAAAGCTTTGCCTTGAACACACACACACACACACACACACACACACACACACACACCACACACACTGTAGGTTCACTTGTAGAAACTAACTTTCATAGACTCTGCTGTGAGCTGCAGAGACACATTTCTGGGAAGAGTCTGGAAATCAGAACTGTAATCTCCAGCCTATGGTACATGCTCCATTTGTGTACAGCTGTTACACAGCTATTTCCTATGCAACAATCATGTTCACATCAGTTCTGGTAGAATGTAGAGGGTCAAATTTTTTTCTGTACAGCTTGAAGATAATGCAATAAAGCTTGCCTCTTTTCTTCCTCAAAGTTTAATGATGCTATTTAAGAGTCTCAGAGGTTTTTCATGTGGAAGAAGCAAAAGGGGATCAGAAAACAGTCATTACTCCCCCTACTTTTTGTGTAATCAATGAGAGATCAATGAAATGAGTACTGGAAATTTAACTTAGCTGTGAAAGTTTATGAACTACTATTATGAGGTAACCGAAAGAAAGTAATCTGGTTTGTTACAGTAAAATATTTTGTTGTACTCTGTGGTAACCTCTCCATTTGATAGGAAGAATTCTTCAAAATCTCTCCTTTAACAATAACATTTATTTATAAAGTAAAAAAAATACATCTTTTCAGACTTTTTATTCAGCTAATATTTCTGACCTAATGTTATGGAAAAACATTTACTATTATTTTTCAAAGGAGAAGCTGTCAGTTACAACACAATTAAATAAACCAACAATAGGCACAGGGAATGCTTACATTCTGTATTTAACGTTGTTTGATATAACTTGATTTATAACTAAGTTTTAGAAGCTCTGAACTAAGTGCGTCTTGATAACATCAATTTATTAATGCCAGACTCAATGTGTAAAACTGAGTAACTGTTTCTCAAAGTTATTACTTATTTTGTACTTAGTAAAATGTAAGTGTACTTGTGAGTAATAAACCAAAAAGAGAAAAAGCCAAGCTACACTACACAATACAGTACTCTTTCTATTTGCAGCTTTTTAGACCTTTCACAAAGGGATTAATGATTGTTTCTCTGTGATTGATAATTAAAAAAGGTAAACTTTATTAACTCATTTTGTGACCCTAGGATAAAGTGCTGAAAATGGTATTTAAACCATTCTATGCCATTCTCTGTCTTTCTCATTTATATTCCTGTCCTCTTCCCCCAAACTGGTTTCAGTCTACACATGCATCTGTACAGATATGTATGTGGGTATCTATGAATGCATACTTATATATTTATTCTAGTCATTAGCTTGAGATCCAGTGCAGATTTTATCAAACAGTCACAAATGATGAGTGATTTATTTAGTCATGCTCCACCTATCAAAATCTCAGTAAGAAACACAATTATAAACATCTTATCCTTTTTTTTTTTCTCCCTCTTTATTTTTAATTGAACATTTATTTATTTTTAAATGAAGTGCTTTGGAAAGCTGGGGAAAATTTAGTTGAATAACAATTGAAGGGAAATAAGCAGAACATATTTCTTTTATAATTATTATTTACTTTTAACTATCAGTTCAGGAAAGGAACACTTCTCTTAACTTGTAAACCTCCCTTTCAAGGGGTCTCATAGTTAAGTGAGTAGTGGGTTTGATCCACAGATAGTGAAGAAATACAGACACACTTTTTTTGAAAGAAAAACCCGTTGCTAATGTTTTTTGGTGGAAGAAAGTTTATCTTTATTTAAGTGATGTTAATAGGTTTTGAGAAAATGCAACCATGCAAATCTTCGTTTAATAACTGGTTTCACCTTGAAGTTTTATTTGTCTGTTGTTTTAATTTACAGCCTACACCTCCTTTAAAATATATTGCTGTGTTTTTTTTCCAGTGTTTCAGTGCTTTCTTGGCTGTGCTTGACTAACCCACTGACTTTATAGCCAGCTACTTGTTAGAGGCTAGATTATCGTCTCTGAGAGTAGTATTACATAGTGAGGTATTGGTTAATGTCTTTTTTAAATTGGGTAGTTTTATTTTCCTTTAAAAACAAAATAAAAGCTTGTCTCTCATTTGCTGACGTTCTTATAAATCCAAGATGAAAACTATAAAACCACTGAGTCAACAGGGCTTGCTTGGAACAAAGACAAAACACAGATTTCAGTGGATGTTAATTGTCTGCAGGAGTAAACCAATGCTTCGGGGTTTCATTTTTGTTTGTTTGTTTTTATTTTGTTTGGACCACGGTGAAGTTTTCCTAATATCTTTGGCTTGGTTTTCTAAAGAGCAAGGGCCAGTAGTTTCCCGGAGCAGCCCCTGCTCTGGACATCCCTGTGGAGACAGGGATGGGCTGGGGCCAGGCTGGGCTATCAGTCTACAACTGGAGATTAGACCCAGTGAGAGAAACTAGGGCCAGACAAAGCCCAAGGATTGGCAGGCAGGTATGTGCTGATGGCTCCTGTTGAATTTTTCCTTGCTATTTACCATCAGCATTTATTTAGCATTTGTAGATAAATGTGAAGTTAAAGAATTCAGGAAAATACATAAAATATAATTCTGCTGCATATGGTTGAACAAAGTATGAAAGAGAGAAGGGTGGAAAGGAAAAGGAAGGAGAAAGGAAAGGTAAAAGGAAAGAAAGAGGCAAAAAGCAGTGCAAGGGAGTAAAAGAAGACAAAACATGATTTCTGTTTAAATATTAAGATCTTTCATACTGCTGAGCACCCTGTCCCAGCAGTGACCAAAGCCTACCAGAAATATTCCATTGCCTTTAATACAGAGGAGATCAAGGTCTACTCAGCAATTGCTTGAGAAGATGTAACAACTGAAGGGAAGAAGCATGAGTTTCCAAACAAGTGGAGCAAGAACTGTCTGGAAAGGGCTGTGGAAAACTTTCCAATAGCTTTTTTTTTTTTTTTTCTTTTTTGTCTTTTCAGTTTGCATTGGGATGTCTGGAAAGCACGTGGGAAGATGCAGTATTTGGGTTATGCAGTATTTAGTATTTGGGTTAAAAGCTCCTGTGAATGACAGTGGAAATTTTGAAATCATCTACCATCTGATTCAGACCAGAAATGTGATTTTCATCTTTGAGCATGTTTTAGAAATATCCTAGTAACCTGCTAACTGTCAAGTCAGTTTTAAGTAGGTCACTCGCCGACTTCTATTTTAACTCAAATTCTTTATTTTGTCTTTATCAAAATGGACTGAAGTTTAAAATCAGCTCTCCTGGCAATTCAGCAATATGCCTGTGAGAGTTTTATCAGTGTGAGTAGGACAAACTTTAAAGATATTTATCACTAGGCAAAAGCAGCTCAATGATGTTATCAAAGCTAATACTAAAACGTGGTAAAGATGGATTTTTCAGCAGTGATATGAAACGAAACAATGAAACAAAATGTAGAAGCAAGAAGATGAATTTAAGCATATCTGTCATTTAAAAAAAAAAAAAAAGCAGATTGACTCTGAGAGAGAGCTAAAAATTCTAAAATGGAGACTATTATAAAAGGGAATGATGTTAAATTCATGTTTTATGTGAGTTTTAGGTGGTTATAGTACAACTTCTGGATGCCATCATTCTGACAATATGAGATCATTTATCCAAGGACTCTTATGAAATTATGGCTTTTATTCTGCAAAGCACTGCAGCATTTTCTTTAAAATTTTGCTGAACTGAAATCCAGAGATCAAGGTATCACCAACAAAAAACATTTAATGCATTATTTAAAGAAAATGTATTTTACAAAAGGACCAGTGTATACCCAACATCACATTCATATTTCAACGAAGTACTTGGTTTGATTCAAAGAATTTTTAACCAGAGTGTCCATCTTCAATATGTGGAGAAATACAGTGAGAAATCATGCAGGATATATTACAAAACAATTAAATGAGACACATAAGAGATGATTAAATCACCATGGTGTCTAAAACTTTCAATATTGTTTCTTTCTCTCTGCACTTTTAGAGTTTAAAAATGGAGTATAATACTAAAGGGGAATATAATGTAACTGATTTGGATTTTTAAAGGCTTTTCATAAAGTTGTTCACACACAGCTGTTTGGAAAATGGGTAACCATGGAGTGTATGTTAAAGTCTTTGATGGATTAAGAACTGGTTTACAAGGCAGAAGCAAAGCATTAATGACCATTTCTCAGCAGGCAAAAAAATAAATCCTGTAATGCTTCAGGGGTCAGCACTGTGGTTGATTTTGTATAATATATTGTTTAACAAGTGAACAGACAGAAGCAAAATTTGCCAAAAGGAAAAAGCTGGTTTGTCAGGTGAGAGTAGGGGAGTTTCTGTATCAGAAAGATGACAATAAAAGATAATTTTATTTAATTTCTCTAGGTAAAAGGAACAATTTAAACTACATTATTTGCACTGACAGGAAGGCTCTGAGCTAATTCATTGTGTCAGAAAAAAATGTTTCATCAATATGGACAGCTGGGCACAGAAACCTTTTCTGTGTACAATATCACTCAAATCAGTGTTTAAGACATTAGCCTGTATGTTAAGGAGGATATTCACTTAATGCCCCAAATAGTTGTTTCAGCTTTGATCTCCACAACTTAAACATCTTCCGGAAGTAGAAGTTCAAGATAAGGATGACAAAATTAATGAAATTAATTAACCAGCCTCATCTCCTATGACCAGGTAACCCGCCTGGTGGATGAGGGAAAGGCTGCTGATGTAGTCTACCTAGACTTCAGCAAAGCCTTTGACATGGTCTCCCACAGTATTCTCCTGGAAAAGCTGGCAGTGCATGGCTTGGGCACATACACTTTCCTGGGTTGAAAACTGTCTGGACAGCTCGGCCCAGAGAGTGGTAGTGAACAGAGTGAAATCCAGCTGGCGACTGATCACTGATGGTATTCCCCAGAGGTTGGTGTCCAACCTAGCAACTCAGCAACAGTTCAACGTAGATTTTGTTGGCAATGATCTTACATTCAGTGCCACTGAAAATTCAAGTACAGAAAAGCTTTAAAATTTTAATTTGTTAGCATGATGAGGCCATCAGTAAATTAGAAATGTTGCTATTAACTTGGGACCTGATTCTGTCAACATTTACGCAGGTGCCTGATTCAGTTCATGTAGTTAGACCAAGAAATGTTAATGGATCACATTTTTCAGTCTTAGTGTATATATAGCTGTTGTCAAGACCACAGCTCAAACTAAGAAACTAGTATTTAGTTTTTCCCCCAAAGTATTGATTTACTTCTGAATTTAAAATTAATAGCCAATGTCTCTCAATGTAATAAATGAACCATCACCTGATGCATTTACAAGTGTCAACTCCAGATACAGATTTGGTGTCTCTGTCTGAATTCTTCTTGTAACTCTTCTACAGTCAGCCTAACAATATCCCTCTTTGTCCAGTAAATAACAGATAAAAAAGACTGGTGGTTTTGTGGGTACAACTGAATTAGGTATTCCCCATACATCGCCATCATGGGTCTCCTCAAATGTGGACCAATAACCTTTGCTGGAGAATAACACAGTTCTTAACTCAATTTCCAAAAACTTTACTGCATCAAATGACAATTTAGAGAAACTTTAAGAAATAGTATCTTATTAGTTTAAGATGTTTTTTCATGCTTATCTAATCAGAAGTAAGCAATGATAAAAATATGATTGGCAAGGAAATGGTTCATAATGTAGTTTAATAGCTATTTCCATTTTTAAAAGGCAGATAATGTTTGCGGGTAATAATATAAATTAAGGACTAAACTGTAGCCAGATCTGCAAGGTCAAAATTGTTGAAAGAATCTTTCACAGGCAGTCAGCAGTCACCATAGTAATAATACATGTGGTCAAGAATGAATATGTGGTCACCGAAATGAACAAACTGTAAATCTCCATCTCCTCTCCCAGGACCTGATGTTTACGAATCTACTATTGCTGCTTCGTGAAATAATCAATGGAGCCATTTCGGTTGACATTTTTCAGTGGCACAGTGAGAAAAATGATCTGTAGAGCTTCAGCCCAGGACCTTATAGGTATAAGGCTGACTGAGTTGAAGGACTTTGACAGTTAGCTAGAAGGAGATAAAATCCTATACAGAGAGAATATGGAAAAAAAAAAGGAAGATCCTATTATCCTTTGACAACTGGGTTCTGCTTTGATCTGTCCCTATTCTTGCGTATCCATTTCAAGAAAAGTGTAGTAGTAAGTCCAATAGCATTGTACTAGGAAAGTCATATATGAATTTAAAATGTCTTTCAGAAATTAAATGTTTATTTCTGGTGAGGAGTGTTTCTCCCATAGCATATTTTGCTGGATGTGGTGCTGAACAAAGACACTATAGCTGCCTATTAAATATTTGAGTGCCTATTTCCATGGTACTGGGAGGAGTTCTGATTTAGCAAATAAATAATCACTTAAAATGTTTCACTTCTATATCTTCCTGGGGTTTGTGGTGGACAACAAGTTAACCATGAGACAGCAATGTGCCCTTGTGGCCAAGAAGGCCAATGGGATCCTAGCTGGCATCAGGAGGAGTGTGGAGAGCAGGTCGAGGGAGGTGATCCTCCCCCTCTACTCCTGGTGAGGCCACACCTGGAGTATTGTGTGCAGTTCTGGGCTTTCCAGTACAAGAGGAACATAGAACTTCTAGAGAGGGTCTAGCATAGAGCCACAAAGGTGGTTAAGGGATTGGAGCATCTGTCTTATGAGGAAAGGCTAAGCGAGCTGGGCCTGTTTAGCCCAGAAAATAGGAGATTGATTGAAAATAGGATCTTATCAACTTCTACAAATACCTGAGGGAACAATGTAAAGTGGATGGGGCCAAACTCTTCTTAGTGGTGGACAGTGATAGGACAAGAGGTAATGGATATAAATTGAACAGGACATTTCATTGCCATATAAGGAAGAACATCTTTACAGTTTGGGTGATAGAGTGCTGGAACAGGCTGCTCAGAGAGGTTGTGGAGTCTCCTTCTTTGGAGATATTCAGAGCCCTCCTGGATGCAATCCTGTGTAACATGCTCTAGGTGACTGTGCTTGAGCAGGGGGGTTGGACTAGATGATCTCTGGAGGTCCCTTCCAACATCAACCATTCTGTGAATCTGTGATTGAGAAATAGATTTCAGATAAAGAGTATAGGAGCATTCTGTATTATTTGGAATAAATTATGTTACATAAACATAGAAATATAAGTCTGGATGCAACAAAAAATGGTTTTCTTAAAAACATTTTCTCACCTTTCTTGTACAAGCTGTAGAAAAATCTCAAAGATGGGTTCTAAGAAAAAATGGATGTAATACTCAACTGGAGCCATACTGACATAGATCATGATTTCACAATATATCTTCTCAAGCCTCTTCTTTATATATTGTAATAATTACAGATTGCCATTTTCTTTTACAATCACATCACACTGTTAGACATATTGCAAGAATGCACTTGACATATCTTCCTGGTCTGACAGCATGTCACAGGTAATTGTTCTTTGAGATTCCTTTTCTCATGACTTCCATGTCCAACATGTAGTAATTTAATTTATATTTCCCTTGTTTTGTTTCTAAGAGTGTCTTGTGTGAGCATGTCAAAAATTTTACCAAAGTCAAGCTGTATCATGTCTACTGCTTCTCCCTACCTGCTATTTAGCTGCCCTGTCAAAAAAAAAAAAAAAAAAAAAAAGATGTTATAATGTTTTGATGCAACCTATTTATGACAAATATGTTGCCTGTCCAACATCTGCTCATTAATTACAAGATAATTAAACATTACTGCTTTACAATGTGTTTCATTTCTTTCTGGGTACTGAAATTAAGCAGAATATCCTATAATTCTTTCTTCCTTCTTTGCCTTTCTAAAAATAGATGCTTCTTTTTCTTAATCCCCAGAACATTCATTGTTATTGTTATTCTTGAGTTCTCAAAGATGATACAGAAATTGATTTGATTATTTTCTTAAGAAATGCAGGGTAAATTTCACTCTGCTCTGTTTACTTTAAGATACTTTGATAAATACAAATGTTTATGTAGATAAATACCCTTTCCTAATTCAGGTCTGTAGCGTTTGCTATTATTTGAGTTAAATACCTGATCACGTCTGCTTTTTAGGAAATTCTAGACAGAAATTTAAGGACCCTAAATATTATGTCTCTTTGCCTTTTCTTTTGCTGCCATTTTTGTATCTCTATGTTTGCTTGTATTATCCCTATGACCCTAAATAATTTCTTTCTTTTATTCTTAATGTTTACTTATTTTCATGATATTCTCTGCCAGGCAGAGAAGGACCTGGGAGTGATGGTGGATAGTCGGCTGAATATGAGCCAGCAGTGTGCTCAGGTGGCCAAGAAGGCCAACGGCATCCTGGCTTGTATCAGGAACAGTGTGACCAGCAGGGCTAGGGAGGTGATCGTCCCCCTGTACTCAGCTCTGGTGAGGCCGCACCTCGAGTACTGTGTTCAGTTTTGGGCCCCTCGCTACAAGAAGGACATGGAGGTGCTTGAGCGGGTGCAGAGAAGGGCGACGAAGCTGGTGAGGGGCCTGGAGAACAAGTCCTACGAGGAGCGGCTGAGGGAGCTGGGCTTGTTCAGCCTGGAGAAGAGGAGGCTCAGGGGCGACCTTATCGCTCTCTATGGGTACCTCAAGGGAGGCTGTAGCGAGGTGGGGGTTGGCCTGTTCTCCCACATGCCTGGTGACAGGACGAGGGGGAATGGGCTTAAGTTGAGCCAGGGGAGTTTTAGGTTAGATGTTAGGAAGAACTTCACTGAAAGGGTTGTGAGGCACTGGAACAGGCTGCCCAGGGAAGTGGTGGAGTCACCATCCCTGGAAGTCTTCAAAAGACGTTTAGATGTAGAGCTTAGGGAAATGGTTTAGTGGGGACTGTTAGCGTTAGGTCAGAGGTTGGACTCGATGATCTTGAGGTCTCTTCCAACCTAGAAAATTCTGTGTGATTCTGTGTGATATTTCTAATGTTTGCTTTTTGATTTTCAGGTTGGACTTCTTTATACAATCGCATTAGACTCCTACTACACTTTTGAGTGTAAATTAAGATAATTTTAAATATGCACTTCTTAATACTCCATTCAGAACTTCAAGTTTTCTCAAACTCCCTTTCTACTTAAAATATTTCCTCTTGGCTTAGTGATGTCTTGTTAATGTTTAATTTTTGAAGTCTATTGTCACCATCACTTTTCCCTATTTCCCCCAATATATCCCAAACACTTACTCAACTTACTGAACATTATTTGCATGAAAGATGCAATTCAGTTCTTTCATCTGTGTACATGAGCAAACATACATAAAGCTGGCATAAACAAGATTCGAATAGATTAATCTGTTTAAAAGGCCCCTCTTTAAGAAACAACATTTAGTGAGACACTGAAATGCCAGAAGGGTTGAGCTTGTAGTGGCTGTCAGTCCTTCAAAATGTAAACCAGTCTTGAATCACAGTGTTTTTTATTTGTTTGTTTATTTCTGTTTTTACTTTAAAACAGATGTTAAGTAAGATGCATAAAACATACTGTTTTCATTATGAGTAAAATAGATTTAAGGACATTCATTCAAGAAGAAAATGTGGTTTCCTGACACAATGAAAGTTTACTTCCTAGGAAAGATTGTCACTGCTGCTGATAAAAATAGCACTAGAAATTCCCCCTTCCTATCGTTTAGCATCAGGCTACCAGAAAGTTTATTAAAATAGGGTATAGGGAAAAGATGGAAAAGAAAGACAATATAACAACAACAACAAAGGTGATTGTTTGAGTTAGAAATCTTTTCCCATTCTTTCTATTATAGAGCCAAAAAATAAACCAATTGATACATGAATTGGACACCTATATGCTCAAAGAAGGCAAATAGCAAAAAAATATGCAAATATGAGGAAATGATATCTATCTAATTAGCTATCTATAAACATTAAGCTTGACCCACGTTCTTTGACATTTGTAAAAATTAACCTTAAAGGATTCTGGACCAAGGTCCTGACTCCAGCCCTGAAATATTAATATAAAACCATTGGAATGCCTAAGTATAATGTAACTGCATTATAATTAGCGAGATTTGATGTCTATGTTCCTGTGGTAGCATTTGTGTTTAAGCTGTTAGAGGACTGATACGGGAAATGTTTCTCTTTCAGAATAATGCCAGTGATTATATGTACAAAAGAATCCTATATAAAATTTGAAGAAAAGCCTCTGGTATTATAGTTACACCAGGGAAAGCATTTAAAATATTTATATAAGATAAATAATTGTTTTAAGATACATATTCATGAAGCACCACTCCATATAATACCATTACCTTAAATCTGTGGCTATTTTTTACAATACATACAAGATAATAATAAAGAAATCAAATGTCATTTTATAGACCTTCGGAAAAGTAATTTGCTAGCTTTTTCATGCTAAAAGTGTTTTGTCCCTTATGCGATTTTTATTATACAATATGAGCTAGAATACAGTTAGCTGGTCTAAATTGGTAGGTATATTGGCTACATTTTCCTTTGATCATTTGGTATAAATACTGTACTGTGTTCATTCTAAGTTTAAGTTTAAAAGTATTTAAAGGTTTTAAAAATATCCTCCTGATGGGTCAGATAACTTGCAGTCTTTTAAAAGGAAGTTTTACATTCTTCATCGTGCACTTGGAGGCAAGTATGTGAAGATGGCTGTTTTCTTGCTATCAGAAAATGTGTCAGAGCTCTGTACATATAGAGTCAGTATAAACCCACTCTGTGTGCATTCCTATGTCTTGAAGTTGTGACAACAAGATGTACCAAGCCTACTGGAAAGTATTTATGCCCAAGGGCAGGGGGAGAATGTTCACAGAAGGAGGTGTCTAATCTTGCTGCCTTTCATTTTGTTTAATCTAGTTATGCCACGTTTTGCTGAACAAGTTGAGGTTGCCATTGAAGCGTTGAGTGCGAATGTCCCACAGCCATTTGAAGAGAATGAGTTCATAGATGCCTCCCGCTTGGTTTATGATGGAGTTCGTGACATCAGGAAAGCTGTTCTGATGATAAGGGTATGTAAGGCACCCGGGAAATAAAAGTTGGAACTTAAAGGAAAGTATCACACTGGATGAGAGGAATATAAAAGCTACTTGGGCTCAGCCCTGTTTCATAATAAGCCAGAAGAGCTTGACATTGAAACAAGCATAAAATAAAAGTATGTGCACTGGAAAAGTATTTTAAAGCAAAGGGGTGAGGTTATTTTAGGGGACAAACAAAAATTATTTTATTAATCACCTAAAAGATGATTTTATCACAGCTGCCTGTAGATCATAGAATCACAGAATCACAGATGTAAACTGTAGAACTCTTTCCGTAGTAATACCATTATTTTGCCAAGATTTTCAAAGTTTGTGTAGAATGTTTTTGTTTTCTTAATGTATGTGTGCTGCCTAGGATATGAGGTAAGTCTGGTTAAAATCTAAATGAATAAATAAATTATCTTGCTGCTCCAGTGAGCATCTGCAAAGATGGTTTTGAATGTTTACTGAACTAAAGAATGTGTCATTTCAGTGTTGACTAACCAGTTGATTCAATTTGCTTAAGCATCTATAAAAAAAAAGAAAAAAAGGCAAAACAGCATGATAATTGTGAGAGTAGATGTGTGTGTCTTGCTTTTTAATGTAGTCCGTAGTCTAAGATTTCAAAAAAATACATAGATATATATTAGATACATATGTTTTGGACATCCCAATTTAGGTTTTTATATGAAACCCAAATTTCCTTTAATCTGTCCTGATGAAAGCAACGTACAAATGAAGTTACTGTGAAAATCCCAGAGAAAACTGCCTCACTTCAGGTTGTGAATGTAGTATAGTACTCATGAAAGACTTCAGGCAGTTAGAGCACTCCCAAATAGCTTCATTTTAGTCACCTGCCATTATATATTAAAAAAGCTTTTGAAAGATTTAATTTTATAACTGCAAAACAAATCCTATTCCCATACCCAGAGCTAATCTCAGGTAGCTTGAATTATAGGCATGGTTGATGACGGGGGCAAACATGCCCTGTTTCTGGATGTGAGACATTTGGGGTATTTTCCAGACCAGGATGGAAACACAAGATCTGCATAGTAAAAGATCTCTGTTTTTCCTTTGACTATCTAGTTCTTTAGTCTGTAACAGCTGTTGCTAAACTTTTCTTAGGACAAGAGCCTCTGCTAAGTACATATCAATCTTTTAATCCCATCAGACATTTAAACTACTTCATAAGAGGCAATCATGAGCTGGGTTCTTCTGCAGACCCATTTTCTACTGTCACCTGCCCGGAGTTCTGGCTTCCAGGACTCCCTTCCTGGGTAAAAGTGGGACATCAGATCTGTCCCACTGAGGTTGCTATGAGGTTTTCCATACTGAATAAGATTTTTGGCTAAGCAGAAAGCACCATTTTAAATTCACTTCTTTCAGTGCCATCTTACTGTTACGTTAAGCACTAGCTTGGAAAGCTGATCAGCATTCAGGCTTCACGGTCTCCTTAGAAACATCCAGGTTACTTTCGCAGTTGTATCACTACCACTTTCCTCTCCATGTATGATATGAGCTAATGAATTCTGCTTATCCAGATTGGGAAAATGTATTTTTTACATTCAGACAATTAACTTATTTATGGAGCTAAATGTGGTGCTTCTTACCCAGGCAGAGAACTAAAGCACATAAATTGATTCATTATCCTTATGAGTTAACTGGGAAAATTCACATCTATAAATTTACATAAAGCAGAGTTTGCAGAGTCAGAAGCTTATTTTCTATAGGAAAAAAACATATACATATATATATTAATTTCAGTTTGAATCTCTTCTTAGCATTCCCATCCAGATATCTAATGTTGAATTGGAATATACAATGAAAGGGTAGATATTAAGCTATAGAAGACAGTCTTTATAATATTTTTATCTAATAATTTCTTAATTCTCACACACCCCTTTAATTCAGGTTGTAAAACTTATTGAGGAATTATTAAAAACAATAACAAAAAAAAGAACTTGCAAACCTTTTAGAGCTTTTGACACAAACAATTATTTTCAGGCAATAATTGTTCATGTGCATGCCATGAAAGACTGAATTTATCTGAGATGATTCTCTTATTCCATAAGCCACTTTTAAAATTAATTTTTGTTGGTATTATTACATTTAGTAAGCTAAAGGAAAGGGAGGAAATCTCTCTTATTTGGAAAGGGGAGATTTTATTCGTTGTCTGAAAGAGAAAGGAGACTCATTTTACACTGAGGTCTATTATTATGATCTATACAGAAGAAAAAATCTATTTCACAATAGAAGTAGTATAAATAAATTTAGGAGTATAATTACAGAACCTAAAAATAAGATAGGAAATATTAACTTAGTTCCTTAGTTTATTTTAAATTACTGCAGAGGGATCGAATTGCACTTTGTTTTTTTATAACTACTTGTAAAATTCCTTCAGTAGTTAGATGGAAACCTGCTTTACAGTTAGAAGCAATCACAATGCCATTTTATTTCATTCTTATGTGTCTACGAAGCCAGTCTTTTTTCACACATGTCCTTCGCTATTGGCAGCCTTGCCAATAGCAGGTTAGTTGCAACTGTATTAACGTGATATATTTGTTTGGATCAGGAGTGCACTTTCAAAGTCAAACTCCAGTTGCTCCCACTTGCCATGTTTTGGTTCACGTTATTGAGTAGTTTTACAACATATGAACTTGATCTTTTGGGTGATCCTGTAAGATCTGCTCTATCTAGGAGCATGTTAAATGTACTCTTAACATTATGGGAATTTCATTCCATGGTTGCAAAGCACACCTACACTGAATAAAAATCAAATTAGGGTAGTGCAAATGTGGGGTCCGCAGTACTTACTGTTTGGATCCATACTCCATTGAATCCATACTTCTTAATATAGGATTAGCCTTGATCACCCATAGGGTGGCCTCTGGAATGAAATCCAAGGTGTTACTACATCTCAGCCCCTCTGGAAAATGAGACTTGATGCAGAATCACATCATCTTTTTAAATAGGTTGTCTCTGAAGGACATTAAAGCAGAGTCCATTGTCTATACTGAGAGCTTTTCAGGTTGAATTCGAAGTATTAGTTTTTACTGTAAATAATTAAACAGCTGAAGACCTGCTGTGCGAGAGGTTCTTTGTCTTTACTGCTCAGTTGGTGCTTGCAGCACCTGAGTCACTCAGGCTGCAACTGCCTTTGTACAGAAGCAAATGCCTAGAATAGCATGGAGTTGAACATAAAAGCGTATTGTACAGGCTTTTTTTCTCTTAGCTTTTAGAAGTAGAAGGTATTTTAGTGGTAGAAAATAAGGAAATATCTCTCTTTCTTCTCATTACAATGTTGGCCTCACTTGGTGTTTACAGTGCTGAATTTCTTATAATTGCATCTTAAAATTTTTAAGCACGTAGGGAACTATAGTGTAGTGGGTCTTTTTGAATTGGTGAAATATTAAACAATATTAAACAAACAACATTTGTAATCCTACATATCTATGCCATTCTACATCTAATACATGCAAAAATTACATTTTCATAATGGAGTTACAAAGGATAGAAGAAAATTGTAGTGATGGAAGATATTTGTTCACAGCAAGCTCTTCAGTCTAGCAGCCATAGAAATATTAAAAATAAAAAAGTAAAAAACACAATGACTGGAAGCCGAATTTCGCCAAATTCATAGTAGAAGTAAAGCATGCATTCTAAAAGTAAAAGAATATAATTACCAGGTAATTTATCTTGGATTGTGAAAGTCTCTCCACTGGGAGAATTCATCAGAATTAGATGAATGCAGTGACAAATATACTCCAAATGTAGTAGACACTTTATTTGAAAGCAAAATAATCGTTATAAGTCTTATGGCCTGTGCTATATAGCAGTTAAGTCTGAAAATTATGAAAATGGACTTTTTTGTTCATTAATATCAGTGAATTTTTAAAATCTATTAGTTTTGAAAATGATTCTAGCTCCCTCTTCCACAGGTGTTCATCAGAGTATTGTTTAGATGCTGTCTCTAAGCTGAAATCCAAGTTTCCTTATTTTGTATGACCATAGACTCAGATTTCTGAAGGACTGAATCTGTCCTTCTATCTTCCAACTCAGATAAATTAAGTTTCAGACTTTGTTGTCTTGGAAACTAGGTTTTAAATACCATGGTTGGATTAGTTGTACACAAAAATTAGAGTTCTTATGATATATTTAGAAGTCTCTGCTAAGGAGATAAAAAGCTTAATTTCAGTTACCTCTCTATATTTTTTTTCTTTTTTTCTCCTTTGTCTCTAAACAAACTGGAGACCTTACTATATAGGCTGCATCTCCAAAGGATCAGATAGAACAAAGCAGCAGTGAAACAGTGAAAAACATGAAGCATGTTTCAAATGGCCTACAGAGAAGAGTACACTAGTATTCTTCATCTTAATGAAAAATGTAGCTGCTTTTGGAAGAAAACGAGGGTATAGAATTCTCCACACTTGAAAACCTTAAGCAAGTGAATCTGAAATTACTTCTGGATTAGATCTCACTTGTACAGGGGGTAACTACTAGAATTTCTTGTATTTGTAGTATATTATAACAATTCAATTACATTGTCCTTTTGTTTTGTACTGCCTTTTCTCCAAGTTAAAAATTTATACACATTAAGTTCCCATCTGTTAAAGAACACAAATTTTATGATTGTGAATACCAGGCATTAACAAACAGCAATGCATTTTTCTGAATGTTTAAGAATGAATCACTGAAACACCTAAGTTTCAGAATGTCTTGGCTCTTTAAGAGCCTGTGCTTACATGTTACGCTTTTGGGATGTAATGTTTTAAATATTGCAGCTGGCTGATCTCTCCAGCTTAGGCTCTCACAGCCTTTACCCTGCTTCAGCTCTGATTGCAAGAAGCTGTGAAAGGGCTACGTATTACCTTTTATTTTTACCTCTACAAAATTGTGCAGACAGAAGAAACAAAGAAGAGTATACCTGGGGAAGGGTGTCGGTTTTGCAATGCCCAGTACAACTGGTTGGTTGAATGGACTTGGAAGAGTCAGATGGTTTGCGAAGGAGGGGCTGAAGCTTTCCTGCCTATTCCTACTCTTTGCTGTAAAGGCAGGGCAGATGACAGTCTGAGCCCTATGACTGGAAGTATTCTGTCTTGCTTAGGGAGTTATGTGTTTCTGCTAGTAGCTGGTTTGCTTATGACAGAATTTAAAGTCACATCCTGCCTTCAGGCAGCTAAGCAAAGAGAATGCAGTGATCAAAGATGTTTGGACAGATAGACCATTGGACAGTAGTACAATGATGGGTACCAATCTTTCATTTCCTTTGTATGGCAGAAGAAAGAAGACAAATTCATTTTTTTTACCTAGACTTCATCTCCTGTCAAACCTGTTAGATGCACTATTTGTACATACATCTCGTCAGAGATGCTGCCTGAGTTTTATTACCATACTGTCATACTTGGTTATTTCTTCCTTCAGTGCTCAAAACACATATTTAATTCATACTCTTTAAGCCAAATGAAGATGGCTGTGGGTTTTTTTTTTTTTCTCCCCATCATGTGCACTTCACCATGTAGCTAGCAAAGCAGATGATTTTCTGTTACAAACAGTGATGTGCACTTCATGTTGGAAACCAGGCTGTAATATAAATATCTCCAAAAGACTTCTCAACATTATGTTAGAAGGTTTGGACCAGTTCCTAGTGACTGAGCATCTTCAAGACAGAGCTGTAATGACAACTGGCAATGATTAGCACCTCTGCTAGGAAACTTGACAGCGCCTCCAAGCAAGAAATGCCAGCATGAATGATTTCTTCTATGGCACTAGCCCCTCAGGTTAACACTGAGACATGTGGGTACCCAGTAGGGTGAGGATCTCTCTGTAGTTACTGTGATCTTCTTTTTCTATTACTACTATCATTTACTGTACCTACAGAAGTTACTTGTGGACAGACTTTTGTACTAGATGCTATTAAAGTGCAAAACGAATATAGTTTTCCATTCTGAGGCTATTTCTGTTCCTGGACCATCTGTATCAAATATAATACTAAATATTTTTTTAAAATAGGCTGTTTCCCTCTTTCTTTCTGTTCTGGTTTTGACTGGAATGGTTAATGTTCTTGCTAGTAGCTGGTATCGTGCTGTGTTTTGGATTTAGGGTGAAAATAATGCTGATAACGCATCAGTGTTTTAGATATTACTGAGCAGTGCTTACACAGAGCCAAGGACTTTTCAGCTCCTTGGGCTGCCCTGACAGTGAAGAGGCTGGGGGTGCACAAGAAGCTGTGAGGGGACAGAACCAAGACAGCTGACCCATACTGGCCAAAGGAATATTCCATACCATGTGGCATCATGTGAAACAATAAATATAGGGTGGCTGGCCAGTAGGTTGTAAGCAATTGTGTTGTGCATCACTTCATATATATTTTGTATTCATTATTATTATTATTATCCTTTCTTCCTTCCTTCCTTTTCTGTCCTATTAAGCCGTCTTTATCTCAACCCATGAATTAGTTTTTACCTTTTTTTTTTTTTTTTTTTTTTTCCAATTCTCTCCCCCATGTAACCCCATCTCACTGTGATTGTGAGGGGAGGTGTAAGCAAACAGCTGCGTAGTGCTTAGCTGCCTGTGGGGTTAAACCACAATGCTCTCCTGTATATTTAACAGAGATATTTTTCCTCCTATCCTGTGCTAGAAGGTGAAAAGACCAAACAAAAGATACATAATTTGTCTTTTTTTCTTTCTCCTTCCCTCCCTCCAACATTTTAAAGAACCTGAAAACAAGCCATATGTAACTAGGTTTGGTCAGTGTGCTCAGATACCCTCACATCATTTATATAGCACCAGCAATGGAGACAACGCACTTTCAGTATGGAGGGTGAAGCAAATTCCAAAGGCCTGGATCTGAATATAATTGTTGGCACCAACAAGACAGAGCAGTTTATGAATTTTACATTTGTTTCAAAAAAGGTTGACAATTTACTTTTTCTTTCAAGAGGAAATCTATTATTCACTTTGATAACTTTTTCTTCCAGGATGTGAGTTACCTTTTCCTAGGTATTTACTTTCTCTTTTGAAGATTATGTGAGATTCCAGGAATATAATGGTAGTAGCGTCCATTTATAAATTAAATAATATTGTTTTGAAATACTACATTCCGGTTACTATGTTTCCAAAAGATGTTTGTTCCTGGAACTGCATTCATCATGTTAACAGAGTTTTAAAAAGTTACAGCAAGGTAATGATATATGCCATTTGTAAAGGAAACTAAAGTTGAAACAACTTAATTTTTAAGCCAATTCAATTTCAGTTCTTGACTGCTTGGGCAGAAAAATTAATTTAAAAGGAAAGAGAAACAGCATTTCCTGGGCAGGTAGTTGATGAAATAAGAACTTACTGTACATAGGACTTTGTATCCTTTAAAAGCTTGTCATCCCCTCTCATGCTTTCTCTCCCATTCTCTCTTTCTAGACCCCTGAAGAGCTAGAGGATGATTCAGACTTTGAGCAGGAAGACTATGACGTTCGCAGCCGAACAAGTGTTCAAACTGAAGACGACCAACTTATTGCTGGCCAAAGTGCAAGGGTGAGTATAAAACCCATGTTCTAAGCTAAGTGTTTGTATAGCTACAAATGAAAGCTATGCCTCAGAAAGCACATGCAAATTTCAGATCGTCAGGGTCACTTAAACGGCAGGAGTAATTTCACCTAGGTGTTTAAAGTTTTTCATGTCTCACCTATCTGAAAAGTGCTGAGTTTATTGAATGATTTTCCTTAGGCTTAGGTTATACCCTGTTACCACCTATTTGCTCTGGTAAGTGCTGTAGGAGGAGGCCGTGCAAGTTTGGAATGTGCTTTAACTGTGGCAGTATTCAGCAAATTAAAAAATGAAATTAAAAAATAAAAATTAAAAAAAAATCCCATCAGGGCACCATGTACTGTATCCAGAAAAAATCTTATTTTTGTCATGTTTCCCAGTGTGCAAACTTGTCAAGGAGAGCTGTTTAGGCTCTGGAGTAGTCCCTGTAATTTAATTGTAATTGAAGACATTTGTTACTGAATCAATGTAATTTTACCAGGGTAATTATATCATGATGAACTGTACTCATTGTGATTTGTGACCTTAGTTTGTGCATGGGGAATGCAAATTAAGCTGATGAGTGCTTCAGGGGTCACAGGTGCCAGAGAAGTGAAGTTTGTTGACACAGTCGTATGCCAAGAGAGACACATAGGTTCTATGATTCTTTGCCACTCTCTGATGAAAGTTTACCTTTCACTAAACATGCTGCTCAGCTCAGATTAAAATAATAATAATAACAATAACAGAAGTATCATTTGGGGGATAAATGACATCATGAAAATATGTTTGGCAGGAAAGAGAGTTAAACAACAACAACGAAGGCCTTAGAATTTTTCAGCGGAGAATCACTGGAGTACTGGGAACTACCTGGATTATTTCCATGGCTGTTTTGCACATTTCTGCAGGTTTCTTCTGGTAATAGAACTTGCTGAAAGTGAAATAATGAACTAAATGAGAAACGTACACATTCACAGACACACACACACCCTCTCTCTCAAACAAAAGCTAGTAGCTGGGAAGGTAACTTCTTACCTTGAATTCTGGAAGAGGATTTGCAAGGCTGAGAACATTGAAGGCCAAAAGGCAATGGTGGCTTGAAAGAATAGTTCAAAGGGTGTGGAAGGAGAAGTTGTCAGCTGTTGTAAGACGACACACAGTACGTTAGGACTTGAAGTAAACGTTTTAGACACTGAAAAGGAAGGGTAATGCAAACCTAAATGAAGTTTATTTGGAGGTATGGGAGGAATACAAGACAGGTACAATGAAATGTGTGGAAGTTTCTTTTTTAAATTAATTTCACTGAATATTGAATACAGATAGTAAACATTCCATACCAGATACCAGAAGAGCTGGTTCTCTGTCACTGTATCCCAAGAACAAAAAATTACTGTCTGTTATTGGGTTGCCTGGATATGATGACTAGTAACCTCACCACCTAGATGAAGACCAGTGTGATTGCAGATCCAATCCCAGTGAGTTGGGTGACCAGGAACTGGCACTGAAAAGCATGAAGTTGGAAGAGTTGCAGAAAGACATCTGGATACCTATACCTTACTCTGAGAAATATAATGAGTACGCTGGATGTACATTAATATCTTTGGGGTATTTTTTTATTTTAAAGAGCATAAAGTTCTGTTAATTGATTACTAAAGTAAGTCTGAAATATAAAGGTACTGAAGTGTAATATTGGTATTTTGTAGTCATTGTTTTTTAGGTTGCATCTAAGATTGGTTATCATGTCATCTTTGTTGATCTAAAAAACAAATACAGGCTGCAGTAATACTTTTGCAAAGAATCTAGTTCACCTAGGGACTTAGGAGTCTTAAATTGTATTACATTTATTGCAGTTATTATCATTGCTGCACTTAAAACCTTCTGCTTTGATCAGCTGCACACTGTATAAGCATAATATATTATAAAGACAGTCCCATTACTGGGTAACTTATAATGCCGTATGTCACAAGAAGCAACAAGTGGATGAAAACATAAAATGAAAACACGCTAAGAAGAAGTGACACCATCCACAATCTTAAGTCTTGAGTGACTCATTGAAATGAGTCTGCTAAGCACAGTAGTATCTTATTTGAACTTTTTCCTTAGAAAAGCTAGATTTTAAGTTGTGGATTGTAATGGATTTGTTTAATATGCTTACTGTATAAAGCTATTAGCATTTCGGTAGGAAAGCTTGTGTTGGTCTTCAGTAGGAATAAAACTTGAATATATGATCTGCGTTTGCTGCAGGATATAGCTCCTCTGAAAATGTATCAGCAGCTGGAATAGAAATGTTAAAACATTGCACACCAATTTAAAGGCTGTGCAGATGAAGCTGCCCACTGAGAGAAACCACATGCAAGACATACAGACCAGCTTTCCAAATTCTACTGCTCCCATCATATTCTTTTAATTTCAGTTAATTCGACTGTTTTAGTGTTTTATATGTATGCTTATTTATTTATTTATTAGCTTGACTTACACTGACTTACATTTTTCTGTGGAAAGACTAATATGCTAACATTTTAAACTGCTGAGTTACATTGATAAGGCCTAATTAAAAGTCATGTGTTGAATTTTAATTTGATTAACTTGCAAATTTCTCATTTTCTGATCTACTGTTTATAACCTTTCTTAATTTCAGTTGTGGAAAAGGTCAATTATGAATTTTTAAAAGCCAAGAGCGTTTTAAGAATATGTAGAGAAAGATGTCAGCTGATTGAAAGTGACATAAACAAGAAAAAATGTAACGACACTTAAATATATGTCACACCCCATTAAATGTGGTCTTGAGAGCCCTAAAGCCAAATCGTAGCTCAACTTGGAAATCATTATTGGAAGTGTCCATTTGATCTTCAGAAATAATTATTATAATTTTGTAGGCTTTTCTTTTCTTTTTAAGTGGGTGGGGGAATTTTCTGCTTTGTTGATAATGTCGAGACAAATTAGTATCAACTCGCTTAGTGTCTTTTTGCATATCTTCCAAGATACAGTTAGACTACTAAATTTTATTGAAAGGTACATTCATTACAGCTCACTTCAAATGTATTATCTTGCATGTCATAGCTTATTTTAGTGTTGGGTTAAGCAGAAAACTGCTGTATTCATGACAGAGATTGAGACTTGAGGAGTTGCTGGCAATTCAGTCTGCCATTTCCAGTAGATTTCATTCATTTTCTTTCTCTTAAAGGTTGAAGGTAATTACTGTTAAATCTTAATCTTCTTCTATAGAGTGGTGAAGAATCTGTATATCATGGCATTAGATCATTTTTACATTTTTGAAGGTAAAAGAAGACCTACAAACATCCTGTGAATTTGTTTGTGCCTGTATTAACAGTAACTAAATGTCTGCTGGACTTTGCTTAGTGTCTTCCACTGCCATAAAAAGAAGCTAGAAGTTGGGCATGCAGTTTGAATCAATAAATATGTTTCTAGCATCCTTTTTTCATGCCCAGCTTCTCCCTTTTTCTTCCCCAGGCTATCATGGCTCAGCTTCCCCAGGAGGAAAAGGCTAAGATTGCTGAGCAGGTAGAGATATTCCACCAAGAAAAGAGCAAGCTGGATGCGGAGGTAGCCAAATGGGACGACAGTGGTAATGACATCATTGTGTTGGCAAAGCAGATGTGCATGATTATGATGGAAATGACAGACTTTACTAGGTAAGGACAAAATAATCCACGCTAAGGACTTCTTCATACATTTCCTTTTTGTTGCAGTTTATAGCCTATTGAGATGATGCACTGTGTTTTGGGGGATGCAAAGACTGATAACATGGGTCATACATAATGGGATGGGTTCTACAGTTCTCTGTGCATGATTGCTCTAGATATTTCACCAAATTGGATTAAATACTTGAAGTTTTTGTCTTATTTGCAAATTTGTTTTATTTGCAGATCATCTTGAATTTCAGCAGCAAAGATAGTCTGTGACCTTACAGACACTCAACTGACATTTTGTTTAGTACCCATCTAAATGCACGTGCCTTTCTGAACTTTCAACATTTCAACACAATTTGTGTCAATCAAAAATAGTGGCAAAACTATTTATATAATTTTGAAGACTGAACTTTCTAAAAAAAAAATACCAAATTAAATGAAACTGTTTTGATCTAATACTTCATTGTAGTCTGTCAGTAACGATTTTTTTTTCTTTCATTTCTTTTTTCTATTGATGTCTTGTTCTTTTCTAATTGCAAAGAATCAAAAGGCCATTCAGTAGTGATATCAAGTAAACAGAATTATTTTGTTTAAATATGGTCATATTATTAATCACACCAGGGATAACTTTTTACAATATGCTTTGAATTACAGGTCACCATAATAAATAACAGCTTTTCTGATATTTATTTTGAATGGGAGTTCAGAATTATAAATGGCATTTATCAAAATCTGATTAAATAAAACTAGACAAAAATCTCTTTTCATTTGTCTTTCGTCACGATTAAAATGCCTTGTGTCTGGATCATTCAGCCCATTTCAGAAAAAAGTCTCTGCAGTGACAATACAGTGTTTCCACATACCTTATACATATGTTTGTATGTAAATAATATTAATTTACATGGGTAGTTAATTGGTATAGGTATCAGCAAATATTTTTATGCATTTTAAATTTAAATATATATAGAGAAAGTTTGCCTACACTTGAATAGATGACTGCTGTATTTCTTTCTGAATAATTATTCTCTCAGTTTACTCATTTTTCTCCCAGCTTTTGCTTTCACAACTCTTCTTTTGGCAGCAGACTCACAATTTCTGTATACCAAATGAGAGTGCAGAGCCTTCTTTGAAGGGTGATGATTTCAAGAAGTCTTAGTTACTTTTTGTATTATTCTTGTCTTTGGCTCTCTGATCCTTCTGTCAAAAAACAGAGTGAAAAACTGCCCAAGTAGTGCCATCATTTCACGTAATGAAGAAATAATGTTCTCAAGCAACAGTCCAGAATATCAATGCTTTCTGCAACCTTCTGGACAATCTTTGATCCATTAAGCATCAAATTGAAAGTTTTGTAATTGTGTTTTCTACCATCAAAAGAACAGAACTAATATGAGAATGAGAGAAAAACCACTGGCACATTTGAAGTAAATTAAAAAAAAAAAAAAAAAAAAAAGCAGAGTGCAGCCCTGTCTACATCAGATTTAATAAAAACTTGTTTAATATATTCCATTAAAACAGAACAAAGCCTTTTATACATGTTGGTTGACTGTAACCTCAGCACTATTAAAATAGATTTTTTTTTCAAGTGTATGGAATTTCTGACAGTCAAATTGGCTGCTGTAATTAATGTAAAAGCATATGAGGTCACTATGAAGAATTTCTGTTACAGTTTAAGTTCAACAGAAGTTAGATACTTGTGTTTCAAGATCTGTTTGAAGTGGAAATGAAAGTATGTAAAGAACTGTAACAATTCTATGATTCTAAGATAAAAATGGAAATATGTTTCAGTGTGTGTAGTTTCACCCCGATTGGCAGCTGAACTCCACCATACCGCTCTCTCACTCCCCCACCTCAAAGGAAGAGGGGGAGAAAATACAATGGGATACAGGTTATATTAATCTCCCTAATACAAATTAGGTTATATTAATCTCCCTAATACAAATTAGGGAGATTAATATAATTTGTCTACATCTACTACTAACAGACTAGAGCAGTGAAAAACTAAAAGCAAGCTAAAAAGACTTTCCCCCCCATTCACACTCTTCTACCCCCTCCGCCTGATGGGCTATGGGGAATGAGGGTTGCCATCAGTCCATATCACTTAATCTCTACCACGCCTTCATTTTCACTCTCTGCCTCTTCACTTCACTGCTCCGCGTCCCTCCACATGTCCCTTTTGGAGCTGGCTGGAGCTGGGTCTGATCTGACATGGGGCAGCTTCAAGGCACTTCTCACAGAGGCCACCTCTGCTGCCCCCTGCTACCAAACCTGTGACATATAAACCCCATAATAAACCCCAAACGTGTTATCCTTGGCATCGCAGATGAAAAAGATGTGAAAGTAATAACATGTTCTTCTTAGAAAAAAACATCTTCAGTTTTACATTAATATATCCAAGTTTGATCTTATGATTTTCCATTAACCTTGTCCAAAGCTGTATTTCTCCACATAGTATCACAATTAATTAAATAAGGGAAATCAGCTTCTTTCCAACTGTGACATTCTCAGGGGCAGTAGCAAATATTCTTATAAACAGGATTAAAGTTTTGTGTCTGAAACAAACTACAGTGCAAGTTTGCAGTGACTTTTTTTTTTCAAATATATGTGGGTAACTCTAATGATTAAAATCAGATGTTTGTACATCATCTTAAAAGTATAGTATCAATCTTAAAACAAATTATACGTTTTAAATTTAACAATTATGCTTCAAGAATCTTTGTTTTATGTCTTTTATATATATTAAAAAAAAGTTTTCTATACTGTGCCATTCTGTTCTAGACTTGACAAGCTTAACATCAACCACTGGCTTGAGAATAACATACTTTTTAATGGTTGTGTAGTCAAGAAAGAATGTCAGCTTAACGGGCACTTAAAAATGCATATACATTTAGTGTAGCTCATGTGCTTAAGGCACCATCAAACTAAATTGCTAGTGCGGCATTTTGTAAGAGAGGAAATATAGCAGACCAATATCTTAATCAATCTGTACTGTACAAAGTAGTTAAAAGGTATCTTTGTAATAAGGTAAGAAGTCATTCCTGTTGCTGTTTTAAAATCAAATACCAAACAGGATCACTAAAACCGCTTCCTTGAATGATTGTTCATAATTGTATTTCACAGAGGTAAAGGCCCACTGAAGAATACATCAGATGTGATTAATGCAGCCAAGAAGATTGCAGAGGCAGGATCAAGGATGGACAAATTGGCACGGGCGGTAGCTGATCAGGTAATAACAAAAACAAGCAAACAAGCATGAATATAATTTCTATCAATGAGTTGCATTTTTCAGGATAGGGGTATCTTCTGTAGCAATTAGCTTGATTTTTGCAGTTCAGAAAAGTCATAAATAAATCTTAAAACCTCAGAAATTCCTGAGTTGTTCCACAACCTCACTTTCTGGACTGGGGAGACTATTATAATTAGATTAATATATTTGCTGGCATGAAAGCGGTAGACTTAGACACTCTGTTGCCCTTGCCATATGCCTAGGACTTCTTATATTGTTTCAGTTCTTTCTTCCAGCAGTTCCTTGCTATTGCACTTTTCTTTCTCAGGATATGCTGACTCCCTGTCTTCAATTTGCATACCCCTTGCAGGGTATTGTGTTCTTCATCTTACAGAGCCCTGCTCTATGCTCTAGGATCTGTGTCCACAGTCCCAATAACAAATTCATTTCATACCTATACAAATAAATTTGCTATATTCAGACCTTTTCTTTCAGATTGGATTATCTATTATTTATTATCTATTGGATAGCAAGAGAAAGCATCGTATAAAAGTCAAGAGCCAAATTTCATATCCGGGTGTTTTGTTCCAGGTACCTAATTTTAGATTTATGCAAATTAAAGTTGACAATTTGTTCCCTTTGAAAAAATAAAAAATAAATCTCTTTTCTCTAACAATCCACTGGAATACTCTTTAGTAAGCATGAGAGAGTATAGGGAAATGAAGTAAATAAAAAATTGGGATTTATTTGGGTTAAGAACTTTTATTTGTTCAACTAGTTCTGATTTCCTTCATCTTTCATTTTGCATGTTCACCAAATGCTAATTTAAATGTCTGATTTGCTGGCATACATTGAGCAAATGAGCCTTGGGCAACAAAATCTGTAATCCTTGTGCATCTAGTGATCTAGAACAAAAAAGAAGGTGAGTCGGTGATGATAACATTGTAAAAACTCATGTGAAAACCTCATAGTACCACCTAACTATGAGTATGGGTGCCTCGCTTCAGATACTCTTTGTAGAAACATTTCTATAAATACTTTTTATGCAGCTTTTGAAGGAGTGAGATCTTCTATCACTAATAGTAAAATATTTTACAATACTTTCTTTGTAGAGTTTTTCTCTTATATACGTATTGGCGTTATTTGTCATCTTCCTACCGTTTCTTTTCACTGTCATCAGCAGAAACCTTGCTGGAAGTGGGAAGTATAACTTCCTTGCCTATAGTCTTTCTCTTCAAAATAAGTATTTATTTTTTGTCGTCAAGGAGGCATGCAATATCATGTAACACATCCTGCTAGGGAACATGATCCAGAGTGGCAAGAAAGAAACCTGAATCTGCACGTTTTTCCATAATCTTAGAAAGCTTGTATTTGGGGTTTTCATCCCATTCCCATCCGTCAGATGTAGCAACTGTGTATTTTAGTGTAAGAATGAGAAATCCATCTGTCAGCTGATGAAATCCCCAATCTACAATATCTGCAAAGGTGGAATATTTTCAAGAAACCTGAGGTAAAATAAACAACATGCTGTGCTTAGAGTGTATGGGCTTGAGTCACATTTTAAATTTCAGACAATTGTAACGTACACACTTTAATAATAAACAGTAAAATCACCATGAGAATGAAGTGTTTGTTTTAATGCTTGCAGTTTAATGATATTTTCCAGAACTTTGGAGATGCTCGTGCAATATAAGCTATTTATGGACAGTTGCATTTTTAATTACTGTTCCAATGAGAGAGATCTTACAGTTTCATTTGCTCCAAGGTACTTGTATTTAAAGCCTTGTCAGCTCTCTAGAGGTATTACTTTAAAGTTCATTTCTTTCAGTTCATAGACTTCAAGAGTAGGGTAAATATTTCTGTATTAAATTGCTGCCAGTAGGGAGAAGAGGTCTCTCAGGGATTCATACTTTAAAGATACGGCAACTGTATGAGAAAGAGAGGCATTATAGCATTGTCGCAAGTATGGAGCAGATTCATTTTAACTGCCACAGTGAACCGCCAGCTTTATATATTGTTAGTTTTAAAGGGAGAGGAAAAAGCAAGTGACTGCTTTCAGGACAGTAAATTATACTATATGCAACTATTTCAACTATTTCACCTCAAACTCGTTCCATGCTGGCATTAGGTATTGGGGATAGAACAGTCATCTCAAGTCAAAACTTGTGATGCTTTTGACCCATATGTGTTTAATTCTATCAAGTTTTGTTTAAGTGCTGTGATAATATTTCACCCTACACATGAAAAACTGAGTATAAACTTTTTAAGATGCTAAAAAATGCATTTGGAAGTCCCTAAATCTTTGATTTCCAAGCAATACATTCAAAGATCATTGGCAGTCAGACTTTATTAGATAGCCCGGATAAGTATATTTTAGACATGCTGTTACCAGTGGGCCCTTTTAGCTCTTTCTAATCAGAGTGAATTACTAGGGTCTGTTCTCTAGGGCAACACTAAGAATATTAATTATAAGAGTGTTGTTTATTAAACTGTTGATATTGTGGGGGATGATGCCGTTTCTATTAAGTGTCCCAAAGACCATGAATAAATTACACTTGAGCCTTTTCTAGTTGTATTTGTTATGAAACCTTCATTAAGTCTACTGTGTTTGACCTAATGTAATTTGTATTAACACATGATTGATAGCACACGGCATTCAAAATGGTACAGGACTGTAAATAGCTTTCCACCTAGTATGAAAAGCTATCCCATAGACATGCTTAGAGCCCAACTTATCTCATTGTATTCTTAAGAAGGGCTGCAAGACTGATGGTATCTCCAGAGACACTGTGTAATATCTCACTTATAGTTTAGTAAATTGTTTCCCTCTGGCACAGACTAAGGTATTTAGGCATTAACAATAAGCTTGCCAAATCTGTCGATATTGAAACCAGGCAGGCTCGCATCTGCCTCGAGTACTTAATGTGTCAGTAAGGGCCCTGGCTTCTGCAAAGTCTGAAGCAGAGCTGTTTCCTCTGAAAGTCTGCGCAAATGCCAGAGAAGCTGGCATGACAGTCAGCAGTTGGCAATAGAGTGGATGTAATTAATTGGAAATGGTCCCTATTGCATCTTAACTATGGTACCTAGCAGGCACCCTGATACCTGGAGTTTCAGATCAAATATAGTCTTTTGCCTACTCAACAGATTCCTCTGCTCTGTACAAACTGATATCCTCAAAATTGAACCTCCCCACAAAACATAGCAATCATGTTAGTTCCTTTGTCTTTCATTAGTGGCTGACTGAAAGGTTTTCCTTTTTACAAAAACCTTATGGAGCATCTTCAGGTTACAATTCATAAGCTTGACTTTAATGAAAGGTAGCTTAATTTTTGTGTTTCAGCAAGTTATCTTTGAGAAAGACAAAGAGAAATGGGCCACCTACTATTATATATGTATTGTCACTATCTCCTCTGATTACCTCTCTATAATAAGCATATAAACTCAGCTACATTTAATCAAATATTTCTTTTGTCTGCAGTGCCCTGACTCAGCCTGCAAACAGGATCTGCTAGCCTACCTACAGCGCATTGCCCTCTACTGCCACCAACTTAATATCTGCAGCAAAGTGAAGGCAGAAGTTCAAAACCTGGGAGGAGAACTTATTGTATCAGGGGTAAGCTGGTATTTGTATTTAGCCATTTATGTTTCCCATTGCAGTACTTAAAATGGAGCATTTTTGATGACAGTAATGTATATAACAAAAATACAGTGATTCATGAATAGTCGTTTTAAAATTTTATCACCATTATTCCAGACCTTACAATAATTTGCGTAAACCAATTGGTTTTTCCAATTACCCTTTGTTTATAGAAACTTTGTAAAATCTTCATTCTTCCAAAAGGAAAGTAATTTCATAGCCTAGTAAGTCATTGCCAAGCTGTGAATATTATAATTATTTGGAGCTTTTGTATATTTGCTCATAATAAATCTTCTTTCCTTTGTTACTACTGGTAATTTCCTTCCTCTGTGCAGAAGCTAGCTTTGTATGAAGTACATATTGTTAAGATGGTGATGACTAATGGGATTTCATTCACTCAGGTTCCAATGCACACTAGGTTTAGCAAAAACTCTTGGAAGGCCAGCAACACATTTTAATTTTTGATGCACGTGCTGTTTTCAAATACAGTTGCCCAGGCCGATGATTACATACCTTCTCCCATTCTGTTATTTATTTCCAATGAATACTTGAAACATTTTACTTACAATCATTTTTAGAAATAAAGTCAGTAAGATGCAGCAGAGCTCGTATAAATAATGAGTTTTCTGTGTTTTTGAAACTATTTTTTCTTTCCTTCTCCTAATGCTGTACTCTGTACTTCTGAGATATTAATAGAACCAAGTAGTAGCCATTAATTCTCTTCAAAAAAAGATTAAAAAAATAATTATTATTGGTTTGTTCATTTAACTAATCACCCTAGTATTAGCCCCATGATACCTTTGCTATCTTCAAGCTCAAATACAGACCATATGTATGTAAATGTATAATATGTTCCACTCTCCTGAGTGTGTTTTTAAAATGGTGGTGGTTTGTGATACCCAACATACTCAAGACAAGTTTGTTTTCAAAAGCTGTTTTGAAAAAGCACCCTTTAATTGTTTAAGCCCAATCAAGTACGAAGATTGTTAGGACAACCTGTGTCCATCATTTCATCCATAAGATTCCCCAGTGAAATCACTGGCCTTCCTCAAACATATCAGAAGTCAGAACAAATATTCTCAACTATATAACATTATGATTTTTTTTGCTAAGCACTGTGGAAGGTCTTAAACATTTGCCAGGCTTTCTTGGATCCACCATTCTGAAAAGGAGCTGCTTAAATGTTCCTGTGTCTGTCCTGCAATTGGTCTTCACTTCTTGACGTACGTACTTATGTAATTTTAATACCTCAATCTTCCCACAGCAATGGAAAATCCTCTTCCATTTCCCTGGAATTAATGGAGTGATCTGTCCTTATATCACTGGCAGCTATGCTACATAGTAAACGCTATGATCTTTTCTTACCTACTGCCATCTGGGTCGAGCTTATCATACCCATTAAATTTTCATATTCATCTACAGTTATCTGAATCAGTGCTTCTACCAGCTTGGCTTTTGTGGTTGTGTGTGTTTCTTTTTTGAGTCTCTTTATTCAGTGTATGTGGAAGCTGAATAAGCCATTGTGAATCTCTAGCATCTATTCGTTATTGGAACATCACCATCCGTTGTGAAATTTAAGTGGCCGAACCGCTTGACTTCATTTCCAGTCTGGCATTGTTAGCATCTGCTGCTTACCAGGCTTCATCACCATTGTGTTTCTGTTTGGTTGGGTTTTTACACTCAGTTGCAGACAAGGCAAAACTAGCTTCAACCACAAATTATTTGAGTCTCTTCCAAAGACTCAGTAATGTTGACATACATAAACGTTTAAGATGGCCCGGTTTGCTTCTTCTCCTGTTGCTCTGAACAGGAGACGATGTAGAGAGTTTGATACTGTGCATCCCTTTTTGACAATGTTATCTTGTTATCTGCAATAACATAGTTAGTACAGTGCTTTCCTGAGAGTGTTTTCCAAGCTGTTTATCTTCAAGGTGCTGGCTACTGTATGCTCCTTCGCTATCCAGATATCTGGTATCCAAGTGCACATCTACATCTGCTTGTCTACTTGCCGCTTCTGCTTCCATCTTCTTCTTCATTTTCTCTTGGATAGCCAATTACAAATAAACAGTATTTTATTTGCATTTAAATGAAATACCATTATTTGGCAACTTGCATACAGTACAGTGCTAGAAGTACAATAGAAATCCAGAGTTAAACTTCCTTTAAAACTATGACTATTGAAGTAAGTTTATGTGAATGCACTATATTTAAAAGTATTTTGATGTAAATATCAAGAACCAGGGTGATTATTACCATACAGTAATTTATTACTGCATTTACAAAGAATCACAATAAAATTCAGATTGATCCTGAAGATGAGTTGTGATTCAGAACGATTATGAAGACTATAATCTCTGCTTGAATTTTTGCATTATTAAGAGTATTAATCAGTATTTATAAATGGAAACAATGCATTCATATGCATGTATAAATGTATGTATGGGCACATGTATATTTATGTAAAAAGGAAAGAGGTATAAAACCAATTAAAACCTAAATTACAGGTGTAAGACACCCCACAGCTTTTTTAGTTTTAATCTGTCAGGGGAAAACATATTGCAACAACTTCAAACACGCCATGTTTATAATGTATAATGTGCTATATATCTTTTGGTGACACCTTTTCTTTTTTTTTTCCCCTTCCCCTTCCCCTTCCCCTTCCCCTTCCCCTTCCCCTTCCCCTTCCCCTTCCCCTTCCCCTTCCCCTTCCCCTTCCCCTTCCCCTTTTTTCTTTTTTCTTTTTTCTTTTTTCTTTTTTCTTTTTTCTTTTTCTGTAGTTCTGTATGGTTTATCTCTGGTAATAATCATACAGCTGATCTGCTTTGCTTTTTCCTCTGTAGACTGTTATGAGACTAGCATAGCATATACAGCATATGAAAGGGCTCATCATAGACTTTGCTGCAAATAGAAGAACAGGTCAAAAAGTAAGCAAGTGTCAAACTTCTGAAGTGGAAATTATTTCAGTAACGGAAATAACCCACTGTTGCATTTTCTGCTTTCCTTTTCCCGTTCCTTTTCTCCCAGTTCTTTCTCTCCTTTGATCTTTCCCTTCAAATTCCCTTCATGCACTTAGCAAACTTATTTTCCCCAGATAACTTATGTCAATGGAGAGTTAGCATAAATCAGCATAACCTCCTTAATGTCAATAGTGGAAAGTCAATTTATACTATGTGTTGATTTGGCCCTTTATGTTGCAAGGTGAAAATCTTAAGTACTGATTCCAATTCAGTATTGAAAAATAAAATAAAATAAAATAAAATAAAATAAAATAAAATAAAATAAAATAAAATAAAATAAAATAAAATAAAATATGTAATATCTGTTCTTCAGTGCGAAACCTTGTAAGCTGGAAGACTATGGAGAATAAAGTAAAGAAAATGGAGAAGCAGAAGCTTGATAAACACAAAAATAAATTAATATTTTAAAATTAAAAAGATTTTAAAAATCTCTTTAGGCGTTATCTTTGTTCCTGGTAAAAGTCTCTTTGACCTTAGTCCATAAACAGATACATGTTTCTGTAATTTTATATTTGAATATTCAATTTCTAATTCCCTCTAACAATAAACCACCTATGTTAATATAATCACGAACTAAAATCACATCAAATTTTGTTTGTTTGTTTGTTTGTTTGTTTTTGCTTCAGTTTATTTAATGCAGTGTATATTTGCTTTATAATCAGTTGCACCATTGTATTGGAATGATTTCTCTGAGGTGCTGAGCATATGCTGCTCTCAATAAAATAAACGCTACTTACATATCCTTAGTTTATGCTAATAGATACCCTTTTATGGTAGTTATTTTTTTTGAATAGAGTTCGTTTGAACCATGATGTTTGCATTTGGATGAAGAATCAGATTTCTAACTCTAGGGCTGCTTTATGCTTAGAATTCCTGTCTGACACTCATTAACTAGACCATTACAATAAAATATCTATATATTCATTTCTTACCATAGAATAAATATCCAGTTACCTCTTTACTGCTGCTCTGCCGCTGATCAGTTCATTTACCTACTATCCTAATACTATTTAGGGTAAGAGCTTGCTTTTTTTTTTTTTTTTTTTTTTTTTTTTAATTCTTATTTATGTTAGTAGCTTTACTTCTAACAGGATTATTCTGAACAAAATCTAAGAAAATCACCTAACATTACCTCCTACAATTTTCAGTTTTGATTTAGAACTCTACAGACATAATCAGCCCTGTTATTGGAAAATTTGCCCGTAGAATCCTAAACTCCTAAGCCAGATAGAAATGCAGTGTCATACAGAGTAACAGCCATGTACCTTTGAATACAGTCCAAAAATACTGAATCAATAGCCATGGCATACTTTAAACTCATACTTTACTTGTGTCCAATTTCCAATTATTTTCAAGAGCCAATTAATATTAGCATAACAGGCTCATCTATGATGCTAAGGGACAGATTCTTAAAAGATTTGAAGATACAAGACAGGTCTGCTAAGGTTGTGACTTCATCTAGGAGATCTGTTTGGTGACTTTGGGGTAATAAGAAAGATAAAAATGCTAGAACTACCCCAATAAGTTTTTTTTAGGTGGCACAGGTTGGTGTATGAGGATGGGACAGTACGAAAATTCTCAGATGATCTGGGAGGGTGAATACATGAAAATATTAACACATTAGAAAATGCTAAATAATTGTCTCTACACTTATTCTTGATTGGTGATGAAAGTGAGGTAACTGGAAATAGGTAGTTCTCATCAAATTTAAAAAAGAAAAAAAGAAAAAAAAAAGTTATTTTAACAGTGTGCATTGGGAATTACTACAGATGAGCTGGTGGATAGGTTGCTTATCAATTCTGCCTATCACTCCTAAATCTAGTAATATGAAATCACTTAAATGGCATCCGTTTCTTTCATTTAAGTCTGAATTTCCCTTAACTACCCCGTGCTGTTGTTATGCAGAGGGACTGTGAAGTATCAAGTTGCTGCTTATGAACTGCATAGACTCATAGAAAAGTCAGGTAACTTGAATTCACCTATTAAAAGTAAATAACACCATCCCTCATTGAATTTAGAGTAAGAGCCTGTGAATAAGTAGTTACTTAAGAGCAACTGACATGGTATTTCATTTCATTGTATTGGAAGGCCTTTCTGGTTTTGTTTTTAATTTTAATTTAATTTAGTTTAATTTTATTTTATTTTAATTTATTTTATTTTATTTATCTTTGTTTTTAAGTAATTAATCAGAGAGAATCTTTGCATTTAAAATGTACAAGATTATAGAAAAAAATGTGGTTGTCACATTTGGTAAATAAAGTAATTTAATGCTTCCTGAATCAGGTAAGAATTGAGCTTTTATGTAAAAGAAAGTTTGCTGAAGGGTGAGTTGGTAAATTGCCAAAACTGTGAGGTTCCTTTTCTTTGAGATTCTCAGGAACACAAAAAAGTTATTTCTGTTGTTTAGCTAGCAACAAAATAGGTCTTACTTGAGTTGTAACAGAATGCTACATGAAGTAAAATCACAGACACAACCTGACAGACAGGACTGTTTATATGTTTCTGGCCTGGGCTGCTTGCACTGGCAGAGTGTCAGTGTTTTCAATAGAAAACATGTAAGCTAAGGCATATAGGTTTTCAAAAAAACTGTGTGTTGAAAGGGAACACATATATGACCAACATTTTAAACTATACTTTTCCTAGCAGCACTTAAAGATTAATAGATGTCACTATAGAAATTTTATCTCCTCCCCTCCCCTCTCCTCCTTGCCTCCTGTTGCTTTTCACTTTTATGCATTGCTTCATCCACAAGACTGTAGTAAGAAGTTAGAATGACAAAAAAATGAATTAGCAATCATGAATGGTGTTACCTGCAACAGTGGTTTCCTATAAATTCACAAAAAAAAAAATAATTTTACTCTCAGTATTCAGAAAGTTGATTATTTAACATGGAAGCACATCAGAAACTACTTGTGTGTATATACATAAAATCACATAAAAATAAGCATAGACTCATGCTGTGAAAATAGTTATGTGAGATGGAATGGGAAGAGATTTGTTCAGGAGGCGTTGGTGGAAAGGAGTTCTGTACTGAGTCCTGGAATGGGGACATTGGGTAAAGGAAATAACTTAGAGGTAACAAGGAAATAAGCCAGGAAACCTGAACTAGGTGATACAAAAAGATCAAGGCAAGAAAAGACAAACAACAAGTAAGTAGGAATATGGAATCAAGGAATTGCAGTGGGGGGAAAGGACTGATGTAAAGTTAGGACAATAAAACTCGCTAGGTTTCTACAGTAATCTCTATTCTCCTATTACTCCTAGTAGAACAACCAAGGACAGAAAATAAAATCCTAGCATACTTATTCCGTCTCTGAAGGTACCATTGTAAAAGAATAGCTTCCAGGACAGGTGTGCTGGGTCTAGATGGGGAAAATGAAGGACCTTGATGTACATTGTGTTTTGGGCTGTAGCTCATGTCATCTTCTTTGCAAGAAATGAAAGTGAAAAATACGGGAAGATGTCTCAGCTGTACTTTTTGGGATAAATACATATATTTAAGTAACCTCTACATGTGTGTTTGAATGTTTGCATATTTAGTGATGAGAAGGTAAAATAAAACCATAGCAAGTGTACCCTGTTCCAAAATACTTTGCTGTATGAAACATTTCAGCAATATGAATGGTTTGATTAACCTTTATTTTGAACATATTTTTTGAGTTTTTCTATTTGTGACCAATACAGGAGTCTCCAACCCATGCTGGCAACAGGCTGTATCCCTCAATGCACTGTCCAAGAAAGGGACCACATGATGATTTGGTAACATAAAAAAAAATTATCATCCCGACATTGAGTCAATTTACTACCCCTAAAGGACAAAGACATCAGTGAGTTATGCTGGTTAAGCAAAATGAATGCTGATAAAATACCTCATGGTCATATATTCACTATATATGATGTATTTTATGGAAACACTGTATTAGGAGTTTCTGAAAGTTGAAACAGTGAAGAATTCTTAATTATCCTCTGCAGCTCAAAGATGAATAGGAAAAAGAGATCATAAATAGATTTATATATTGACTTTAAATCCAGCTAACAATACCTCTTCCAAATATGTAACAATAACGAAGGTTTAGTTCCTTAGATGAAGCTTGCCTGCTGCTTCTCAGTAAAAGTAGCACGGCCCAGAGAATTTGTGCAAATGCTGTCTTTGGAGGTTTTCAATCCCCAGGTCGACTATGCAACAGCTGAGATGAACTCATGTTGCCAATCAACTCATTTCAATTGGGAAGTTGTGTAAGAGATCTCCAGAGGTCTCCCTCAAGTGAAATTTGTATGGTATTGGGATTCAGCTAAGAGGGAGATCCCATAGGATCTTATTTATATCTTTGAGTTTACATGGTTTTGCCTTTATAAGTGTTGCTGGATTGTAGAGTTGGATAAACCCTGAGTTTTTAGCATCTGGTGGATCATAGGTATGATCCACATACATAATAGCAGAAAAGACTTTCGAAGGACAATTTTCTTATTTCATATTAGTATTGTCATTATTTCTTCAAAGCAGCTATGTAATGATGGCTTGGTGGTGGGCTGAGTGTATGGAAAGGAAAGGTATAATGTAAGAAAAAGTAGATGAATGCAGCTTAACACATCTGAAAAACTGAAGAAGAAAATATACTTAAGAAACAATCTCAGTTCTTTTGAAGATACAGTTTTTTGAAACAAGACTTTGCAGAAACATATGCAGTAAGAGAAAATACCTGATTGTATATAAATGCACATGCATACACACATACACATAAATATGAAACAATATATCCTGCATAAACAGAAAGATGTTATCTACAAGTTAATTTGTGAACCAAAATCACACTCCACTTGTTTTTATTAGAATATATTCATGGACACAAGAAATATACACACTCTTTATATGTCTACATTTAGAAGGTTAAGATTTTGACAGGTCAGACTTTTATCCTTATTAAGAAGCATTTTAGCTACAGGGAACATGTTCTTGTGCTTTATCAGGTAACAAATATTCATGAATTTCTGAAGATTACATTTACTGAAATTCCTCATTAGAAGAGTTCTCTGTAAAGAAAAGCATACCAAATAACATTAAGCTATTTAATTCCTTGAGAACAAAGCAAAATATTAAAAATTCATTCAAGATTAAGGCCTGAAACAAATTTGATTATAGAAAGAGATTTTAGATTTGACAGAAATACTAATGTATATACTTCGTTACATGCTGTATTTATTTTAAAAATAGTAACTACTCTAAAATCCAAAGCTCATCTGCTATTGCAACATATATGGCTTCAGTCCAGCTAGTTTCTCTATTCCAGGTCATGTTAAATGATAAGGGAAGTAACTGGGAATATGAGGAAATTGGCTTTCTGATGCAAACTGCACCAGCCCTGCACCAGCCCTAGAGACCACTGTAAAATTCCCTAAGGTATGGTCCTGAAGGACTATGCCTATAAAAATTGCTATAAGGAAAGACTTCTTTGGGATCTCACATTCCTTTCCTTTTCTGTCTTACTTCCTTTAAAGGAGGTGGTTTGAACAAGTTTCACCATTTTGTATTAAATAAGAATCCTTTCCTCCATGGCATTTGCAGTTGGCTTCCATAGTTCAGAATACAGATTTGCTAATAAGTATACACCGTGGCTTTAAATAAGAATTAGTTTTGTTTTGTTTGTTTGTTCGTTTGTTTTCACATGGGAATTTAGATACCAAAAATTTAACACACAATAGGAAATTTTGGACTCTTTTTCTTTTGCAGAAGTACATCTTTTAGTTCTCACAATGATTTCACTTCCTCATTTGAATAGTGGTGAGACTTAATCTCACTTTTAAAGTACTATCAGATGATGCTTTTGCAGATATTAAAAGAACAACAACTTCAGTTCAGACTTATCGGTTTCCTTCACTTTAATTATAGTTCTTGACAACCTGAGTTGCAATGAGTAACACACACATAGAAACACTCTCAGACAAGAAGACATAACCTCAAGGGAAAACATCAACAGGTTTTCCCAGCCTGAGTGGAATTAATTTAAAATACTGAACAAAACAGCTTATAACAAAGGACTTAATAAAACTCATGATAGGGACGTATTTCCATTAAATGCAGGAGGTCATAATAACCTTTAGGAAGGGATCAGACTGGGATAGGAAGGCTAACAGTTGCCTTGTATCTTTTACCTCTGAAATGCTTCTTCCACACTTTGAACATACTATTTTTGCTATTATTATTTATGAACCTTATAGAAGAAAAGGAAAAAATGTCTGTTCTCACATCACATCATTAATCTTAATTAACTGATAAGCAGCTTCATCAACAAAGAAGTTTTATTTTTTATAATGTGTTCAAAACATTGATATGGAGTCAAAGTGAAAAACTGACTAGCATTTTTTTCTAGTATTTTATTTTATTATTTTTTTTCTTATTTTACCTAATACATCATCAAAAAAATTTATGAACTAGGCTACTAGGTAACTAGTAGTATTATCAGAAAATGAGGAAAAGCATACAGGTTTTTTGTCCTAAATCTCATCAAAGACCAAATTAGAATTCTATAAAACTGAGTTAGAGTATCAATTTCTGATCCAAAATCCTGCAGAAACATTATCATCATTTTTCATATCAGCATTGCCAATGTCAAAAAAAACGTTATGGTACAGTTTTATTGAGTCAGATGGGATGTTATACGTTTTACCATTCCTTGGCTATGACAGGTAATGAGCAAGTAAGGTTTAGCTATTGACCCATCAAATTGATCCACTATAGCAACAGGATGTCTTTGGGTCACATGCGTGTCTGTGTTAGGGTCTCAAACTTTTATGGTATGTGTCAGCTTGACATTTTGGTATGCCCTTTTTAACCTACATCCCTTTTTTACCTACATCCATTTTTACCTTCTGTAGGTAAAATGTCTTTACCTAGGTCTTTATCCATAGAACATGGAACGCATTTGAGCATTTGGTAATCTTCTTAGTTTTTCATAAACTTGCTGTATTCAAACTTCATACACGGCATCCACTGGTACCTTAATGGTTCCTGTCTATTCCTAATCATCTGTTCATCATTTAAGCAAGAAATAAAGTGCTTTGTCTTTTTGTCCAACAAATCTTTGATGTCAAACTGAGCATGGACCCATTTTTTTCTCCTTGATTGCTAGTGCCTGGGTGAAAGTAATCAAATCAATGACCTGACGTGTGTTTACATAACTTTCTTATGCAGTTAGGCTTCTCTTAAGACAAAAAATAAATAAATAAAAATCAAAGTCTTCATTTACTATCTCTTTGCGTTCATTTAATTAATCTTAGTATATTCCTTGGAACAGCTGGAAGATTTCCTTCCTTCCTTGCATGTATATACATTTTTAAAATGTTTTCAGTTAGGTATATTCTTCCTCTGCTTTTGTTCACTGTTTAGGCAAGCAATGCATTCTAATGTATGTTCACAAATCAGTCTTATCTTTTTTGCTCTTCCCTTAATTTTCTTGTTATCGACTACAGTTATTATACTAATTAGGCCAAAACAAAATTTCATATGTAAGCAGTGCTAGCCCAAAATTCCATCTTGGATATTATCTGCTACCTAGTCTATTGAACTGTTTTCTCATTATCATGATCAAATCTACATTTCTTGTGTTGTTACTGGAAATTATCCTTCTCCATCCTCAGTCTTCCAGAAGTTAATTGTGCTACATCCATATGTTTCTATTTCAATAAAAGACAACTTATTTCTCTTTGGGAGCTCTCAGAACTGCTACTACAAATGTAATATTTTTCATATTTAAGGACATACCCTGTGAACATCCTTCTCTTAATCAAAATGACCAAGCTTTGTTAGAGGTTTCTTGTGGCCTGGTAGTCACAGGAGTTCAAAATATATTCCTACTTTATTTGGCAAAAACAACTGTGGTGCAATAGTCAGGTCATAAAATACCAAAACTGTGAATTAACTAAATTCTACATGGTACATATTACTGTAAAAGGCTTTAAAAGTTCAAATCTTCTTTTCTCTTTGGCAGACTAATAGAAATGCATGTCGAAAATGGGAAAGTAAACGATATAGTAGAAAGCCGTTTGAGCAGGTCATGCTGTTTAGAATGGCATATCATAATCTATTCCTTTATAAAAAGGGCATCAGAGGTGTCCCCTCTATCTTCATAGACAAATGGCTTGAAATCAAGACCATGTAACAAGAAATCAGTTAGACATATGTTTAATTCGATTCTGAACTGATTTTCACAGCACTATCATCACTTTGCATTACTCAGCTACAGCTTAGTTTTGCATTGTGTTTCTGAGGTTATTTATCATCTCTAACAATCACAATAACTCTTCATTTAGTTAACTGGACTAGCCAATTGAGTTTTTACATTCACAAATACACTGCTTTAAAGTAGCTTCTACAGGTACTGCAGGACTAGACTGTGATAAAAGCTTTGAAGGTCAAGAAAAAAGAAAACACCTGACCTCTGTTAGGGGAAGTGAATAGTACCAAACATTAGTAGCACACTTTCTTTTTTTGATAGCAGGAATGGAGAGAAAAACAAAGAGCACACAAATAAAGCAAGGAGTACACATTAATCATTACTAAGACTGAAAAAATAATCATGATTAGATTACAATTTACATGATCCTTGTAGCAGCAAAAAGCCTAGGGGAAAAGGTCAATGTTAACTCTGTGTGCTTTTAATACATACTCTTTAAGAGAGATTTAAGGAGCATTCATTTTTCATCTTCCAAAAAATAGAATCTTATGCTAGCACTCTTTACTGGTACATGAATAGTTTCACTTTTTCCAAGCAGTTTTATTTAATGGAGTTAAGCCTAGCAGCATATACCTCTTTTTTTCTTCTTCTATTTTTTTTTTCTTCCAGTACACAGCTACGTTATTAAGAACATCCCAATGGATAATATAAGCAATTATGTTTACTCCCAAACCTGCTTTTCCAGAATTTGGATGATAAAAATTCCATTTACAATACATTAGAATGAATATCCCAGTTTAAGCCCTTCAGTTTCAAACAAAAATCTTCTTGGGAAGTCGTTTGAAAAAATATGCTTCAGCTTGTAAGGGTTTCATTGTCTAAAAATTTGTGGTCTTTTAAAGCATCACCTCTTTGCAATGTTATTGATATTTTCTGGAACTTTAAAGTGTGCTCTGTAAATAAATCTATGCCCAGAATTTTTATACTTCCCTCACTTGTTCTTTCAGCACAGTTTGTCAGCCCTCAATTTCAGTGTAAAAAAAAACACATAGTTCTTTCCTGACCTTCTTCAAATACTGCTGAAGGTGGCCTCCCCTCTGGCTGACTCTATTCAAGGGTGAGTCCAGAGGGCTGGATTGTGTAAAGCTTATGGAACAAATTCAGCACTGGTGGACAAGTGTAATTCCAGTTGTAGTCATTGGAATTTCTCCTGCTTGCTTCAGTGCTTTTATTTTTAGGTGCTATTTCCAAACCGTTCCTAAAATAATACTACTCTGAAGTCTATCATCCAAAATCATGTCCAATCTGACATCAATCAGCTTTTAATGGGGATAGAGCTTTCTAGCCTGTCTTTTGGTTTTCACCAAAAGGTGCCAAAACTCATCCCCTTTCCCAGTCAGCAAACCCGTTAGGGCTTGCATGCCTAGCCTGTGCTATGGGAGCAAGTGAGAGGAACCACCAGACAGCGGGGTTACTCATCGTGGAAGAGTCCCTGTTTCCTTGACCAAGCATAGCTCCTTCAGCACACGCTTTCCTCTCTCTTCACCTCTACGCTACGGCGCAGTATTTCTCTTGCTCTCTCTCTCACTATCTCTTTTCTGTATCTCTCGGAAATCAGACTGGAGTTCAGAGCACTTTCACTACCTTTTATGAGGTAGAGTGCGATGTCATAGATGGGGGCAGGGCTAGTCAACTTTCTACCCACCCACCCACCTGTGCTGAGGGAGCTACGCTTGAGACCGGAAGCGGTGACTCCTCAACGGTGAGTAACCTCCTCTCATCTCTAATTTTCTCTAAAGGTGTGTGGGTGGAGGGAAAAGATGTGAGCATGGTTTTGTTGGTTGTTTTTTATTATTAGTTTTTGTATTTTTATTACCCAGTGTGCTCACAGAATGAATTGCATGTATTGTTTTAGTCAACTATGAAGAATCATTTCCTTCCCCTTCTGAATTCCCAGAGATAATGGCATCTATAAAACAGGGATCACATTTCTCTGTGGAAGTGATCTATATATTTACTGGTGGTTAAACCAAACCTTTTATGTTGTTCATCTTGCATTGTGAAAAGGCATTCTCTGATCCCCTTGAACTCAGTTACTACATTTCCTTTTAATTGCAATAGCGCTCGGTCATAATTTTTCTAAATTACTTTGTGATTAAAGATAGATGTTGGTGTTTATATATTTATCATCCTTAACTGTTGATAATGCTAGTTTCTACAGGACAGGATTTTTATTTTCCATATTTTCTGTTACTGCTTATATTTGCTTAATCCAGAATGTTTATGAAGCTATATATTGACATTAGGCCAATTATAAGGCATGTCTTGTAGATTAAATACAATTCAGAGGTAATCTGTAAGCTGGAAATCCAACCCCAAGAGATGTAATTGAGTCTTAACCTTGGAAATTATAAATCAAAGCTTTTGATTTTTTTTTGTGTGTTATGAAATTGATATGGACAGGGTAATTGCTATCTGGATTTCTTGATGTTTTTCTTGTGTCACTATCTATACACTACTATTTTACTTTAAAGTCCTGTCTTGTTACCTGTTTCTCTTTGCCCAAAGTATTTTTGCTTCACTGTTTTAATATCCCTCAGCGTTTAAAAAAGACAAGATGGACTACGAAGATCTTCCTTTCTTGTTCTGCCTCTTGGGTATCTATTAAAGTTGTTGAGATGTCAGAGCTCAAATACTAAAGGGCAGAAGAAGGGTCATATGAAGATTTTGGCCCCTAGGGATACCACAAATCTCACTGTTCTTGTTCATTTAATGCTCTTTACCAGCTCCATGTGGGGCCTTGTCATATCACAGTGAAAGGCACTAAAAGACAGTAATGCATACTCTATAAATCAAAGGGAGTGCAATCACAGGCTTTTCAGCAGAGGTGGTCTTATAGCCTGATTGATTAAATACTTTATTTTCAGGTGACTAGGTGGCTTTGAGGAATTGGGTATAGGATGCAGAGCTTTCCATCTTCTAGTCACTGGCATGTATTGGGAATTTGTCAGTAGTGATGGATAGATAGACTCAGCGATGCTCTTTGTATGAATGCACAGGAGATCTGAATGAAATTCTGGGAAAGTCTTGTTTACAAAGCTAACAGAACTTTCACTAATGATTGTTTTCCTTCCTGTTAGAGAGAAAAATAATGACCAAGAAGATAAAAATTGGCTCCCCAACAGGTGGTAGCTTTTCTGGCTTTGAATAACATGCTCAAGGAGTGTTATTGTTACTGCTTATTCCTTTTAGTGAACCTAGCATTGAAGTCTCCAAATCTTGTTTTGCAAAGTCAAGAACTTGTCTAGCAAATGTAACTTCCCTGGCAAACTCTGATCTTTTAAGTAGAAAAGGAAAAGCAGGTTAGTCAATTTAATGTTTCATTGGGAAATCTTTATAGGAATAGGAAGTGCTGTTGTTAAAGAGGGTTTGAGGTTTGTTCTTCTCATAGGCAAATGCTTTGAGGTAAGACTTAATTTAGATCCTAAGCACGTCCTTTGCTGATGAGTTTACAAAATTGTTTTTTCATGTAATTATTCTTGCATAATGCAAGAGACTTTAATTTTTGCACAGAATTGGCAAAGCATAAGGACCAACTGAACAGGGCCCCTAATCTCACTGATATGAAAGCATATTGGTAGCACAGTGAGATAAATTCTTTTTAAAAGTGATATAAGGATTGGGAACAGGAAATCAGAATTGGTATCATTCAGTAATTAAGGTGAATTAGAGATACTGATCATCACTGGGGGGATATAATGAAACAGAGATGTCAGTGGATTACTTTAAATCCAGAGAAAATTGCTCTCTAAATTTATCTTATAAGATGAGCAAATCAGCAGTTAGTTGACTTATGTATAGGGGGGAGTTTGTAGAGGGAATTATACGCAAAATGACATAAAGTGTTGTAATAATTAACCTGGAATCTGCCTGTGCAAAATCTAGTACCAATTTTTTGTCATGCAGCCCCAGGATATGTGTTTGCCTGAGTAACTAGACAGTATGAGAATAAATAGCCTAATTTTACATTTACTGAGCTAATTCCCCTCTCAAATTATTTTACTGGCAGATATCATTTAATAAATAAATAAATAAAATGTCTAGAATACACAGGTTCCTGCATTTTCAACGTTGTCTTAAAGGTGTATTTTGTCACCTACAATGTTTCTTTTAACTTCATATTATTTACAAATGTATAGACATAAAAGTAAAATATAATCAAGCCTAATTTTCATGTGATTTCACTTAGTATATAATACGAAACCTTTTGAAAACAAATATGTGAGCAACTTGTTCCAATATATGCTAATTTAAATTTGTTAGATCTTAAGTGTTATGTAAACTTAAATCTATTTTACAGCACTATTTATTTATAAAAATAAAGATGTCTTTAAAATTGCCTAGGTTTAGGTAGCTAACAACATGATGTGTTAGTGGCTTAAATAAAAAACAGTAATTGTTAAATTTATACATTTATATTTTAGCAGGTCACTATTGAAATTACAGGCTTGTTCCTCGGTCATATTGGCAAAGGTGTGAACAATACCTTAATAATGGAGATCATATGTAGGATCAAACATCTTCTCAGTATGATTAAGCTAAGTGTAATTCCCAAATTTTTTGTATTTTACAGGCTGATTTCTCTCACAAGCTGAATTAAAACTTTGTGGGTTGGTTCTTACCTTCTTCTTCTATATGAGAAGTGAGGGAGAGCTGTGAAATGCACCATCTGTTCACAAATGGTGTCAGCTGGCAGATAGATGTTCATCACCCTGCCCTCTCTTACTGTAGTTTTAGGCTGCTTTGACTCAAAATGAATTACTTTTGGTTTAATCTTGTTTAAGCAAAAGAAGTCACAATGATAGTGCACGAGCATTCTAGAGGACTCTTCATGTTGATTTAAACTGCAATCCTCTTAAACTTTGACCTCAGCTCATTTAAATTGTCAACAAAAATGCTCAACAGCACTTTGAGTATAGGGTTTCAGAGGAATCTAGGACTGCCTTAACACTCAAGACTTTTTGTTCCTGGGACAGTTCCATCTCAAAGACATTAAGCATGATTCTGTTCAATCATAATCCTTTGAATTTTTATCCATTCCATCTGAGTGTCTCAAAGCAAACACAATAGAGTATCCTTGAGCTATAGAATTATGAATTTGAAACAGACTTGAGTCCTTCAAGACTTTGGCAATTTTCAAGACCACCTCTGTCTTACATTCTACATCTTTCATACATTACAAGAGTAATAGTGTAATGAAAAATGAGTATATTACTATTAATATATATATATTCTTATTGAATTATGGAAAGGCTTTGACTATTCTCTCTAATGTTTTGTGGAGAGTAATTCATCTAGCCAAGTGTAAATAGCAGATAGGCAAAGGCCATATATTGTTATCTACAGCTACCTAGCAGGAGAATGTAGAAGAGCCAGATTTCTCAAAGGTGCATGGTGACAGGACAAGACACAATAGAGAGAAGCCTGAACATGAGAGATTCTAGTTAGGTAGAAGGAAAAAGAGTTAACTCTGAGGGTGGTCAAACTGAAGCACAGGGTGCAGATTTCAGTCTAGAGAGGCAGGAGACTACCCATCTTTGGAAGTACTCAGAATTTGAGCAAAGTACTGAAAAATCTCATCTAATGCAACTTGCTTTGTTCAGGGTATTGGGCTAGATAACCCCCAAAAAGTTATTTTCATCATAAAGTGTTCTATGATTATATGAATATCTGCATAGTTGTATGTGAGTAATGAAAATGATTTTTTACAACTCAGAGCAAAATTCTACTCATTTTGATTTATTATTTTCTGTCATCTTTGCTTGTTCTTTCCTTGTGCACTGCAGCATCATTTAAGATTTGTCTCTGCTTTATTCTGTTTTCATTTGTTTGCAGTCTCCAACAATTCTTTCCTGTTCTTGATTATTACTGTTATTTTATTTTTCAATAATATTTAGTGTTAGCTAAAGCTAAGCACACAATGAACAAATACATTCACAAATGATGTATTTACTGTTTTACCAGGAAAAAAAAAATGTAACGAACGCTTATTTGTTCATGTTGTTTAACCATTGATTAAATTGCTCAGACAAATAGAACAGTTAATTCAAATACATTATTCACAATTAAAATGTCAGAATTTCCTCTACAAATAATTTGCCATATATTATTAAGTCCGTTCTTTCAGTGCTAGGGCTTTTCCTAAAAGCTGAAATGTGTCTCTTGAAAAACACTTCAATTTTGTTTCTTATTTTGTTGTATACTGTTGTTAAAGTTGTAAAAAGTGCTCAGGGAATCAAAGAAAGAAATGTTTCCATTCACTGAGTTGAGCCACGTTTCCTCAACTCCAAGGAAGTAAAAGCCTTTTAGCACCTCAGAAATGATCGATATCTTGAATGAGCAAGCCTTTTATATGCTTCTATGAGATGTAAAATATGCATGAAGAGCAGCAGGTACAGATTAGAAAGCAATGAACAACGTCCTGGTAGTGTCTTCCCAGAGAAAGATTTTGTTTAATTCATTTTGACTCTGTTTGATGCATGCCCTTTCCCAAAAAAAGCCCTTTCCCAAAAAGCAGCTTGCCAAGTCTCTCTGTGCTGAGATGGGCAAACATAACTTTAAAGGTACAAATGTAGCTGAAGGAGGAAGTTTGTCTCAAAATGTGACAAATGCTCACAGTAGAACACGCATAGATAACTCACATACAGCTACCATTCTGACATCCCTACGAATTAAAAAATAAGTTGGGAAAATGTCACATTTTTCAGCTTTGCAGTCTGAAATCCTATGTTATCCTGCTTTGCTTTTAGTTTTCATCATAACAAAATCAGGAGAAATAATAGTAGATAATACATTCCCATGTAAGGAATATAGTTCTTCGGTGCTTTATTAATTATTTGTTTATCCAAATTCTCCTGCATTTTATCACTGAGAGTACAATTTCCAGCTAACCAGGCATGTTTTGGACTTCCTGGAGGTAAGACTGTAAAAAAACCATACTTTTCTTGTTATATTCTCTAGATAAACAACAAAAAGTTTGCTTCCAAAATTCAGTTTGAAGAATTGCTAGATTTTTTGGGGCTTTTAAAAATAATTACTATCTTTAAATTGCATTAGGTCAAAGGTTGGTAGCACAGACTAGTTAGATATCCCATATTTCCTATTTCAGATTTAACTGCAATTGTATGTGAAAGAAGGAATTTATACACAGATGTGTTTGATGGAGTTGTAATTGCACCTTTCAATCTGTGACGTCAGGTTCAGATTATTTAATATTTTGTTACACTGACCACTTACACAAAGTTTTGCACTGACTTTTTTATTGTGACTGATAAAGAGTTTCAGTAGACTTCTTATTCTAGTCTTCTTTAGTAAGCCTCCTGTCAATATCACAAAACCTTTGACAGAATACGCTAACTGAAGCCATATCTAGTATATTTTTTACTTCAATTTAGTTGCATTATTTTTTTTGTTCTCCTTGAAGATTAGGTAGAATCATGCCTTCAAATCATTCACACCAAAGTCTGTTTCCTGTCAGGAATTCCATCCAGGAATTCACACCCAACCATTACCTAGGACAGAATGATTTTAAAGATGTAAATGTGGTTATACTAATTTTGCTAAAATTAGTAACACGTCTTTGAAGGCCATTAAAGAATCTTTTTTTTTTTTTTTTTTTTTTTTAAAGATTATTCTTAGGGCATTTCTGTTATAGGCATTATGACAATACATTGTTCTACACAGAATGAAACAGAAGATTTAGAAGAAGCATTTCTTCCTCCATCTTCAACCTTAGCAAAGAAAAGAGTGTAGCATACACAATCATAGTGCTGGAAAAGTCACTGGGTGAAATCCTGTTGTCATCTACAACACTCCTTTGATTTCATGAACAGAATTTCTTACTTGGTCTGTGGAGTTGTTCCAGATGTTTGGGCATTCAGACTGTCTAATATCCTAATGCAGTAACAGAATCTGAAAGTTTTGAGGCAGTATTATAGCATGAAAATGGCTGATAAAGCAAGCTAATTTAAAAAATTCAACCCCAGATATGATTGCTTGTCCTTACAGCATTTCTGGTATACGATATGAACTGTGCCATTTTAGCATCTTTTCCCTGCCGTGCAGTGACAGATAATGAGCAGAAGAAAAAAGCGATGGTCTGAGAACTTTTTCTTTTTGATGAACATACACTAATGTGTTAGAATTGTTCTTGGTAGCCCACCATAGTCAGGAAAATAAATAAACAAACAAACAAACACTTTGGCAACATTTACAATTGGGTTACTACAGTATTACTGATTTACACTAGGTTACTGGATACACCCAGTAAGCAATTGAAGTGCATACATAATTTCTTAGAGCTGGCTGAACAGCAGAGTTGGAGATACCTAATATCTCTAGTGCTATAATACATTCTGGGGCCAAAGACAACCAGATTCAGCACACTTTTTTGCTTACAACTCCAAGATCTGAGGATACTTAGAGGATTACCAGACTGTAACTTGTGAGTGAGACTTGCATTGGTAAGGGGAGAAGAGAGAGCAGAGCAAAGTAAGCATACGATGCATGCTTGTAAATAATCATAATTTTGATGCCCACATTTCAGTCTCTCAACTGGGAAGGCAATTTTATTTTTCTTCCAAAAAAGAATTTTTTCAGTGCTCTCTGGTAGTCACTATGAAATTTATGCCCCATGTCTGCTGGATGAGCATTTGAGTTGGTGCATGGTGCACTACTTTGGGTGCTAACTGTGAAACGAACAGTGTGCAGGGCTCCTGTTGTTTCAGCAAAGTAGCCTTTATGTTTAGGATAATAAAAATATTTTTTTCTGTAGGACTGCTAGATGTATTTGAGGATGTGGAGGTTGTATTTCTTAGCTTTACAGAGTTATTATTCTTATTTTATCAAAGACTTTGAATACTGTCAGTTAATTCTACAAAACTCTTCACTTAGGGAATGAAGTATGTCCCACAATTTCAGTGATATCAAGCGCTGAGTTATCTTTAATGATTATAGGCATATCTGCATATTCTTCTTTTTTTTTTTTTTTTTTAATTTCATATTAAGCATTCTCTTCAAAGCAAATTAATAGGGATATCATTTTTTCTTATACCTTTCTGCTTTTAAAATAGGCTGGAGTAAGTAAATCAACTGTGTAAATGCATCTCTGCAAATTGTCTAAATTATATTTGCGTATTCTATCTTTTATTCTGAATGCCATTATTCAGAGTATTTTCTTATATATATATAGGCTCTTTAAACTTGTATAATGGAGTTGACTTTGTTAAGTAGATCTGTGTTTTCAAGGGGCAGTTCATAAAAGACAGAAGATGTCTATAGTTCTAAATATACATGTGCGCTTTCTGTTGTGCTAACAGTCAGCCTCTGTTAAATGCAACCAAATGGATTTGGGAGTCCTTATAGTTTACTTACCTGTAATAGAAAAAATGTAGATGAGGACAGCTGTTGAGCGGATGGGCCAGTTATAAAACACAGCTACCCCCAGAATTAATTAAATATTCAGCATGTCTGAAGGAGTAAGTTAATTGCAATCAAATGTGAAAATTCACAGTTAGGAAAAGAGGAGCATAATACCATTTTCTCTGTGTACCCACATATCCCTTTTTAACCCCATTGTGACCACTTTACATCCCAAATTATTACTTTTTGCTTGTTGTAGAATTTCAAATGCATATGATAGTTTTCTCAGAATAGACTCACATAGAGTAAAATCCTTATGCACATCTTCAAGTTACTGACTGAAATATGGCTTCAGGCATTGGGTAGTAGTGCTGATAAATAGCAGATGTCTCCCACCGTAGGGATGAGTGCATCTGAATACCGAATAGGCCATTCTTGCATTGGCTGTCACTAATAGTATCATGTTTTATGCATGCACTGTGCTACAGAAGTGTAAGATGAGTATTATGAATAAGAGCTTTTTCTTTTATTTTTATATATATTTTACTTATATATGTAGGACTAGATTTATTATTAAGCACAGCTGAGAGGAAAATGTTCTATTGTGTAAGACTATCATCTGGAAAAATGTTATTTCTGATTCACCCTCCAGATTCAAAATTGTTTCATGTAACCTTAGTTGCTCTAGAGGCTATTAACTAACTTTTGGATTGTAGTAACAGAACCTATAGCTGTCCAAAAAACTAGCTTCAAAAAGGAGGAGAAGCAGGGAATGCACCTAGAATTCTCAGATAGCCTTAATGGCTTGACCATGCCAAAATTATTTTCTAAAGGCATAAAATCAAGTCTTAGCCAAAAGTATTCAAAGGGTTGTGTGTTCTTTTCCAATGTAGAATCATAGAATGATCTAGGTTGGAAAGACCTTTAAGATCAACTGCTGCCCAGGGAAGTGGTTGAGTCACCATCCCTGGAGGTCTTTAAAAGACATTTAGATTTAGAGCTTAGTGATATGGTTTAGTGGAGGACTTAGTGTTAGGTCAGAGGTTGGACTAGGTGATCTTGGAGGTGTCTTCCAGCCTAGATGATTCTGTGATTCTATGATCATCAAGTCCAACCATCAACCTGACCTACTGAATCCTGTCACTAAACCATATCCCCTAGTGTCACATCTACACATCTCTTAAATCCCTCCAGTGATGGGAAGCCCACCAATTCCTTAAGCAGCCTGTTCCAATGCTTAATCACCCTCTCATTGAAGAAATTCTTCCTAATGTCCATTCTAAACTTCCTCTGGCACAACGTATTGAATAGACAATTCCTCCTCCCAATCTGTACCAAGTAAAACAGACTAAATTCTATTAATCAATAATTTTTGACACTAATTTTCTGCATTCATACATTTCAAGGTCAATGTGGGCCATTGTTATCATTTAAGCTACCTGCCTGCATAAATGATGGGTAGGCTCCCTGAAATAATATGCTTTGGAAATCTCCGACAGTTATGCTAAACTAGAGTATACATATTAAGCAAAAACACCCAATATTGATTTTACAATTTCTAGAGATAGAATCACCATCCTTCATGAGTTCTTGTGATTAATTACTATCACTACTAAAACTTTTCATCTAATTAATAACTAAAATTACATGCTTTACCTTCTAGCCATTAAATTCTGTTATATCTTTGTCTTATCTGTTAAACCTGAAATATTATCACATTTCTGTTACCATGTACTTGCTGATTTTGATCAACTCATTTTTCAATAATTTTCTTTATTAGTGGAAAACACAGAGCTGCCTGAATTTTTCCCATAAAACATGTCTTTTTTTCTTGATCGTTCTTTCCATGTCTTCAATGTTGTTCCTACATTGAGAAGAGAACTGGGTACATATGACATATTGAATATGATTATTTAACCTTTTTCATCAGCCTCCTCCTTTTTATGTTCTCAAGGTTCATATTATTCCTTTTCCACAATTTTGCTGTATCTAATCTAATTATCTGTACTGATTCAATGAGATGCTGACTTACTCCTGCCTATGATAAAGTTCCTTATCATGTAAGTAGGCATCATCTGCTATAAAGTTGTCCAAAGTAAAATCTACATTTCTGACTTTTATCAGCTTATTAGATATCAATCACTCGTCCTCTTTACCAGCATCCCAATTGTTATCTGCAAATTTCATCAGTTAACAGCATGTTAACGAAAATAACATAAAGGTGACAACAGGTTTCTTCAGGAGACCACTGCAAAAGTCATGGTGTAGCAATGATTTCCCTGCCTGTAAATGGTCTTGGAAATTTAGTTATTATGATTTACAAGCATTCTATAAGTGCCAGGTTAATTTTGTATCAGCTGAGTTTTAGTAAAACTGTTATGCAGTACCAAGGAAAACACCTTTAAAAGAGCCAGTTATACCAACAGCATTGTTATAAGCAACACAAAGTTAAATCACATCAAAATATGATGTAGGTTACTTTGAAAATAAAATGGTTTTACCCACAAAACCATTCAGTTACCATTAACTGCATTTTGTTCCTCCCTTTATTTACTGAGTGCGTATAGATTTTACATTATTTTGTCTGGAAGTACTCTCAGCTGAGCTGGCCTATAATTTCACAGGTCGTTCTACTTGCCTGGCTCAAATATTCCCTGACTAGCAACTCTGTACAGTTCTCTTCTACTTCTTCAGGTATTTTGGTACTGCAATTGCTGGTTATTTCATTTCATGTATAGGTATAAGAGGCATTAAATCCTTATTGTAACAAGATTCTGGAAAATTCTTCAGATAGTGCTGGAAAAATGCACCACAGTTTATAAGCAGATAAAAAACTCCTCAAAGCGTTATGGATTTGGAGAACAAAATAAATAAATAAATAAAAAATCTTGGCAGATAATAAACTCTGCTGCTTTGCTGCTTCTAGCCTTGCATTCATTAATTGCAAAGTTAGCTGGTAGCATTTTTTTTTTCTTTCTTTCTTTTTGATTTTTTTTTTTCTGAATGATTTATGCCTTCCCTGAGTAGATGGCAGTTTTAGCCTGGATAACTGACAAGTTCCAGGTTCTTCAATGATTCTGAATCTTCCCCGGTCTTCTTTTTTCTTGAAGTTTTATGGCCCAATAACCTAGATTTATTTCTTGTGTTTGAAAGGGATCTTTTTCCCAAATGGATTTGTAAACAGATCTGAGTAACAGAACACTCTTACTTTGTGTAGCTAGTCAAAGACTGTTAATTGTTTGTACAGAAAGCTTTCATTATATTCATAATTTCCTAAAAATTGGTAGGGAGTGAAGTTTGCCTCCTGTACCGTGCAATAATTTCGTAGTGGTACTTTTATATGAAATGTTAATTCCCCCTTGCTTCCCTGCCTCCTTCCTCCCCCTCTCCCCTGCACTTTATTATTATTATTATTATTGTTAACAACATTAACTGTTTGGAAAAATGTATGTCTCTACACATGGATTTTGTAAGGAATGAACGTACTGCTGCCTCATGTTACCTTTATGACACTAGCTCTGCCGATGCGAAGTACAGCTTAAAATTGATGTAACACAGCGGTGTATTAAGATCTAAATGTTAATTGGAGTGATGTTCATTCAGTTTAATTCTTCTTTACTGAGCCAAAATGCAAGCAACAAGCTGGAGGCAATAAGAAAATCACTGGAAATGCTTAGGTAGCCAAATTAGATACATTGGGTGGTTACCAGCGGGTTTTGGAGAACACTCATATCCTAATGCTATTATGGGATTTTTATGTCTCTTTTCTGATTCCAAGACTTGAAAGCATATTACAATATGAATGGGTATTGAGGACAAGGACTAAGTACCTGCACGTTAAAATTAGATTAATAATGGTGAAGATAGGGAGCTCTTATCTGCTATAACAGCAGATTGGAACTAGAGGTAATTAAAATGGCATAAGAATATGTAACATGGTTTTCTAAAAGACATCAATACAATTCTCATCTGATCTTGCAGAATTACACGTGCTTCTGCACACCCTTATCAATAAACACCATAGAATTATTAATGTGTTTAAAGATGTAGATTGCACCCTTTGTATAGATTTAAGCATCTAATTTATGTGCCCCCTCATTTCAGCATGCATTCTTTAATCATTCAGTTCCTTAGAATATGCCCCGTTTAAAATAACTTCCAGAACTCTTTTCACAAAGAAATGCTGGAAAATGTGAGACTATTAGAAGTCTTCAACAAACGGAATTCATGGGAATGCACAATATAAGCATGATCCAGTCAGTTTATCCACATTGATTACAAAGTAAATGCTATTTGGCGGTATCACTTTATATTCAGAATCAATCCACTGGTGTTTCAGAAAGAATTATTTAACAATGAATAATGTGTGATTGTAGATCTCAACAGTAGATTACAATATCCTAATTTAATAGAGTATGATCTGTTATTTGCCAACAAACATACAGATTGCCTTATAAATCATGCAGTGGTGCAGTTATAGAATAACACTATACTGAATTATATTTCATTACTGCCTATTGAACAGTCATGTTTTTGCTATATAATATAATTTTCCATCTTTTAACTTAGTTTCTTTTACTAACAGAAAATGCAAATTAGTCCCGAGGAAAAATATTTTCTGGGGACAAGCAATTAACTATGCATTTCAGGGAATGGCACCAACTACGTGAAAATCATCAAAACGTTTTTCTGTATTGGACCTCTCTGTATGTAACTGTTTATGTATTTAATGAATTATATTGAATATAAGACCACAGCTGAGGAAATCAAAATAATAGGTAAGTCTATAGATGAATTTACTTCCAGGTACAGGATTTCTGTAATGTCTATTTTTGTTTCATGTTGGTCACTGACATTTTTCAGTATGAGGTTTCTCCTGCAGTTATAAACTGAACTCTCTTATTCAGTTAATGATTCAAAGTATTTGAGGTGAATTGTAATATTTTTTATTATTATTGCCTTGTGGGTATTTGTCCCAGTTACCTTACTTAAAATTCATGTTAAGGAATTGTATACTCCCAAAAGATATAGAAAGAAAGGTTTGTAGGGAGACAAGCCTTTTGTTCCAGTTAAAAATAGCTAAGAACTTATTGAGAAAGCAGGGTGGAATTACAGAATCATGGAACAGCTGAGGTTGGAAGGGATCTCTGGAGATACCTAGTCCAACCTCCCTGCTCAAGCAGGGTCACCTAGAGCACATTACACAGGATCATGTCCAGACAGGTTTTGAATATCTCCAGAGAAGGCGATTCTACAACCTCTCTGGGCAGCCTGTTCAAGTGCCCTGTCACCCTCATAGTGAAGATATTTTTTCCTCACATTCAGGCTGAGCTTCCTGTGTTTGTGCCTGTTGTTTCACATCCTATCACTGAGAACCACTGAAAAGAGTCTGGCTCCATTGTCTTAACACCCTCCCTTAAAACACTGATATACATTGGTAAGATCCTCTCTCAGCCTTTTCTCCAGGCTAAACAGGCCAAGCTCTCTCAGCCTTTCTTCATAAGGGAGGTGCTCCAGGCCCCTAATCATGTTTGTAGCCCTCCTCTGGACTCGCTCCAGTACTTCCGTGTCCCTCTTGTAATGGGCAGCCCAATACTGGGCACGATACTCCAGGTGTGGTCTCACTAGGGCTGAGTAGAGGGGGAGGATCACCTCTGTAAACTTGCTGGCAGCACTCTCCCTAATGCACCCCAGGATACCACTGGCCTTCTTGTCCACAAAGGCCCATCGGTGGCTCATCATTAACATGCTTTCCACCAGGACTCCCAGGTCCTTCTCCAGAGAGCTGCTTTCCAACAGGTCAGTCCCCAGCCTGTACTGGTGCTTGGGGTTATTCTTCCCTAGGTGAAGGACCCTGCACTTGCCTTTGTTTAACTTCATGAGGTTCCTCACTGCCCAACTCTCCATCCTGGCCAGGTCCCTCTGAATGGCACTGCAGCCACTCTTCCCAGGTTTGTGTCATGGTGAATCCATGCTGACTAAAAATAAATTGCATCCAAAATAGTTCCTTCGGACTAGTAAAGAGTTCTAAAAATTTAAGCCAGATTCCATAGTAGAATTTAAAGGCTTTATCACAAACAGTATATACCAATTTTTCAACATTGTAGGAACATCCTAAATAGTAAATTAAATTTTTACAGTACTTAAGATCATATTTTTAATACCTATTGATTTGAGGATGTCTAGTTGGCAAGTGCCTAGTTTGTATTTTGGAACATTGAGATATTGGTTTGGAAGTCCCATTATCTGCTTACCTTTTTTGAAATATTTGAGCAGGGACATGTACTTGATTTCAGTATATGATGGAAGCCTGTTGACTGGAAGTCCAAATGGTTTGAAGTTCAGCAAGTTCTTGAGGCCTCTTCCACAGGACCTAGGCACCTAAGGCAGTCTCATGCACAGGAGAAACACAAGGGTATATGTACATAAAGCCTGCTAACCATAAAGTATGATTCCTTGTGAATATGAGTAGCTCAAATATTATAGTAACTACAAAAACCTGCACTTAACTGTTTCATCTTTTTTGTCCTTTAGGGGTTTCAAAATCTCCTTTTGTCTTTTCAGACGGTGTTCCCTAGCAAGCTTTAGACTAGCCTCACACTACTCCTTTAGACATCACTGGGGGTGTTATCCTGGGCTTCACAGGAATAGTTAGAAAAAACACTTGGGCACTTGGGAAATCTCTGCTGAGCTATTTTGCTGTTTCTGACGTTTAAAAGTAAATTTGTAAAGGCTCAAGTGAGAAGTAACTTTCTTTTTCTTTCTTTTTTTTTTTTTTTTTCTTTTTTGAGGAAGAATTAGGAAACTGGATCTTCACCCATAGGAAAAGAATCATTAACAAAAAACAGCCAACACAAACTTTTCCTCTAAAGTATTAAAATAGTTTATGATAGTTTATGTGAAGTACCATAGTCTTCTTACATGGTGCATGTTGCTGGTGCTTGTTACTACAAGCATCTTGATTAATCCTCAGTGTACATTTCATCTTTAATGAGATCTGAGAGTACCCAGACTTCAGTCAGGAAGTGGTCCAGTCACCCTGTCATGGAGTAACCCTGCTGTATTTCATTGTGTTTTCTTTTCATAGCTGGACAGTGCCACTTCTCTCATCCAGGCAGCTAAAAATCTGATGAACGCTGTGGTCCTTACAGTGAAGGCATCGTATGTAGCTTCTACTAAGTATCAGAAGGTCTATGGTACTGCTGCAGTGAACTCACCGGTTGTATCTTGGAAGATGAAGGCCCCTGAGAAGAAGCCTCTAGTAAAGAGAGAAAAACCAGAAGAATATCAGACAAGAGTGCGAAGAGGGTCCCAGAAGAAACATATTTCCCCTGTACAGGCCTTAAGTGAATTTAAAGCTATGGATTCATTCTAAAACACTAAGCTTTACCAGGAGGGTTTTATATTCTTTTTGTATGCATACCTGCCGACTTGTATGCGTCTGGCATGGGGTGGGGGGAAACTGTCAATCTGCATGCAACCTGAGACTCTATTGAAGTTACTAACTTTCTGCAACGCCAAAATTTATGGTGTTCTCTTCTAATGTTCAGTGGACTTATTCCAAGCTTACTTTTTAATCTAAACTCTAGTATTAATTTGGCCAAAGAATTTGCATCACAGGGGTATGTGTGAATTAAATAACAAATTCCAGTCTAAACCCAGAAATTTTTATGCATGCAAGAAACATTAGGTTGGCAGGTATATTAAGTGGAAAAAAAAATAAAAATGGAATTGTAATGGTAGACCATAAAGCTTGTATTGCTTCTGTTCCAGTGCAAAAATGTACTAGCCAATATGCTTAAATGTGTGGCCCAATAATTAAATGATATAACTTTTAAGTCATCTTCATCATAGTATGTGAATTTTTAAAACAAATACAAACTAATTCATCTTAAAAATGCTTCTTTTAAACCATATTTTGTTCTTTATATTCTAGTAGTGTTATGATTGCTCACATTTCAATTAATCCCATTAATATGAAGAGAGGTTTACTTTTGCCAATTGAATTCCTTATGGTGGAGTATGAAGCACAATATGGTGATTGACATTGCCTTTTATATTATGATTATGATTATTATTATTATATTAGTAATAGAAGACCTGGTGGTGGAATGTTTAGAGACACGGAAACTGACAATGTGAGAATTTAGAGGCAAATATGTAGGTGTAGCTTGGATTACAGGTATCTGACATACCGTTGTAACCACTAACTCAATAAACTCATTTAACCTTGGAATCCTCAATATGGTTTGTCTCTTAATGAACAAGTATTTTCTGCATCATGGTTGAGGTAGAGAGATTAATTTTCCTCATGTTTCCTTTATTTATTTAGTCAAGGAAAACCAACATTACACTCATTTTCTAATTATTATTATTTTTTATAACCAGGATAGCCAAATATGGGTCAAAAAGATAGTTTAAATCTTTACGTGAGACATACATGCTAAGAAGGTGATGACATTTTTTGTTCAAATACACCACCTCAGAAACAGCATGAAGATAGTTCATAAGTTTTAATAAGTTTGTAAGCTTGACATCTAAGAAACTTGGAAATCATCATCATGCCACACTGTATAGATATGTATAAAGACCACTGCATGAAGAAATGCAGTACCTGCGCTTATTCCCTTTTGATCCCTACAGTTTTCTCAACTACCGAGGTTGCATTATAATTGTGAAAAGGTCATGGTACATTTGAAAACAAAGCAATGAGCATGCATTTACTTTTCTTGTAATTATATAATAACAACATAAGATAACTTTTGTGATATCATAAGGGATATGAAACACTGTGAGAAAGTGAGATATACCATAAGTGACACGGCTATTCCTTACAGTGTTTTTGAGAGGTGTTTGGATGCTTATGTCAGATTTATTATTCCTCAGAATAGCAATGTACCTAATTCTGTTCTATTGCCCTCCTACACAATCTAAAGAAAGAAATATATTCTCCAAGGCTTTCTAGGAAATGATGATTTTTGCTTTGTTTAGTTCTGTATAATAAAAAGGTCTGACATAAAGTGTAGGAATAAACTAATGGATGAGGATTTGGGAAATGTTCAGTACAGCCAGTCCTCTACAGCAAAAGGGAACTCATCACCAGTGTAGTGTTATGAAGAGCTATGATGGACCATGGATCAGAAAACGGTGTCTGTTTCTTTGCAACTATCATCTTGGTTCACAAACCAAATGTATGGGTACCATGCATATTCTTGAATACATACAACCTTGAAAATTTTATCTTCAAATTTTATTGACAATGCATAAGAAGCAATTATATTGCTACATCTAGAAAGTACAATTGTAAGTTTCTTAATCACAGAAATCAGTTATTTTTAACTAATGATTTGTTTCTAGCAGATGAATGTGCAGAAAATGACTGGTTTGAAGATCAGTGTGGAGGTCAGGCAGGCATCCCTGAACGAGGGGCAGTTTTCATTCCAGCCTTGTCTTCCATGCTGTGGTCACTCTTCACATTATTCACATGCCAGCAACTGTTTGTTCTATGTGAGAAACTAGAAACTGGAATTACAAGAGTGACTTATATGTTTCTCCCAGGAATGGCTGTATCTTTTGATCTGCAGCCATGAGGAGAAGGCTAGAGAAAGGGCTTTGGCTTAGTTCCCACCTTAAAAAGCTGTGGAAAAAGGGCTAGCAGAATATTTCAGTTTTGTAATTTACTTCTTCAGCAAGAACTGCAGCCAATTTCTGAATTAAGAAGTCAGAGAAAACAGAAAGTCTGAGAACTTTTAGATAACTTTCAGAATCATTTTCCTAAGATTATTTTTCCATGGCGGTTTATTTATTAAATTAAGAGTTTAAAAATGAGAAGAGTTGAAATGGTTAAATAGCTTTACATCAATTTGCTACTGAACAAAGTGTAGTAATACAAAGTAGTAGACGTTTTGGATGGGACAAAGAAATGAAACCTGAGTGTGGTAAAGTAACTCACTGCATTACTCATAGATAGCATTTCTTATCCTTAATTCCCAATGATGTCAATTACATCGTTAACCATATACATAAATTTAATTGCTTGGCTGCATATAAATGGCAGTATTCATGTGCTTAAAGTTGAACAAATGCTTTGATAATAAGGAAGTAGGGGATAAAACTCAACATAGATTCACTTTGATCCCATATTTTCTTGCTACCGTGTTATTAGAGTGTGAAATACTGATCAATAGTCCAGCTCTTTTGCATTTTAAAAAGAGGTGGAGCAAGATGTTGAAATGCAGTATAGGAAACAATCCCACATACACAAAACACTGGGTAGATATATATATATATATATATATATATATAAAACATTATTTTACACATCAACATGGAAGCTGGTCAAAACAAGTTTCCTCTGTCTTTATGAAACTCATTTAATAAAGAAGATGTATATTTATAGGCTCAAAATGAGCCTGCATTTGAAAATGTATATGTCAAGGGGATTGTCAAGCAAAAACCAGAATTGCATTGTTTGTTCGTTTTTTAAACTAGCTCTCCAACATCAATCTAAACCAATGGCTTTTAACTGAAATAAGGCAATGTAATGTATCTCATTTCACTCGATATGCCTTCAAACAATCTTTCACATCAGACTCTGTTGTTCAATTATTTTTGCAAGACAGAGAAAGAATTCTTGTGAAGTCAGGAGACTGGAACAGAGTATGTTTTAAACTTCATCAGTACTTTGTCTGGAAGAGGAACGTCACAGCTGAAGCTGTTTCCAAGGATGGACAGTTCATCCTATTGCATCTTAGTGATCACAGCAATGAACTTAAGCATTTATTTGGAACATATTGACCTTGCTGTTGAATTGCACCTGCAGAGATCAGGAATAGTCTCAGGGATTTTTCTGGTTTCTCACTGAATGACCAAGTGCAACCTCAGGCGAGGGTTCACACATTTATCCTGCTTTAGATATTTTTCTCTTTATGACTCAGTTAACACCAAGCTACGGAGAACATGACAGCTTGATAAAAGCTGTGGGAGGTAGAAATGTTGTATTTTCCTGCTCTAGTTATAGTTTTAAATGAATAAATATTTAATTACTTATGCAATGTTTCTTTCTTTTGATAATGTCAGGTGGGGTGACATAGGTGAGAAGCTGCTACCTAATATTAGTTTCTCTTGGTAAACCTTCAAAGGTCCAGTTTAGTAATTCCTGTGTAAAATTAGACTTGAAGCAGAATGTGAAATTTTTTACCTACCTGCTTTGTCCGTGCTTGCTAAAATTAAATACAAGGAAGAAAGAGAAACAAAGTGATATTTCCAAAGCCTTCTGTAATATTCAAAGGTAATTACTTTGCTAGAAGGATGTATTCAATCCTTTTTTTTTTTTTTTTTTTCTTTCTTTCTTCAGAAACTTCTCATGCAGAAATTATTAAAGAAGGGGTTTTTTGGCCTGCATTTGCAGGAGGTCATATTAAATTGCCTTAATGTCTCCATCTCCCCACCTAACCACAGATTTGGCTGCTAGAAGGAGGATAGATTAAAAACAAACAAACAAACAAACAAACTTTTCTCTTAATATCTTCAGTGATTTTTCTTTAACTCTCTGTGTTTGTGTGTACTTTGAGTGAGTCTATGCATGTACACAGGAGCATTCCCAAGATACACGTACATTTATGTGGCCAAAAATCTAGCCAGTAGCAATCTACTCCTCAAGAAACAGTTGTTGCCTTTATTTAGCTTGAATATCTTTAGGGTTTCACAAGACCTTCTGTGTGGGCTGTATTGAGTTTTTAAGATCTCTGAAGATCCTGATGACCAGCTTTTCATCTTCAATACGTATATGTGTATGTATATGTAGAATCATAGAACAGCCAGGTTCTGAACAACCTCAGAAGATCATCAGTTCCAACCTTTAGTGGGAAATAGGGGCCTAGATGAGATTATCTAGAACCCACACCAATCACATCTGGTATTTATGTGTGTGTTTATATATATATAAATAAATATTTGGCTATATGGAATTCAAGCCTGGTTCAGACGAACCACAGGCTCCTTGTTTTCATTAACCTGCCAGCAGTGGTACTGCCCAGCATTAGTCAGCCAAGTGCAGGGAACCTGCTGGAGCTAAGAGACCCTGTTCTCATATACAAGTTTTATTATCAGTTAGACCCTGGACTACAACTGAGACCTTAAGGAATATACATTATTTGAGACATAATTGTGGAGTAAATTAAGATCACAGGGCTATGTGAAAGACTGCACACCTTGTTGTTTCATTTGCTCCTGAAGACAGGATTTTAAATCTTCAGTATGCACAGCTAGCAGGTCAGAGAAGCTCTATGGTATTTCAGTGAGCCATTTGCTTGCTTTGGGAAGAAAAGCTCTGCGCTATTCCGTAGTGCCATGATATAAGGTGATTTGTACACTTGTGTCATTGTGTAGTGTGTCTGTGTGTGTTGGTGGGGGAAAATAATCTCTTTTCTCTTTATGGACAGTGACTACTAGAAATCACATTACCTTCATCTCAGACACTACAAAAGACTCACTGGAAGCAGTTTATATTTATATATATATGTATAAATTACATAGATTATATAGATTTATATTAGCATGGCTTGGTGGGATCATTCCCTGCATGATACCATGGGGTGTACTACATGTATATTACGTCAGCTATATTACATATTGAGTAGTCAACAGCACTCCACAGGAAGAAAATTTAGCTTTTCACATTGTGAACCTTCAGGTGCTTCTGTTGTTTACAGAACTCATCTTAATTTTTCTTTTAGATACAACACTGACTTGTTAAGTGATTAAGTGAAAATAAAAAAATCACAACTTACATCCTAGCACCTATTCTGCATGCACACACTATGAAAGAAGTACCTATGGGAAGGGTAATATAAGCTCACAAATCACAGGCATTTTCTTGACTGACAAAAATTGTATTAGGTAAGACCTTGTTGGCAGCTTTCTCTCTTTCTTTCTTTATAGCTTTCTTCCCTGCTTTGATTGATCCATCTTAGCTGTTCTTTCTTTTTTACAGGTACTACCCATTTTTAGTTAGAAAGCTTTTATTTCAGCATGAAAAAGCTGTAGTGTGAGTGTTATGGACAGGAGAGCTCATCTCAAAGGCTGGAACAGTGGAAAGTCTCATGATTGAAGTGGACTTGTGTAACTGTTTCACCTAGTAACATTTTAGGGCTAGTATTTGAGTTTTAGACAATTGAAACAAACATTTTCCTCACTACTTTACTTTTAAAAATGTCACGAGAAGAGTTTGTATTCTGTTTCTGAAAAATAGTGTTTGTGCAAAAGACATGCTATTTTGTACTTTAATAACACTTAAGTGAGTAACTTTGGGAGGAGGAGAGTAGAAAACACATTTCAGCATCCCTGGAATGAAATCTGGACCACATGAGAAATGGCACATTTATTAATGTGGTACAGTCATCTCAAAGCCATCACAGGATCTCGTCAACTATGACTATTGTCTTGGAAATCAGTGAAGAAAGAAAGGTTGAAATAACAAAGATAAGTGTTTATTTTGATGTAGCTTACTTGAGGTTAAATTTTGAAGAGAAGGCATATAGACGTCAGCTGGGCACATCATGCTTTCCCTGGCTGATGCATCAGTTCCTACTTCACTTTGTGCTAATACCATGGGTCTACAGAATGGTGTTTGGACAGGTCCAGGCATCACGGCTGCAAGAGTAAATGTCACCTATAGCATTTTAGAGCTGTGCCAACCTTGTTCAAGGTAAACATCTGCAGTCTGACTCCTATAGCTAGAGTGTGGCTGTGCAGGACAGGACATGGTAAGCAGAGGTCAGAGACCCCTGCAGAGATCTGGGGGGTCTCTGACCTCTCTGACCATGCTGCTCGGTCTGTGTTCCATCCCTGGTCCCCAAAGCAGCAGACAGAGCAAATGTAGCTTGCTATGCAATCAAGAAAATAGATGAGAAGAAAATAAATAAGTAAATAAATAAACAGTAGAATAAAGCCTGCTAAGCTTTCTCATAAATTCGCAGATGGAAAAAAAAAAAAAAAAAGTCTTGATCCACCAAAACTGCTGTCTCTTCTGAAGTAATGGAGGCTCCTGTTTAAACACCATCATCCAATGCATGACAAGAAAAACAATGCTGAATGTCAAGTAGTAATCCAAGTCTACACACACATGCACAAATATTGTGTTAGTTTATTATTGTACTGTTGTGGGCTGGCTTTTCAGACATGCATTTTTATTACATTTTAACCATCATTTTCATCACCCAAATATTTTTTAGTCAGTGGGATTTCTAGGAATCTTAGAAGAATAAATAAATACGATTCCCATCACCACCACTGCCCTGATAGATGTCTCTTAATTCTTCTAGATATCAAACCTACCAATTTTACACCTCAAACAAAATCACTACACCTGCAAATCATCTCCTCAAAAGCCTGAACTATGTGCGCACTAGCTTTCAAATTCAAAACATTTTATATTTCTCCACCTAAGAATTTTGTGGATTAGAGGAAATTTTCAAGACTAGGTCTATGATTATTACCTCATATGTGTAAACTGACTGGATAAAGATATTTCACATTAATACTTGTTTTGGCCAAGATGAATCCAAGCCCCAGTACAAATTAGACTGAGATAAAATGGCCTGACTGATGATGTTCCCATATCATGGAGTTATGTATAACTAGTCAAAGTTCTTTCCTTTGGCTACAGAAAGATAAAGCAGAAACCTTCACCCAGACTCAAATAGAGCTGCAAAAGTCTGACATTTGTCTCTGTTTCAGAAGTTACTGTCCTGGTTTAATGAAGATGGGGAGAAATCACTCCTTAAACTTCTTTTAAATAAATAAATAAATAAAATTTCTCAAATGCTTTTCAGATGTAAATATATATATATATATATGTATGTATATTTTGCTAGGGCAGTTCCAAAGCCTGATAATTTATGCTGTTCTTACTAACAAAACTGTCTGGCAGAATATGGTTTGTTAACTGACCTTATAATTGACCTGTAGAGCATCATGTGCTGGGCATACTAAGTTGTCTCATGATAATGCTTTCCCTCATCAAGGCTTATTGCTTTAGTACAGCTCATTAGTAAATAAGGACATAAATTAAACTTGAAAAGAGAAATGGAAATGTTGATGTGGGAATGTCTCAGAGTATCTCATGTGTTGCAGAGGGTACGTAGGCCTTTTCTTCCTGATGCTTTGGCTAAGGAATGCATTTATTTAGGAGTTACACCTCCCATTAAATTTAATTGCTTCCCAGGAGGCTCCTGTGGTAGAAGCCTAATTCATTCAATGAAAGGTGGATCTTATCTGAGAGTATGTGGTAAAGGTATGCAAGGGAGAATTCATGTTAACACACTATCTTATGTGGGCTTCCATAATCTATAGGTGATGGTGGTGGTTTCAGAGGCTTATACTCAGATTGTCAGACATAGCTGAGCAGCATAGCAGAGTACATATTTTATGGTATTACAAAGGTTATGCATGGTAGGTAACCTATATTCACAATGCTTCTACAGGAAGCATTGAGCTAACCTGCATGAACTAATTCAAAAATGGATTTCATTCATTATTGATGAGCTAGTTTAGATTGCAGAGAAGTTTTTATTTTTCCTTTCAGAACTGGTGTTTCTTTATTCAGGAGTTCTTTTCTACATTATTAATTCAATCATGCAGAGCACCTTGCTGCTTAATTTATTGCTTTCAGACTCTTCTCAGTCCAAAGCCATGGGATTTTAGGTTTGCAGCAAAGCTCTATTCTTACTAAAATAAATACTTTATTATTTCTGATTTTATGGCTTTAAGGCTCTAGCATCATGCCCCAAATACAGCTCCTTTCACCATTTGTTTTTGTTTGTTTGTTTGCTTGTTTGCTGTTTTTTTTTTTTTGTTTTTTTTTTTTTTTTTGCGGTGTTTTTTGTTTGTTTGTTTTGGTTTGGTTGGTTGGTTGGTTGGTTGGGTTTTTTTGGTGGTGTTTTGTTTTGTTTTCCTTCCAAGCATTTTGTGTTCAGGAGGCATCATTATTTATGATACCCTAATTGTGTGGACATGTTACGATACCTCGCCATAATAGCATTGGGAAGACTTCTCTGTAGCCTACAATTCAAGAAAGATAGTTTCCTAACATTTCTATCTTTTATCACACATTTCTGCAAGAGAAAGCTTGGACGTGGTCTGAAATTTTGGGTAGACCTGTGCGATGTCAAGAGTTGGACTTGATGATCCTTAAGGGTCCCTTCCAACTCAGGATATTCTATGATTCTATGATCATGTGCCTCTATAGCAGAGAGGTTTTGATGACACAAAATATTTTCATAGTTCTTCCTCTTCCGCCACTCACAGCATAACTGCCTCTTGAATACTGCCTATTCTGTACAGGTAGAGCCCTGATGAGTACCATGGGTTGAAAATGCCCAAATTATTCAGTTTAAACACAGAAATATCATATTTTTTCCCTATAGTAATCTTTCCATAGGAGACCAAAATAACATTAAAGTCGAGATTTGTGAGGATACATACAAAAACATTTTTCAATGTAAATAAGATAAAGAGGTGTCTTGAGTAAACAGAATAGTAATTAAAAAAAATATATATATAATAAAAAAAAAAAGGCAATGTAAGCAACTTTCCACTTGTCTACTGCATTATTGCAGCTGGTTCCTTATGTTCAGGCTTGGTTTCCATCAGTTATTGGCTTCCTGATTGGCAGCAAACACAATCCTCAAATAATCTTTCTTTTCATCTCCTGCAATTATTGGACTGTAAACCTATTGTATTGTATGTACATCTGTCTGTGCATCTACTACACATCTATTACATGCATTGTGCAGATATCCTTCTCTGAGCTGCCTGCTCCCTTGTTTTTCTCCTTTCTTTTTCTGGCCCCATTCTGGAGCCTGATTTACCCTTTCTCCAGGGGAACCTGCTTCTTCCCATAACTCTTCCCAGCATTTCTCAGTCCACTCAGCTGAGATTCTCAGATGAGAGACTTGAGATGCTCTGCCCTGTTTGCTGAATCACAACTGTCCAAAGCAGGGCTAACCCAGGCCACCTTCAAAGTATTGTTTGTCAGAAGCAAAATGTTCCCTCTGGGTTACATACTTTGTGCTGATTGCAATGAGAGGAGGGATAATAGCTTTCTCTGTATTATCTTGTTGCAATGCACTCAGCAGTGACCCTAGATTAATCTCTGCTGTCACCTCATTCAGTTTGCTCCTCAGGCACCTGAGAACAGCTTGGTTGGGATTCCCCATGAAAACATCTAATGGGTTCTCTGCTGTTGGTCAGCAGGATAAATGCTGACACAGCCAGAGGAGAGGAGCCCACTATTTTTCTGCAGCAGTTCCATACACTTCCCAGCTGGTTCAAGCTTGAAACCAGGCTGTTTTCCCACTTTTCTTTTTTTTTTTTTCTTGTTTGTTTGTTTTATGTTTTGTTTTGTTTTGTTTTATATGGTTGATATCCTGCCAAGATGCAGTTCCTCCATGTAGCCACTGAAGAGAGAGATTAGTTTCTGTCTTCTGTGACAGGTTTGTGAGTGTGTCCTACTAAATGAAATTTTGCTTTGCATGGCAGGACTCTGATTGTGTGCACTGTCTATTCAGCATTGGCCCTATTATCAGATCTTTTGCCTTTAAACTTCTTGTTCTAGGCTTTTAATCTCCAAAAGTACAGGTAGACCCTGAAATGCTTGTATATTTGTTGTGGTTGGCTCCCTTTCTGGGTAAATGCCTTAATTTGTGACACTCACAAAACTTTTTAGCAGTCTGCAGGATAGAAAAGTGAGAAATTAATAACATTTTTTTTCCCCTGTAAATAAGGCGTATAAAACAGTATTGGGGGGTCTAAAATGATTATTGGTGTTAGGTTGGATTTGGAGGCGCAGCTAAGATTTATTAGGTGCTTTCCTAAATGTCAGATTTGTTTTTAAAAGACTTCCAAAAAGAAAAGTAAAAATCTGGCAGACCTGGGAACTAGTATTGGTGGGAAATAAAACCAGACACCCCTGAAAGATAGGTGAGGATGTTTTTCTGGTCTCTTCAAAATAACCAAATATCTAAACTGAGGGAGTTTTGGGATGTCTTTTTTGATCAAGGAGGGGAAGAAGTTCATCTTGCTGACTGGTCTCTGTGTTTAGAATGAAACCATGACTGCACAGAGTGCTAGGGCTGGCTGAAGAGGTCCCAGAAGCAGCCTGTGTACAATAGCATGAATCTTGATAAGGGTTTGTTTAACCTGTTTGCTTCGCTTTTATTCTCACTTCTGTCTGCCTTGTCTCATTAACCTGCATGATCTTACTGGATGTTTGCACGAGGCTCAAACTCTGAAGCTCTCTGCTGGAGGAAACTTCAGAAATCAATTTCAATTTGACAATAAGTGATCAAGAAATTGCTGAAGACCTACTTCTGAATTAATACAAATATATCAAGGTAAAATAATAACAAAATAAATAGGATGTTAGGTAATATGCTATGTAAAATCTATCCACAATTAATTCTATATAAAAATCCATACATTGGCAGATTAGGTCCCAGTAAAGAATGGCTAATATTAAGGCAATCACTCATATCACCAATGCTGCAGCTCCTTATGAAGAAACTTATCAGGAAATCATATTAATCTTACTTGAAATTGTCACAAACATCCTTTATTCTAGTTATCTTTGCCTGAGGTTCTCTTAAGGAACCATGTACCATTTTGTAATATAAATGCTTCACAACTGGGTTCTTGTCCTGTGCAGTAACATTAAAGTGACTTTTTTTCACTTATGTATAAAAATTGAATGGAAGAAAATTCAAAATATGCTCTTTAGCATAAAATGCTTATTTTGTCACAATAACCCTTCAGTCATTTTAGCTTATAATACACTCATAACGAATAAAGATCTGGTTCTTATAAATCACTACTGGTAAAGAAAATAGATATGACTCAGATTTAAATTTTCATTATCAAGGATATCTTTTCCATGAGCATTTATTTTTAAGAAAAAATAAAAAAGTATTTATTTTATTATTTTAATCAATTTAATATCAGTGAATTGCAGCTCACTGCCTTTTTTTCAATCTTATTGCCATTTTAGTGGGTTTTGGGGGTGAAATTTAAAATATTCACCCAGATTTTCCTTTGGTACCCCTAACACACAGTCTCAGGAATGCTTGACCACTGGGACTTGGCTACTTGGCCTTACAGGGATCAGAACTAATTGAAGTAACCTGTGACTAATCCATATTATGGAAGAAGGCAAGGAGGCACCAGAGAAAGTAGGTGGGAAGCTGCTGGGTAGTACCCAAAGGCCTGTTTTGTCTTTTTTGAACTCAGCAAAGGTAAAACAACTTGAGAAGCAATTTACCCTGTTGTTGAGTCCCTCTCTTTTACTAGAGAAAGAGGCAAATTACTGATATTTAGCTAGACTAATGCAGGGTCTTCTATATATAGATTCATCTATAATGGTTTGTGCTTCGGTGTACACCTTTTAAATTTGTATATCCCAAAAATTTGTGAGATTCTCATGATGAAAGCAAGAGCTGAGTGTGGTCCTAAATAGATTTAGAGAGCTTTGGCTTTACCAGCAGGCTGTTTGAATTAGCGCGTTCAGGTGAGCTAAGAACATTAAACTACCTAAATTTTCCAGTGAAGGCATTCAAAATGCAGGAAACAGTATTTATTTGATGAAGTCTCACCAAGAATTCTAAATAATAGGTTCATATCAAATAATGGTACTCAAGCACAAGAACATTGCAATAGTTGCATGATGGCTGAAGGTTTATTGTTGAATACAGCTGTCCTCATGCATGTGCCTTTTTATTATTAACTTCACAACAATTGTAACTCCACAACAATTTCTGAATTTCTGTTTTTATTCAGAGGTCTTGCTGAAGGCATTTAAACCTACTCACACAAGCATACCATGACTACAGGGCGCAGCACCATTTCAGTTTGATCATAAAACTAAAAACAAAATCAGAAAACCTTGTTACTAATGAGTATGTGTCCGTATTAAAGCTGGGGTATTTAAGATTACCTCCTGAAACACAGAGCACCTTGACACCAAGAGACTTAAATGTCAAGTAGGGGAAACATACAGATGGGTAAGAAAATGGTCTTGAAGTTTGGAAACAATAGGGTTTCAGAATTTTATAATGTTTCAGAGCTAAGTGAAGAGCCTTTTGCTATGCTTTGTGACCCCAGGATAGTCAGTGAACCCTTGTGATGCTCCATGTGAGAAATTGTCATTGGCAGCTCTGAACTCTAATAAACTGGCCAGTCTGGCTATTCATTTTCCTGGAGGAGGACAAAAAATAAGACAGTAATCAAATCATATGTGGTATCAATAGCTCTGCCATGGAAAGGAAGTATAATTTTGCAATAATTTTACAAGAGGTCGATGAAGATTTAAACTTATCAAATACATCCAAAGCTTGAAAGACTTCTGTGCTCCACATCTACCTAGTAGTACAGTAGCCAATGCTATAACCAATAGAAAAGCTATATTTTGATACATACTTAAGCAAAATCCTCCTTCCCTCTTCTCAGTTCTTCCTTAAAATAAGTATAGGAAGACCTTAGATATAACAGACCTGGCTAGGAAACTGCCAAATTTACTTAGAGGAGGGAAAAATATTTATTACATTCTTTCTTTAATATTTTCTGAGCGTTTCATTTAGGGAAAAATAAATCCAATAACCATTGTTTCCCAAAACACCAAATATATTTCCATTCTCAGTAAGCAAAATCTATACTGAGGCACTGAAGGATTACAGTGAGCAACTGCTGTCATTTTTTTTTTTATGCATAAAAAGTTTTCTTTGATTTAAAACGTGTTTTTTTTTTTTTTTTTTTTCTTGTTGAAGAAAAATTTAGGAATATATTTCCAACTAGTTCTGTTTTGAAGTGAATCAGAGTCTCTCCGACAAAGCAGAGTCTGATCTGATTTAAGCCAGAATGGTCGTGCTGATATCGGAAGTTAATTTCTTTAAGCTGTTGTAAGTTACTAACAACATGATGGTTTACTGCTTTCTTCACCTGAAATACAGGCAGGATTCATCAGTCTGCCTACTGGAATAGTTACCCACTACATCCCTTTAAGAGACCCACTTTTTGAATGCTGTACATTTTGTTAAGCCATAGTCTTTAGGACTGACATTTTCTACACAGTGTGTTTACAAACAGTCTGAAAAAAAATCATCTGGACCACTTCCATCCCTTATGAGGATGGGGAGGCAGTGTGTGTATGTTGGGGAGAAATATTCTGCTTTGGTCTGAGTAAACAATCAATATTGGTTTTGCTGGAGTTGGTTTTCTCTCCATTGTCTGCAGCTGAGCCACCATCCCTGGTCCTGTTTTGCCTGAGACCAGCAGGTACTTCTGAGAACCACTGTCCATCACATCTCTTCAACATATCAATGGAACATTACAATATGTCATTGGTGTCATTAGCTCAAAAGGCTTCTAGGGTAAACTTGCGTAGTACAGATCAGCTTTCATAGAGATGTACACGACTTTGAGGAAACAAAAATGGTCAACAGAAATAAGAGATGTTTTTAATCCATCCTTATACATGGTACATCCTCTCAGAACTGATTCTTCATTTAGAGTTGCATTTCAGTAGAGAGGTAATCTGTTGGCTAGATAGTTGTCAACACGTTAAATATTCCTCCTGAGAGTTAGGTATTCTTATTTTTAAACCAAATAGTGTATGATCCCATGAAATAATGCCTTGTACAAATCTTGAGTATTTAAAACTGACACCATAAACTTTTGCAATCAACCAAATGTGTAATTGCATGAAAGAATGTATCAAATTAGTTTGATAGGATTTGCTTTCAGAAGAAAATGTGAATTATATTACCTTCCTTTAGGTCTTTATCTGTTATATGCTGTGTCAACCATTATTTTACTCATAACCACTGTCAGGCTGATGTGCCTGTAATTACTTTGTTTATCTAAATACTAACACAATCTCCAGCTGAAGAATGTAGATGCAGGGCATATGGGATTGCTATGTTTTCAGATTTATATTTTCAAAGATTGGCAATTGCAGACATTCATCAGACATAATGTGGATGTATAAATCTTCCAGTCAAAGATGACACTCCTAGGTACAGCTGAGCTCCAGTTCATTACATCCTAACATCCTAACCATGAAAAACATGATATTAACTGAGCCCTCTAGAAATGCTTATTTCCCACTATTGGTTATGAAGGAAGTTTAGGATGATGTGGTAGTTTTACCCAGCTGGGCAGCTGAACTCCACCACAGCTGCTCTCACTCTCCCTCCTCAAAGGGAAAGGGGGAGAAAATACAATGAAAAGCATCCAAGGGTTGAGATAAATACAGGGAGATTACTCCAAAATTACCATCATCGTCTAAACAGACTCAGCATAGGGAGATTAATATAATCAATTTCCTATTACTAACAAGGTAGAGGAGCGAGAAACTAAAAGCAAGCTAAAAATACCTTACCCCCACCCACCCTCTTCCACCTTGGCCCCCTGAGAGGTGCAGGGGAACAGGGAATGGGGACTGCAGTCAGTCCACGACACTTTGTCTCCACTGCTCCTTCATGGTCACTCTCTGTCCCTGCTCCTGCATGGGGTCCATCTCATGGGCAGCAGCTCTTCAAGAACAGTTTCCACATGGCTCTGTACCTCGGGGTCCATCCCCCAGGAGCAAACTGCTTCAGCATGGGTCCCCCATGGCTGGCAGTTCCCCCCAGACCCTCTGCTCCTGCGTGGGCTCCTCTCCACCATCTGCAGCTCTGGCCCCGGGACTTCTCCTGTGGGGGCTCTCCATGGGCCGCAGCTTCCTCCAGGCCACATCCACCTGCTCCACCAGGGGCTCCTCCATGGGCTGCAGCATGGAGATCTGCTCCATGTGGGACCCATGGGCTGCAGGGGGACAGCCTGCTCCACCAGGGGCCTCTCCACAGTCCTCAGGAGAACTTCTGCTACGTGCCTGGAGCCCCTCCTGCTGCACTAGCCTTGGGGTTGCAGAGGTGCTTCTCACTACTTGCTCTCCCAGCTGCTGTTGCTCAGAAGTTTTTTTCTTAAATAAGAAGTTCCCTTTCCTAAATAAGTTCTCACAGAAGTGCAAACAATGTTGGTCGCTGACTCAGCTCTGGCCAGCAGCGGGTCCCTTTTGGAGCTGACTCTGATCTGACATGGGGCAGCTTCTGGATTCTTCCACCTCTGTAGCACCCTGCTATCAAAAGCTTGCCACGTAAACCCAACACAGATGATTTGCTCATAGGTATCCACACAGCCCACTTTTCAAATTAAACATTGTTCAAAGAAGGTAAATAGGGCAGTGGAAGGAAACCAAAGCCTGTCAGTTGAGCAATGTTTCTCACAGAAGTAGAATGTGATTAAGTGACTGCCAAGGTGGAAATAGCTGTGTTTAGTATACATACATCTATGCATTGATAAGAGTACATCCTTAACATTGTGAAATTTGATACTAAGAGTTAGGAAATCTTGTTGCCTTCTACCTGCGTTTCTCAGTTTCTATTCCTTGTTGAATCTACACTATGATCCAGTCTTTAATTACATAAGTACAGACAACTTTATTATTATTATTATTATTTATTTATTTATTTATTTATTTATTTATTTATTTTACAACATGCTCCTCTCTTATTCCACATGTATGATGGACTTTTGGGCATAGGGGAGGAGCCTGTAGTCTGTGACAAACTTCAGTCTCACTTACTGTCAGAAGCTGTACTGACAGAGCCAAAAGATTGCAAAAAGAGGAGATAACTTCATGGTAAGCTAGCTGCATGCTGCTCTAGGAAGTTAATTATATTTTAGCCCCTGTCTTTGACATGTGTGATACGCAGAAAGTCATTTAAACCAGACTTTGCATAAATGGTCATTAATTGAGTGTCCCTCACTTCTCTTACTTTGAGACCCTGTGTGATGACTGGACGCAGTCTCACCTCCTGTTGTAGCAGCCAAATCACTGGGTACTGTGCTTGCAAAAAGTTTGATATACAAGGAAAAGTACCCTGAAAAAGTTACATTCCAGGTGTTTCACTCTGGACATTCCTAATTAGTGCATATATTTGTTTTAATCTCTTTGTGCTTCTGTTGGTAGAATGGAGATATTGTTTCCTCCCAGCAAGGGTATCTTAATTAATATTTATGAAGTACTTGGTTTCTATAGTGATGAGCATCCTAGAAGGTTCAGGAAGAACTGAATAATTATGCTTTTGAAGCTAGAGTTTACTAGGGCAGCATAGCTAAAATAAGGGCCAATAAACTAAGAGATGAGAGTATCAAGTGGCTGCTGATTAAGTGGGCATTGTCCTTTTTTGCTGAATGAGCTGTGAAACAAAAACAATTAGCTTTCTGTCTGTCATGAGCAGCAAGTAATTAGATAAGTGCAAAATTGGGTGGCTTTTGCTATACAGCAAAAGCTTCAAAAAAAAAAAAAAAAAGAAAAAGGAAAAAAGCTTTATCATGAAAGCTTTTTAGAACATTTGCTATCCTGTGGAAATAGCTATTTTCCCATATTAAAATAATTAGAAAATCATTCAGAATTGCCATCATTCAACTGTAAAAGCATTTAACTCAAGAAACAGGTTTCAAACTTTAGAGACAAATTACAATTCTTTCTTTTTTATTGTGTAGACTTCCATGATGTCTCAAAGCAGAAGATACTCATAACATATATTAAGAGTGTACACGTAAAGATCACCTGATTTTCTGTCCCTATGAAACACAAGTTTGTCACCTCATTGTTATGATGTGGGAAGAAACAAGGTCAGTACAAACAAGATTCACTTGTTCAGTCAGTAGTTAAATGAAAGCCAGAGGTATAACTACAGGAACTTATTTTGGGTGATATTATGAAGGAAGAAGTACTTCAGATTCCTGACATTTCATGCGTTCATTGTGCATATGAAAATAATTCTGCCCTGCAATAACTGCAAATAATCATTGAGAATGCCTTTTTTTAATCAAGATACAATTGTACTGAAAGTGTCTCAGTGGTACATGCAACCACTGGCTACTCTGCAGCCACACTTGTAAATTCATTCAGCAGCTGCATTTGAGACCTGTGTTGGGAAAAAACAAACAAACAAACAAACAAACAAACAAACAAAAAACAGAGAACAAAAGAATTCTCATATGATGCATCTCATCATTGGATTTTTATTAAAAGAAAAAGAAAGAAAGAGCGGAAAAAAAGAGGAAGAAGAAAAAAGGGGGGGGGGGAGGGGAGGGGAGAAGCACAACCATATTTTACACGCAGAGAAATTGAGGTCACTTACATTACAGACAACAGAAAGCGAAGTATCATAAAATGCCATTTCCACAGTATTGTACATCGTAAAGGTAGAATAAAAAGATGTTCATTGCTGTATTAAATAAACAAAGAATTGGTATAATATACAGCAGATCAGACAATCTTCTTGTGCTAGATAAGTCATCATCCTTCAGTGCATTACCTATCTGCAAGTGAAAAGACTGAATAGCACTCTGCTATCATATTTAATAGAGCAGTTTGAAAATGTTCTATTGAACATTTTTTCTTAAAGTTAGTTCTCAGAAATCTGACAAAAAGTCTAAGACTTTTTTAAAGTGAGAATTATCTTTTTTTTTTTTCAGTTTTCAGATGAAAATCTGCATATGGGAACAATCACATCTATACTAGTTAAAGAAGAAAAGTAGTAATTTATCTCTGTTTCCCTGAAAAAAGCTCCCCCTCCCCCCTCCCCCTTTTTTTTTTTTTAAATCCTGGAATCCTGGATATAAATACAAATGTTTGCTTTGTCTATCAAAATTTAGATCCAGATATAATTTTCCAATTGACTATGGAGAGCATGATGTTCAAGAGTCTTGTTTTTTTATTATTTATTTATTGATCCTAAGACTAAATGAATGACTTGTGTACTGCAAAATATTGAGGGAAGATTTTACAATCTTTACCCTGAGAATGAGGCATTTTCTGAGGGTTAAAAACATTGCTTGGTAGGAGCAAAGGTGGAAGAATCTGCTCACTAGCAGAGATAGCCATGAAATGTCGTGACTAATTGGAAAAGCTACTCTGAAATTAGCATTTGCTGAATGGTTTAATAAAATCAGCGTGGTATGAAAAAAATAACAGCAATTACAGTGTTACATAACTCCCAGGAAACATCTATCAGACATCACAGACTAGCTGAAGATGTATAATTTAGCATTCCCCTTCCTCAGAACTGCTTGTTCTTGCTCAAGATGGTCTCTTTCTACCCTATCCCCCATCTGCTCCACCTCCGCTTCCTATCCTGTCTGATTGCTTTTACTTTTTTTTTTTTTTTTTTTTTTTTCTTTTTAATTATTATTACTGATCTTCATTTCAAGGAATCAATATCAGTTCTGGGGTTGAATCTTCAAACTGCTGAAGGCCTCTTCTGCCAGTTAAAAAGTGATTCCAACTCTCATTATCTTCAACTCACTAGTTTCAGTTTAATCTACCAATTTATCTATCTAGGTTCTGATATTACTCTCTACCAGTGCTAGTGGTGCTCTGGTTGCAATTGTGTGTTGACAGGAAAATTTCACAAGAGGAATCTCTTCTCAGCAGTGCTGCTTTAAATTTCCTGTGTGTGAGTTCATAGGAGTTCAGAAACACTGAAGAATGTCTGGGAGACACCAGTGTGCTCTCAGGTTAGATTTACCCCAATGAATATTAATTCTTATATCTTCTTATTTTTATTTTTCTTATTATATATAAGATATAACTATTTGAATGTGTTTGGTACAACCTAAATTGAACTTATGAAAACTTAACTGAGGCTTCCACACACTGGGTCATAACTCTTTAGCAGCATTTAGGAGGGCATTAAAGACCATTCTGGGATGTGGTTTGTACAGATGGCATTTTTGTGAAGATAAGCAATATAAAACTCCCTGATTCAATGCTGTCACAGCTTAGTGTGGGAAGGTGATGTGAAGAGATGGGTACAATGATCAAATCCCTAGTTCCCAGCAGTGTGACCCTTATCATCAGTAACCCGAAATGCTCTGAATCCCCTTCCATACTCTTCTGCATTGCACAGCTCCTGGCTCTACATCTGCTTTTTGCAGGTCATCTGACTACGCAAACTACCTGAAGGCTTAATTTCAATGAATGGTGCTTATAAAGATATGTAAATCACCTAAGATAGGACAAAAGTTTAGTAATAGCTTTGCTGCCTTGAAGATCAAACTTTTTTTTGTTGAAGAAATTTTGATGGAATAATCTGATCAATTTACATACTTTTAGATGTATCCAGATGATTTTCTAGTGGTAACCCATGATCTGTGAACAGAGAAAAAGAAATAACCCCCCTGCCCCCCCTCTTGCATAATCTCAAATGTCTGCTATCAATGTTTCCAATTTGAAAACATCTCTGCCAGACCACACAGCCTCCTCCTTAAATGTCGGCAACATATGAGTTTCCAGCTCTTACAGAGAATACCTTTTACTGTGCATAGATTCAGCATGTGATAAAACAGACAGAGGCTTAAAAATGCTTGTTTTTATTTTTATTGAGTTTTGATATGTGTAAAATTACTGTAATATAAGGTGGGTTAACAGTAGTCTGTAGTTGAGAGTGCTAAAACAGTGTCTGAAAATGAATGGCTGTTTAATAATCACAGGCAATTAAATAAAAAGTAAAAGGGTAAGAATCTTGCTTGCCTAATGAATAGGTCATTAGAGAAAAAGTGGTAAGAGGAAAAAAATCAATGATTTTGACATGAGTAGAAAGGTAAAAACCACTGAAGACTAAATTTTCAGACCTACTCTGACAACATCATTTCCCATGATGGTGTCATAATTGTGCAATTTTGTGTGACAACAAAATTCTAGTTATGCTGTAAGAAATTTTATGGTATGCTATTACAGCTTTAAGTTTCCATGAAATGGTCACTCCATGAATTCTCCTGCAATTTGTAACTTACACTTTTGACCACAGAAAGGACTCTTTTTCTTGTTTTCTCATCTTTTTCTACTCACTCATGAAAATTTACACTTGTCAGTAGCAAAGAAACAGGATTCAACCTTGAGGACAAATGATTGTTTTGCTCAGCTTTTCACTGGATACAAGGAGTATATAGAAAAACCCAAATTGTCCAGGAAAATCATAGAATAGAATCATAAAATATCTTGAGTTGGAAGAGACTCACAAAGATCATTGAGTCCGACTCCTGGCTCCACACAGAACCACCCAACAATCAGCCCGTGTGTCTCAGAGCATTGGTCCAAATGCTTCTTGAACTGTGGCAGCTCAGTGCCCTGACCACTGCCCTGGGGAGCCTATTGCAGTGCCAAACCACCCTCTGGGTGCAGAACCTTTCCCTAACACCCAGCCTGACCCTCCCCTGTCCCAGCTCCATGCCTTGAGTCCTGTCACTGTCCCCAGAAAGCAAAACTCAGTGCTTGCTCCTCCAGTCCCCTTGTGAGGGATCTTCAGGCTGCCATGAGGCCTCCCTCATCCTTGAGAGAAATTTAAAGAAAAACACTTACTCTCACAGATGGTTTTTTAGATGAGCCAAGTGAGCACTTGTTTTTGTGGAAGGAAATAGATTACATATTTATGTAAAACATTTTGGTGAAACTACATCCTATCACAAAGTAGCTATACAATGAGTAGTAGCAAATATCATACTAGAAAAAAAAAAAAGGGGGGCTCTAAAGAAAATAGCCTCACTATGCTCTTTTAATTGGCATCACTATAAAAAAGCTTTTGATTTGTACTCGTGAAAAGTCTTGTCTATTGGCATGTACAGTGGGAACACGGTGGCTACTATTATCTCAGGTTCCTTGTGGTGATAAATAATTGTTGTCATCACTTAGAGTAATTCTACAGAGAGCTTATGTCCTTTCATATAATAAGTCATATGGTATTACCTGGGCATTTATCTACAATTACCTTAAAGGAGGCTATAGTGAGGTGGGGATTGGTCACTTCTTCCAAGCACCAAGTGATAAGACTAGGAAATGGCCATAAGTTGCACTGGGGAGGATTAAGTTGGACACTAGGAAAATTTTCTTCACTGAAAGGGTTGTGAAGTATTGGAACAGCCCAACAGAAGTAGTTGAGTCACCATCCCTGGAGGTTTTCCAAAAACATGTAGAGTGGAGTTTAGTGACATGGTTTAATGTTGGAATTGACAGTGCTAGGTTAAAGGTTGGACCAGATGATCTTAGAGGTCTTTTCCAGCCTAAATGATTCTATGATTCTATGGTTCCATTTCAGCAAAAACAGTTGAAATTATAAAGATTCTTGTATGAAAATTATTGTACAGTATAGATCTGTCTGATTTGTGTCTAACAGAGTAAGTCTTGATGTTCCTAGTGGAAGTCTAAATGATCAGAGATTAGATGTTCAGAGTTTCACTGGCTAAAATTGCATTGTATGAATCTGATATCAATGGTAAGGTTTTTCTGAATAAAGATAGATTCTACAGAGCAGCTATTCAAGTTATTATGGCTATTCACTAAAGACCTTTTATAATAAAGGAACACAAGCAAGAAATGGCAGGGCTTTGTTAATTGCTTGTTAAAGTAGGTATTTACCTTTGGTCAAACAAATCACACTCTGAGATATTTATTTTTTTCCTTTGACTAAAAGAGAACCTGAGGTGACTTGATTAAGTGTGGAGGTATCAAAAGTCAATCTACATGCTCTGGAAGAGACAGCATTAGTGAGTGTATTGGCAGGTGGGGGACTTGTATTATTTTGTTAATAAAAATGAAGAAAAATTCAAAATGCCTTATCTTAAATAAAAACTAGAAAAAATCAAAAATTACTCTATTGTGATTCTTACTGACTTTCAAGTTTGTTTTGAGATGGAAATGAACTTTATCCTTCAGTTGGAGAGTTGACAAATTAAGCATGATGAGGGCATAGATCAGTAAAGTATGTGACATCTTGTGAGAAGAGTTTAGTTTTTTCAAGCCTTTCCACAGCTAAGGATTAGCACAACTACTACAATGTTTTTTAAGTAAGTTCAGCATTTCCTAATGTAATATTTGCTAAATTAAAAAGAAGAGTGCTCTGTGACAGCATTTAAAAGGCTGCTTATTTTATTCCTTGAAAGCAAGGTATGGTTCCTAGCATGTTGCTATTTTTTATAGGACAAATATGTCTCAGTGTGTAGTCTAAGATTACAATAGTTTTTCTCTTCCTGATTGTATCTATTCTTCTTTAAACATCAGGAAGATCAAAGATTTCATGTCATATATAAGAAATATATAAAAAGTATTTTCCTGTTCATGACATTATTCATAAGAAGAGTCAGATGGAAGTCAGATAATACTCAGATGGATGTCTTGTGAAGGAACAAGGTTGTTCCATCTAGTTGTTCCATCCTAGTGGTTGATGGAACAACCACTAGGATGGCGATTTAAACTCTCTTTCCCTGTCTAAACTAATGAATCTTTAATTGTATTATATGAAATTAAACAGACTCAAAAGGTCAAGAATTTCCTTCCCTCTTTTCACTCTAGAACAGTTGTTATCTGGAGTTTAGTGCATTCTCCTGAAAAAAAAAAAAAAAAAAAAAAAAAAAAGTTGTTTTCAGTCCTCTCAGGGAGAGTAAATCAGGCATGAGGCATGTGTTCCACATCCTGGATGAGTGCAATAATTTCTGAGCTGCTGAAGAAAATGGAGACAACTATCTTTTTTGGGGTAAGCACAAGAGCTGAAGAATAAACCAGAGTCTATTTGAGTCATGAAGGCTAGAAGGGACCTCTGGATGTCAGTAAGACTTGTCTTCTGCTTAGACCAGGCCACTGAAGTTGGATCTAACAGTTAAGTTAGAATAAATGCTCAGGGCATGGTCCTGGGATTTCTTCAGGGGCAGAGATTCCACAACTTCTCTGTGCAACTTGTTTCAGTGTTTGAATATTGTTGTGGTTATTATTATTGTTATTATTATTATTATTTATTTATTTATTTATTTAACTGATTTTCCCTTGCCATAATTTATGATCATCACCCTACAGTCTGTAGTTTTGAATATGCTTGTACTGATACACAGGATAATTTCTAATTTGCAGGTTTAGAAACAAAATCAGAGACAAGCTTCCCAATCTATTCTCCAAACAAGTCTCCTGGAGGTTGTGAGCTGATAAGGAGATATCCAACTTTTTCCTAAGGAAGAATAAGACTTCATTACCTGAAAACATCATGTAATGAAGGTGCGCTTACCTATAGACTCTTTCTTGTTCAAGAATACAAGATGTGCTTGGTTGCACACAGTCTGGATCCACAGTGCCTGTGATTCTTACTTACATGAATTCAGATACCTTTTAATGTTATCTGTGTATCTATCTCCTGGAGAGTCACGGAATTTTTCAGTGTTTCCTGATTCTGGGAAGTACTATCAAAATACCAGATTAGAACTGAGCATAACATAAACTCATTTTACACATAATGCAACCTTTATTTTGGGGAGAATCTGGGTCCAGAGGAGACCCTTACAAAGACAAACAAACAAACAAAAATCATAAAATAGAATAGAATAGACCCACCACGAGCCACCTCCTTTGAACATAATAGAGGTTGAAGACTTCCCTTGAAGTATAAAGTTTTATGAAAGAGACTTCATTTAATTGGATAAGATTAAATGAATGTCCAGGATACTATCCCCCCAGGATCCACTTTTTTTAAAGCAACATTGTTGAGATTGCTTCAGAAATTCAACCTTCCAGTGACTTAATCATCAGTGTATTTTTCAGGTCATACATTATCATAGTATCCAGCATGTCTCTTTTCTACTTTTCTAGAATATATTTTAAATACTTTAAGTTCTAGTACATAAAAGAGGAGAGGAAAAAAAAAAAAAAAAAAAGCAACCCTTGAACAAGGTACCTCAGTACACAGGAAAACAAATGAATAAAACTATTTTCTGTTGACCATGCATGATACTGATATAAGAACTAGATCCAATTATATTTGCTCTTTGACATGGTTCACTTGTTCATTTTCTCATTCATTTTCTCTCCTGCACTAGAGTTCTGTCCTCACTAGATAACGAAAATACTTTGAAATCTGAAGAAACACTGAGTATGCGAATATAACATCTAACACATGTAATATTCTTCTATTCTGAAAAATTGATCTGTGAAGAAAACCTACAAAATCTTGTTTGTGATTTGAATGCTTTGGACTAGTTTTATAAAACAGTGTGACCAGCAGGGCTAGGGAGGTGATCGCCCCCCTGTACTCGGCTCTGGTGAGGCCTCACTTCGAGTACTGTGTTCAGTTTTGGGCCCCTCGCTACAAGAAGGACATCGAGGTGCTTGAGCGGGTCCAGAGAAGGGCGACGAAGCTGGTGAGGGGCCTGGAGAACAAGTCCTGTGAGGAGTGGCTGAGGGAGCTGGGCTTGTTCAGCCTGGAGAAGAGGAGGCTCAGGGGTGACCTTATTGCTCTTTACAGATACCTTAAAGGAGGCTGTAGCGAGGTGGGGGTTGGTCTATTCTCCCACGTGCCTGGTGACAGGACGAGGGGGAATGGGCTTAAGTTGTGCCAGGGGAGTTTTAGGTTGGATCTTAGGAAGAACTTCTTTACCAAAAGGGTTGTTAGACATTGGAACAGGCTGCCCAGGGAAGTGGTGGAGTCACCATCCCTGGAAGTCTTTAAAAGACGTTTAGATGTAGAGCTTAGGGATATGGTTTAGTGGGGACTGTTAGCGTTAGGTCAGAGGTTGGACTCGATGATCTTGAGGTCTCTTCCAACCTAGAAATTCTGTGATTCTGTGATAAATTTAGTTAGAAGAAAGGAGTAAATATTTTCTTAGGATATTAAGTCACCCTAGTTATTGAACTTTATAAGTAATGATTTATATTCCTGTGATGACTTCTAAGCATTCAAAACTAGGTTTTACCAGTACCAATAAAATCTCAGTCTGTAGAAGACAGTTGCAAATCTGCACATGTCCAATAGTATAGAAAAAGATATAAACTGAACATGGGCAGGAAATTCAGAAGAGCTAGGACATTTTCTTAGACCTGATGCATAATCATAAGAAATATATTTTGTCCCTCTGCTCCACCTTCTATGCCTTTGTTTATGTATTTAGAAAGCTATTTGAATAGTAATGGTCTTCACAATCTGTGCAGTACCTGTCATCACTGCTTCTCTGGTATTGACTGAGGACTCCAGATGTGACTGCAACATAACTAATAACATAAAAAAAACATAAGAAGGAGGGATAAGAACAGAAACTGATTTTATATTGTCCCCAAGGGCCATGTTTCAGAATGAAAAGGAAGAGAAAAATAAAAGAAAAAAAAAAAAAAAGAAAAAGAAAATGCAGCAAAAATGCTTCTTGAGAAGAAATACAATAATCTTGTTTAATCCTGAATCATTGTTGCAATCAATTCAATTTTGTAGGTAGACTCCCATGACACATCTATTCCAAGAGTTAACAAGAAACAGAGCTGAAATACCAACAACTCCAACAGGCGACCAAATTTTCTCTTATGATGAAAATATCTGCTTGGAGAGGTTTCAGATCTGCATGATCAGTGTGAAATTGAAATTACTCCAAGTGATTTTGATGAGTGACTGTCTTCACAGATGAACTGTTTGATGTTAATGCAAGAAAGAAAACAGAGTGATATGAGAGTAAATGAAAGCTTTGGGGGAAAAAAAGGCAAGAAAAAGCTTTTTTTTTTTTTTTTTGTCTAATCATAAATGTGTTTGATGGAGTAAAAAAATATTGAAATAGGACTAGAAAGGTGAGCAGGGTTAGACAGATAGGTGGGCTTTATTCTTTACACAACAAAAGAAGAAATGAACAGCAGCAAAAGATAATGTTCAACAGCACATAAATAGCTGAAATATGCACATATCCACTGTATACCTCATGTTGAATTAAAGGAGAATTATATTAAAACAAAAGGGTTCTCATGCAATTTGTGTAACTTATAATAAAGATTCTGCCTTTAGCAGCAATAAGACCTTTTGATCTTAAGAGGCATTCATAATGACAAATAAGCCCAACTTCTTCACCTCATTTTTGTTACTAGCAGCTTTGACAGAAATTGGGCCATTCTTAATTCAGAAGCTGGTGCTGTGCAAGGTGACACGTACTCCTACTTTCCTTTCACTGTGGATAACAGCTATTACTCTGGAATTAACTCTTCAGTCTCTTCCATAAATAATCTGACCTCTCACTAGGGAGACTGATATTTCAGCATAAAACCTGATACATTTGATGTGTAAGGAAACTTCAGTCTTAGTCTCTGAATGTAGGTGCAAGTATATGCTGGCAGTTTTTTAGGGATCAGTATTGAGCTTCCCCAGAACTGAAGCATTTCAGTTTTCAAAACTATTGTTTATCAATGTAGCACATTGTATTGTCACTAGCCTTTACAGTGTAAGGGCACAAAGTATTGGAAATGTGCAATAAATCTCCTGGTGTTTATGCATCTTTTTCATTTTGACTTGACAATATAATATATATCCTTTCCCTAAGACAGAATTGCCTGCTGTGTTGTAAAAGTACAAAATACCTTTAAATGCTGCTAATCAAACTCTGGGGGCAGCTAATGGAAGTAATCTTAGCCCATGCTAAGGGGCTATGAACAGTTTTGCTGTCTACCATGCAGAGCTGCATCCAAATTGTGAACTTCAGGAGTTCAAAAACTTGGTCCTTGCTTAATCCTTACTCTGGAGGACAGGAAACTATGCCAACTCTCTATTTGGCATGGCTTAGTTCCTCTTACATGCTCACTCAGGTTGGCTCAGCTCCACTAGCCAATGTCTTGGCAAGATGGAATCAACACTCAGTGTTGTTTTTTTTTTTTTTAATGATTTTTTTGTAAAACTCATCATCCTCTGTAAAAGCTATCCTCCCTTAAGCAGAGAATGCTAACATAGATAAAAGCAGTACAAGGCTACTTTTCTGCCTTTTTTCCTTTACAAATCTGCAAGTGACTAAGAAAAAAAAAGAAAAAAAAAGAAAAAAAAAAAAGAAAAAAATAGTTTTGTATTCTTATGGGGCCAACAAGATTTAAAATTTTACTTTTAATTTTTGAAAATGGATGGCCAGGACAAATATAGACAAAAAAAAAATGTAGTTTTGTTTGCAGGAAAACCCCTAGGTCTAATTCTTAATGTCATGGGTCTTGACTGACTTGTTCAAAAAACATTTAATTCTTCAACATTGCTTGCATTTAATATGGCATATTGTACAACTATTAAAAATGATTTCTTTTTCTACTTTAAAGAGATTTTTCTCTTCTCTTTAGACCAGAAGGCTATGTAATTGTCAGTTCTACATCCCGGATTAAGCATGACTGTTTATGTCATGCAATTCATTCCCTGCTTGGTCTGGTTGAACTGAAAATCATACTGAATAGAAATTAGGTCTGTAGACAATATTACTGTAGTTTCAACATGCAGTGATACCATCTATCATATTACTTTCTAGTTGCAATAGCAAAAGACCTGAATTTTCAGAATGCTTCAGTGCCCAAAGATGCCAATAAAGATCTAGAAAGATACCCAAAAGCAAGAATGTTAGTCAAGTACAGTACTTCCATGTCTTTCCTTCATTCAAGTCATACAGAAAGATGGAGGTGTTTCTGAAATATCCCTTTAGGTATGTTTGCACCTCATTAGACAGTTGCTTTTAAAAATCTGGTAAAAGCTCAATACAATGAGCTTCATGCCTTTCAAAGGTAAGGAAATAAAGAATGAAGGGAATCTTATGAAACTGGTGGTATGGAACAAGTATAAACTAATAAAGAGCTCTGTGAAGTATATTACAGTGGGATTAATTTTCAGATGTGCTCAGCGCACACAGCTCTTCTCCAGCCGGAAGATGCTGTTGTTCCTCTTTGCTTTGTGATGTCCTTATGATATTTGTTTATGTTAAGGCCACAACAAACTGATATTATTCTCTTCCAGAAAGGCATGTTATGGACTATAAACATTTTCTAGACCTCTCTTTAGTACCAGGTTATCTACCAAATAGATTTTGGATATTAAAGGAATTTAGAAGAGAGCAAACCAAAGGAACAGATGTGTGAAAAGGATGAGTATTTGCACCCTAGACCCTCTGTGTCCTGTGGCTGAATAATCCAAGTCTGACTAGTCTTATTATTTATATTTTTTAGAAAAAAAAAAATGTAGAAGTTTTATTTGAAAAGAAGTTAAGTTTATCTTTTCTCTCATGCTTGCTTTATTTACAGAAGATTGACACAAAGCTTCCAAATGTTAAGTTTGCCCCATCCCTGGAAGTGTTTAAGGCCAGCCTGCATGGGGCTTTGGGCAGCCTGGTTTAGTGGAAGATGTCCCTGCCCTTGGCAGGGGGTTGGATTTAGATGGTCTTTAAGGTCTCTTCCAACATGAGCCTTTCTATGAGTCTATGAAGATTGGAAACCATCCTGCAGATAAACAGGAAATTGAATACGTTTGTCTCTGTTTTACTACATATGTAAAGAAAATCAGCAGTCATTTGATCTTCCTAAAATACATTGTGTAAAACAGTGAAAATTTGAATAGGTAAATCTGTCTTTAAATATCACCATTGAATCAAGACTTGTTCAATGTGGAGGAACTTTCAGGCATGTGTTATCTCCAGGATAGTACCCATAATTACTGGTAGATTTTAGAGGAAGGATGAATGACACATTCTGAATGAACATGCTTAATGAATCCCTGGTTTCTACTTAGTGGCCTCTGCAGTGGCAGTGGAATCAAGAGGTTATTGAAATAAATTACTGAATCAGTACACAATGAATCAGTGGCTGGCTTTTTTACCCAGGGTAATAACCTTTCTGTCTGCTGCAGGGATCACAGCACTTGGAAAAAAATTCACATTTTTTTTTTCTTTCAGTTAGACATACTTACGGGGCCACCTAGCTAAACATGTGAATGGCAGTGACAGTCTGGGACAGTTTGCATCTCATCAGCCTCTGTTGGATAATTAGTTTCATCAGAAGACAGTTCTGTTGCTAAAAGCACAATCCAGACCTCTTTGAAATAACTGGAAAAGCTGCCATAGGTTTTGGATCAGACCCCCTAATGCAAGCTGGATGCAAGAAAAGCTGCTAAATTCAGCTGGTATTCTTTTCATACAGATAAAAGATAAGCTCTTACTCAAGCTGTGAACTCCCAGGGGGAGAAAAATGAATAGAAGAGTTGTTCAAACACAACAGGCTTGATTGTGCCTGACCCCGTGTGGGTGCAAGGGAAATGGGAGCCAAGTGCAAATAAGCTTTCCCGTCTCCCTCCTGAGAGTCTACCCCAGGCTAGACACGGTTGTGCTCCCTGAGATCAGGGAGCCCGGGGGCTAGCACAGAAAATGATGCCTGTAGCAGCGAAGAAGAAAGGGATGTCAGGAAGTGGAACCGTTTAGCCCCATTGGCACGTTGTGAATCCTTTAAACTGGGGCAGCTGCCTCTGCATGGAGGGAGGGACCAGCATCAATAAATCTGTTCAAATAGGCATGTGCTTAGAGTTGTGCATAAACTAATCTGCTTAAGGAGATTTGTTTCTGTGGTCCCAGAAAACCTTGCTGGGATGGTATGCGTTGTAACTGTGCTTTCTGCACAAGGTTAGCACAGCAAAGAGATCAAGCAGTTTATATTTATATATATATACATATATATATACAGCTGCTATGTGTGCTGTTGCTCTTTGAGGATGCACCTGGTTCTTCAGTAAAAGACAAAGAGGACCAGGACCGATGGGTAAGAGTAGAGATGCAGATGGCAAATCCAGGCAGGAGATGGACACAGAGTGTGAGGACTAAGCATCAGCAACAGACATCTGGACTGCAAACGTGGTGGCTGAAGTGGTGGGCAAAATGATGGGATGTGTGCAGCTCTGAGGCTGTTTCAAATGCCTGGATGCCAGTGAGTGCTCAGCATCCTCCCAGCTGCAGCACTATAGAAAAAAGCCATGATCTGTCCCGAAAGTATTCTCTGTTTCTCCGCTAAAGAGGACGATCATTTATGCAAGAAACATGAGACCACCACAGCTGTTCAGAAAGGATTTGGAGAAAATACATGCACAGAGTGATACTTTGGACTGTGCTTTCTGTTACTGCATTTCTGTACTGATGTATTGAAACAAGTTCTGGATGTTTTCCTGATCCAACAGATCAGATTAAGGCTCTCAAATTTGATATTATATTTGTAGCAAGAGAAGAGTCTGCATCAGTATTGTTACTGTTATGGGGTAAATAAAACCAAAGAGAAGGTAGCTAGTGAACCTTGCTAAGAGTTGATGTAAACTAAAGCAAAGTGTTTGGTGTTAGTGATGGTTCATAGCTCTTTAGTAAATTTTTTTGTTTTCTTTTATTTTATTTTTCTGTCCATTTTCTGTATTTTTTGACCTTTATAGTCAGTAGGAAAGGTTGTCAATTCTGTCTCCTACTGAAAGAACATTTCCCTTTGTCACTGAAAGAGAGAAGTCAATGGGACATTTTTTCTGAGCTGGCATAACTCCACAGACCAATGTATTTCCAGCTAATTCAGGACCTGTGATGACAGACTCACTCATTTAATGACAGAACAGGCAAGCACACCAGAGGTGATGGCGGTAAAATCTTATGTGTTCTTCAGGATTGGACCATGATAAGAAGGTTGTCATTTCATTCTCCTGTTTAATTCCTTTCTTCTACTGAATTTGCCATTCAGTGCCAGCTGAATGTGCAACTCATCTAGAGCTGTGAAAAAAGAAAAAAAAAAACACGTTTCAGACAAAAACTATCTGTTTGGATGTCACCTTTTAAAACTGTTTTATGCTGATAGTGGGTATAATGAAAAGGAATATTGTTTCAACAAGCAACATTGAGTAAGTCTGCTTTGACTACATCAAATCAAAAGAGTTTGGCCTTCCTGAAATTCACCTTTTTTTTTTTTTTTTTTTTTTTTTTCCTGTTGAAAGCATTTAAGAAAAGTGATATCACTTTTCAAACCTTTGGAGTACAACAAAATCAGCATGTTTTGAATGTCAATACCATTTGACTTTAAAACTTATTTAAGATAAAGCATTGAAAAATTCACTGAGCTTACATGAGTTTACACCTATATCTTAATAAGTAGATGAGTATTGTTAGTGATTGACACAGTGCCTAATACACCATGTTATGAAGTAGTTGCCAATGCAATCAGGTTCTGAACAGGCACTGACATGTTAATCTGGGAATAGTGATATGAGATCTTTATTAGCCCTTTTGTCATTTTTTCAGCCTCCTTTTCTCTGCCCTTGTACCTCCCTTTTTCTATAACCCCAAGCCAGGACTTAGTCAGCAGCATTAGTCATTTGACTTCCGTCCTAACATTCAAATACAAGGAAGAAATCTTGGCTCTGTTTAAATGCACTGTAGAAGTCCTTCTAACTTCAGCATGGCCAGATTTTCACTCTGAGGTGTTGGATCTTTATAAAAGCAGAAGAGTCAGTGACATTTTGCTGCGTCACTAAATCCATGCAAGCAGAAGTTACTTTTGCCAAAGTGAAGAATATGCACAGTTAAGCTTTAAAGGTTATGCCAGAACAATTCCTTGAGTCTTTTTAAATCCAGCTGAAGGTGGCATCAGATTTATTTTCATAAGTCTTATGCAGGAGAATGAGACTGACATATCAAATCTGTCTCTGAACCAAGTCTCTCTATTTGGTAATCTGTACTTTGGCTATATATTCAAGGTGTTTATATATAAATATATATATATATATATTTATAATATATATATATATAATTTCATTGAATTGTTGAAGTTAGTGGGAGTTTTGTGATTTATTTCATTGTGTATAGATGCATTATGTGTCACAGATTATTGAATACATTGTTCAGCATACATATTTAATTTCTTATATTAGAATTCATAACCACACATAAAGATAAGGTGTTTGAAATGAATTACTGTATCTTCAGTGGTCACATCTTGACTAGTTTAAGCTACAGTGCTAAAAATTAATAACAGGAAAACTGTGTTTGCAGCTGTTAATTGTCTATTTTTACAGAGAAATACTCTTTCAAAGGTGGTTGGTTCTGTTGTTTTCTTTTTTTTAATCTCCCTTTAGAACATTCTTCCAAAACGGCTTTTAAGCTACTTGAGGCAACTCTGGTTCTGTGCTCTATGCCCAATATTTTTACATAAATAGCAAGAAAAAATTGTATTAACTGTATTTCACAATTTCTACCCGTAGCTGTAGTTTTCTGAGTTATTGCACTGTTTGTGTAATCTTTAGAAAACACTTACATGTTTACTTATGCTTAGCTCTCAATATGCCTTCATTATGTTCACAGTGAATATCATTTTTCTGTGTGGGAATGACATAAAATAGAAGTAGAACAAGTTAACTGAAGCTGTTGCAGAGGAACACAGTCCACTGGGTATTTCTTGTGCTGCACCAGTTGTCTCTCTCATACCTTCCTGTTCTTCCCATTCCCTTGAAGCCAAGTCCTATAGGTAGTTGCTTGTACTCAGGGTCCTCTGGAAGTGTGCACTCCTTACCTCCCCCAAGGAATAGTGGCTTTTCATGCATACTGTAAAACACCTTTCTGTTCTTTGGCAATGCATAAGACTCAGGAGGTTTTCAATGGTGCCAGATATTGAAATGACCTATCAGTACTGCTAAGTACTTAGAGACTGTTTTCAACCCCTCCAAAATGATAGCCTAAGTGTGTATTCATATGTGGATAGTGGATTTATAAAATGACATCTGAGAGGAACAGTTTTCTCCTTCTATTTTCCATTTTCCATGAGGTTAAGCTGTAACTGGGTACTCTGAGGACATCCTTGGCTGACGTAACCACATGGTGAGGGAATTCACTGTTTATGTCAGATACAATTTGTGCTGTGGTTTGTCTTTAGGAGGTACCTACTTCTTATTTGCAGGGAGAGATAACACATCACATTTAATTTAGAAAATCCACATTTTTTATTATTTTTTTTTCATTAGTATTGCTGACAAGTATCAAGAAACTGAAGTATTTTTGAGTCCAGGCAGAAACTGAGTACTTTAAAGCAGAATCATTTTATAAAAAAAAAAAATAATAAAATAAATTGTAAAAATCCCCAGCTACTGGGTTGGTATATTCATTAAAATAAATTGGTAGCAATAAATAATGCTTAATTTTAAGTGGAAGTTTAAAGTAAGGTAAGTGGGAGAATTTAATAATTACTACCTATATGACCACAAGAAAATCCTGTCCTATTTACTCCCAAGGGGTTTAGGCACACTACTAGAGTGCGCCTAGTTTACCTAGGTCGGTTTAGGTGTCTTTATTTGTTGCATTCCCTTTTCATTCATAACTGATAGCTGTAGTTCTGAGATCTTAAATTTCACTTCATCTTTGCACAATATCTTTTTAGGTCAGTTAAGTATTTTTATAGTAGGTAGTTTCCAATTATGATTAAATTGACATGATTACCATAACTTAATTTGGCAAACTTTGTTTGCCATGCGAGATTTGAAAGCTTTTGTTTAGTTCAGCTGGTAGGGGATTTTGGCTGATGTTGTGGAGATGCCAATGCCATTTTCGACTCTTTTGTAGTAAATTATTCAGAAGTATGTGGAGTGGTAATATTTAATAATAAAAAAAATAAATACCGGGAAGAACTCTGAGTCTTTATTGTTCACACATTACTGCTTACTGGTGATTTGTGATCTCCCTTCATCAGATTATGTCAAATGGCTACACAATCTGGTATGCCATTCTCATCATGGAAGAACAGGTTCTGCCTGGTTATACCTCCAGATCTCTAAGCTTCTAGTGCTTTAGCAGGGATGGAAATCTAATTCCATAGCTTAATCTCTCACAGAGGCTGTGCGTGTGTTACATGTGACCAAGTAATTAAAATTTGTCACATTTGCTCAGTGGTTTGAAATAGACATATTCTTAAAATTTACACTTGGGATTGTTTTGCTGGGTTTGACTTATCAATTCCTGGTGCAGACTTCTGAATAAATAAAACATGGAACGGTATTACTTAATATCATTTCATACAATTGGTGAAAACTAATTTGATGATCTTGTACAGGGATTTCTTATTTCCCAGAAGAGCCAATAGATGACATCTACCTAATATGCCAGTTAAAATTCGTATGTGTAGCTTATATGAGAAAATTGATTGGAACTCATTTGACTATTGAATAAGATTCACGTCAGTAAATATAGTGACTGCATTAGTATTAGCTAACCTTCCAAACCACAAAATACATTTTGTCTCATTTTATTTGTAGAAGAAAGGCACAATTATTTTGTGAATAATTTACTTCTTAATCTACTCATAATTACATCCTGTTATAATAATTAAAATCACACCCTTTGATTTAGATTATTTGAATGGAATAATGATTTATAAGCTTAAGGTTTAACTAGATCTATTTTTCTCTCCCAATCTTCAAAAAGCAAGATTATGTAAGATCATCTGTTGGTTGCACACTTCTGTTCAGTTTTCATCTAATTTGACCCACAGTACCAAAGAACAGATACTTGAGTACCTGTGATTGAAAGTCAAGAACTGTATTATTTGGGTTGCTCTTGGTGGAGATGAAATTTTCTTAAGGTTACTTCCTCACAGAAATATAATTGTCATTAAGCTATGACTGAACTTTAATTTACTTCAAAATCTTGTGCTTTTTGGTGTCTGTCAGATAGTGCAAAATACTGTACAGTATGCAGTTATTTTATGTATGGCATCAAGGAAAGCTCCTTAGAAAATGTGGAGGGTTTATGTATATTCCTAATCCTTATCTGTATTCACTATTTAAAACTCTTAAGTCTAAAGACTTAAATATTTGCTTTCTGTTTGTAAATGCACTTTGATCCACTTATGAATTTAGATACCCTAACTGCTGTGTTGGTCCTACATCCTACGTTTCAGTAGCAAATGAGGTCTGAGGAATATTTGCTCAGCTGCAGACTTAAGGAAAGATCCTTTCCCTGTGTCACTAGCCTGAAGGAGGATGGTTTTCTAAGTAATCCCTTTGCTTGATCCACATTTCAGCACCCAAACAGGGCAAAAGACAGAAAAAACATACACATGCCTTCTCTCTTTCAGTTTTGGTGATTTTCTTCATGGATTATTTTGCTCTCTGGCAAGCGTCAGAACTGATATTTCACCTAATTATGTTCAAACAAAGAGCAGGCTTCCTGCCAAGCCCAGTCCCTCATAATGCTTTAACAGATCTGATACAGGTGTTGATAGACCTTCTGATGTTTTCTGCCATCACTTTTCACAACAGCAGCAGAACAAGATGATTGCCTTAAACTTCCCAGTTTCAGCTTGCACAGCTGTTCAAGCAATTACTTACCCCAAAGTTATGTAATGGGTAAGCTGATGTTATACAAAGATTTGTTTGGGAATGTTAATGTTTAAATATATATGAATTAACCTAAAGGGCATATACGAGGTCAGCACCCGACCAAGTCACCTTAATAGTCTCCTATTTGCTTTGGACACAGCTCTGGTTACTGCACAAAGTCCCACATGGGCGTAGTCTTTCATTATTTGTAACACAGCTATGCAGACACTTCGTAAGAACAAAATATCACTTCAGAAGGGATGAATGCCTACTTTTTGTTGAAAGATATATACTGGATTATTTAAACATGAATAGAACTACCTTGAGAATGTGCTGCTTTCTGCATCAGTAATCTCAGTGCCCGTCTAAACACAAGCCACAATTCAGTAATCAAAAAGCTGCAGGGTATGTTAACATTCTATGATACTTCAGAGCTCCTTTTTTACATTCATATATATTATATTTCTGCATATGTGTTTGCACAATTTAAATTATGGAGGCATCTAATTTTCTTTCTCTTCTAATATATGTTGTTATCCTTAGCTTTACCAAATGAAACTGTGAGAAGAAGACGTAGTAGGTAAGATATTCAATATTCTGAGTTTCTGTATGTCTGGTCATCCATTTTATGAAAGTTGAAATCTAGCATGTAAAATGTCTAAACGTCTATACTACATTAAAAGTAGCACCCAGCAGTACTGCATAATCAATTAGTACTTCATGAAAATGCCTACTATCTAGCAGTTTGTATTCGAAGCATAGTCTTGTGGTCTGAACAGTACTATAGCTTTAATTTTTGACGATGCTTCAGGTTTTGAGTATAATAGGCTCAACCCTATCTACTTAATGGGAATAATAACGTATGTCTGTCTCAAAATGGGGTTTTAAAATGAGGTTATAGAATATACATATAACATCAACACATTTTAAACAATGTCTAACCAGTGCAATATCATACACTCAGCTTCCAAGTCATCTCAAAAACTTCCTGTCCTTATTGAGAAGCTTAGAGTCTCAAGAGCCTCAAGACATTGTAGTACTGTCACATATGGAATTCCAGGAAATCAAACAGGTTTATCTAGACCCTAACTTTCCACAGTAAAAAAAAAAAAAAATAGTATTTTTATATGATCATGACTAGTCCAAAAAATAAAAATAATATATGGTTTTACTTCACACATTTATTGTTTCCACAGATTACATGCTTAATTTCTTTTGAAGACCTAAAAAATCTGAAGGCTTTTCTTCTAGGCCTTTTCTTATTTTCAGTCCTGAAGTAATCTTTTTATGGTTTGCACATTTTGTTATTTTCTGTCATAACTGCAATTAAAAATATAGCAACCAGTGCTAAATTTTATGCAAACCCAGAGACATTGACTAAACAAGCACTGAAGAGTTAGCACCCTCATAAACAATATAGGCAGAGAATATGGGACCTAGCCCTTTAATGAACAGAGAGAATAGTAAAAGGAAAATCAAAGCTCTGGCCATGATAAACAGTAATGGCATAACATGCAAGAACAATGTTTATGCAAGGGAAATAACTAAGAAAAAGGAAACATGGAGTGAACAGGATCCCATGAGGTCTATAAGAAAGACAGGCATGGAGTGACATTGATGCCAATGTACTGTAAAGCAGCGTAGACAGTCAATTGGTGTGAGAGACAGAAAATTCAGTCAAGACTGTAGGTAGAATTCTGCAAAAGAATAAAATTCTGCAGAAGAATAAAATTTTGCCTGCTTTTAGCTACTTTTATGCTGATTTTCCCACCAGGTGCAAGCTCTTTTAAGTCCTCTTAATTTTTTCCCCTGGTGACAATGCAGGAAGAAAAGATGCCATAGATGCCCTGATATCAATAACACGTGTGCCAAGCAGTTTGGGGTATAAGGGCCCAGAAGCAGATTTTACTCTATATTTCTCTCCTCCCACTGTGACAATATCTATTTTACTTGATCCTGCTTCTTAGACTGTCATCAGAATTTAATTCATCTACTGGCATTATCACTCAAAACTGTGAGTTTTCCATCAGCACTTTGAGAAAATATTGATGATCTCATCAGCTTTGAATGCTGTTTCTGCTTCAGTTGCTGAACACTACTAAGTTGTTTGCACAGACATTGCCCATCTCACCTAACTATATGCTTTATGTGAGGTGCTAAATTTGGTAAAATTGCTCCTCATGTCTCAGTGTGTGGAGGGTTTTGAAAGAGTAATATGGAAGAAAGAGGATGGTGTTTTTTGTTGTTGTTCATTTCTTTATGTGTTGATTTTGAATTAATAGGATAACTTCCCTAAATTAAACTTGTGTCTTGAGATGACAGAGAAATAGAATAGATGTATCCCTGCTTGTGAAGAGATATTCCACTCAGGAAATTCTCTTGATCTCATGATGCTGAAGCATCATGTTGGAGATGGTAGTGGTTTCTTCAGAAGAAGAAATCAGAAAACTGAAAACTGAACTTGTTGAGAAAGTTAAGAAAGATGCTTGTGAAGTTGATATGTATGAGAGAGCATGTGTTAGGGAATAGGAGTTTCCATTGTGTATATGGGCTTGCTGGGAGATGTGGTGACCAATTTCTGCACCACAGTGAGGCATTGAATAGCACCTAGGAAGTTACTGGAAAGATCTGGAAGGGAAGAAAAAAAAAAAAAAAAAGAAAAAAAAAATAGAAAAGAAAAGAGAAAATTAATCAGGAAAAAAAATAGCTTTGTCTTTTTGCTATAACTGTATATTCAATCTCTCACCAGCATAATTTTGAAAAAAAATGATACAAGTGTGGTTTTTAGAAGGTAAGCTCCCAAGAACATGATTATTTGGCTATTCTTGTTGCTATAAATAACAAAATTGGAAGTTTATGATAGTTAATCTCGTGCTGTTTCTGAGGGTTTCCTCAATGATTTGGACTCAGTGGGGCTGATTTGATGAATTAGTTTGCTGCCTGCCAAATGGCTGGAGTTGAGTGGCACTGGGATCCAGCTACCTGCAGAGCTTTTTCTAGCTAGAAAGAGCCAGCACAGTATTGGATCTTGCTTTATGCAGTGGCTGCTGCATTTGTAACTCTGACCCTAGGCTGAAAACGTGGCTCTGACAGGGGTCTATTAAAGTCCCTGAATGTCTTGGTGTAATCCTGACAGTTTTTATTTCATCTGCGATGTCAGGCAAGACAAAGTTCCTTAGCCACTAAAATTCTACCTCGAGAATCCAAGCTTTAGGCAAAATCTCATACCCCAAAGCTTCTTTTTTAGCTTTGAGGCTCAGCTGGTACAAAATCCCATCCTAATTTAGAGTAGTTGTAAACTAACTGAAGAGCAGATTGCTATGCTGTTGCTGTAGCTAAATGCCTGTGAATGAAACTTCTGTCTTATTGGAATCTAATTTATAGATTCTATTTTATAGAGCTTTTTCCTATTTTTAAAACTCTTGTGTGTCTTTGGTCTTTTTCTCCTTCATGGTAGCTGAGCGTATGACCTCCACTTCAAATGTGATAGATTGCAACGACAGGTTGAGATTCTGGTGCTTGTTTAGTTTGGAAGTAATTGCCACATTTCTTCACCTGGGATCCAAAAATCTGGGGGGTGGCGGGAGATAGGGGGGAGGGAGGGGGGTAGATAGGAGAAGCACAGAGACCTTGTTTTTCTGTAGAATGTATGGTTTTAGCACTGGATTCCTGTGCTGCAGGCTAAACAAGAAATTTACTTCAATACATAAAGCAAAGACAGAACAGGATAAAAATTGGCTTAGTGAGATGAGTGCATTATAAAACCCTCTTCAAATATGGTAAGTGCATTGTTTGCACCAAAATATGTAATCCACTTACTAATCAAGAAATACAGATAATAAAAGTAGTATTGAAATGGTTCAATAATATTGTTTCCTGACTCTTTCTGTCCTAAGGTTGTGTTTTCGGCTGTTTATAACTCTACAATATTTATCCTTTCTTGGTGGCTGCTCTGTGCTGAATATTTTAGGGTAGGATTTTGTGAAGAAAAGACATGTTCAGAAGTCTTAGCCTTTTTTTTTTTTTCTTTTTTTTTTCCCCTATAGAAAATAGAAAGTGTAGGGATGCTAATTTAGAGCAGGGACAAAACTATCTGATAAAAGCAACTTAATAGGGTTATAGCCTGTGTTGTAGGATCAGTAAATGAGGAACAGAATATTGGGAAACAGGAGAGCTGGCAAGAAAAGTCCCCAAAAAAGTCCCCAAAAGATTGGGGACTGACTAGCTGGACTAAGAATGGATATCTGCTGAGTCAGCTGGAGAAAGAGAAGATGACCAGTCAAGGAAGATGAGAAAAAAAAAAGAAAATGGGGAAAATGGGAATGGATGGTCTCATTACTGAATATAGAGTTAAGAAACGTGATGGGTCGATACTAAAATTCAAGAAAACAGAGATCATAGAAGAAAAACTCAAATCTGGGAATAAAAGTGTGTGTACCCAGAGGCCTTTAGGGCTTGGTTTCAGGTCTCATATAGGAAAAGAGTTCAATGTTCAGTAAATACCTGAGAAATGCACTACAACCTATTCTGCTCTTCTATATATTCCTGTGAAGGATGATTACCCACTTAGGGTTATCAGAAACTTTGTTAGTTTACTTAGCAGAGAACCGTGTGATGGAAATGAGTCACTAAGCCCACTCATGAACCACGTGGTTGTCAGTATATTTTCTTATACTGGGATTGGATGGATATTTTATTTACAGTTAGCTGGTCTGAAAAAAAAAAAAAAAAACACAACACACACACACATAAAGCTAGAAAAACATAAAAAGTATTTATTTTAAATTATATATCTTGTGCTTTAATTATGTCTTAATTCAAGCACTAAACATTGAGAAACTGTCAGAATAGATGTTGCTTCTGCAACTTTCATTTAGTTTCTGCGCATAATATAACACCGTTAAGAGTAAGATATGGTGCACTCCTCTCTACACCTTCTTGAGATTATTATTTTGTTCACTGACTGCATAAAAATGCCTTACCTGGAGATGTAAAATTAAACCAAATCTGTTGCTGGACAGATTTACAAAATGAAAAGTAGGGCTGACTGTATTGTTTCATGACTGAAAAAGGTTAGGAACTCCTTGGAGATGGATTCTCCCCAAGACAGTCTTAAGGACTCGTGTAAGTTTAGGAAAGTTTACTAGCTGCTGCCACCTCTGTGAGTGCTGGCTTAGCTGTGAGACCCTCAGTTCTTCAGTACTCAAGGAGAAACTGTGTCATCCGCAGAAATACTGAACTAAAGATGGTGAGAGCTGTTCTTTAAAGAGAAAAATGCAAATATGCCTAAAATGTTATATTGAGATGTTTTGAAGGGGAGATCCAAAATGAGTGGTCTTAATCTTCCTCTAACTCAATTCCCTTGTAGCAAAATGAAGGCAATAGTATTTTTCATGCCAGAGAGATGTCTTGAAAATTAATTAATGTTTATGGAGCATTTGGTTACTATAGTAATGAGCATCACTGAAGAACTCAGGAGGAAATTGAGCACTATGTACTCTGTGTAACAGTAACAAAAAAACAGAATTAGCATGAGTTCATGTAATTAGAAAGTATATTAAAATGCACACTGGAGTGCATTGGCTGACTTTTGTAGTTTTGATTGTATGACCTTACTGACCTTCTGGTCTTTTATTTATTTATTTATCTGTTTGTTTGTTTGTTTGTTTATTGTATTACAAATGCTATAGTGGTGGTCTGGCCAGCTATTCCTGACTATAAAATATTTCACTTATTATGTTGGTGCTTAAGGTACTTTCTGTTAAGGCTTTGTGAGAATTCTTAGAGTGCCTATGCATAAATAGCAGACATTGATATACTGCTTTCCCTGACATCTAATTTGTTATGTGTGTAGCATAAGTATTGGTCAAGTGAATCGATAAACACTGAATACATTAGCTCTTGTATGAAGAAAATGAATCTAGTAACTATTCAAGCTGCATTACTTGTGATTTCAGTCACTTTGACTGATTCCCTTTCTCTTTTATTTGGCTGTATATTCCCGTGACAACAGATGAACTTTGTCCAGAAGATGTGATAGGAAAGTGTTTAAGACCAAAATATACACTGTACCCAACTTTTCTTCAGTTTTCATAGTTTCACGTCAGTCAGTACGAAAAGTTATTCGTTGCTAGTTTAGCCATGTTCTGTGAATGAACATAAGGAAAATAATAACACTTCCTAATACCCCTTTGTGTTAAAATGAGGACATTAAAACTTGACTTTCTTGCACCTTGTACATTTGCACATTGTTCTTGTTTGCTGCTTCTACCCATATATTCTGGATTTTCAGGTGTGGATTTTTACATCCTCACCTCCACTCTGTCCCTTTAGGAAATAGATTAGAATTCTGCTTTCTGACCCTGAATTGAATCCTTTTTTCAGCTCTAATGGTTCCCTACCTCTAAGAGAGTGTTTTATACATTCTATCTTGCATTAGACGTATATTGGCTTTAGTAGGTCATATTGGTAGACTAGCTTTTGCATTTTGAAATGCAATGAAAGAGTTAAAACAAGTAGGACCATATCCATATCCATTTTTTTGACAAGTTTGTTCCACTTCACTACATTTTCAGAAGTCTTTGCTGGAATAGCTTGATGGATCAGGAAAGTGGTATAGAAGAAAGATTTTTTTTTTAAGGTATTTTTTAATGGCTCATGGGGAACTGAGTGGCAAAGTGGCAATTGCTGGTATAAGAGGAATGACACTTTAATATGTAGGTGACACACTTGATTCCTGTGTGGGAATTTTAAATTTTTTATAGATCAAGAGTATCACTACATTGCACTTGATGTTGTGATCTCTGTCATTACGTCAGGGCAGTGTATTAAGAGGATATATTTTTGTCCCTTTTAACTAACAGTGTAATGATAACTAATAGGGTAATGGTCAGTGCAGGTAGATGATCACTTAAAGGGAATCCCAATTGAGGCAGAAAATAGAAGGTGTTTGGGTTAATTTACAGTCTTTTTCTGGGCACCGAGGCACTCAAAATAGCAGTTGCAGAAACTCAAGGTCACATTTTCTTCATGCAGCGCTATATGTTTTAAGGACCAGAATAATAAATCTCTGTGATATTTTGAAAACTCTGGCTTTAGCTTCCACTCAGCAGCCATCCATCTAGGAGACATACAACTCACATCACCACAATATCTGAATGCCTTGCATCTTTAATATATTGATCCACACAGAATTCCTGAGAGGCAGAAAAATGCTATTATCCCTATTTTAGAAATGCAGAACTGAGGCATAAGGAGAGATAAGGACTTAAACAAAGTCATAGAACAAGTCTGTTTTAAGTTGTGATGTGATGCCCCAAACATCCTTCACCCTTCTTAAATGAGCTTACAACCTCTAGTATAGAAAAGGCTCTGCTATGCTTTTTAATATTCCCTATTCTTCATTAAGACTTTAGGTCAGAAAAAAATGAGAGTTTAACTTCTAAATCTTTACACCTTTTCCTAGTATCTGTATAAAGATATACTTATTTTCCCTGCTGCAAAAACAAATCTGAAAATCTTGCATATTCCTTTTCAGGCTTTTGATTTTTGCGTGCATATATTACTTCAGAGCTACTTCACAAATTAATTTTCACTGATACAGTTTAACAGTTCACCATTTTCAAAGCAGACAAGATCTTGATAACATAGAATGCAATCAAAAGTTTTTAATGTTAATTTGGTAATCTGTGTTGAGACTGTATTCATTCAAAGCAGTATGTAAGAATTTTTACATTGTTCTTATCTCCCCTTCATTATGCCCCATTATTTGGACATCTACATAAATTACTGTCAATTTATTATAGTCTTAGTACTTAGATCAGGCAGTCAGTCAACTGGGTTTGTTTTAGAAGCCTTACTATGCAATTCTTCATGTGACTTGAAGATCGTATGGAATTGCTACGAGTCTTGTTTTATAAGACAGGCCAACCACACTGTAGAAGGGAGATCCTGTCTGTGATGATTTTAGTTTGATAATGGTTGTCGGTTAATTTGGGGTTAAAATTTGAGGAATTTTAGAGGAAACGCTATTATCTAATAAGTAACTAAAACTTGGATTTTTTCTTGGGTTATTATTTTTGCTCTGGATGGCTCAAAGCATTTTTTTCCAAAGAACTAGTTGAGGTGTTTTAGATTTAACTGCTGTGAGAGCTAGATGTAATCTTTTGAAATGAAATGTAGAATATGTTCTAGACTGTGTAGCCTAGTTTTACTTTTAATGCATAAATGTTTGTTATAGCTCCAGTGCTTCAATCTGCAGTTTCTAACAGCAATCCAAGTTACCAGCTTTCCACCATTATCTTGAAGCTGTTTATTTCTCTTCTTCTTTTTCTCTTTTTCTCTTCTTCTGGGGTTACAGCTAATTCAGGCTTTCTTGGAGGAAAGAATACCCTAAACATTAGTTCCAGCTCTACTTGTGATCATATATGCATACACTTTACAGAAATGAGAACAGAACTTTCCCTCAGAACTTTCTCATCAGAGAAACTCAGAGAACTTTCTCATCGGCATTTTATGGTAATCCATCTCTCATCTAGCCAATGTACTCATGTCTACACAACACTTAAAGCTTTGAGTTGTGATTTAAGCTGGCCAGCAGCTGAGAACTGCATAGCCATTCTCTCACTTCCACAGCAAGTGGGGGAGAATGGGGGAGAGAATAAGAAAAATGTAAAACTCGTGGGTTGAGAAAAGGATGAAAATTTCTGTTTAATAGGACAGAAAAGAAAGGGGAAAATATAATAACAATAAAAACAATAAATATATATATATACACATAAAAAATGTATAAAGAAGTGATGCACAATGCAACTGCTCACCACTCAACAACAGATGTCCATCCCAGCCCTGAACAGTGGCTGCCCTTCCCTGGACAACGCCCCCTAGTTTTATTGTTCAGCATGACGCCATATGGTATGGAACATCTCTTTGGCCAGTTTGGGCCAGCTGTCCTGGCTCTGTCTCATCCCAGTTTCTCAGTTTCTTGTGCACCCCTAGCCTCCTCACTGGCAGGGCAGCATAAGCTGAAAAGTCCTTGGCTCTGTGTAAGCACTACTCTGCAACAACTAAAACATCAGTATGTTATGACACCCATCATGATGAGTCTAATGGGAGAGGCTCTCCAGATTCCCTTACAGACCCAGAGGAGTTACTGCCTATGGGATAAATTATGAGACAGTTTTATAACTGATGTTCATAATTAAGAATCTTTATCTTTGACATCGGTTGAGAATTTGGCCATTTTATATAACGGTTCTCTGAATAACCTTGTTGATGTGACTGTTACAGAGGACTTAGGAACAAAGTCCTCTGTAACAGTCACATCAACAAGGTTATTCATTTCAGTTCTTTCTCTCTCTCACCCTTTCTCTTATTCTTAAACCATAGGTTACTAAATCATAAACGTAGGGTTCTATAATAGGTTAGGTGGAAAGCATTCAGGCTAAATAGCTTTATATTCTGATCCTTACTCAAAAAACATTGCTATTCTGGAAAATACTTGGGGCTGGTTAACTTCAGCGAGACTGGCACCAGATAAAAAGCAAACAAATAATGTACCTTATTGAGTTAGGACCATTATCTGGTTTTCCACTAATGCAATTCCACTGAGTTAAACTGATTTCTGACAAATGAAGGGAGAAGAAAATCAGTGTCAAGGTCCCACACTGCTCTCCACAGCTGGTAATTTATGGGGGAATGTGAATACTGACATGAAATCTCCAGACACCATTAAGTTCTTTTGAAATCATGTTCCAAAAGTGAAATGGGACTTCCCATGAGTGACTGATATGTGTAGCTTATGGAATTAATTCTGGTGATGGTGTTAAACTCCGTTCATGAGCAGAAGCTTTTGTTTTTATTTGTTCATTGCCTTTTTAATATGATTTTTGGAAACAACCTAAGAGCTTAAGCAGCAGTTGCTCCAAAAATAGAGTGAATACAACCTTTTGTTTTAGTGGGAAAGAGGCTAAACCTTTGAGTTCTTTCTATCCTACATTTGTGGGGAAAATGTTGTAAAAGGAGTCCCACGAGGTAAGAAAGAAACCACTATGCAGGAGAAGAGGTGTCTGTCAGCATATAGAAGGGAGAGCTGGAAGAATTAAGGAGATTTTCTGAAATAAGCTTACACTTATTAAAGGGAAATGATTGGAAAGTAATGAACTTTTAGGAAAAGTTTGAACCAACATATGTGTATATGTGGGTAACCTGAAGATAATAAGACAGTGATTTGTCAAAGACTCAGAAGTTATAATATACTTCCCTGAATATACATATAAAACTTTGATTTAATCAATTCAGATAAAGAAAAGGTGTTTTCAGGAACAGAAATGGCTAAAGCCCAACAATTTCTCCTCAGTCTTGAAGTGGTTGCTTTTCACTTCCTTTACCTTAATCAGCTTGAGGAGACTGAACATTTCATGCAATTGAATGGGTTCTGTCCTGGAATTGTTAAAAGGGTATGCTAAATTTGTTTGAGATTAAAGCAAAGAATGTAACTTGAGAAGTAAAACAGGAGCTGAGATCTCAACTGCTATTCATGACACATCAATTTGAAAATGACTAAAGCCAGCACACTGGTCATGATATAAATTACTTTAAAGAATTTTGAAAAAAAATATCCTCTTCAGCTGTGATACATGCTAAAAATAAAAACAAATTTTAGATTTTAGGATTTAAGCATTTCTTGAATGTACTAAAATTGTTTTGTATGTTCTTGCCTTGCTGGATGCTTTCAGCCCTTCTAAATTTGATATATTTCAACTGTATTAAAAAAAAAAAAAAGTTTTTTTTTTATTTACTTTTTTTTTACTTTGAGATAAAGGAAAAAGAGGGAGAAAATCACACCTATTTTAAAAATGCTTGCTTAGCCTCTCCACTTCTGAAATGTGAAAACCTGAGCTCTGTAAGTAGCTAAAAGCAAAACAAGGAAGGAAATTTTACAAAAGTATCGTCAAATTCTTTCTTGCCTATTGAAAAGACTGATGTTCACAGTATTCCTATTTAACATACTCTTCTTATTCTTCCTTTTATGTCAGCCTAAGTAGCATGGGTATATATGCTAGTATATAGGTTGTAAACACGAGGAATTAGAACAGACTTTTTGATAAGTCTGATGAGGTTGGAAGGAACAAAATACAAAAATATGAATCTGCCTCTGAATGTTCATCTGTATGTTCATTCTGGGATCATAAGTTATCCTTTATTTTTATTTTTTTATGAATTCAATGTTTCACTAATGATCATTTAGAAAAATATAAATAAATTACTCCAGAAGAAGGGAGACTGTAATTATCATTTTTGGCCCAGAAGGAGACCAATTGTAGACTTCACTGTTCTAAGTCCTGTGCAAAACCAAAGCAAAAAGGTGTTACTTTTGCTGAACTTGAGGGTTAAGTGTAGGAGTATATAAAATAAACTGAGTGTTACCAAGTGTTTGAACCCCACTATTTTTGAATGAGAGGACAGCAGTTTCAGGGTAGCTTTTGACAATCAGCCAAGAAATCTCAATTTTATTTTTGTTTTGCTTAAGTCCTTCTTCATGAAGCATTTAGTGTGAATTTGTTCTCTGGAGTCTGGTTATTTGTACTGTCTTTATTACAATGGCTACAAAGTGTCACACTGAAGGTAGGTAGTGATGAGAATACAGTAAGTTTTTTAAAAGAACTGTCATAGACGTTAAAGAGGGAGAGCCTTGAGACAAAGGAGATAAGGACAAAAAGTCACTGCAGAGATTTCATAGGAAAGGAAAAAGAAACCTAACATGTTCTGGATAGATTTGCCTTGCTGTAGAAATGGAGAGAAGTTAAGGATGAGTGTTTGAAGTGGCCTTTTTGCAGACACAGACATAAGCAAATCAAATTCTATTAGAAGGAGATAGGGAGTGAAGTCACCCATAATACAAGAAACTGAGAGGAAACCTAACTTAGCCCTTGGTGAAACACATACTCCCATCTCTGATTAAGAACTTTTGGGTTCAGGTTGCAAAATGCTTAATTAAAGTAGCAATTTAAAGATAATTGCCATCAGGGAAAGCTCATTTTGTGCCCCTTCCTTTAGGGCAACAAAGTGGTTGTCTTACCAGTACACAGCCATTGAAGAATTTCTGACTCAGTATTTCTGAGGAGCCGACATCTTTTGGTGCTTTCATTTTTGTTGTCTTTTTTATGAACCTATTGCCCTATGGACAAGAGGCAGAAGAAATTGTGTGAATTTGCCGAAAGGATGGAAATTCGGCTAGGATGTTACAGCAGGTATGATATATTGCTCATAACTGCAGTATGTAACACTTACTTTGTAGCCAGGAGAAAATAATTACTCAAGAAATCAGCATGGACAGAGCTGTAAATAGACCATTCTATCTCTTAGTAAAAGGAAGGGGGATGAGAAGAAAAATGGGTGGGTGTTATGCTGAGAAAGGTCAATGCAAGGGAAGACAGGAGAGAGGTAGGTTATGTTATTCAACTGTTAAATCAAAAATCTAGACAATTAAGCTTTAATAGTTTTGTTGTTCATTGAACTGCTTGTTAAAATGATGTTCCATGTTTATAGTTAAACTGTAAAATTCCCTCCTGTATCCAAGGCTAGAGATGAAAGGTTGTATCTCTTAATTTTGAGAAGATGCTTACAGCCTTATTGTCAAAAATAAAATGCTGTGTGGTGAGGAGAATTTCTATTTTCAGAGAAGTCTGAGTTCTTCTTTCCCCTATGTGCTTTTGCATATGGTCAAGTTATTTCTGCTAATCTACTGGTTGTGTGCATTCCTCTGTGGCTGACTCTCTGCACAGGTGCTTCTGTATGCAAAGAACATATATAATATCAAGTATTCTGATTAAAGTCAAATGTCAGATTGGAAAGCTGTGTGTGACATTGACTTGAAGCAGGGAATGTGGTTTTTGAAGTGATGGTTATTAGAGTTGTTTTTTTTTTTTTTTTTTTTTTTTTTTTATCTCAGTGATGCTCAGTTTGATAGCTCACACTGACACTGCCATGAGCACTTCACTTCTCTGTGATTACTGTTTTCTACCTTTGAAGAACACATAGGGGTAGTGCTGACTGTGCTCCTCTAGCTCTTGTTGACCCAGTGCAGGTGGAAAACATGTAACTTAAATATATTCTATGAAAGCAAGTGCTTACAAAGTCTTGAAGGTGTTGCTCCTATCAAGACACCACTTATGCCATGTGTTTTCAATGTGCAGTGGCTCTTTGTCCCTAAAATCCAAGTGTGGGCAAGTAGCTGAATTTCCTAATTTGAACATTCAGAGTTAAACCTCCCCTAAAGTAAAGGCAAAGGGGACATCCCAATGACCAGGGACTAGTTTAGAAAAGCGTGTGCTTGAATTTGTATCAAGAGTCATGTCAGATCTGGAGAGGGAAGTTGGTGGGATGGATGAGAAAGATGTAGCATTAATATATCACTGTACGGCTTGTGATAGAGCCCCATTTCAAAGGCAGTAAGGAAAGCAATATATCATGAGCTGACTCTTGATTTTTTGCTGTGTCTCTTGTGTTATATTGCCTGACCCCCAAAGCTGCTGATGTACGCTCTCCTGTTATGCTATTTTCTTCCCCAGTTGCCCTGCTTTCCACTGGCAGCTTAAAAGTTGAGGAGTAGTTCAGTTTTAATCAGAGTTTGAAATTTAAGCAGAGAGAGTTTTAGAAGTTTATGTTAACAGTACTATGGTTTATTCCCATTAAGGTTTATTTTTCTGAAGGTTGTTGGGGTATTGATAGCGACAAAGAAAAACGTCATAAAAGCTGATTCAGATAGACTTGCATTTCAATCTTAATACTGCTACTACAGGTTAAAGTTTCCTACTCATCAATAAAGCTAAATATAACAATAAACACCACTATTAATATCTAATTATTAAAATATATATATATCCAAAGATGTAATATTTGAGGGGGACATTTCAATATGTAATCATTGTAGTGACACCAAAAAAAAAAAACAAAAATAATAATAATAATACCAGAAATTAATGGGTAATTTCTAGCAGCAGGACCTGAAATGTTAATGAATATGCCCTTGCATACTAGCCCTTGGAATTTTTGCCATTACCAAATTAAAGGTAGAGAAAATGAGAGAGAGACACACAGGTGCTGCAATTTTATGCATCTAGTATAGGTCATCTAACTTCTTTCTCTATAGATCCTGGAGACAGACCAGTGCTTACAGTGAGCAATTCAATTTCTTTTAGTTGGCTTTCTGAAGACATTGACAGCTTGACTACAAGTTAGATTTCGATGAGTCTTACTTTAAGTGATGCTTTCAAGGACATGTAAATCTCCTATGGCCATCTGGGGAATTAAATGCAAATCTTTCTTATGCAACTCAGGAAAGCATATCATTTTTGATAACAGTACCATAGATATTAGAAAGGACTAGCACCAACTTCTGAGAGCCACCGAGAGCTTTGATGGAAATGAGGTGGAAAGAAACAAAATGTGTGAGTGTCTTTACAGCTTACAGAGGCTCACAAATGCTAGCAGTTGAGTATGGAGACTAAAGCAATGTCCACACAGTGAATCAATTTTCCAAAACTGGAAGAAAAAAAAATATTTTTTTTCATCTCAGCGGGGGAGAAGAATTTTACCTCTGCATTAAAGAAACGTATTTAATCTGCTTTATTTTTATTCCAATGCCCAAAACAAAAGTCTATTATTTAATTTCTTTAGTTCGGTTCCATCAATTTAAAATATATTTTCTTTAAAAATTGCTACTCTTCTACAATCATGGGCCTGTTTAATCAGTATTAATATTCCTTAGCTTCTACAATTCTGTTAGTGACAGCCTTGTCCGTAGTTTGTTGTGGGACTTAAAATGCTGCAAACACTAATCTAAACTACTTAGAATCAGTAGCTATTATTTGACATAGTCATTTCTCTGCTTGAAACCTTTGCTCTGTATAGTAATTAATCAAAGCTTTCAAAAGTCTAAGTAATTAAGAGCACGACAGTTCTAATGGAAGAATTGTAAGCTGTCTGTAATACATCTAAATAAGGCAAGCAGTTAGTGTAATTATTTCCTTGGCACAACATAGAACATCTGACCCTTTCCTTCTCTACCTTGCCTCTAAATTTCATGTGTGTCCACTTTTTTTAATGTTTAGAGAGAAAACAAAGTACTGAAGTGCTCAATTGCTGGGGGAAATGACCTTGCTGGAAAGATGAAATCTGAAAACTAACCACCTTGCCGCTTGTGAGTGTAGAGAATAAAACCTGCTATTTGTGAACCTCTCAGGATAAGAAGTACTTCAGTAGGAATGGTTTTAGCAGACTGCAGTGTTCCTTAAGAAGAGGGGAGAAATCTCTGTTCTGCTCTGATCATTTGTTTTTGTGCTACAGTAGTGCATTCAGCTCAGCGGTCGATCATGCATTAATAAACTTAATGCAAGTGAACTTTTGTGAAGTGTTCTTAAAAGCACGCAAATCCTGTCTGAGGATCAGCAACATGTAGCTGACATAGCTTCCTCTACCTGAAAACACATCAGTCATTAACCACTTAGTTATGTCTCTGGATGAATTTGGGGAGTGAAGTGAGGAAAAATTAGATATGGAAAAAGAAACCTAATTGGGTGAAAGCTAGTAATTAACCTTCATTGAATTTGGCAGGAAAGCTAGTTAATATGTATGCTTCAAGATGTTTCAATTTTAGTTCTTGATGGTATTTTTGTAATTGGTTTAAATTTCCTTGAGCATGCTTTAAGTGATCAGCTATATCTTTGACCACTGTTACCTCCGATAAATACCCAGATCCGATTGCTTCTACTCTATCACAGCACAGCACCTACACACCTGACAACAAGCTCTGTGTTTAAAGGCATGATCCAAAGTTATTAGTCACAGGTATGATGTGTGATTTTGTAGGATTCCTCCTATAGTCCTTGACTTATTTTGACATGATTACATGATTTGACATGATTACATGAGTGCTACAGGTATGTACTGGAGGATGCTGTCCGATTTACAGCACTGCATGTATTCCATTGCAGGGGACTCCAGTCAAAACTGGGTTAGGTAGAGCTGATTCAGCCTAGGGAAATGATGGTGGAGTGGGTGGTACTTTATGCCACTCTGAAACCTTATTATTTTTTTATATGTCTTTAAAGCTGAGCTCTCAAAGCAAAGTTAAGAAAAAGAGATCATTCCAAACTGTTCTCAAGTCCAAATGGATTTGGAATCACTTTAAATCAGATCTGTATCTCTTCTGTACTGGAGTTAATGCAATAATCTTCCCATAAGACCTTCATAAACTGATTTTTTTTTTTGTATGCTTTAGTCCTGCTGCTGATTTTGATCTTTTCAGCTTGCATAGCTGCACATACTGAAAAGCTGTTCAGTTATATCTTATTTTTATGTTTCACTATCTTATCAATGCACTCATGCACACAGATGGAAAATAATAAAAAAAATAAATCTGAAGTACAAAGTTATATTCTATGCTATAATGTGATCATAGAGACAGGTTTTCAAAGAACAGTACCAGACCATATTTTTAATGCCTTTGGCATTTATTTCCATTATGCTGTATGGTGCAATTCTGATAAAACTTCATCAGACACATTCAGGCTTTAAGATATTGCTGTGAAGTGTTGGTGTCACTCTGAAATCCAAATGAATCCTGCAGTACTTGTTCTGTACTGACAATAATAATTAGTGGTAAATATTAATGTGAATGCAGAAGTGTAAAAAAAACATTAGATACAACATCAGTGAAGGCTTTATGCTCTATAAAGATCCAGAACGTGACAATTTTCAGCTGTATATACAGAAATAATTGCAGAGAGATCTGCCTTGATGTGGGTAACTCCTGTATGTTTTTTGGTAGATGAAGATAAATTGCTACCGTTTATGTACCAGTTTTAAAATAAATCTCTTAAGGAGCATATGACCAGCCTGAAACAGGAATAGGATACATTACATCATGCTGTAGTTCAATATTTAATTGCTGAATGTTGGAATAACCATGCTGTTGTGTTTTTTTGTTTGTTTGTTTTGTTTTGTTTTGTTTTTTCTTCCAATTTTCTTTAAATATAAACCCATTAATTATTTCTTCATTTAAAATTAAGTGGTTTGAATGCTGAATTTGTTGCCTGAGATTTACTGTCTGGTGACATGTAGGACCAGTTATACAATTCTTTTCCCAAACACTACTTGTTCTCCTTCTCCCCATTCTGTGCTCTCCCCAGCCCCCAAAGCAACCCATGACAGTCTCCATATGTGCATTGCATGACCCAAGAGATAAGCGAAGTTGCTGCTTTTTTAATGATGAAAGCACAAAAACAAACAAACAAACAAAAACCTCCTAGGCTCTTGGGAAATAAATAAGCAGTGAATGTGGAAGCACACCAACAATGTGATATTACGGAATCTGTTCTCTTTCTAGCTAACCAATAACAATAAAACCGTGATAATAACTATGAATTCCACTTTCTCAGTACAAAGAGACTATTCTAATACTATTGCTAATACTAATACTATCAGAAAAATAAATAAAAACTTAAATTTAAAAATCCAGACCAGTTCTTTTATTCATTAGTACAAGCTCATTAGGTACAGTTGACATTGCTCTCTGTTTTCTCTACCTTTCCAGAAAATCAGCAGTGACACTCCAATATTTGAAAGAGAGTATACCTACATGATTAATACTACTGCTGTGCAAGCCCTTCCCACAACCACACTAGTGATAATTCCTGGTGTCTACCTGCAGTCACTAAAATATTTCTACTTTTCCCAAGGTAGCTGCAATGGGAGCAGAGGGATTTGCAAACAGCAGTGTGTGAGATGAGGAGGCTGTGCTGACAGCTATGGGTGAGGTTCTGCTCTTTCTGTGTGATCGAAGGTACATATCTGTCAGGGTGGCCATGGATACTGTCAGCTGCAAGGTGTGAAACTTCTACAGTCTGTAGCTACAGTGGTAAGTAGAAGATCACAGCATGGAATAATGAGCAATGTGTTGCAAGAGGTGTGAAAGTGATCCTGGGAGAAAATTAGAGGGTTCAGAGAAGTACAGGTATCTTCTCCAGTAGAGTTCAGTTAGGGAGGGAGCTAGTAGAGAGTTAAGCTAGTGGATTTCAGCTGCTTAAGAGGGTGGGGTGATTTAAATGGGGAGCAATAATTATTATGAACCCTCCGTGTAAAGTCTGCGTGCACGAAGTGTTTGAGGTTATCAGTGAGCATACAGTCAGAATTTCATTTCCATGTAATCTAATTCTGTAATCTAATTCTAAACAGCAGTCATTGCCTGGCTACATGGCTGCTAAAGTTAAAGAATATCTCATCTCGTACAACACTTGTTAGAAGCAGATCATTTTCCTTTGTAGAGGTGGAGAAGGGAAGGAATGGGAGGGTGGGAAAGAGGTAAAGTACTTCTCCAAGGCCACTCTGCAGAACTAAAAAGTAAAACTGGAAACTTTTGAGTCCCAACTCAACAGGCTATTTACTGGCAAAATAGCTATTTGGTGATTGCAGAGTATTATCTTCTTTACCTCTACTGGTCTTATCCAATTAGTCATGGTACAGTGTAATCAAAATTTCCACTTTGAAATGTTTGCAGCCTTATTTGACTGGAAGAGACTGAACTTTCAGGAATAGTATAGAGTTTGCCTAAATTTAGCCACATATATAGCCAGAAAAATAAATGGAGAAAGTATTATGTCATGGGTACAATAATAAGTGCATGAAAGAAAGCATAGTCCCTTTGATATACACACCAGGCTGAGTATCTCCCCAGCAACAACCACTCTTGCAATACTCCTGAGTGTCTTCCCTGTCCTCAGACTGTTTTTGTTGTTGTTGTTTTCTTTATTTTTATTTATTTTTTCCTCCAGTATTTAAATTACATTGTAGGTTTTAAAATAAAACATTGGTAGCAAATAATTCTCAGAATGTCTGTAAGTCCAAAGCCTACCTTTGGCAGTGTGTCTGACAGATATAATGATTTAAATTTTAAGATTTAAAGATTAAAATCATGCTCCCTTGATTCACATAGGTCACTGTCCTGGTTAGACATCTTGATATCTTGATGTGCAATCTGCACTATGCTACCTATATACAAGAGTCTCTCTCTCTCTCTCTTTTCTCTCTTTTTTTTTTTTTTTTTTTTTAAGAATCTTGTTTCAGTATTATTTCTTCACAAAAGCACTGGACATCATATACCAGATGAATACTGAGCCACTATAATCATTTGGAGCACGATCAGTGTCATTTCTATATCCTGAAGTGCGAAGGGGAGAAGAAAAAGTAGATCCTCTGTGTAAACTTAATGAAATAAAGCTTTTGGTTAGGAGCATGCTGGGATGATGTGTAGGAACTAGCTTTTTCCAAATCAAGTTGTCAAGGTTGAGCAAGTGGGGACTACATGATGCTGTCGCTTAACCTGATATAACATGACTGCAGTACTGACAAATTCACTGTTGTATGGACTTTCTCTTGGTTTTGGTTGCTTAGTTTTCACTGTACAGCCTACTCATTTTTACAAAGGCATTTTGCTTCAGGCATAAATCTGAAGCTTTGTGACTCTGTTCAGATCTTGTAGTAACACTGGTTGTTGTTTAAAAGATCATCTGGATTATTTAGGATCATTTGAGGAAAATGTTCTGTCACCCCCAGAAGACATAGCTCACAGGAAATCAATTCAGGCAGTCATTTAGATCTTGGCATGTTTACAGAAGACAACTAAACTGAGATGTTCCTAAACTTTCTGTGGCAGAGCTGTTCTTCTCTCAGTGCTGCTTGACAGGTGTCAGATATCTCAGTGTGTTTTCTCAATGGCAAATACCTATCTCGCAAAACATGGGAACTGATATAGTGGGTGTCTGTGCTCATTGTCCCACCAGAGATATCAAGGACTGGATGACCATGAAAACTGAACTTCATTGTTCCAGAAATGTCATCCAGAAACTCTACATTACCTTTTTATTTTTTTTAACCTTATTATTTTTAGTGTTTTTTCACAGACCTTGAGAGAGGTTTTATGTTGTTTCTTGATGCTGTGATGTGGTTAGTTGATTCCTAAGATATAAAATGTTATGCATTAGTTTGTTCTCTTTCAGTAAATGTTGGTGTATCAGTTCATGTGATAACAAAGGATTAGTGATTTACATTCAGCTATGTTGATCATCTAGTTCAAATAATTAAATAATCTGAACTTCATCTTTGTTTTTTTCTTTTTTTTTTCTTTTTTTTTTTTTTTTTGACATGAGGGTTAGAGTCTTGAAATTTTAAATACTAAGTGGTATAATTTTTAAAAATTGAGCACATCAGCTGCCACTAAAATAACCTGACTTCATATGTTAAAGCTTGAAAAAAAAAAACAAGGAGTAAGACTAATATTTATTTTTGAGAAATTGAGTGAGTTAATCAATATTCCTCTTGAATTCTTTGAAATTTTAAATAAAGAAACATGAAGAGTTTGGGTGTCATTTTTTCCTCCATCTCAATACACACAGTTGGAGCATTTTAAGATTGTTTTAATCTGCTGTAACAGCAGAGAAAAAAGACTCTTGTGTTCAGTCAGTCTTTGAGCCTACAGTCCTTTTTTACTGTAACACAGCTTATAGCTTGCACTCACATAATCTCTCTCTCTCTCTTTTTTTCTTTTTTTTTTCTTCTTCTCCTCTCTTCTCCTTTTTCTTGCTCCAAAGTGTAAATTGTTTCCTGCCACTCTATAGAATTTTTCTCCCTTAATGATATGGAAGGAGATAACTACTCACAGTGCTGACAGAGGTAAGAGTACCAGAACAAGTAATGCTTCAGACACAGGATGATATACTGCTACTGGGAGTAAACTCAACAAAGATTCATATCCCAAAACACCAGTTAGTCTATCAGCACTTCTGCCATTATCTCTTAGACCACAAATCTGAGAGAAAGTTTCAAGGTCAGTTGTAACTATATTGAAAATCTGCAGATCTAAGAAAAGTCCAGTGAATTAGCAACCTCTTCCTTCTTGAATTGTATTTCTAAAGTGAGGACTTAGATGCCTCTATTTAACTGGATGGGTGTAATAGGATAAGGGTAAATATTAAAGCCTGTGCACATAAAAGACATGCTCGGGGGGGGGAAGGAGTAGCATTTGACAGAAGCATTGGGTATTTTATACCACAAAAAGTATGAGGTCAGAAGGAGTTAGGAGTTTTATGATAAGGAGTTTTATGATTACCTGTGTAAATAAACTTATGCTAATAACATTGATGGCAGTATGCTAACTTGTCCATAACAACAACGAAGTGAATTGGATGTTTTAAAACTGTCTTTAATTGTTTCAATGACTCTTTAAAAACAAAAACAACAAAAGCCTAAAGCACAAGTTAAAGTTGCAACTTATGAGCCACTGACCTCTAAAGGAAATTCAGGTTTTGTTGGTTCCTATAAGAATTAATTAATTTTTATATTTTTTAACTAGAAAAACTGTGTGTTCTACAGTGTTCACTTTTAGTACATTAACACATTTTTTCACTAACTGATGTGAAAAAAAAAAAATCATTCTAATCCTTGGAAGTCTTCTCCACCCTTCCCCTTCAGTTTATGGCATTGGACATATTACAAACATAAGTAAATGCTGCCAAAACAAAGGAAAGACAGATAGCATTGTAGAGATGAACTTTAAAGCAAAAAGTTAAGGAAGCTAAGGATCATATGCATTATTAGGAGGGAAAAAAATAAAAGTCTTGATTATTCAAGACAGATCATAAGAGTGAATATAGAAAAGTCCAAGTCAAAATGAGAGATATCATTTGGTCTTTGGGAATGCTTCCAAGATGATCTTCAGTTTATTAGCAGGAAAAGAAAATAAAGTGAAGGTGCTGGTCCACAACATGAAGAAGAGTAAATGTCTTCTACAGATAGGAGACAGGGGAGGAAGGAAAAAGGCTTAAAGCTATAACACTTCTTGCATTAGCTATTCTGGGAAGGAAAACTGCACTTAGAGCCATTAATATCTGTCACAGATACTAAGTTCTTTTCCTGCGAGAAGGACATGAAGCAAAAAGTGAAATACGTATTTGGATTGGCTGGGGTTGATGAACTTAGGCTGCTGAATAACTGTGTGTCTCATTGTCAAATATTATTTTCTCTTTTAAAGGAGGTATCAGGAGGGAAAAGAAGCAATATTTCATATAAAATTTTTTCAAAAGCAAGTATGATTCAGGTCACTACCAGAAATGGTGCCAGCCACCACCATTCTTTCTAATAGTACCATTCTCCTCTACTCATATTTGTACTTGGGGAAATAATAATAATAAAACACCTTGTGAATCCCTGATGAGTATAAAATTATGATTGAGGAGTGCAAAAGATCTGCTTTGGAGAGTATTTAAAATGAGTCACAGACAGAAAAGTAAGCATGAATCAAAGGAGGCTCTTCAGGGACATATCCTAATGTGGTGCTATTAAATATTTCCATTAAGATCCAGATGATGGAATAGAAACTTTACTTATTGAATTTCAGGCAGCACCAAGCTGGGAGAAACTGCAAGTACATGGGAGGACAGGGTGAGAATTCAGAATGATCTTGACAAATTGGAAATATGGCCTCAAAATTGGGTTGAGATTCATCAGGGATAAGTTCAAAATTCTGTATTTAGATAGAAATAATCAACTGTAGTGTGGACCAACTGAAGACAAAAACAGGAAGAGTGATAAGGAGTCTAGAAATGTTGCCTCTGAGGAAAAACAGAGGAATTTGGGTTATATCTTTTAGAAAAGAAGAGACAGCATACAATAAAAGTGTTATTACAAAAAAAAAAAAAAAAAAAAGACAAGAAAAAAGGTGAAGGGACTGGAGCGGAGAAGTAAAAGCTTAAACATCTCCAGCAAAGAGCTGGATTAGACACTGGAAGGAGGAAGTCAGGATATAACAGTTCATTTTCTGAGCTTGTGTTGTACCTGACTTTTAAATATTGATTACAGAATTATGGTGTGTGATACAAGCAAGCCAAGTCATATGGAAGCCAATGACAAATGCAAGGTTACAGCTACTTTGTTGGCCAACTATTCATTATGAGCTTGCTCTTGGACAATCTTGCAAAGTTAAGGCTTTCACTGCATGGGGTAGACCTGTCTAAAATGAATTTCTTACTGGTATCAAACCTTGAGTCTTTCAGGAAAGCATAACATCTTTTGCTGTATTTTGCTATCCTTTATTTCCCTGGAATCTATTAGCATGAAGTTGAAACATATATAATTTCTACACATGAAATCAGGAACAGTAAAGCTATTGTAGGAATATTGTAGGAGTTATCTGTTCTCTTCTGTTGTTTGCTTGAAAGAAGAAATATTTGTATCTATCAATGAATTTGAAACTGAAGTGTACATGCTTATAGTAAGCTTTAACCTTCATCTTAACTTTTTGAGTAGCTTTTTACATTAACATTCTGTAGCTTTCTCATAGCCTAATATTGCTATCTGAATTTAAGACTGAAAGTACATCTAACTTCAGCAATTGCTTGTCACTCACCTGTTGAAATCTGCATTTATATTGCTAATTACAGTGAGCAATTTCTTTTCCCTAGCACTATGCCCACTAGACTACCTACCATTTACCTGAATTTTCAGAAACCATTTTCCATGATAGGTCAAGAGAACTTCAGAATAATATCCACTCTGCTAATGCAAAAAGTATTTTCTTCTTTAAAAGTGCAATAGTTTCAGCACTTTCTCCTCTTTGTATTTGTTCATGCTCCCTGGAGCTTAGTATTAAATGAAACAGAAGCATGTTGGATGGATTCCTTCCTTCTCATGACCTGAAATTAGCTTTAAACAGCCATTTAGGAGCAATTCTTGCTCATCCTTACTAAACTTTAAAGACTGTACGTGATTATGTGGTCATGTAGCTTCTCAGACTAATCATTTATACCATGTCTTATCCCTTTCCAAAGTGGCTCTTTGAACACAAAATCTTAAACAGCAATCATGATGCTATGTTTTCTTAAAGATAATCTGTCAGGTATCTTATAACTGTGATGAAAACAGTAAGTTGTTGTCCTGGTTTCAGTTAGAACAGAATTAATTTTCTTCCTAGTAGCTGGTGGAATGCTGTGTTTTGGCTTAGGATGAGAAGAGTGCTGATAACACCCCGATGTTTTAATTGTTGCAGAGCAGTGCTTATACCAAGCCAAGGACACCTCAGACTTTTGCTCTGTCCTGCCAACAGGCAGGCTGGGGTTGCAGTAAGAGCTGGGAGGGGACAGACCCAGGACAGGTGACCCGAACTAGCCAAAGGGGTATTCCATAGCATCTGACATCATGCTAAACAATATATAGGGGTGGCTAGCCGGGGGGAGGGGGGCCGGACTGCTCGGGATTAAGCTGGGCATCGGTCAGCGGGTGGTGAGCAATTGCATTGTGCATCACTTGTTTGTACATATTATTATTAGTAGTACTATTATCATCATTGTATTATTATTATTATTATTATTATTATTATTTTCCTGTCTTATTAAACTGTCTTTATCTCAACTCACGGGCTTCACTTTCCATTTCTCTCCCCCGTCCCAGAGAGGGAGGGGGGAGGGTGAGCGAACGGCTGCGTGGTGTTTAGCTGCCAGCCGGGTTAAACCACGACAGTTGTCTTTGAAATTAAATAAATTGTGCCCCTGTTCATGGGATGCTGGTAGGGGAATGTTAAATAGACTTTTAAGTGTTCATATGGTAAGGGGTTCTTTAAAGCTACCTTGTGTGAACTATATTATAGGAATATTTTGGTAAGGAATACCTAAACAAAGCATTAAGTTAGCATAATTATAATTACAAAACAAAGAAACAAAAAACACTAAGATTTTATTTTATTTTACTTTTAAGTAGTCAAAGAAGAACTAGGAATGCAGTGGAATGTACCATTGTCTGTACATTCAATGGGGAAAGATATTGGAACAGTCATAGGATGACTGATCTCAACTCAATTTGGGATTTTAAAAACAAGGTCTGAATTATCATCCAGAAGATTACTTCTCTTACAAATATTATATATATATATACACATACATATACATATATACATACATATATATATATGTGTATTTCCTGTTTTTAACTTTAACCCTACAATTGAAAATATCCAAGAGCCACATATCTCTTCAAAGAGACTGTTATATTTAGCATTTACATGAAATGGGAGAATCTTGTTCCTAATTTGAACTATTTTAGATGAGTTTTGAACGACTGTAGCAATGCCAGTGATGGTATGGGTGTGCTGTTGGCTGCAGGGCTGAGGCTGCAGTCTTACAGTGATCTGAAAATCCTTGGAAGCAGTAGAGAATCTGAGAATCGTGGGTAGAGTTGGACATCATTTAATTCAATTTGCAAAATCTGGTGTTTTCTCTCTGCACCTAAATATCAGAGGCTAGAAAAACAATCATTTTAATTTTCTTTCCTTATAACTCCAAGTAGTGCATTTTGATAGCAGCTAACATATGGAAAGCTGGAAAAAAAAAAAAAAAAAAAAAAAAAGTTCTTTGAAATGTAAGTCATGCTTGTCAGAAATAGAAACCACGTAATGATCTGACAATAACTAAAACAGTTTGCGTGGCCCCTTAACTATATTATTTGTTTTGATTTGACTGCAGTAGAAAGCACCCATGCAAGTACTCTGCCTGGCTTGTCAGTTATTTAAAATCACAAGCTCTAAATCAATGCCATCAGATCCTTCTTTCAGCTAAATAACAACACAATCAAATACTACCACCTGCAGACCCTGATCTGCATCTCTGTCTACCTTCTTACAGAAGCCAATGAACAACACTATACAGAGTTAACTAAAGGTCTAAAGAATCTCTTCTATATAGCTGTGAGTTTAATTTGCACTTGCTTAGTCCTGTCTTCAGTTGGCACCCTCATGCAGTCTGTGTCCTGCAATCATAAAAAAATTAGGTTGGGAGGATCTGCAGTCCAACCTCCTCAAAGGACTAATTTCAAAGTCAGAGAATTAACCATCTGAGTCTTCACAGTTTTCAAAGATAAAGATTTGAGCCACTCCTTTGGAACACTATTCTTAACAAGTTCATGGTGAACTCCCTTCCACCCTTTACAAAAAACAAAGCTAAGCAGAGCTAAGCAAGCTCTGTTTCCTCACCATTCTGTGTACAGCCCTCCAATGTCTTAATCGGTGTTGTACTGGGGTGGGGGCACAAAACTGCACGTGGTACTGCAGGTACCTCTGCATCTCACAAATGCTGAGAAGAAGACAACATTTCCCCATGATTGACTGGTTTCACTCTTTCAAATGCAGTCAGCTATGCAGTTTACCATCACTGCTGTTAACACACACAATAACTCACATTCAGAGTCTCCACCATGATACCCAGACTCTCTGGCTAGCCAGCACACAGCCTGTGCTGTTTGCTTTCTAGAGCTTACAACTTCTGTCTTTCATCTTTGTTCCTATTCCTGTCAATGTATTTCTTGAATTTGTTAACCTGCCATCTAGCTAATCATCTCTTCCCTAATTTTGATTTAACTTAGAACTTGATGAGATTTCCTACAATCACTAGGAACCTGAGATGAAACTTCTGCCCTGGTCCTCCATCCCTGGGAGAGATGGGAAAGAGCTTGAGTGAAAGAATCTAACAAATTTTGATACCTGCAATGGCAACTGGAAAACACATGCTGTGGATTTGGGGTGCAAGTGGAAAAATTTTTTGCATTTAAACATCATATCAGTACCAGACTGTTGATGATTTCCACATCAAGGGAAAGGTAGCATTCAAGTATATTCCACAGATAACTATGCAGTTGAAAAACTGTCCAGAGGTGATGCCAGTGGAAAAGATTAAAAGAACAGCTGTGAAGGAAAAGGAACTAATTTGGAATGGAAGCTGTACTCAAAATCACCATGTCCCAGTAAGGCTGATCGTGATTCTTTCTGCTTCAGATCTGAGCTTCTACATCTGAGCTACAACAGAAGCTGCATTCACCGTGGAGAGAGGAAACATATTCAAAAAAAGCAAATATGCTTAATGAGATATATATTTGGAACGAATTTCTCTGTGAAGCTGAGAAGGAAATGGCTTTGCCTGATAGCTCCTCCTGAAGGGACTGTGGCTCAGAGCAGTATCATACTTGCCTTCATCTTTATAGTGAAGCAATCCTGGAAGCAGATAAAGTGGGCTGAACGAACACAGAAGAAAGGTGTAAGTTTGCCAGTGAAAAATGGCACTCATTCAAAGCCAGAGAGAGTTGTTTCAGTGGGGTTCCTCTGCTTTATTTTGTTAAATTTCAGTCTGATTGCAGCTTGAACTCAACAGCATTTTAAAAGCTATGACAGCACAAAACCAATCATCTTATTGTCCACTCTATGTCATCTTATTTTGGTACAATACAAATGTGTATGTGCTGTTGTATGCTCAGTGCTGTTGTATGTGGATTTAGTTTAGTGCTCAGCCTTCCTTTACAATTCCCAAACTAAAGATGTTAAAGAAAACCATCAAAAGAGAAGTAAAAAAAAGCAACAGCACCTTTTCATTTGCTCTGTGAATCCATATGGATTCTTGTGTTTATGATGTTATATTTTGATTTCTCTAGGAAAACATCTCCCTCTTGGATTGATCAGGCAGTGGCAATAAGGCATAGATTTTATTTTTAGATACAAAGCAAGTGGCTCACAGACACCTTGTTTAATGAGCTTCTGCAACAGGGGCAAAACTTCAAGTGCAGGAGTGTAAATAAAGAGCTCTCCCAGCTGAGGAAGTAACATTGTCACTGCAATCCTCATGTAGGTTAATTCCTTAACCCAAATCACTGAGGCGTCTTCAAAAGTGAAATATTTTCAGCAAGGCAGGCTTTAGAAAGCTGCTTAAGTATTGGAAGCTGCAAGTAACTCCTTCTTCTCTTTCCAGAGGACTAAAGAAGGTTTTCTAACGGTTGTAGATATCATTAGCCATCACCTTCCTCCCCTTTGCTACCTCCAGGACCCAGAACATAGGTTACATCCATATGGTGGATTGAACTAGGACCCTAACACACTAATGAGCTTCTTGTGAAGAAATTCAGAGCATGATTTAGGAGTCAGGACACTGCTAAGGTCATTCCCAACAGTCTACAATCGGCTATTTATTTATTTATTTTTATTTTTTTTCAGACTCTGGAGCTGCATATTCTTTCCCCTGTATTTAGCTTTGGAGGCTGTGTTAGCAGAAGTACTGAATCTAGTATGTAGCTATAACCAAAACCTCTTTGACAAGGTGGTTCAGGAGTAAGGTCACTAGAAGTCCATAACTATTACTTATAGTCTGATTCCTGGTCAATAAGACTACCTCCATGGGTTTCTGCAAATTTCAGCTTGCTTTATGTTTGGCAGCTCAGTCTATTAAAACATTGGTACTTCAGATGGATGATTGTGAAGTCTAAGAAATATGATAGTACCTGGTTGTTTGAAGTCACAGAGTAATGAAGAGACTTCTGAAAGAAGGTCAGAAAACGCTCACTGAAATCTGGTGTTTTGTACATGCAAAATTGTTGGTATAACAGAATTAATTTCTCTGGGCAAAAATGTAAGGAAAGAAAAAGAGCAAGTTAAAGAAGTGAATGATGTTTTGAATCAATAAAGCTGCTTTTTTTTTTTTTTTTTTTTTTTTTTTTTTTTTTTTTAAGGCAGTAAAGCAAGTGTAGTGGGAACGCCATTAAAACTGATGATTTAAAAAATGCATTTAAAAAAATATACACGATAGACAGGATTTTAAGACTGTCCATACTGCTATGGGCATAAGAATACTAAAATGTATTTCTGTTTAAAGACTGACTCTTTGCAAGGCTAAAATCCAGCAATTTTTCAAAAAATGACACATTTCATTTAGTTGGGTTTTGGAAATGACACAGGCAATGATCAACAAAAGTTACATGAATGGTTACCTGCAGAAACTTAATCTCTCCTCCTGCACATCCCTTGTAATGGAAACTTAACTGACATTTCCTGGTGATCCTTGGTTATATGAATATTTCTTACCTTTTTATGAAATAAGAAAGAGCTGCATTTTCAGCAGGGAGTAGAAGACTATATATGAATCCTGTATGATGTTCTCCTCCATTTGACTGAACCTTAAATTCCATAGGTACTAAATCAAAAGAAGAAAATAAAGACTGCACATTCCTGGCCTGTTTGAATCCATGTTCATTGGGATATCTCATATGAAATTTAGCAGCACACTGTTAATCAGGGTCAGAGTTGTTTTTATTTATTTATATATTTATTTATTATTATTTTTTTACTGATTAAGGCTTATCTCAGAGAAGAGATTTCCTCGATTGCTTGTTATTCATATTTTATAGGGATTGAGATGCCTCATGACCAGAAAAATGCTCCAGCCTGAGGCAATTTAAATGGATACTGTGACTTCAGCAATGGCTAGAGTTCAACTTTTGCTACACTTACTGTATGGGTTTTTCTATGAGAAACACTGTAGCTGTGAGGATGGGACATTGCCAATGGGCACATTATCCTGATTTAGAGTCAAAGAATGGTTTCAGTTGGAAGTGACCTTAAAGATCTTCTAGTTCCAACACCCCTGCCATGGGCAGAGCCCCCTGACTTCCCCCAGCCGCATCCATTCTGGCCTTGGGCACTGCCAGGGATAGGGCAGCCACAGCTTCTCTGGGCAACCTGTGCCAGTGCTTCACCACCTTCACAGTAAAGAATTTATTCCTCATATCTGATCTAAATCTACCCTTTTTTTAGTGTAAAGCTATTACCCCTTTCCTACAGCCCCCTTTACGTACAGACAGGCTGCTGTAAGGTCTCTGCGGAGCCTTTTCTTCTCCAGGCTGAACAACCCCAGCACCCTCAGCTTGTCTTCATAGGAGAGGTATTCCAGCCCTCTGATCATGGCCCTCCTATGGATTTACTCTAGTATGTCTATGTCTTCCGTGATGAGGGACCTGGTGCTAAACACAATGCTTCGGGTGGGGTATATGTCTGTTTCGACCTTCTCTGTCTGAAATACGTCAAAGTCACTTTGAGGGCAAGAAACTTTCAGAGTTTTCCAGGTGCTCCTCTCTCTACTTGGCCTTCAAGGAAGGTCTCTTTTTAAAGATGAGGTTGGTAATTGTATAAGAAGCATATCATTCAAACCTTACAGCTTATTGGCAGTAGCATAACAATGTATGGTAGCATATTTTAACGGCTACCTTAGAAAATGGAAAACCTTAGAGAGTCTCTCCACTCCGAGAAACTGGACAAGTCTAGCAGAGAGGATTTGGGGTTGGAGCACAGGACATACATGGGATGATGATCCTGCACAGAATGGGATGAGAGAGCTGGGAGAAGGGAAGGTGCAAAGGGAATTATAACAGTCTTCAACTACCTATGGGGGGATACAAAGAAGACAGCAGCAGACTCCTATCAATGTTGCACAATAAAAAGTCAAGAGACAAAGGCCCTGGGTTTCAGCAATTTAAACTCTAATTTGATGTTAGGAATTCCTTATTCTCCCCCAGCAGTGTTTACAAATAGAGATAGAGGTGCAGTAAGGTGGTGGAACCTTGGTCCCTTGTGATTTTTCCAATCTCATCTGAACTATTTCCCAAGGAACCTGATTTATTTTTGAGGTTTCTCCTGCTCTGAGCAAGAGTTTGTAGAACAAACCTCTGGAGGTCCCTTACAAAACAAAACAAAACAAAACAAAAAAAATACTCACCTTATTCTGTGCTTCTAATAGTACGTAATCACTCTTGGGGAAAAGGAGACCCCCTCTGCAATAAACAAGAAGCAGTGATTGCAATGCTTTTTAATTACGAGGATGAGCTCAAAGGGGTTATGTCAGCTCAGTTCAGAGAAGCTATATATGGCATAGTACAAAAGTCAAGAAAACCAAAGTTGCAGGGATCTATAAATACTTCAGAGATCTCAAAGGGCTGTCCAAAGTGTGTATATCTTCTGTTAATAAACCAAGCATTTCTAATTAGTGTAAGTGACTGCAGAACTCAAACCAAAGAGCACAAATTAGAGAGAGTATAGTCTAATTTAATGACTCTAGAAGTTATTACCTGTCTACATGAAGCCTGACATAAGGCAAGTATTGACTGAATTATGTGGATTGGATGAGAATTTTGGTGGTTTTGTTCCAAGAGAAAGCAGGGAGGGAGTGACGGGTGGAAGAGAGGGGAAGCTTTGGTTTCTGATGGTGAAGCTCAATTACCCCAGATATGAAATCCATATGCTTGTTAACTAGGAACTGGCTACATCCCAACATGAAAAATGAAGTTTACATTGTGTGTGCGAACCAGCAATTTGCATTGATTTGCACATGATTTGTGTCTAATTTGCTAATCGTTAAACTCCATGTGATATGTAAATAGGTAGGAAGTTAAAACTTTTTAAATTCATTTTTAAATTTAAAGTTTTAAATTCATTCACTTTGACAATTTAATTTTGTTGGCAAGAACTGCCTTCTCACACAATCTGACTCTGCTGAAGTTCACCCTATGCAAAAGGCAGGCAAAAAGATCTTTCACTCATTCTGTTTCCTTCCATTACTAGTGTCCAAAGCTTGATTAAACTTTTTTAGCAGTGACCAGTTTTTTGAGGTATTTGAATTATTCCACAGCTATTTATATGTCTTGTGGTCCATCTACAGGTGAGTCTGACCAGCACAGCTAATTATCATTGTCAGATACATGAAATATAGATGAAATGCAAGGCAGAAAATGTAGAAGGGGCAGAAGTGAAAATAACTGCTTGCAAGATGCTGAAACGCTGGTTTTAATGAGAACAGAATCACACCCCAAATTTGCAAACAGATATTTTATTTCAGATAAATATATTATTTTATTTTTAAATGATTATAAATGCAAAAAGACCGCCACCGCAACATGTGAAAAAAAAAAAATAATAATAACTTGTTCTTTTTTGACTGAAATAGTTATGAGGTGGCTAAAACAGGATGTCTGATACTATCAGTGCCTCAGCAATCTTGAGTGATTTCAGGATCATAAGAGAAGTGTCATTAACAAAGCTGTAACAAATGAAATGAAAAAGAAAGTGCCAAAGTCCAAGTATCTTTTCCTTTTTTCTAAAACATTGTTTTAATAAGACAGAAGGATTTTAGTCTGCTTACCACCAATGGTGTACTTTCTTCTCATCACAAATGTAATTGCAGAATGATTATTACTGGTAAAAAGATTTATCCAGACCAGTAGGAAAGCTAAGATCCAATAATGAAAAAAATAAAAAAGGAAGAAAACTAAACAAATAAACAAAAAACAACACTTATCTGAGAAGTTGCCTATCATTACCAATCTGTGTATTTGGACCACCTATAATAAGCAGTGCTGAGGTCATCTGACATGCAGACTCAGCAGTATCTGTTTGTATGTGAACAGAAGGAAAATGGGCCTTCTGGTTCAATGTCTGTATATAGAAAAGAAAAAAAAAAAAAGTGATTTCTTCAAAGACAAGGGGAAAACAGTTACCTATTTGTATTGTTACCTATTTGTATTGTTACCTATTTGTATGGTGCCGTGTGACATGGAAACTTCTAGGCAAGAGGATGGAAAAGACAGAACTACCCACAGCGTGTTGTTCTGAATGGTTTTCAGGGTAGAGGATCTGGCAGCTGATTTGAAGATGTGAAAATAAAACACAGTACAAACAACACCCCACACAGTACCCCCCAACAATTCTAGGTCAAATTGGTGGTACAGGAATTTTGTTCAACTAGCTGGAACTTAAGTACAAAATTTGTCCTTGGGGTGCCAAACTCTACAGCTAGAGTGAATTTGGGATTTGTTTTAAAAGGAGCCAACAGGTGTTTTAAAACACATCTTACGTTGACCTATTTATAAACGCTATTGCAACCATGAATAGAAAGAGTTGAAAAACTGATGTTTAGAAGTACATAACAGATCAGACAATAGGTAATGTCAGTGGACATAGTCCTTCACCAGTAAAGTCAATGGAAGCATTTGTCTTTACAATACCAGACTTTTGAGTCTGAGGTCAGCCTGGATCATTCCAGCAATCCCTTACGAGTCCTATGAGTGCCCTTCCATTTATCACACATATGAGTGGCCTTGTGCCTTGCAGCCTTTAAATATTGGAGTATTTAATTGAGTTAACACTATTTTGATAGTCTTAAAATGCGAATGCTGACCTTGATAAGGGAAATCTTTTACTTCTTGACTTTTCTTTTTTTTTTTTTTTTTTTTTTTTTTTCAGTTGTCAGCATAGCAATTAATACATACCTAACAGAATCCAAAATTAGTCTCTCCTGAAAGTAATTATGTGTTAATTATGCAATTATTTTATTTTATATAGGCAGAAAAAAAAAGTACTTCAATTATAGTTTTTTTTTTAATGAAAAATCAAGTCAACTACTACTTGACTTATATATTCATTTATGAAATAATTTGTCACTTGACATTTTAATTCTTCAGGTATTTTTACAGCACAGTTATTGTGTACATAACAAAACTAGTTTATCTGAGACTTTTTCCAGTGTTAGAAATTTGACATAGTTTTATCTTCTATATTTGCTTGAAATTATGACTCTGGGAAGTTTGGGCTGAGTTTGAAATTACTCTTTTAAAGTTAAACTTGAGGTGAGGAGAGGGATTGGATTAATTTCTTGTGTAAGGAAGGCTGATTAGATCAAAGTCTTTGTATATCTTTTGCTTTATTTCCTTTTTATACATTTAAAGTCCGTTGGCTATTGTTGCTACATTTGTCAGAAGTGGCATCATCTCGAGAAATAGAAAAAATTCTATTTTGAGAAAATTCAGTGAGTACCCAAACTAGTGCTTACAATCAGAGAGAACAATATAGGCTCAGTCTGTTTTATTTGGCAGCCAGAGTGTCAATCAGCATATACTTTATGCCTTCTGATTGTGAAATTTCTAATTTTATAGGTAGACTGAAACCAGTTTCAGAGTGAGCAGCTCCCTGGGGAATAGCCTGGATCCATGATGAGGTAGATGGAGAATTGCAGTGCCTTGCCCTGGACAGAGCATTGCAAAGAGGAAAAGATTTTGGGAAGAGATGATGAGGGAAAGCAGAAGGAGATAAGACTGAAATCCACAGGAAAGCAAGCTGCTTTGGTTCAGATGCCTATGAGTTATTTTAATTCTCCTCTAAAGGATGTCTCTACAGTGCTTTATCTCCATAACAATATTGTTCAAGACAGTATCTGCTGTGCTCAGAGGGAAACTCTCATTTGTGTACAGGAAACAAATAGCGTCAATCAAATAACACTTATGACCCTTTCTGCATAATAATACAATAATATGGTTCTGATTTACGATTACTCTGACTACACTGGTAATTAGGAACTCAAATGAATTTGAAGCCTTATTATTGTAAACAATATAGGAAGACATTCATAGAAGATTTACAAAATAATATGCTGTTCGATAGTTGGGAGTCTAAGGAGGAGAAGGGTAATTTATAAACCTGATATTAAGTCCTTACTGACTCTAGTACTTAATAAGTCTTCGTTGATACTAAGTGAACTTTATCAAAAATCAAGCAATATTAAGGAGTTCACATTTACTAATGAAGAATTTGGCAAAACATCTGTAGGTCCTGTATAGAAAAGCAGTATTAATTCTGCTACCCATTTTTCCAAGATTGCTGGCTGTCCTTTGATCCATGGGTATTTTTACCATCCTCTTGTCATGCAGCTAGTCACAGTCTACTGTTTCCTCTGGATGTGGCCATACTGTTGTTTTGTCAGAAATTTTAGCATGGAAAGGATAATGCCAATTTTATATTTAAGTGTATTGCTGGGATGAAAAGGGAGGTCTTCCACGAGTCCCTGATCCTCCCACCCAGCAAAATATGCCTAGATAGTTTTCCCTGAGGGTCTGTCCCTGTTGGGTATCCTATAACCCAACAATACTTTCTCTTTCCTAAAGGAGGGGAGACTGGGGGGGTCTCATCTGAGCTTTATGTTGAAAGAAATAAGCTGTATGGATTGGATCTTTATCAGTTGCTGCATAAGGAATTACATTGTAGGGAGTCTGATGATACTGCTAAATACAGAAATATTCTCTGCCATCTATCTTTTCCTTTAGTGCATTCTGTAATCAGCTCCCTTATTCTGTTTTTACCTCACTAACTCATACTGCTGTGATTGACTGGCAGATAGAGACCACAGTGTTGCCAATTTGCATTTGCAATCAATAGAGCACTTAGATTTCCAACGACATTATTAACATACATTTAATAAACAACAAAGTTAACTTTCAGCTGACATTTATGACTATGTATTGAAGCAGAAACACTTAACGCAGAGCTCTTCATGCATTCAACTGCCTCGTATACCTCTACTTTCCATTTTCCTTCTCACACACCACTCAGAGAACTCCTGCTGAAAAGCTCCAAAATATTTTGCCTTCTGGCATCAGCAAATAAATGTACACTATTTTTATTGAGAGCTAGGTAACAAAGAAACAGATACACAGACTTCAAACTATGGCATAATTTCCTTATTTTTTATTTATTTATTTATTTTTTTTTTTTCTGGGAGCTTTATAACATTTCTTTTATTCTAGGCTATGTTTGCTTTGCAAAGTCACTTTAAGTAATCACCACCCAGATTTGAGCAGGAAGGTTAAGCTAAACCACCACTAAGCACCCACACTGTGAAGTTGACTTACTGGGTTAAATGTAAGGAATTTGCCCTTCTTGTATTAAGCTGTAATGACAGGGTAAGCTTTTTTCATCAATTTTTTGGGTCAAAGAGAAGCTATTACACAAATCTGTGTTAAGACAGTGCATCATTTTCTGTGACTCCTTGGGGTATATCACTGTGATAGGAGATGGATCAGGAGACAATGCGTCTGGTCTTGAGCGTATATGGGTGAAATGGAAAGAAAACTGGAGAGCTGTCAGTGCAAGGCCTTATTTCCCTTCATTTTCAGAGTGGGTATTTTATTGCTTTGAACTTTAACAAGCTGTCCCAAATCCAAGCCTCTAGCTAGGCCAAGTCTATGAAACCATAAATGCAGGATGAAGGTTGTGCTTGATCAAGGGAGGCGAAGACTTGTGAATGAGTGAGAGCAAGACTCAAAGTACACACAGGAAATGCTCCAGGAAACTGCAGTGAGAATATAACTTTACTTTAACATCGGGGGAATGGATGTTGGGAAAGAACAAAAGAAAAGCTAACAGGCAAAAGATCAGAGGAGGAATGTCTCCTTTGTTATAAAGTGCAGCAGCTCTGAGAAACAACTGGACTGTGCAGTCAGCTTAGGAGTTTGCCGAAGTCTAGCAGTGAATTGGATAGTAGCTATTGTGGTTTTGTGGCTGTGCACACCTCTTTCATGTTCAGGCTCATGATCTGTCACTAGAACTGCTTGTGCTAGAAAGTCAGTAGAAATTTCAGTTAAGTAGCTGAAAGCTAAGTGGATATACACAAGTTGAATTGGCACTAAGTTGAATTGGCCTTGTTTTGTTTATAGTTTTTGTTTTGTTTTGTTTTGTTTTGTTTTGTTTTGTTTTGTTTTTGAAGAGGAAGCAAGAGTTCCCAGAAACATTATTTTAAAAAGGTAAAATCATTCAGGAAAGGAATTCATTCAGTGCTTCCCATTGGCAGGCAGGTGTTCGGCCACTTCCCAGAAAGCCAGGCTTATTATGCATAATGCTTTTTTGGCCATCACACCCAATGTCTTCTCCTTCCTCCTCCTTTAACCCAGCTTTTTTTTTTTTTTTTTTTTTTCTTCTTCTGAGCATTATGCCACATGGTAGGTCAGCCATCCTGGTTCTGTCCCCTCCCAGCTCCTTGTACTCCCAGGCACTTGCTGACAGGGCAGCACGAGGAGCTTAGAAGTCCTTGGCTCTGTGAGCACTGATCTGCAACAACTAAAAACATTGCTGTGTTATCACCACTATTTTCATCAAAAATCCAAAACACAGCATCATACCAGCCTTTATGAAGATACTTCTCTCAGCCAAAGCCATGACACACCCTGGCCTCTTCTCCATTCACTGATTCACTGAGAAGCATTCGGCTCTCTTCTCTTTGTCTCCATCAGGTGATTGTACATGTTAAGAAGTTCCCTCTGAGCCTTCTCTTCTCCAGGCTGAAAAATTCCAGCTGTCTGTCTCTTCTTGTATGAGAGATGCTCTAATCCCTTAATCATCTTTGTGGTTCTTTGCTGGATTCACTCCAGACTATCCATGGGTGTCACCAGTGCTGAGAGGAGGGGAAGGGTAATATGTCTGATCGTTGCTTTCTACCAGCTGTGTTTCCAGGCTTTTTGGAGTTTTAGGAAGACAACTTTCCTCTAGGTATCTTTTATTTCATGTTTTGCGGTTCTTTTTTTTTTTGAAAGCATAAAGAAAAAATAGTCTATATGTAAGTGGCAGTGGAAGGGAGGACATGGTGGGAGAGAAAGCTTCAGCCTAGTATAACAGATTTAAATTCTGGTCCTGGGGAGGAAAAATAATATTTTTTATTTTATTTATTTATTTAGTTATTTTGTAACAGAAGATGGATGTTAAGGATATCAAGTTTGGGGAGCTCTTCTCGTGAGTTTAAATACTTAAACTTATTCTAAAAGTAAAGAAAATTATAGTGAATAATAATAATAATAAAAATTAAAGAATGTGAACTTTTTTATTTTAATAGAAAATTTCAGGAGAAGAAGTTTTAACTCAGAAAAAAAAATCTAGTGGACAAGAAAAGCAAGATATTTTAGCAGATATGTTTAAAAAAGACTATTTCTTTTTATGGTGTTGTTTTCCTTGTGTAAAATTTAAAATATGGACTATACCAATGTTTGAATGACTGTGTCACAGCAGAAATAAGTAACTATGTTGTCCACTAAAATAGATTTATTTTACTTGCTGGTACTAATCATTCAGACATGAAATCAAACATGCCACCTGCAATTCCTATTAAGATATTTGATCTTTCTCTACTGTTAGGCTTTCCTATAAATACATCCCTAGGATCCTTTGGGTCTTGTGTCTTCTTATCTTAATACTAGTAATTTGAAGATTAAGGAAATGCATTCTTAGGTTTCACAGTTAGAAAACAAAAATATGAGTTGATTTTGTTAACATATAACAAAGAAAAGGGAAAGGAAGAAAAAATCATGAGTTGAAAAAGTAAGAGCCTAAAATTAAGTTTACTGATAGAGAAATTGGAGAATACCATTGCAATCCATGTTGGTTTGCGTTAAGTATATGTTCATTTTTTGTCAAATGAGTTTCCTTTCATAATCAACTGATCTCTGAACCCTGTCTTTCCCTTCTTCTTCTTCTTCTTCTTCTTCTTCTTCTTCTTCTTCTTCTTCTTCTTCTTCTTCTTCTTCTTCTTCTTCTTCTTCTTCTTCTTCTTCTTCTTCTTCTTCTTCTTTTTTTTTTTTTTTTTTCTTCTTTAAATCTGATGTATTTTTAAATTTTAAAATGGGTGATTTAAAATTTATTGTGATATATGGGCTTGTATCTCCAATAAAAGAGAAGAGTAGACAGGGTCTGGTCCTTAGAAACTGCTACACCCCAAGAGCTAAAATGACGTCATGCTGATGAATGGTAATCCTTGAGGTATATGCCTGTTCTGTTGAGTGACTTCTGTTTTCTTTAGTTTGGTCTCTTAATCTGTTTTTTACTTAATATTGATTTCAGTTCACTGCTTTTCTGGAAGTACAGTACCAAAAGATTATCTTTCAATAGTCTCCAAGCATGAGTGGCTTAATAGAAATCTCTCATCTTATTAGAGGTTTATATTCTTACAGCAGTCTCTCTGTCTCTTCTAACACATAGGCTGTACTGCAGACAGGTGTATCTACAAAGACATTCTTAACTCTTTACGTTAATGTTTGCAATGAAAATGAGATCTGGGCATGGATAATTTCTTCATGTCCATATTTTACTTCGAATTTTGTATCCAATTTCTTTAAAACAATTTCTCTCAGAATAGTTTTGGAAGAGATTTTATGCAATTCCTGTTTGAAATCTACTAGGAAGATTTTTTCAGAATAAAGCAGGGGTAGTGGACAGTGGAAAATTAATTAAGTGGATTCAATTAACTATTCAGGCAGACTGATGTGTGATTAAATAGATAGTATCCAGGAAAGTATTATAATAACTAGGCATTTCTTAAATCTAGATAAGTCTAATAAATTTTAGTTTATTTCAGTCTCTAATGTTATATTTCAGTTTTGTGTTAGAGTGACGGCATGATGAAAAGTCCTAGACTTGGACTTTACTCGACATCTCCAAATGAAATGACCAGAGATAGGGATAAAATCCACAAGAGCCCCAGGGTGCTCTTGGGTGACATGATTTTTCCTGCTCAAGTCCAGTCATGATCTTCAAAACTCATAACTAATTTACTAGGGTTTGTCTACATGGCAGGATGCAGTACAGTTGAGAGATGCCCGAGCTATTTGAGAATGAATTAATGCCAGGACTAGAAGCAATCATGTGCAGCTTGTCTATAGTCCCTTGTCTATCAGAGAGTAGACTTAAATAACTTGGGTCAGTTTGAACAGCTTTGCATTATGCCACGTTCATAGGTATCTAGCACTGTTCTTTTTTTGTGCCCTGCAGTGGTCCCTCTTGGTATGACAAACAATCTTAGAGTGCTTGAGCCTCTGTGAATCTGCTGTGGGGTCTGGCCTTCTCCCTCTGGGCCTATTTAATGCACCGCTATCTAATGCACACACACTGCCCACCACAACCCTAGACTAATTCAAATTAAAAAGAAAGCAAAGGCTAAAAATTTCATCCAATCTAAGTAGAGTTGGGCAGTTTCACTGTAGAAAAGAGATGTTAAGGTTTTTTTTGGAAGAAATGAAACACAGGCTTGTTTCCTTGGGATGGGGGGAACCTGAATTCAAGCTCTTCCAGGAATGTTTTCACTGTGTTTATAAAAAAAAAAAAAAATCATCACTGGGTTTCGTGTAACACAACTTAATGCAAAGATACTTCTTTCTGTCTCTTAAGTGATTTTGGCAATTCTGTAGCTTACCTGTACAAACATGAAGGCTGGGATCTGTGAGCTGCAATCTTTCCATTTCTGAATTCTCTAGACTGCAGAAAACAGTATCACTGAGAGGACATCCTTACGGGACAGTTTTTCTGAGAACATTGCCCAGATTGTAGGTCTCCAAGTCTGCCACACAGACATTTGAATCACAGAGACAGGCAAGATTATACATATGAATTGTGGTATCTGTCTCTCTACCTGGAAGCTATTAAAAATCGCTTAGAGGCAAATTATAGTCAGGAGACAGTGGGAGTGTGATAAAGCATCCTCACTAATATTAGTCTGCATAAGCAGTCTACATGTCTGGATGTGCATTTAGCCTTTACATTACTCTTATTTCCACTTTCAAAATTTTGTTAGAGCAGATTTGAGGATTTCTCACCCTGCTTTGAAATATATGGAAATCTGATAGTCTTAACAGAGGAAGCATTGCAGCAACCAGACAGTTGTGTATGGAGAAACTTCAGAATGTTGATTGTTGGTATTAGTGAGTCCAACAGGGAAGAGAAAAGAAGCTGTGCATTTATGAAGAAGGTTGGACATACATGTTAAAAAAGGCCTCTGCACACCTGCTGTACGATGTCTATGTCTAGTAGCTATTTTGCTATGATTCACATCTGCATAAGCCAAAAAGATACCAAATGTTTGTGCAATGATACCTGTGCTGAAAAACTGTGGAAGATGTTGTTAGATTAAATTTATTCAGTTTTTCCTATAGGCCTCTTCTTTTGTCAGAGACTGAATTCTGATAACAACTGCAACTATACAGCAGTAAGTCCCTGCCAAAATGCAACTGTCTTGAAAGCCTTTTGGGAATGGCTTATTAAAAAGTAAGAATATGAATTTCTTGAGAATTAATAAAATACAGTTTAATTACTTGAAAATTCAGCTCCTAAAAAATATAATAATAAAAAATAGAACACCTAAGGGTATATTCAGAATTCATGCAGAATTCTGAATTGATTTGATTAAAGTAATAACAGCTACTCTTCCTTCTCACAGAACTCCTCCCCCAAAAAATGACTACAAACAGTGAAGAGGAAAATCCTCATTTCTAATTTGAACATTATAAAGACCTGACAGATCCATCTGCTTCATTCTTTGTAGGAGAAAATAGATGCCGATTAATTCTGACTTTATTAATCATTAAAAAACAAATGATCTGAATTCTATACCACATAATCCAATACATAAAACAATTCTACTTATATTGTCCTTCCTGCCCTTAGTTAATGTTTCTGTCTTTTGTGGAATTACACCAGTCATCATTTTTTTCTCTTTATTTGCCAGATGTGATTCCATTTTTCACTTACTCTTGCTTTGCCATATTGGAGTTCATTTTCTTTAGCTTGTTGGGTTGTGGGTTTTGTTTGTTTTTGTTTTTACACTTCCAACACAAACTTTGATTGCTTTTTAACAGACAGCTTTTAATAAGGCTCTTTCTATTAAAATCAGACTAATGTTACCAGGATTTAGTATGCCCATTGTATGAAATGGGATTTTATATGAATACATGAATTTCCATTTGAAAGGGAACAATTCTAGTTTCAATGTTTCATATTTATTCATAGTGGCATTGGCCACTTCAGTTAAACCATGATATGCATCAGAAAGCACTCTTTCCCAGCATCAGATAAATGTTTGTCATTTTGGATTAAAATACTTTTAAAAAAGACATTTCATAATTCTTTTTTCAATTCAGGACTTTTCTGTCCATTCTTGTTTAGACAGTTGCAAAAATTCACCTAGAATGGTCAACCTTGCCTCTTAAATGCCAAAAAGTATATCAAATAAAATAAAGTAAATATCAAAAGCCTGGGCTTGATACAACTTTCTGAAAGATCGTTGATCTTTAGTAGTAAGTATAACATAAATTGTGAGGTAGGACTGTATCTGACACTCCTTAGAATGTTTTAGAATGCAACTACTTTGGATTAAACTGCTCACTCTTCTCAGATTTGGAAACACTATGATAGGAAAGTAAACAGATGTAGGTTGTTCTGATTTCAGATTTGGTAACTTCTCATTATGAGTAAAGTAGATGTATTTCTTTTTTGTTGTTGTTGTTTGTTTGTTTCTTCTGATAGTTTTCTGATGGGAAAAAGGACACTACACAAGGGAAATAAAGCAAATGATTTCTTATATTCCACTGCCTAATTTTATCTCAATGTATATTAAAGAAAAAAAAATAGTGTCTTACCATATTAGAGAAAAGAAATAGTGCTTGCAAATTTCATGGTTTATATTCTCCATGCAGATCACAGCATTTGTGCTAGAGCTGTTTGAAAACTGCAAGCAGTATTCACAAAGCTCATTATCTGGAATCTTTATTACTACAACCTCCTCTTCTTGTGCCCTTGACAACTGCTGTCTTGCCCCTCAATTTATTTGAAAGGCTTCTCTAAGATGTTCTTTCTAGCTCAATGCTCTGATCATATTATCCATTTTCCCCAGATGACACTGACTCCTCCTTTTTCATATCTAACATAATCTATTTGTTTATGTTAAGGTCCTTCCTGATTTTATTTCCATTGAACTGTGGCTTTTTTTTTTTTTTTTTTTTTTTTAATGGTGCCATGTGATAATTCTAGTATAACTCAGTTTCCTAGTTCTTCTTTTTTTAGCTCTTACACACAGACAATTTGCAAATAGAAAGCCAAATGATCAGAGAAAATTTACTCTAGGCTGCTCACTCAGCTCTAAATCATCTCCAGGCTAATTCACATATGGTGGATTCATGTTCATACCTGTTCATTTTTTGCCAACTAAGTCTTCTTTAGTGAACATAATGTTTTAAATGTTCAATATTTTAAAGAAGTTCATGTATTTTATGTTCTTGATTGTGTTCCATATTCCTGATCCTCTGGATTGCTCATAAATCTAGGCCGGTGGGTTGCCATTTTCACTCCAGTACTTCCTGTAGCCTTTGTGGGATAAAACTGGATAGTTCATCACATTTCCAGTCCATTTGAATGTAACATCTGTCACACAACATAAAACTGTTTACTGTCCTCAGCTGAATAAGACATTCATAATGGGGGGAGAAAAAAGTTTTCTTGAGGCTGAAGTAGCTTATTTATTTATTTATTTTTATTATTTTTTTGAATGATCACATTAATCATAAGCTTGGTTTTGATTTCCTGGTGGACTGAGACTGCCTTGGAAGTAACAGCAGCAGCTACTTCTGCTCTTTGGAGGGAGAAAGAGGGGGGGAAATAACATTATTAATTCATGCCTGTCTCTAGCAATAGTCTGAGTATGGGAAAAAGAACTGTTGAATGAAAATGCTTTACTGCCCTCAATAAAGAGAACAGGGCTTTTACTGAAACACAATTCCAGCTCTTCTCCATACTGTCCAGTTGTACATGGAGATGTATGTGTTGCATCCAAGAAAAGATAGTTGATTATTTTCAACATCTATAGCTTTCGAGGGTTTGTTCACCAATGGCTTTCTTCATTTGATATGTCTGTGGGATATAGAGCAGGTGGAGATTTCCTGAATCCTTGCACCAACCCCAATTCTTTCACAGACAAACAAAATCAGCATGCTCTGTTTTGAAAGTGGTGAAGTATATTATCCATTCCACATCAAATTATACAAATGCTTCCCCTCCAAGTTCCAATATGTTATCTGTCAGGTTTCACTTCAACATAGTTTTTATGCCATATATTAAAAGTGTTATATATTAAAAATATATATATGTATATATATATATTATACCAGAATATAGTCATGCATTCCTCTATTAGAGCTATAACAGAATTAAAAGAAAGATGTTACAACTACCTAGGTCATCATAACTGATGTTTAAAATTTGTTTTAAACATTTTCATTTCTAAAGCACTTTCTTAAAATGATGTAAAAATTGTGTTTGAAGAAGCCACTTATTTGTATGTCAGGGAAATGACATTATGGCCTTCTAATGTTGTCATTTTCATATCACAGGCCATGTGGTGACACATCATAACAGCTATATCACACTGTGAGAGTAGCAGGAGGGATTATCATTCTTAGCACATGAGTCTGTCTTTCTTCTGGCACAGCTGTCCATAATTAGGTGTACTAATCTGGTTTACATACTCAACAAATAGTCCTTTGTTTTCTTCTCAGGTACCTATGTTTGATGAGTTTTCTGGTAGCTGAAGTTGCCAGATATATCAGCATCATTTTGAATTGCAGTCTAATTTGATACATTGAGGCAAAAATAACCTTTAGTGAATTTCCAGGTGGTATTATTATTATTGTTATTGTTATTATGGTTTTTGTTATTCTATTTTATTTTATAACAAGGCCTGTTCCTCCCGCTGCTGCCTTAATAGAAAAATATATTTATATATATATATATATATATTTTTTTTTTTTTCATGCTTGGTTTTCAGATACAGAGTGATAGTTATCTTCTCTCCCCTAGCCATCATTCAGCCATGCTGTACATAATTAGCTCTTTTAATCTTTGCTAATAATATTTCATTTGATTAAAAGCTAGTAAGGCATTTATTATAAAGTGCACTTTCATTTTAAGTCAGCAAAGCCAAGTCATGTCCTAGAAAAGCATGTCAGAGCAGCCTCAGTTCTCTCCTTGCCAATTTTTAAAAGGGCAGTAGGGCTTGCAGGTAATAGAAGATATTGGATATAATTTAAGCTGGAATCACTGTTTTCCTTCAGTTTAGATGTCCTGACTGCTTTCCTGTAGCTGAATAGAGAATATAGAAAAAGAAAATGAATATTAATAAGATATTTAGTCTTTTTTATTGTTGTTGTTCAGACAAAATTATTTATGTGAGCAGATTTGGTGGTATATTGTGTTACGAAGAACATTACAATCTTTCAGCAGATGTATTTGAACAAAGTCCTTATGGTGGTCCCCGTTTGGCCATGCACATACATGGACAAGTTGTCTCTGAAGAATAAATCTCAGCTGGCTTAGAGGCACATTTAAGAGTCCTTGGGCTATTTTTCTTATGTCTGTCTAGCCTTTTCTTCATGTCTCCTGACAGAAGTGCATACTATACAAGTAACACTGCACCTGTTTCATCTTTTTTATTTTATATTATTATTTTTTTAAGACTTTTTAATGTGCAACTGCAAGACATTGTAGTCTTTACATTAACACTTTATGTATATACAGCAGATATGGTTACTGTATTTGGAGTTCATTGTACCTATATGCAGGAAAATATTAGGAAATATCACAGAGATAGGCAGATTAATTGTCAGATAGGGCCAGTTACTTTTATAGGATTTATAGGATAAAAGGATAATTCTCAAAATACATACCTGTGTTCCTAACTTAGTTCTCATTTTGTTCAAGATCAAGATTTAAACCACCTCTGGGACTCTTTAAAATCACTGAAGAAAAAAATATGACAAGAGGCAATGTGTTTGTACAATTTGTTTTCCATGCACTTTTCCTTATTGTTGAGATTTTGGTTTAGTGGATAGCCTTTCAGTGGTGTATGCAGTTTAAGGTCAAGACTGTTGTATGGTGAATATTCTCTAACCTCCCAAACATAGAAGTATATCTTTTATTTTATTTATTTATTTATTTATTTATTTATTTATTTATTTATTTATTTATTTCCTCTTGGTGAAAGTATTTCTTTTGCAGAGAGATCTAACAGTGTCTTAGTCATTCCTGCTGATGCTCTAGCTTTTACGTCTGTAAAAAATATTGTTCTAAACCTCAGTGATACTTGCTTCTTGGGGACTTTGCATTATTTTAAATGTGAATTTTTTCCAGATTCTAATTCAAATATTCCTCACTATAAGTTATCTTCTGTTTCTTTGGTCATTTTTATTTGTTTTCTTTCTTCAATATAGAGACACACAAATGGATGACCTAGCTTTTTATTTCTCTAATAAGACAGTTTTACTTAGCTTTGCATTAATACCAGTTTTTACAGAACATGTGACGTTGTTTCCTTCTTTGATTTTTCTTTGCTATATTTTTATTTGTTTCGCAAACTTAGGCGGTGGAGCTGAACATGATAACTCATGATAGTCTTGCATGATAGTCTAGAACATGATAGTCTTGCAAAAGAAGGAAATGACCCTTCAGTTCTACTAATGCTTCCTGTACTAAACATCCTATAATTTTATCAATCTTCTTGTTGCAGTGCTGTACTGAATACTGCACTGTATAGTGCATTGAGGTGATTATCATGATAACCTCTGATTTCTTCTCTAATTCACTGTTTTCTGAGCCAATATTTTCATACTTTCAAGAATTACTTGAGTATTGGGTTCCCAAGTGTCTTATTCAGCCTCACCTTGCACTAATACCCATTTTGTGGGTTTGCAACTGACTAATCAAGTTACCTTGTTACCTTTTCAGTATAAATCTGAATTTGAGTTGAAGATCTATCAGAAGAGATTTTTCTAACATTTACATATAACATTTTGTTAGAAAATACTGCCGGCAGTAGACCAAGAACAGATTATGGGGAGACACTCTTCAAACTGGTCTCAACCACTGATATATCAGCAACACTACTTTGATATCCAAGAGTGATACAGATTTTAAATGATTTTATGTGGAGTAAAATGTTTTCAAATGTGTGTCCCTTGGTACCTGCTCAGACATACCCGTCTTAGTTAACAAAGTAGTAATCTTGTCAAAAAAACAGTAATTCTAGCATTTAGGTTGACACTTTCCAGAGACAATGGTGGCTTTCACTTACTGTATTTCTTTTGTTTTCTTTTTGAGGGTATAAAATGAATGTCTGCTTCTTAGCTTCGTAGTTTCTTAGCTTCATTAGTTTTTAATTTATGTTTCTTTATGTGAAAAGAAAATATAGAAATAGGGTGTTGCAAAGCTAGTAGATGTATTTATGTATAAGATTTTTAAGGTGTTTTTTCCTTCGGCTTTATTAATTAATATTTTTCTTGGTTAGTGTGCTTTAGTATTTGAAAAAGAAAGCTTGTGTGTTGGAATCCTTGAATTTCTTTGTCCTCAGGGAATCCAGTTTCTGTGTTTTACTACCCTGTTTCTAAGTAGAAGATTATAAAGTCCCTGCAAATTTTGCCTTGTTCATTATTCATTATCCTTTGCACAGTAGATGGTGACAAATGTCATTACTTTAATGGCCATCGTTATCCATTGTCATAATTACGGGAGATCATTTAATGAAATTGAATATAACATTGCTTAATGTAACAAATTAAGAGAAGATGTCATGGCTAGGTACACAACATCACCCATCATTTTTACAGATGAATCAATAAATTAAACAATTCCTCCTTATTAGTTTGACAACATGGTCTTGCTAAAGATTCACAAGGGCAATGACAAAGGATGCCAGATGGTCCTTTTCCCTTATTGCCTCCCAATTTGGTGATGACACAGGAAGCTGGATTCTTCTGCCACTTTCTGGGGCTTAACCAAGAATATTTTGTGATTGCCATAATTATGCCTGGCTTGTGTATGGCTGCACCTCTTTGAATAGTCTATTAGGCATGTCAGCTTCAAGTAGCTGCAGCTTGATATTGCTATAGCCAAGAAATGTCTCCTTAATTTAAGAGACAAACATCTGTGTCTCTGCAACAGATGGCCATGAGCTCTGTACCATGGATTACTGTGGGTGGTCTGGCATATGTTTCAGAGGGCTGAAGCAATCTCAGCACCAGTCTTTTCTGCAGAATCCATGCTATATGAAGTGCCAATGCTCTGTAATAGATATGGTGATAATCCTGGATAACAAGGGAAATTTATTGAATCATGGCAGCTTCCACTTCAGCCAGTAAAGTCCACTGCTGAGAAAGCTATTTCACCTTTGTAGGGTAGATGTACCTTTCAAGAAGGATCAGCATGAGTGAGACACAGTTGACTGTTACGAAGTGAATCGAGTAAAGCAAATTCAATAGGTTGGAATGTGAACAATGAGTCCACATGGAATGTGGAATGGAGCAGGCTTCTGACAGCTTCTTTGGCTCTAAGTGACTTCAGAGTAACACAATGCTTATGTCTATATCTGATGGTCAGAAGATTATGACATGGGTCAAAAACTTATTTTATACTTTTACTGAACCAGAATGTGCTCCTCCCTAATGTAACAGTCTCTTCAGACACCTATGTACACGAAGGCATTTTATTATGTAGGTGGATTTCAACTGTATTTTGTGTATTTTTGTTAAGGTAACAGAGAAGTGAAATGGCAATGTGGTATGTATCAGAGGTGCTAAGTAGTCCATGATTAAAACTTCATGCCCCTGGTGTGTAGTAATGGGAAAGCAGATGCCAGTGAATACAGATTGAATTATTTTGTTTCCTAGGGATAGAACAGTAGTCATACTTTTGTAGTATGCCTGTAAGCAATTTAAAAAATCAGTAATGATTCCTTGCACATTCAATTGTTGATATTTAATCAATTAACTGTGTTGGATTTTACAGTCCTATTAGTATAAATCCTTGTACAAAAATATTTGATTCGACAACACAGACAAATTTTACCTACTGTTGTGGTGGTTTTCACAAGTAGTTACTATCCAGATGTATAGGAATTTCTTGCTGCTGTATTACATAAAAACTTTGTCTTTTTCTCCAGGACACTAATTTGGGTGGATACTAATGGTCTAGTCAATCTCTGAGATCCTGTAGGCCATCTGTGCTGACATAGCACAGAACGTGTGCTGATCATGGGATTTTGGATTTTGATTTGATAGTAAGATCAGGAAGAACAGAGCATATGGTAAGTGGGCACAGAGGAAGAGAAATCTAAAGAAAAAAAATAAGGGGGGGGGGGGGGGGGGGAGGAGGGAAGAGATCAAGAGGGAAGGACTGAAAAAATCCATGCAGCATGGGTCAACAAGTGAGGAAAAGTATCTGGCAGGCATGTGGGAGGGGGATTTAGTCATGGATGATTCTGGCTTTGGAGCACGTTAAGGAGGTCTAGAGTCATTTATATGGTCTACGTTTTGTCTACATGATCGACGGATAGTCACAGAATCACAGAATGGTGAGGTTGGAAGGGACCTCCAGAGATCAACTAGTCCAACCCCCCTGCTCAAGCACAGTCACCTGGAGCATGTTACATAGGATGGCGTCCAGGTGGGTTTTGAATATCTCCAAAGAAGGCGACTCCACAACCTTTCTGGGCAGCCTGTTCCAGTGCTCCAATCAACTCAACATCTTGCAGAAAGAGAATTGCCTCCTCAAAGGGTACGAGGTTCAGACAGCAATGAACATGTGATATTTAGAAATTGTTACCATAGACAGAAAGAGCTGGAGAGGAATAGATGGTAGGGAGCAATTAAGAAGATGTTATATTCTGTTAGAGCTCTTGCCAAAGGAATCCCTCACCTCAGAACTAAAACAACTATTAAAACTACAGTGATGTAGGCAACTCATGCAGATGTGTATATGTTAATAACTCAGAAGACTTCTGTTAGCAGGCACTGACATTGTTTGTCTTGTGAATCCAACAAAATCAGGCTAGTAGCAGAACTAATTGGCTGCCTTGCCAACATATATTTTCAGATACAAAGGAAAATATCTTCTGGTCTGCAGTTCTGATTTAAGAATGAGCCTTAGTTCTGACAACGAGGAGTACACCAGAGTTTAAAAGATTAAAAATTGTAGCGTTCAGGGCTTTTTTTTTTTTTTTTCCCAGAACACACAGTCATTTCTTAAAAATATTAAGGGTTGTCAGTAAATCAATGGACATTTAGCCACATTGATTGGGATTGATAAACTGCAAAAAGCATTGCACTCCTCGAGGAGGTTTTTTTTTCGTTTTTTTTTTTTTTTTTTTTTTTTTTTTTTCCTCCCTCTTAACGGGAACAACTCTGAGAATGTTTTCAGCCTCAAGGACAGAATACATAATTGTGTTCATGAGGTACATCTATCACAATAGAAAATAAATTCCCTTGTGAGTATTAAATGTGAGATATAGGGAAAGAAATCCTAAGACAAGAAAAAAAGAAAAAAAAAAAAAAAAGAAGATAAAACCCATTCTACCTTCACTTCACAACCTTTAGATCTCAGCTTTCACTATAACTTAACTACAGCAGGAAGTTGCATAATGGGTAATCTCTTTCCAGCCATTTTACATATCTCATTGATTCCTGGCTTATCCTAAAGCACGATAAAGTATGTGTATTTCTAGTAGCCAACAAGAAAGTACAGATCTCATTAAAAATAATAATAATAATAAAGACAAAACAAAAAGCACCCAAAAGGTAATGACTCCTTAGGAAACCCATCCTTCATTTTCACTCTCATCTTTCTGAAGCTTAAGAACAACCATATAATTTACAGTTAGCCTTAGCGTTATTTTGATTTATGCACTGTTTATACCTAAAATATCACAAGAGAGCTGTAAACACTAGATCAATCCTATTTAGAGAAAAATTCCACTGATTCTGTCCACAATGTTTCCTTCTTGGTTTTCACTTTTCAGTACCTCAATGTTAATGTAAGGTTTTCAGTCAAATTTTGTTTCATTACACTGAGATAATACAAAGTAACTTCATTCAAATCAGTGGAGATATTGAGAACTTACCCCATTTTCATTACAGTAAAATTACATTTCAGTAAAATTAATAATTTCATTTATTCGTATTGTTATGGAGACTCTTTGATGTTAAAGAAAGTACCATCCCATGACACTGAATATTCAGTCAACCTCTGCACCAAAATGAGACTTAAAATCAATTGGGTTTGCAAGCACAGATCCGTAGAAAAACTGGGCTGTAAGTGGTTCTGAATAGTTGTTTTTCAGTAAATTCACAGGGTTATCTGAATGTTACTTCACAGCACACTTTTATAATTTCTGTGTGTTGAAAAATCCTGTTTAAGATGACATTTGATAGAATAGGAAATGCACCTTTTCATTTCTGAGAAGTACAAAACTTAATTGATTGCTTAGAATACAGAAGGGAAGAAGGAAAACCAATTAATGCAAACTATCTCTTTACCATCTCTTTTTTAATTTAACAGACAACATAAATGTGTTTCCTCAGAACTTTCATGGTGCCTCTGAATATTCGGTGTTACATGTAACTTAGAACAGTTTTATTTAGAACTGAAAGGAATGTGTTGGGTGTGATTTTTTTATTTTTTTTTTATTTTATTCTTTTTTTTTCTTTTTATTGGCCTCTCAGGAGAGTGGTAAGATTTCATAAATATTTTTAAGAGTTTTAGATCCTTGGATAAAGTCCAAGGAAGATCCTTGAAAACAACAACAATAATAAATAGTGTACAGAGTTCAAGTGAGATTCTTTGATTATTATTATTATTTTATTTTTTCCTGCAATTTATCTTCCTTATCCAGTATTCTGGCTGGCCTGTGTACTTGAACCTACACCAACTCTGTGCTTACTTTTCCAAATTAATGTAGACTTCATATAGAAATAATATTTTCTTGTTTATGGGCAGAATCTTTCAACAACTAAGGAAATGAGTGAGCCATGTGAACAGTTGGGAACTGAATGCTTGTAATAAGTAAAAGGGCAAAGACTTTTATCTCCTACAAATAGCTTTGGACTAGAAGAAAAGTTCAGATGTCCAAGTTTTACATTCTACCCAAGTAGAATACTTTCATGATGTAGCAGTGATCTTGTGAATATCAGGTTGCTGCTTCAAAACAGAAAAGTTCTCTGACTTTCTTGGTTCTATCAGACAAGCTGTGGGAAAGAGTTAATTAATCAACTCAGACAGCAGGAAAAAAAAATATCTACTAAACTGTAATATTTCTTTTTCTCCTGAGGTATGTTCCAAATTTTATGTATACATATGTTCATATTGTGCTTCACACCAGTTTAATTTTTAATGCCAGAGGGTTCAGATTTATTGTCTCAATTTGTCCGCTTAGGTATTAGGTCCTGTGACTGTCAAGAGGCTCCCCAGGAAGGTAGCCCTGATGTTTGTATCTTGCTTCCTGCAAATTTGTGGGTGTTCTGATTTGGAGTTTTTACATATAGCCTTTTTTTTTTTTTTTTTTTTTTTTTTTCTCCCCTGCTTGAATAATTTACTTAGGTGCCAACTTTGTGAGATAATTTATCCTGAGCTCCAGAGATCTTTTTTTTTTTTTTTTTTTGTAAGTGCTGAGTGTGATCTTTGAGCATGCTGAATGACAGACCTGAGAAATTCAGCTAGAGTGGTTCTTTCACTAAACATGAAATTGTGAATAAGAGGTTGTTCTTACCACATAAAAGCAATATCCAATGGTATTTGTGCTCAAAGTGTGAGTATGAACTGGTAATTAGAAAGCTGGTTTCCTCTCAAAGGAGGCACTTCATGGTGACATTTATGCCTTGATATTCTCCTTCTAGGAGTTTTAAATTTCAAGAGTGATGAGCTGCATTAGATGAAATATATTTTGGAGGCTATGAGCATCATTGTGATCCTAGCTCTATAAAATATTCTGCAGTTCCCTTCTCCTACGCAGTTATTTAGTTCTTTCTCAGAAAATAGAACAATTAAAAAAAAATAAGTCAGTGGTACTTCAGACAATTCGTTTCAGTGTTGTGTAGTGTGGGTTAAAATTTGGCTTAATACCACATCTCAAAAATTAAGTTTAAAGAAAATGATGTTACTGTATATTAGTGATGGTCTGTCAATTGCAGTCCTTCAGTGACTAGTTTTATATATAGTTTTATATTCAGACTAGATTTATATCCGCTTTTATCCATGACTTTACTCATAATGTAGCCTGATTTTGTAAATTTTGTGGTATCCATGCATAACATAAGTATAGGCTTAGAGATCTCCTGAAAGAGATACAAGAATTGCTCAAGAGCTTGGATAGTTTTATAAAGAATGGTATAGTTAACTTCATAAGACATAGCAGAAATGAGAAAATATCTGATGCTGGAGGGGTCTTTGAATTAGAAACAGAAGCATCTGAATATCCAATAGCTCAAAGGCCAAGCTACAGGAAGTTCACAATGTGGCTTTTGAACTGTTGGTGGAAAAATAAAGTAATATCAGTACACGTTCATTTTGAATCAAGAACATTAAGAATTAAGAATCTCTTCTTAAAAGAGATTCCTTCATTCATCTGTAATTTATTGAGGCTGGTGCTGAAACTGGATGGACCCTGAAGACTATACTACCTAAAGTTATTAACTGTTGGCAGTCTAGTAGGAGATGTTGCATAAAAAAACAAACAAACAACAACAACAAAAAAGTACAGATAGTTTATCTAGTGAGTTCATAAAATGCACCAGTAAGATTTTTAGTAGGTTTATATCAGCATATCTTCTTCAGAGACACATATTATACGGATTTGGTACTCTTCAAAAATTATATAACTGTTTTTCTTATTTTAACCAACTTCATAAAAATACTTGCCTACTGGAAAGGTTTTCAGTTGGTGACAGGATTGTTCATACTGCAGTTTCAAAGCAGGTTAACAGCAATTATTTTGTTCATTTGTAGAACCTGACACCTAACTTCTAAATAACAGTCATACTAGGACTGCAGGGCAACCCAGCACAAAAAAAGGGTGTTTTCATTCTTCATGGAGAGTTTCAATACAAAGTTTGTTTTCTGTTTATGTGTATTCTATTAGTGGACCAACTTCAGGTATGAAGTGCAGCACAGTAGACATCTGTTACAGTTTGTATTATGATGGTGACTTATTCTAGATAGATAAAGTTCATTAGCATTGTGGTTCTTAGGATCTTTCATCTGCACTACATGTAATTATTTTATGGAACCCTACCAAGTATCTGATGCACAGCAGTGCTCAGTTGTCTGTATTGTTTTCAAAGAGATTCACATTTTTTGTGGAAACTAAGGCACATTTTACAACTCTGTTTTCCCTCTGAGTTTGTGGGAGGGTTGAGTAAAATGCCAAAACATTTGATTCTTCACACAGAATCACACTCTGCTGATTTTGTAGACCATATCTCTTGCATATATTTCCTACATGATTCTACTTCTTCACTCATGATCTGGAATTTTGTTGAAACACTGCTTTTCTTTCTGCCCTGGTACTAAAAGTCATTAAGGATTTCAACATTTTAAGCAACTGAGATGATAAATGGTGCTGAATGACTGGCTAATTACTGATCTTTCTAACTGTACTTTGTGGTCTCTGGGCAATTACACACCTGGCAGAAATTAGTAAGCTTGGAAATACACTGTCAGGAGCTCCATGTCCTGACACATTTTTCCATTCCAGCTTTCTGATTATCACCAAGTCAATGTCTTGCTCACTGAAGCTTATGTTATTTCAAAAAAGTTCAAACTTGTAGAGATGCTAGCAGGTGCAACATTTCAACTCTGCTACGAGCCAGTAAGGACACACAGAAGGTCAGGTTACACGTTTATTGTCACTTAATGCTCAGAGTTTGAATGAAATGGATGTCTATCAGTTCATGGACTCTGAGAGATTTCTGAGCAAATCAATCACAGAATCACAGAATACCCTGAGTTGGAAGAGCCCCACAACTGTCACTGAGTCCAACTCCTGGCTCTATACAGAACCAACCAAAAAACAGACCATATGTCTGAAAGCATATAGTTGCAAAAGCAAAGATCCTAGTGCCACTAGAAGGATCCTAAAATGTCCTGGTTGATGTCCATTTATTAGTTGAAAGGGATATGAGTCTTTTCCAAATCCTGCACCATATATGCCATCCCCACCACACAGTTAAGTTTTGGTCACAGTAGACTGTGACCTTTATTTTAATGCTTTATTTCCTTAATTCGGTTTTTATTTCTAACTTCATATTTTTTCTATAGTATGGAGCTTTGACATTCAGAAAATATGTTTCAAATCATGATCTGATACAGGAAATAAAGATTCTTTTCCCCAAAATTCTTGTCTCTGTATAGGAGAAGTGGTAGGGTTTAGAGGATGTCATCCTTGCAGTGACAATTACAATGCTGCATGCAAAATCAATTTAATACTGACTAGAAATACAAAGGTATTATTGCTAATAGTTAAACCATTAAAGTATAAACATTGCAGAATTCAAAATGTTCAGAAAAAGAAAGACTACGCTTGTTCTGGGAAATCTGCCTAACTATAGCAAATGAATAAATACATAGATAAAGAATTCAAATATTTAACTTAGCAAATTATGGTCAGGAGAGTATCTACTGAAGTTCTATATAAATTCATCCACATGAAGAGCAAATTTCTGAAAGCAAAGGGCACTTTAATCCACTGGGGAAAAAAATAACATAAGAAGCTGTAAAATGCACAATTTCATCAATTAGTATCATTACTCATTACATCAACAACTCTATCACTTTTTTTTTTCTTTTTTTGAATTGAAAATTAATGACACTCTAAAAGATGTTCTAGGTCAAGTACAAGTTTTTAATTTTGATGTAGGAATAGTTTGGAGAAATTTTTTAGTGACATATTCAAAACATCGAGTTAATGAAGTAGCTAAACAGGGACAATTTACTGATGAAAGGGTGAGAAAAAGTATTCTTATTGTCTAATAGATGATCTCTTCTGCCAGGATCAACATGTGACAGACTCTGTATTTTGAAGAACTAGATAAAACTTGACTTATTGTTGAGATTTATCCTTTCCTTTTCCTTTTTCTTTTCCTTTTTCTTTCTCTTTTTCTTTTTCTTTTTTTTCTTTTTCTTTTTCTTTTTCTTTTTCTTTTTCTTTTTCTTTTTCTTTTTCTCTTTCTTTTTCTTTTTCTTTTTCTTTTTCTTTTTCTTTTTCTTTTTCTTTTTCTTTTTCTTTTCCTTTTCCTTTTCCTTTTCCTTTTATTTTTTTTTTTGTGTATTTTTTTTTTTTAAATTATGATTATTTGTATAGTTAAATGTCTATCTTCTACATAGAATTGAATTAGTTTGGAAAAGTAGTCTAAATGTTAGAATAGCCATTTGATAGTTCAAAATCAAGGAGGACAAAAGATATGCAGTAGCTTACCTACATATTAGTCTTGGAATTAAACTTATAGTTTATAATTATATATATTTCTGTGTTTGAAATAAAATTTTGGACTAAAAGCAAGAGAGGAAGAGACTAACTATTTTTGCTATTTACATATGCATATGTACATTGACTATCAGTGTATTACTTTGGTTATTAACAATTCTAACTCCTAATTTATTCTTTTACCTTCAGGTTTCCTACAGTCAATTTAAACTTTAAGAAACTGTAAGATTGTTTGTAAGCCTTGTAGTCGAGGTCAGTTGCCTTGGAGCAGGCACAGATGCAGCCACAGCACCTGACCATGCATTATGGGGGGATCTCGGGCCTTTGTTTTGCCAGGGGAGAGTTGGCAGAGCAGCGTGACCTGGCCACACTCGCCAGGGCAATAGCAACTGCGCCCAGGCCCTTTGCCTAGAAACAGCCTCTGGGAGGGCAGCACTGCATCGCTGCCCACCAGGCACAGGGAGGGGCACCCAGCGTGTTATAACCACTCACAGCATGCTGCACTTGTGGGTGTGGGAGTTCATGTGGTGGGGCAGAGGGATTCTGTCCGTTCTCCCTTTCAAATCCATCCTATCTACTGGAAGTCTCTGTGAGGAAGTCTCTGTGACCACAATTTTTGCCATGTTCTCCACCAGGCCAAGAGCTTGGCCCAAAAAGGCTGTGGTGACCCAAATGAAGGGCCTACCCAGGGAGGGCTGCCCAGGGAGGTTGTGGAGTCTCCTTCTCTGGAGATATTCAAGGCCCATCTGGACTCCTACCTGGGCAGCCTGCTCTAAGGGACCTGCTTTGGCAGGTGGGTTGGACCCAATGATCTTTCGAGGTCCCTTCCAACCCCTTCAATTCTCTGATTCTGTGATTCTGTGAAATGGCCACAAGTTGCACCTGGGGAGATTTAGATTCAGGGAGATTTATCAGGAAAAGCTTTTTCTTTCAGAGTGGTCAGGCACCCAGGGAGGTGGTGGAGTCACCATCCCTCACGGTGTTCAAGAAGGGCTTGGATGAGGTGCTATGAGATATGATTTAGTTGCTTGGTGGGTAGTATTGGTGATAGGAGGATGGTTGGACTAGATGATCTTGTAGGTCCTTTCTAACCTTGTGTTTCTATGAATCTATGATTCTATAAACTGTAAGACTGGCACCAAATTTTTATGTACTGGGACATTATTCTTAGAAATATTCCACTACACTTTGTAATTCAGTGTAGGAAAAATGCAAGAAGGAAAGAATTAAATAATGAACTTTGAGCATCCATTTTTTAGTTCCCATGCACAATAAATCATATATAGTGAAGCCTCTTACTTAACAGATAATTAAATTTGGGATTAAGAAGTATGAGGTGCCATGTTGGAGACAAAATGAGAATAGTTGGAAAAAAATAATGATTCATTATTGTGATCCATAAGAGAAAGAGAAAAAAGGGGAAACAATCTCTCAACACCCTCTTTTGATATAAGAATTATAAGAAAGCTACCTACTGATGATGGTTTGTGGGACAGATGGATGGAATTCACTTTTTATTTGTTGTAATTTTTAAATGTCACATGAATATATAAAGACTATATATTTAGTTTTGCTCTTACCATTTATAAGCTCCATCCCACCATCAGTTTTGTAAATCTGAAACTGGAACTACAATCCTTGAAACTCCTCCATTCAGCTGCTACTTTACCCCAAATACTCTTAAGCTGTGGTGTTCAATGTTAATTTCCAAAGCACATGAAGTTCCGATTCTTGTCATGACCACACTCTCAAAGTCCTCATATCATTATCAGCCTAGATGCATGTATCACACCTCTGTGATATTGTTCCCATTCCCCTTCAAAAAATATTACTGCTGGCATTTTTTTTTTCCTTTTTTTGTTTGAATGTGCCTTAGAGAAACACCGGGTGAGTGGCCATGAGTGGCCTTTTCAATACTGGCTGCAGAGAATATGGTCTTTTTTTTTTTTTTAATTAAAAAATATATATATATCTGACACTATCGTCCTTACCATTGTTTGTTTTCATTAAGTCTCCCACTCAAATGACATATCTAAGCCTTATCAGGAGCGACAAATTAGATGTTTGTTCATGTCAACGCAGGAGTTATGCTGGCTGAGTCAATGGTTTACAGAAGAAGTACACATTCATCACACGATGATAACTTTTCCTTCTCTAGAACAAAGCCTAGAGGTTTCTATCTTAAATCCACACAGGTGAATATCTTAACAGTAGCTTGAAGAAGAAAGTTGCTATTCACTCAGACATTTCTCTGTTGGGTGGAATAGCTTCAATAAGAGAGTAAGAGAGGTGGAAGCCACCCCACTCCCTCCACCATTTTCCCATCCCCTATACAACTGTTGCAAACTACTCACCGGGCTTTTATTTAAATACTTTAATACTTTTCTTTCCTTTTTTTTTTTTTTTTTTTTTTTTTTCCCTTCATTATTTTTCTTTAAAAAAATGGCATGTCTTCTGCTCTGTTATTGGATCAAAGATCACAAAGGCCTAGCTTTAGGAAAAGCTTGTGTTTTTGGTGCCCAGTGTAATTTGAATGTTTGAGTTCTGGAGAGTAGTTAGATTTAAAAGGCACCTTATTTCCAGTGGAGGACCTAAAGTAACCCACTCATAGAACTACTCGGCAAAGAACATAACAGAAAAGCCTACGCTGTAATAAAGAGCTATTTGTATTCAGTCTGGCTGTTTTTACATATACTTTTTGGAAACTAAAAAAACAACTAACCAACCAACCAAAAAAAAAAAAAAACCCACCAGCAGTAACAAAACAAAAACAAAACACTCAGAAATCAAATGAAGAAAAAGGAGCAGGTGATATGAGAGTCAAAAACACAAGAAGTGAGAACTAAATTTTGAAAATGGTAAAGCTGAAATCTTCTCTATTCCAACAGAGAAATGTGTTCCACAGTAACAACTAGGGATCCATAACTGATAATTAGAGAAGAAAATGAAGAATGAAGCAGGTTCTGGCCTATATAACAACAAGAAATAACACAAGGACCCACAGTCTCCTGTGGTGACGCATAACACTTGAAGAATATCAATTATAGCCCTGCTAATTTGTAGTGCTTGCTAAATAAATGTACTCTATCCTGTAGTCTTTGATAGCAGAATACTGGTGAAATGACATGCTACTCTATTTGTGCTTTGGAGTCTCACAGTAAGCTGGAGCTGGTATTTACCCATGTTGATGAGAGTGCCCTGCTTGTTTTTCTTTAAATTCTCCTTGGTGAACATATCAAAACTGTTCCCCTAATCGGCAGCCTAAATAAGATCCTTATGTGGGCAATAGAGATGAAGACAATTAAAATTAACTGTTCTAATATTGAGTATGATGGTACATATATCCTTGTCTGTATTTGAAATTTAAGATACTACCAGATCAAAAATGTCTAACAGTAGCTGTGTATTAATTTTAGAGTCACTTTGGATACACCCTGAATACTTGATAGCAGAATTTGATTTCCATTAGTATAGGCTTAATTGTAGAAATTATAAATGTGAAAGTGCTCTTAGTTCATGGAGCAAAATTGTTCCCAGTGGTGTCTCCTCATTTAAAACCATTTTTCTTTTAAGATGAAAATATGCCTCATTATTCTTCAGATAATCTCAAGAGGGTCTGGCAGCTGGACTAAGCAAAAATTCAACCTGATGATAACACAGTGATTGAGGCACTCTGAAATAGTTGCATACTTACCCAACTTATTTCTATAAAGCATTCTGCATGTATTTTATAACCAGAATAAATGTACTGGCAATTGAAAACTGGAAGCCTGTTGCTAGAAATTATTTTTGCAAACTGTACTTATCCAATGGCAATAACACATTTTAACATCTGCTGTTACCTTGCTGAGTGTATGAATTTAGCTATTACTAGGAATTTAATAAACCCAGTGCCTTCATCAACTGCTTTCCAAATTGCTGTATCATATGAGGAATTCTTCAGAGAATCAAAGTCATGGTATGTCATAATGCATTTAGTGAATGACAAATGCAAACACTTTGAAATATACATGCAGGTAAGGGGAAAATACATCTCCTGAGTTGGAAACATATTGAATTGTGAAAGCAGTCTAAAAATCAAATGAAGACCTAGAAAGTATATGATATAAAATATCTCTATAAAAACAGAAAGACTAGATGATGGTTATAAAACATCTACAGAAATGGGCTTGGTTCATCAATACACTCCAGCTGTTTTACAATGATGGTAAAAAGCAACAGTAAAAGCTAAATTGGACTTATGGCTGATTTGCATTGTTCGACTGAGTCAAAGCCTCTGAAGCAGAATAGTCCTAATAGTTTGTGTTCTTGCAAATACTGTCATGCTCTTTGCATTGTATGGTCCATCATAAAAGTTGTATAACCTTGCTCTTTTGTAAATTATGCTTAGTACTAGAGACCAAAGACAAACATTTTCTACTGATTCTTAGGCTGATAGTTGCAGGTTTATATAAATTGAGACCTAAATTAATTTCTTAGCTTCTGGACCCTGGTGGGCCCTATTGGTGCTCTTGTTAAGATGAGTCTTAGAAGCTTTTCATGCCAGGGAAAGAAGACACCTCATCTAAAGACTTTCGTTTTCCAGCAGTAGTTTGTGCAAATCCTTCCTTATCGCTGACTTTGTTTCAAATGGCCTGTTGGCTGTTCACCAATCAAAACAGTTTAGATAGTATTGTCAACTTACACACTGCTTGGTTCTTAAAGAAGATGGGCAAGGGAATCAGCTACTCTGTCTTCCTGTGACACTTCAAGAACAAGTACAGTGGCACTATTTCAGTAGTCACTTCATGTGTGACAGCTATAAGATTCATTACATAAATTCTACTCTTACTAGAAAGGAGCAAAGCTATAGTAGAGCAAGACTGTTTTGTTGCTATTTTGGTTCTCACATCCAAGTGTTGCTGCTTGATAGTGTGCTGTTTCTTATTATTATTAATTTTTTTTTTTAGGTTAAAACCAACTTTCCTTTGTTTTCATCTCTCCTCTGTTTCATTACTCATTTTTAATAGATGATTTAATAATAAACAGGGCTAATTTTGTCCCTGGACAAAATCACATCCTCCATGAAGAATTCACCTTTGTTTTATTTCTTCTTCCACTTGCTGCACACTTCAGTATAGTTATCACTGAGATATATAAATGCAGTTAACATTGTTCATTACAAAGTAATTTTTGCCTTGTGTCCTTGCTCACAGCACTCTGTCTGGACTCTTTTGGGGCCTGAAAACTATCTGATAACAAAGATTCTTCCCACTGATTATACAAAAAAAAATTGCAATGCTTTTGAGGAATTTTATCTACAACAGCTTTTGCAAATAATTCATGGATGTTGTAGGTTGTCTGTGTTCACTCCTTTTCTGTCTTCCTTTGCCTGCCTGTCTTGTATTAACTTGAAACTACAGAACTTGAAACTACAGCTTTCAGATCTTGAAGCTGTAGATGTTTAAGGTAAAGTCTTTTTAGGAGAGCTTTTAGAGAATCTTCTCTCTTTTCTGAAAGAAAAGCCTTGAATATATTTTATATCAGAACCGTATTATCTCAGCATTTCTCTGCTCATGCCAGCAGTTCTGATATCCTGCAGTTACAGAGAAACTGTAGCTTTGGAGGCTTTTTCAAGAGAGAAGGAAGGAGCATTGTCCTCTAAACCTTGAGTAGTTCAGTTATTTCTTTTATGACCAGTCCTGGTGGTTTGGAAGAAAGTCATCAAAGGAATAAAAAGTCCAAAGGGGAGAAATGATTGGCTCCATCCTACTCAGTTTGTTCAGTCTGTTTGTGCTGGATTCTCTTGGATAGGCATCTTCTGAACCATACTGGGAGAAAAATCAATGTTGAAATATATATCAATGTTGAAATATATATTGTGTTGTGTGAAATATACGTGTGTTGAAATATATATTAACCATGGCAGCACAAATGGGTTTCTCTACAGAAACTCCTAAAAAGTAACAGGTTTGCATAAGGAATTACAAAACAATGACGTGTATAATAATAAAAGTTTACCATTGCAAGTGTGAAATACTTGCTGCAGCATATTAGGCACATACTAATAGAAGAATGTATCCGCAAGTCTAAATAAAAGGTGAAGCTTTCAAATATTTGCAAGTGCTGTCTATGGTAGTGATCTGTAAAAAGAGAATTTTGTTGTTCTCCTAAATAAAGCGTACAATTGATTGTCTGAATTTCAATTTCCTGAAGAGACACAATTTCTGCTGATTTAAGAAGATAGATTTAATTTCCTTTGTATACATAATTAGCAACCCTTTTCTAGATTACTGAATTTATACTTCTGACAGTTTATAAGCTTTTTTTTTTTTCTTTCCCTTGAATGTGGTGTAGCTGTTTGAGACTTAGGACATATAGCAGAAATAAGTCAAATGTTCTAAGAGGCAGATACAATGCAAAGCTCTCTGTACAATATGTCAAACAATCTAATGAACTTGAATCTCCATTCATCTTTGCTAGCTTTTAAGTTGAAATAGGTAAATGAATGTGAAATCACCGAAATTAATGCCTTTTTGAATATTCCCTTTTCAATGCTGTAATTTTTGGAGGTCATAGGCTTTAGCAAAGAAAATTGAATGCTACAAAGCATTAAAAATGAGAGAAAGAGAGGGTGGAATTTTAATGAAACTAGACTTCTAAAAAGTTGTGATTACCATCAGATCACAAACAGTTTTACTTATCAGTCCTCAGAGACAGCAGGAAGGTAAAATTTTGACAAATAAAGACACAATCTTGTTGAAAGAGTGATAGATTTAATTTCTTTAGGAATGGACATTTACGTTTTGGCAGTGGGAATTGACAGAGTGCAAAGAACCGTGGTGAGGAATGGTACTTTACATGAATGAGTAGCTGGAGGCCAACCCATAATCTGTGTGTTGTACAAAAAGGAGTTTGGTGATGAACTTTTTTTTTTTTTTTCCAAAAGAAGTTCCAGGAAGGTGAAGCTTTGAAAATACGCAGAAAGTACTTGCCTTCATATTGCTTCATAGGGGGCAATTTTCAATTTTATCATGGCTGACACAGATAACTTGCTACTGAGATCAACCTGGGTATAAATGGAAATCTCCTCCCTTCCTGTTTCCTACTGCTAAATGTATAAGGTTAGCACGTTTTCAGAAATCTTTGCAAGATTACACAGCAGTTGCTGGAAGATGAACACATTACTCCCCTCTCTCTTTTGTCAACTGACATTAACCTATTAGAGGACATCAGTGTTCAGGAACGTGAAGCCCACAGACTCATGAACCTGACCACCATCACCATCCTGAAGGCTGTACTCTGTGGTATCATCACATCAGGCTCTGACTGAATACGTCTGTTTCGTAATTAATCATTTCACAATTTCTGGATATTTGCATCTGGGCTTGCATGTTTACCTGATAAGGATCATCAGTTCCTAAGCCATCAAGGTTAAATTTTAATGTATGACAACATAAGCTATGTTTTGTGAAGCAGAGATGTCCCTTCTTGAATGTTCTTTCAAACAAAAAGATCACAGAACTGTCTCACATTTCCATGCTTTCAAGACAATGCTTACTCCAAACCTCAGTATCACTCACATCTATATTCATATACAAGCGTACATTTTGCTGTCTGCTCTTACTGCAGGGAGACTTAGACCTGAAAGCACATTTCTGTGACAAGCCCTCTTATAAGCTCCAAAGATGTGGATTTCAGTATTAGTGTATATCAGGGAGAGACATAATTAATGAACTCCAAGTGAATCAGTGTTACAGATTTACCCAGCTGATATAAAATATGTTGTGATCCTTTGTCATAAATCATGAATCTACTAGAAATATTATATGCCTTCAGGTATGCTCAACTCAGAGTGAGAGGTGGCTATTGTGAAGAGAACAGTGCGGTATTTTTCTCAAGCAACTCTTTATCTAATAATACCTAGATTAGGTTAGAAATATAAGTAATTTGTGATTTAGTTTGTTCATTCTCTGAAAGAACAGACTTTTGAAGAGAAGGTTAAAATTAAACCGGAAGGTAAAAGACATGTTATCTCAATACTAATAGCATGAAGTGGTTACTGTAGCAATAAACACTGGTCTCAATAAATGGATATGAAACAAACAACATTTTCATGTTTTTAAAAAACATTTATGTGATTTAGGGATCAAAATATTTAGCTCTGAAGATGCCAAAACTCTGAATTAATTTTGGTGGTTTTGATAATTTGAACACACAGATTTGCATGTTGGCTCTGTTGGGCCAGCACAAGTTTTATCAAGTTAAAAGGCAGTACAAATTAATGTCTGAGGAAGACCTTTTGACCAGATCATGAATCTAATCACTGTGAAATATGATGAGAATCAGAGTCCTGGAAATAAACTGTTTTTTTAAAAAAAAACAGTTATCTATAAGTAGATAACATCTACTTATAGATGTTATCCATGCCTGGGAAGAGTCAAAAAGAACTACATTATACAGAATTACATGACAATGAATATTACAAAAAGCTAAAGACAAGATAGTTGCATATACTTTCACGAAATATACTTACCCAAAACCTTCAATTAAACATATGATAAATTCATAACATACATAGAAAGTCAATTCCAGTCACTCAACATTCATTTCCCCTGTTCTTGACTTTCTGTGCTTAACTTCGTGAATATAATAATGTTTTTTGATGTAAATATACATCAATGATGACTATAATTAGGAAGATCACAGTGATTTTTATCAATGATTTTATTTCATGAATGCACAAGTGTATCCAAATGATAGTTAATGAATAGTGTTCCATTAATCTACACATTAAACTTCATTAAAGAGCCGGTGTAGATGAGCCCTTTCCTACCTAAATATCTTAAGAGAAATCCTTCTGACAATGTGTCTAACAAAAAGTAAATTTCCCTGAAAAAAGTTCCACTATTTCAACTTGATGGAAATAACAAACTAAATATAACTCTGTATTTCTTACTTATATATATATGTATATATATATATACAATCTCCTCCTTCATACATAAGCTTGATTATCAGTATTTTTGCCTCTTGTAACTTGAGGATTAGAATGGCTGTGTGTATACACATTTTACATTCAATGTGCAAATCATTATGCCCTGTGCTTGTTTACTGATACAATTCAAATAACAGCCAGAACATATTGCCAACACTTTCTGTTTTTTCTTGAGATTTTAACATGCCTGGTTTCTTCTGTCTGTGCATGGCATGCTTCATCCTTTAAAATGGGAAGTGTGTGGCTTGCTTGCCTTCACTCTTTTTATGCCTTGCTTATTTTAAATGTGATGTGTTATTATAATACTTATCACAATGAAGCTCCAGTCTTATTTTCTATTGTAAGGTAAATGACAAATATTGCTTATTTGGTGTGGTAAATATGGTATAAGAATAATGAATTAGGTACACTTTCAAACCATTGTATTGTAGCTACAACTATACTCTATTTCACTTTTGTTCCCTCTTGCAAATGCTTAAGAAGGTTTACCTTGTGAACTGGTAGAAAGAATAATATGAAGAATGGACTATTAAACAAAGCTTCAAATTAGGGATAGCACTGAGCATATTGAAATCTTTTCTTTCATAAGAGCGTATTAGTAAAGAGTCAATTATTAACTCTGCTACTTGATTTATTGATTTATTCCAACATTTTGAATGTATTAGAGGTCAATGTGTTTAAGGGTGGGTTTTTTAATTATTATTTCAAATGGAAATTAGGTTAGTAGATTATAATAGATCCCAACTCCTGGGCCCATGCACTGGTATGTCCGTAGGATTTATTATAACTTGCGTAAGTATTACATGTAATTTTCACTTTTAGTTAATGAGATTATATGTGGTTCAATAGGTATTTTCAATGTGATTTGATGGTGAATTCTTACTGAGAGATCTAGTTCTTATCTTTATCTGTATGACTTCTTAATTTATGATCACTTATTTTTAAACCTCTCTAATTTAAAGTCACATTCACAGTTAAAATATGCAAATTTATCACTAGGTTCATCCATACTGCATCATTTATGAGCGTATTAATTTGTGCAGGTCCAGCAAAAGCTCATTGAACATGAAGGCAGAGAGTCTGCAAAATGTGAGTTTCATTTAAGAGTTAAACAGGTAAATGATAAGCCATAAAAAGGAGGAGGATGAAAGGCCACCATTGTACTGCTGGAACAGGAGCTCAAAGTGTAAATGATTCTGACAAGGTCTAGAACATACATTGTCCTTAAAGGATTTTTAATCTTCTGAATTCATTAAAGTGTTATGAAGAAGAAAGATAAGAAATTTGATTTATTAACTGATTTCCTATTTAATTCCAAACTGAAATGATGTACTTATTTATTGAAATATTTTTGGGGGTGGATATTTCTTCCTTAATTTAAGCAAACACAAACCAAAGGAGTTGCAGAATCTATTGTAGTTACTGTCAGAAAATGATATGACTTTTTAGGCACAAGAAGGGATTAGATTGCTCCAGTCTGGGCATCAAGTGGGTAAAATGCAACAGCAAAGAAAAATTATAGTTAAAGATCTTCACTTCTGTAAATTGGTAAGCAAAGTAACTTCTTCTTTCCTGCAAGTCTGAAATGAATATTGTTCTAATTGCTATTGAAGTCCCCCAAAAAGCTCTCTAACTTAGGTACAAATCTTCTTTTTTTTTTTTTTTTTTTGATTGACAGTATCATTTCGAATGCAAGTAGTAAATCTCATTCTGTTTCATTAGAGTAGGAAATACAGGGAGCTAAAAACTTCTGATATAAAAAAAGGTTGTTCTTCAAGATGACATGAATCAGAAATTCTGATTTGTCTGGGGCTGTTTTTTGTTTGTTTGTTTTTCTTTGTTTTTTTTTTTTTTTTTGTTTTGTTTTGTTTTTGTTTGGAAGAGGCTGATATAAAGTTTATGAATAAGAGATATAAATAGTGTTTTAATTTTTATGCATTTACTTATTTTCTGGCTGAGGAGTTCCTATGCAGAATATGGTATTATGACTTTTTCTCTAAACTACTCCTCCAGGATGACAGTTCATCTTCTGCTTCCAGAACATTTGTTAAAAAATATTATTATTATTAATATTTGTTTCTTACTTTCAATGAGAGATTTTTTTCTGACAGTTTTTCTAGATACATATATATATTAAAAGAAACATACTCTTTATATTTTTGCAGAGGCATGTATACTTTCAGTATGACAGAAGAGAGTAAGAACTAAACATGTATTTCTTTTGGGTTTTGTCCTAATACTTATTTGATCGGTGTCTAACAACCTTAGTGGTCCAAGGAGCCACAGTATTAGATGTTTTCAAAATTTTCTATCTATTGATGTATTGTAGTTTATAAAGGAGTAACTGACTTTTAAATGTATATACATATATATATATATTATTTTTTTTTCACAATTATAAATGACTTTTAGGACATTGAAAAGGCTGTTTCAAGGATGTTTCAAGGATCAGTACATTATTAGAAATATTCTTATGATCCAGGTGTGACTTTCTGAAGCAAATATGTATTGGTCTTCTGGATTCATATTTGTTTTTGATTGAGACAAAAATTCTGGCATTAAACGAGATCTTTTGGAATTTATGGTTGTACATTCACAATTTCATGCTACCCTTAAAATAGAATTACATGAAATATAGGAATCTCAAAAGTCTACTTTCCTTATGAGGTTAAATAATTATTATCCTACAGCTGCTTGAGTTAGTGCATTTTTCAGTACCTAACATTTCCTGAAGGGAAGAACAAAATATATTGATACTGACACAGTAAGTAGGTTTCTTATTATGATGTGTTTGAGCCCTATTAAAAGTGTAGGCTAGATCCTCATCTTATGCAATCTACTATTAACTTCAAAGGAGAAAGAAATCTTAAATTGCACCAGGTAAGGATGTCAGGATAACAGTAGTATCTCATATGCATCAAATAAATAAATGTAAACATTGTAATACATAGCACGGGGAAATTTCATTGCATAAGTGGGATCTGAAAAGGAAAATGCAAGTTGTTGGTTGACGATATTACAAATAATTTAGATAATTATTTATTGCTGGAGAACTTAATGTCAAGATTGTTTGGTGAATTAAGTAATTTCTCATGTTGTTAGCAGTTTGTGTCACAGAATTGTCATCTCAAGTGCTAGTCTAATGGTGGTGTTCTTATTATTAATACTTACTATTTATTAATATTGTCACTGCAAGTGGTGCATAAGTACAAGTTCAAGGCAGTTCTTCCCTGGTGAGACTTGGATGAAGTCATTAGACAAATCCTACCTGAGCAAGAAATTCAAAAACTAGGGGAGACATAGTCTACAATGTGGTTTATTCAGTTTAGATATCATATGTATGCAGATGAAGAAGTTATATCTGGGCATGAACTGGGGTTGATATCACATGTGATGAAATGGAGAGATGTAGGAACAAAGAAGATAAAGAAGATAAACTGGTGTAGGAATGCTTCTTCACTATGTTCTGAATTGGCTGATATGTTCCAACATGATTTCCTCATTAGATGGAAATAAAATAAAACATTGCTTCTATTGTTGCTTCTATTGGAATGGTCTAATAGATAGAAGAAAGAGTTAGAGGCATATTTCATCTGCATATTGGTGGTGATTTAGTTTTTATAGCATTATTTCCTAGAAATAAGATTGACTCTTAGATACATCAGCTGAGAGCTTTTGAGAACTAACTTGTGCAAAAGCATTGTTTGGGGCAGTCATCAAAGAATATTACCGGAACCCTTTCATAATGGTTTACTGTTCCTCATATAATTTTAAGTTGATTTTTGTGCAGAAATTATTCTTGAAAAAGGCTTTGAAAGGAAAATGTGGTTGTTCTGAAATAATTTCATAACAATGGTGACTTTACTAAATAATTTAGTTCAAATGAAATGCAAGCAAGTATTTGTGAACTTATATTACCATGTTATGTATGTACAAATCTCAACTTTGTTTATAGTAATTTGTAATACTTCCTGCTAATAATTACAGAACCACTGTAATTATTAGCAGGAAATGTTCTTTATTCATTATCTGGAAAAAAATATTCAGAGTAGAATTACTTCTAAATGCTTACTAGTCTTAAGATTTTGACTCCACTTCCTCCACAGGGGTGGATAGCTGATGACAGAATTCATAGTCTTTATAGAAAGCAGATTTTTTAAGGAATGACTGGCCACAGCGTATTTGAGGGCAATTGTGAGTTTCTTTTCATAAGGCCCCAGGGAAGCTAGCAAAGGACTTTAAATAATTCATATGGCAAAATGCATCCAAAGAGCTTAAAGTCAATAAAGCCTCTAGCTCCTTATAGTACTTTATGACTGAGTCTTAGTATATTAATTCAAAGCTCTCAGAGGCAAAGACACCATATACTCAATCTGCTTGGGTGCAAATGTGAGATACCATATGGGACTTAGCCCCAAGAGGGAGGACACAAAAAACCCACAGTCAGAAATCTTAAATAAGAAGTGGGATTTGTTTCTTTAGCATAAATAACACTTTTTCAACCCTGTATTTCATGAGCCTACATTTCTGATGTGAACAATATTGAGTTGAAAAAGTGTGATAGAGTAGAATTCTGTGTGGGGTGGAAGATAAATTTAGGTCTGTAATGAGGGACAGTTTGAATTATGTGCCCAGTGTATTGGTTGTTAAATACATTTTTCATTGATGCTAAAAATGTTGAAGTTTCAAAATGTTTTCCACCCAACACTATTTCTTTCACTTCCTATGGATGTTGTGGGTTTTTAGAAAAGAGAAAATCTGCAAATAATACAAAAAGATGTACAGAACTCATGATTCCTTTTCTGTAGCCTGTACTCAAAGGAAATGAAATCCAGCTCTAATCAGGCAGTTATTTTATATAAAATAATATAACACTTCAGGAAGTACCAAGAGTACACAAGACAGATTTCTAAGAATCACTGAAAACAATTACTTTTGTTTGGGTTAAAGTTAATATTGTTTTATTAATTTCAACATTTTTTGCAAATTCACTAGGAAAAGATACTAATTTTAATTTCTAACTATTAATTTTTTAACTATTCTAACTAGAATACTAATTTTCTAACTAATTTGAAAGGTAGTCAGAAAATATGAAACCTGGTTGTTCATAGATTACATCCTTATACCTGTACAGTATAGCTAAATTAGATCTTTGAACAAAGCCATAAGGTTTTTGTGATATCTCTGCTGAGATCAGTCATTCAGGTCCCAACAAATTTTAGGTGGAAAGAGCCAACTCAAAGACAGCACCAAGAGTTAGGCTATGAAAAATGTGATTGTTTGCTATTTAGGCAGCTACTATTTGTAAGAGAATTTCTTTGCAGACTGTGGTTGTTTGAATGTAAGAGCGACTATCCCATGCTCATAAAAATCATGTGAAGATGCACAAAAAATAGTAGCATGGTGAAATTAATGAAGATCTTCAAGAACGCAGTGTGGAAAAAAAAAATGCAGTTTTGGAAAAATACCTGTTCTCTGCCTCAGTCTCCAAGTCTATAAAAACAAGTAATAATTATTCTGCTTACTGGGATGACTGGCTCAGGTTAACTGAAATTTTCAGGAGTACAAAAGTCTTCACTGATTTCCGTACAACTCTTGCTGTTAAAGTCCCATATGTGGTGAAATGATCTCAGTTGTCTAGATAAAACTACATTTGCAAGTAGCTAAAGTATGGTTGTTAATAATCTTTCAGAACTTATTAGCACTAACTACTATAGCTCTACATATTTTTGATGGTAATGTCAATGCCCAGTCTTTCTTTACATTTATTATACTTTGTGACCTGGAAGTGTTTGGTTTATTTTTGTTTGTTTGATTGTTTGTTTGGCTGTTTGTCACTCGTGTTGCGATATTTGATGCTCTGTGTTGATTAGAGCTCAAGTGCAAGACTCTTGTGCTTGCAGAAAGTGCCACACATAGTCTTTCAAGTTTCTGTTATGCACTACCATTTTCATAATCCTTTTTACTGACTGACTCTTTTAATAATAGGAAAACCTTGTACACTTTGCTACAGGTTCCTCTATCCTTGTGTCCACCATGCCCATTCACACTGTCGTGGTTTAACCCGGCTGGCAGCTAAACACCACGCAGCCGTTCGCTCACCCTCCCCCCTCCCTCTCTGGGACTGGGGAGAGAAATGGAAAGTGAAGCCCGTGAGTTGAGATAAAGACAGTTTAATAAGACAGGAAAATAATAATAATAATAATAATAATAATAATAATAATAATAATAATAATAATAATAATAATAATACAATGATGATAATAGTACTACTACTAATAATATGTACAAACAAGTGATGCACAATGCAATTGCTCACCACCCGCTGACCGATGCCCAGCTTAACCCCGAGCAGTCCGGCCCCCTCCCCCGGCTAGCCACCCCTATATATTGTTTAGCATGACGTCAGATGGTATGGAATACCCCTTTGGCTAGTTCGGGTCACCTGTCCTGGGTCTGTCCCCTCCCAGCTCTTACTGCACCCCCAGCCTGCCTGTTGGCAGGACAGAGCAAAAGGCTGAGGTGTCCTTGGCTTGGTATAAGCACTGCTCTGCAACAATTAAAACATCGGGGTGTTATCAGCACTCTTCTCATCCTAAGCCAAAACACAGCATTCCACCAGCTACTAGGAAGAAAATTAATTCTGTTCTAACTGAAACCAGGACACACACTAATATGGCAGGATAGGTAAGAAAAAGTCTTAGCACAAGTAATGTCATTTCTTTCAACTTTTAATTTTCCCTTGGAAAGTGCTGGGAGGTTGTTAAAAGCAAAATAATTATGAATGCCAGAAGCCCCAGAATCCTATTCTTCATCTGTTTTAAACTTCAGTGTAAATGTAACACATTGGTGGGTCAGGTCCTCAACTCAGATGCCAACAGAGGATATGAGAGCTGGGAGGTGGCATGTTCAGAAGTTGTCACTTGAACAAAAAACTCCTCTGTTTCTTTGGCAGGTGAATTCTGAAAGCTCTGTCCATCCATTCACCCACCCACTTATAAAATCATTCAGATCTCCTTCTGGTGTCAGCAGATGCTTAAGTGAGTCATAGACTGTTTCACCCTCTAAAGGCACAGTTAATGAAGAACACACAGAGAGATCTTTAATGAGTGAAGTAGACAAAACTGCCCAGCTCAAAATAAAATGAAGCATGGATTTGACTAACAGAGTATCCGCAATTGGCAAATATAATGAAGGAGGCAATGCTAGAGGAATAGCCAGAGCTTGGATGTCAAGTTGGGGTGATATTACATCAGTTTGTTCCTTTTTGGGAATGAAGGCAAAAATCATGACTCAGGGATCAGCAAGACTGTAGAATGGATAGAAAATTACAGAATCACAGAATCACAGAATTTCTAGGTTGGAAGAGACCTCAAGATCATCGAGTCCAACCTCTGACCTAACGCTAGCAGTCCCCACTAAACCATATCCCTAAGCTCTACATCTAAACGTCTTTTGAAGACTTCCAGGGATGGTGACTCCACCACTTCCCTGGGCAGCCTGTTCCAATGCCTCACAACCCTTTCAGTGAAGAAGTTCTTCCTAACATCTAACCTAAAACTCCCCTGGCTCAACTTAAGCCCATTCCCCCTCATCCTGTCACCAGGCACGTGGGAGAACAGACCAACCCCCACCTCGCTACAGCCTCCTTTAAGGTACCTATAAAGAGCAATAAGGTCACCCCTGAGCCTCCTCTTCTCCAGGCTGAACAAGCCCAGCTCCCTCAGCCACTCCTCATAGGACTTGTTCTCCAGGCCCCCCACCAGCTTCGTCACCCTTCTCTGCACCCGCTCAAGCACCTCGATGTCCTTCTTGTAGCGAGGGGCCCAAAACTGAACACAGTACTCGAGGTGCGGCCTCACCAGAGCTGAGTACAGGGGGACGATCACCTCCTTAGCCCTGCTGGTCACACTGTTCCTGATACAAGCCAGGATGCCGTTGGCCTTCTTGGCCACCTGAGCACACTGCTGGCTCATATTCAGCTGACTATCAACCATCACTCCCAGGTCCTTCTCTGCCTGGCAGCTCTCCAACCATTCCTCTCCCAGCCTGTAGCTCTGCTTGGGGTTATTGCGCCCCAGGTGCAGGACCCGGCACTTGGCCTTGTTAAACTTCATGCAGTTGACCTCAGCCCATCGGTGCAGCCTATCCAGATCCTCCTGCAGAGCTTTCCTACCCTCAAGCAGATCGACACATGCGCATAGCTTGGTGTCATCTGCAAACTTACTGAGGGTGCACTCAATGCCCTCGTCCAGATCATCGATGAAGATATTAAAAAGATAAATTGAGGTTGTCTTTGGCTCCATCCATATTGGACTCAGTGACGCAGAATCTGGAACTGTTTCTCAGAGTCTGGAAAGCTTGAATGATCTGGGTAGAAAGCTGAAAGTTAAAAATACCCAGGCTATCCATTAATTTCCCAGAAAACCCACTGTCTTGTACAGGGAGGAAAGGAGCCAGGTGAGACTGAAATGAAGTGTTTAAATGGCACAAGATTTATAATTTTTACTGAGTAATATTGGGTCAAGTATAGGGAGAGTAGGTTTTAAGAGTGTTGTGGCCTTCATCTAAATCTTTTCATAGTTGAGAGACCTTTAAACAAATAAGAGGAGGCTAAAAATGGACTCATCATGTATGGGTACTCAGGCATGAAAGCTGAACTGGAAATCCTTTACATTTGACAAACTCAGACCTCAGCTTGCCTATTGAGAAAAATATGCATGCACTGTTGCCAACATTGTACTCAGAAAGTAAATGCAGTGAGGCTTGTGATTCAGAAGAAAGAGAACAAAGGGGGAATTCCTGGAATCACTATCAGATACTCATAATCAGAGACTACCGAGAATTACAGGACTCTAAATACTAATTCATCAAATTTATGTGTAATGAAATTGCTGGTCAGGGGTTTATTATAGACTGCCTAATATGGCTAAAGATACCTAAGCTACATCAAAAACTGTGTTGCAACAAGCAATTTTAGCTGAGGAATACTAATCACCATTACAACAAAAACCTCTGAATTCTCAAAATGACAAAAATACTGAAAAGTCTTGTAGCAAGGGATACTTTTGATATTCTTGGCAAAAAGTTAATCACTAACATAAAATACAACAACTCTGCAACTAACCAGTGATTATGGCTGGGTCATCTGTGCTTTGTGCAAAGCATTTGTGGCCAACAACAAACAGCAAGTACGTTGCAAATGAAACCAAAGGAAGCAAAGAACTTCAATAGGCAATATGAACCAGGACATCTTAAGAACATATATAACTTCTCCCATATGTGAGGATAATAAGAAGGTAAGGAGTATTTGTGCTTGTGTAGAAAAAAAGGGACAGCTGCTTGTTCAGAAGGTGAAGGCAGTAGCTTAAGTCAAATGCAAATAGGCTGCATTGATGCAAATGATGATGGCAAGTACAAAGACAAACTGATGTTCTCTCTTTGGGAAAAAATAGTTTGCTTCTCCAAGTACAGTTTGAAAGGTGCAAGTAGGAAAACACATATCATCTATTATGTAGGTAGAATGAATAGTTGTCATTAATTACAGAGGCATATATTGATACCACCTAAAGTTGTGAGAGGAGGAAAAATAGGCTCCTGTCTCCTTGACTTGTGTCAACTGCAGAACTTGGATCTTTCTGTCCCTGCTGGAAAAGATGATCAAGCACACTCAGTGATGTTGTAGATGGAGTACAAAGCTTACAAAGCCTAATGAACTGGTAAATCAAAGTAAGTATTAAAATAGACGGTTGAGGGACCCTTTGAATCATGAATGTTTGTTTGTGACCAAGTATAAATTCTTAAGTTTGGAAGATTTATATTAATTCCAATATTGAAACAGGCTAGAACAAATGAGGCAGGGAAACATGTTGCATCAACCAGGCAATGTTTTCTAGATAAAGTAACATAACTGGTAAAAAAATGGAAGCACACTCCAGTAGCGAAGGGCAAGAAGGTAAAAACACAAGATTAATGTCAGCCAGCATAACTTCAAAGAAAGAAGTTTGTGTAAAAAAAGCACATGATTTGTTCGACAGAATTTCAGGTCTAGCTGAAAAGGACTGTTTGTGGCAGAGAAAATTTGATTTTCGCTAATGCATTTGATTTACTACTGTCTGACATTTGAAGAAAAGAAATTTTCCATACATAGAATGAACAAAGAACATTAAGTGGATTAACAACTTTACAGCAGACAGATCTCAAAATAAGTATGTAATGGTGAGATGTCATTAAAGAAATTGTTTCTCATGATTTCTGGTCCTATATACAATTACCCCTAAGCTGTCAAATCCTGTGTTTGGCAGACATTGCTAACCCAATAAATAATGTTGCCGTAATCTGAGATACAGGAAGAAATGGTTACAATTCACCAAAATATGTTGTGATACATTTGGAAATAAAAAACTCAGTTTTTCATGCAGAATAGGTGAATCTCTTGAAGAGCAGGAGCCTAGAGAAAGTTTAAAAGTTATTCCAAACAATCACCTCAATTTTCATTCAAAGATTTTTAGACAACAGACTGCAAGAATTCTCATCTATCTATCATCTATCTATCTATCTATCTATCTATCTATCTAATTATTTATCTATTTAGAGACCTTTGGGTGTATATTTAATTATAGAGTCAATATTTTAAACAGGTTTTGTGCATTGGATCTCCACAGTGTTTCAGCATTGATAAGTTTTTGAAAGAAACATCATTTCAAAATGAGTCCATCCAACCCCCACCATTCTATTCTGTAGTATTATATTAATTTATTTATTTGCCTGTAAGAGAGAGGAGATTGGCTTGAAAATATTTTATACCTAAAGCTTAGCCACACTGATTTGTCTTCCTGTGCTACTCTTTAAGCAAAATGGATCTAATGGAGGATTTAGTAATTTGGCTGCCTGTTATGAGTCTATATTGAAATAATGACTAGTCAAATTGCATGAATTGTGCTTTTCTTCCTACAGACAGGTGACTGCATTATACTGTATCATGCATAAATAATAGCCTACATATTCATTAAGAGAAGAGAAAAGATGAGATGAGATGAGACGAGAAAAAACTTGTATGTCATGAAAGAAGAAACAATACTAACTGCCAGAATAATCAAAGAGAAGATAACAACCATAGCTAAATCCTAAGCAGATTTAAGAGCTTTTTGGCTGGCAGGTGAGCTTGACTCATATGTACTTCCTAGTGGAAATGGTATTTATACTCCATCAGTCCCTTCAGGTGTTCTGGTAGACTTATTCCAATTATTCTATCATTATAATAAATTTGGTACAATCCTATTGTGTCCTATCTTTCTTGCTGAGAGATGCAGAATGGAATGGTTATTGCTGATTGGTGAGCTACCAACTGGATCTCTATTATAGTTAAAAGGAATATTTTTATTCTGTCTTCCTATATTTGTCTATTAAGGCTGAGACATTCAAAGGAATATGACAGGTATTCAGCGTACAAAGCTGTGGGAGTGAAATGGGATCATTTATGCTTTTAAAGATTTTTCTTTTTAGGATGTCTAAATGGATACCCCAATGGGAACATTATTACTAAGATTTCCTAAAAAGACAAGTGCCTCCAAAGGTGTTTTATAGTTATAACCTGCCAGCACCACTTTTAATTGCTTCTAGTGTAAGATCTTTTCAGATCTTTTCAGATCTGTAATATCTTATACGGAAGTTCATCCAGTAAAACCACATCAAACCTCCGAATATGGCTATTCTTCAAGCCTATGCATATGCTGAAAGCATGTAATAAAGCAATGCTGCTCTCATGCGGGAATGAATTTGAATCACCTCTATTGCTTGTAAGTGCTCCAAATTTAAACTTGGGCACCTAATTCTCATTTCTCTATTACCAGAAAAATCCAGCCCAGATTCTTATCCCGTTAAAAATTCTCTGGTGTTGAGGGATTTTTTTTTTCCTGGTGGATTTCAGTGATAGCGATTTGCCTTGGAAAGCAAGTAACATGTATTGATACTAGAGCAGAACCAATAAAAATCCGTAGTGCTTTGATTTCAAACCAGCATTGTACAGATACAGTCAGGTCTGTGAACACAGAACCTATAACATTAAGAAAATAAAGCAATCACAATCTTAAAAACTCAAGCATTTGTTGATGTGTATGAAAGAAACTGAGTAGCTTCAATACTGTGTACAATTTCACCTGATTTTGCCAATATCTTGAGCTTAATTCAGTGTGCAACTCTATTTCTTTGACAGTGCAAATCTGAAGAAAATATTGGAATTACAACAGGTAGAACTGGAGGCACAAAGCAATCATTTTTTATCCTCTTCCTGTCCTTCAAAATGACCACTTTCAATTAATTGCTTATTTGAGTATTTGAGTATTTGTTACTCAATGCCAAAATGTTAATTCAAGGTACTGAGTTTTCTGTTTATATTTTTTTTATTCAAATGTTCAAAACAGTACTAATTAGTCTGGCTATATAAAATAACAGTCTTTAACTGGTTTAGAGTTCCATTTATTCCCTATACACAGATCTCCTCTTTGTCTTCTTTTTGGTATGCGTACATGAGTATGTACACATATTTTGCTTCCACATAATTGTTCTAGTGGCAATTAGAACAATTGCCTCACCTCAACTAACATCTCCATTGCCTTCCACATTGCCAACTTACAAGCAGTAGGGATTCAGCTTTTCTCTCCCTGAAAGAAGAGAAGTAAAGGGAAGGTGCAGCTGCCCTGAGGGGCGTGGTGGGGTCAGCTGAAACCTACCCAGATTGTATGGCATTTCCACCTGGGGTTGCCCAAAAGCCAGACTGGCTTTTGAAGATCACTGTCCTTTGAGGACAGTCAAAGAGAGTTAACAAAGTGGCTGTAGTGAGTGATGCTCCCCACACCACGCCACTCGAAAAAAATTATTGAAAACACTTAACATTTTGAGGTTATTTTAATGGAGGTTTTGCAGTCAGTGTTTGGTAATCTGCAAGCCTTTCATTGCTAACTGTTCTTTTATTCTCTTGGGTATGTTTTTAAGTGTCAGATGTGAGATTTCTGCATCTTTTCCTCCTGCTTTATAGATTTATTGCCTGAACTCAATATTTTGTTTTGAATCTTGTTTCCTTATGTGTTTTTGCTCTGATTTTCTCTATAAATAAAGCAGTTCAGAGCACTTCTAATATTATCATTCAGTGTATGCAAGCTGCTATACTAATTCCAGCTTCTTTTGCCACCCTGCTTTTATAGACGCATTCTCATCACTTAACACTGCAATTTAATTGGTTTCTAGCTCACTACATATCTCTGCCTAACTCACTTACACACACACAGACTCCAATCTGCCCCTCCTCTCCCCGTAACTTCCCTTCCTGCTCAGGACGCAGCCTGAACATAAGAAATCAAAACCAGGAACAAGGCTGAACCTGTTTGAACCAGTGGGTGCAGTACTGATGGGTATATTGATTTTCTACAACTTCCAGGGAGGTAACAACAAACATTTTATCATCGACCGTACTGCATGTTCTTAAGTCACTCCTGCATGCTGTAGCCCAGATAGGCTCTTTGCTCAGCATGGTACTGCATACTGTGTTTTCATTTTTGAAATTCAGTATCTTACCTGGAGTCTGAAGAATAATGCCTGCTTCTGCTGGAAATACAATGGAAAATCTCAAAAATACATTTTTTTTTTTCACCACACTTACTTGGAACCCACTGCTGTATTACATATTTTTCTTAATAATATTTATTGTAGTTATCCTCATAATTTATGTGACAGAGAATGTTTCTTTTATTCTCCTTTTTCCTGTTAAAAAACAAAAGCCTAAATCTTCATGGTTACACAAGCCTCCAGTTCCACTGGGAATCAATAGGGCTAAATAGGATTAAACAATATATTCAAGGACAAAATGGTAACCTGTAGCTATAAGCTTAAATCTACAGCTAACAAGTCCTGTTCTGAGTTTTGTGCCTTACCGGTGTCTTAAAGCTGCATTCTATAGAACTGAAAATTTCTGAAAATTTGTACTTTAAAACCATTTATATCATTACAATCCTAAATTTTCTGCTGATGTGTCCCCACCCTGTTACTGTTGAAACACTTTTTTATGTTAGAAGTAAGGAATCTTGGGAACAGAAGCTATGGGAAGACTGCTTTGATCTTTTGCAGCACTATCATTTTGCCTAAATCCCCACAGTGGCTGCCTCATTTTTCTCCTGTGTGTAATTACCTCTGGAGTTCACACAGCTTGGCACTTACCACTCTTGTTGCTCATTTTATCTTATACTTAGTAGCCCCAAGGCTCATACTGTGACTAATAATTCCATAGTGAGATTTTTGTATTATTCTGCAGGCCCTGGGTGCTAGTCTATCATACCTTCAGACATGCTGTGCCATAGCTGGAGAGATTCACAGGCTGCTATCCTGCTCTGGTTTGAGCACTTTGTAAGCTACAGGTGTCTCCTTCCACTTGCACTCACTCCTTTCTTTCAAGGGTATGACTTTTTTCTCTCTACACCAGTAAATCACACCTGAAGCATTCTGGTTTTGCTCAGTACTATTCCTCTGTTATCTTGGCTCCCAAACTGGCTTTGATTTAGTGGAAGTGCAAGTCATCTTTTACGATCCTGGAAGTTATGCTAGTCATAGCTCCACTGGCAGCACATCTCCTAGCCCGGACAGCTTGATGGCTGGGGTTTGGCATAGTGAGCCATGCACCTCTTCTCCAGACTGAGCATGAGCTGAGTGCCTTTATTCTCTTGAAGAAGGTATGACCTACATCTGTTAAAATCTCTATGGTGAAAACCTCAGTATTGTTTGAAAGTCAGGGCTGAAAAACACTGTCAATATCCTTCCTCATCTACTTTGTGTGGTTTTGAATCCTGTTCCTGCTCTACCTCAAAAAGCTTCTTGTAACAGGTACTTCTTTTTACATTCTTGCAAAATAGCAGACTGTTTTGTTGTTATATTTTCCATGGATGTTACCCTGGTTATTAATTGGGAAGTTGAGCTAAATTAATTCAATGTTGCAGGACAGATAGGTTTTTTCTTCTTGTATGTCTCTGACATAGATATAAGGGATTTCTGCTTGCTGCTTTCAAGTTTGGATTAGCAAATATTTAGCCATAATCCCTAACTTTCTCTGTTATTGAGATGGGTGATCAGCACTCATAATCATTTTTATTGGGGCAACTGATGTTTTGGGTACTGGACTCTACCTGCAATTAAAACACCAAAAGGCAGGGGTTAAAAAATAGAACCAAGTTTTCTTGTTTATGTCCAGATTTCTTTCTGCTGGAGAATAATACCTTTCTATTGATGTATGAAGATGTGAAGGTGGCATAATACAAATAACAAATCATTCAGCTTTTCCCTTTGGACAGTTGTTAGGGATAAGGACAGCTGGAAATCAGTAGCTCAGAAGTTTGGAGATTTTAGCCTTCCAAACTTGTATTGCTTAAGCATGCACTTTTTTTCTCTGCATGCAGGGGCAGTCACAAAATGGCTGATTCAGGAACAGGACTGTCAAAGGATGTGTGGGTTAAAAGAGGACAGTTGTTTCTGCCAAGTACTTGGTCAGGAAACAGTAACAATTAGAAATGAATGCTTTACTTTTACAAGCCAAATATTAGCACATTTACTACTTTCCAAAATTATTACAAAAAAGCTGCAATAATTGTTATTAATCATTCAATTAAAAGTAATGGGGCATGATACCTATTACCTAAATAATGAATTCTAGTGTCAGAGAGTCCATCCATATTGCTTTTATTTGCTGAAGTTCACATCCTCGCTTAGTGATATTCTAGACTGGAAGTGAAATCTTTTGCCAGGAGATGAATTGATGAATTCTCTCTGAGAGTGGGCTGCATTAGCCCAGATTTATTTGAATAAACACATGAAACAATAGCTGAGAACAAAACCCTTTTTTTTTTTTTTTTTTTTTTTTTTTGAAAGCAAATGTAATTACCCAACAGAGCTTGTCACAGAAAGTAGTTGCCTTCATTTATGGCAAAGTGGAAACACCAAGGAAATTTTCATGATGGATTTTTTAAAGGTCAGAGTGACCGTTGTTCCAGCAATGTGTGTGTAAATACAGAGAAGCAAGAAGAGGAGAGATGTCCAAAGCATTGCAATAGTGCTCAAGGCCACCCAAATCCTTGTTCTCTGCTGTGGACTAGGGGCACTCCTTGTTTTCTCTTTAGGTCATTCATTTCTTCATCTGTAAGGCTGGGGAATGTGGACATTGCTGTGTCACTGGCGTAGTGTGATGCATGATTCACTGACACCTATGATTATACTTCAGACACTGGTGTGAAACAAGGGACCTTCAATAGTTTGGACAGTTCTGCAGAGCTGTTATTTTTCAATTGTTTCCTCTGCCAATGTTTCCTTTCCCCTTACATGTTTTCAGGGTAATAAAACTGGAAAGTCAGTTGTCATCAACTGTGATGCAACTGAAGTTTTCTGAGCATTCTTCAGGATTATGTAAGGAGTATTTCTAGGTTTAAAAGCATTATTAAACAGATGTTTAACCTTCCACCAAGTGATACTCAAGAGACATTCTTTCATTACATGGGATGTGCAAAATCTGCATGGGTTACATAAGCTCATAAACTCTTTTAGGATAATGGTGGTATCTTGTGCCTTGTAACTTCAGCAGAGCCTGATAAGAAGACATCTCAGATTGCTAAAGTGAATGTTGCAGTTCAACATAGGATTGTGTTAAGACCTGAAGTAAAAGACTGAGAGACCTGTGGTTTTTTTTTGTTTTGTTTTGTTTTGTTTTTTTTTCTTTAAACAAATTATTTAGTCAAATTTACAAAGACCTATTTTTATCTTTGCTTCTTTCTCAACCAAGACCCACTAATGAGCTTCTAGCACCAATTCCATTGATATATGATTAGGAGTTTACAAGTTAATATGAAATATAAGGTTCAGTATGTAGAAAAAGCTTCACATAGAGATTTATTCATTGTCTGTCCAAGTCGGGGAGAGCTGTTAATATTTTTCTAATGTCTACTCAAGTGCAATAGTTAGTACCTATTTTTCTGAAGGACCATTATCATTTCCAAGGCAGTAAGGGCAGTCAATACTTGGAAGAAGGAGTGCTGAAACTGCCTCCTAAATAAATTAAGGATCAATAATGTTTGGTGGGAGGAAGGAGGATTTTAATCTAAATGGAGCCCCAGGGAGGTTTAGGAAAAGGATTGAACATAAAAACTAGCACACTTTACCAAGTGTGCCTTCTTCCCATTATATCAACCCAATAACAAAATGAGCAAGTCACTGGCCATGGGGGTAAAGCAAACAACAACAATATGTCAGGTCAAACCCAAAGAAGGAAGGAAAGAGCTTTTGTATTTGATCTTAATATACTTAGATTATTCTTCAGTTATTGTCTTGATTTCCTCCTGTCCCTTCTGCACCATATCTCCTTCATTACCCTTTGTTCCTGTGTTATTGGTTTGATGATGGAAATAAACTTTAGATCCTTTCATAAAAATTGGCTTCAGATAGGTCAGTCAAGTGGAGATCTGTATAGTTGGGAAAGGAAAGGGTCTGCTCTCTCACACAAAGCACCCTGGCCCTGTTCTAGATGTTGCACTGTGTACATCCACCTAACCCATACTAGCTACAAAGAGATGATTAGTGTAGGAGCTGAAGGTGGACATGTATTTCCTATGACCAGCAATATACTCAAAAAATCTTTCTTGTTTTGACAACACAGTTGAGAGTATAGATTTGAACTGAGTTTGTGACATTGCATGGGAAAACTGAAAAGCACAGAATACATCCTTTTTTTTTTTTTTTTTTTTTTTTAATCCTCCACATGATTAAAGTGGTCAAAATGAGCAGGAATACTGCTGAGGTGGACGTAAACACAGCAGGTAAAAACAAGTCACTAGAGCAAAAACTTCATATATTTTGCTGCCCATACTTGGAATTGTGAATGCTGAAATCTACCTGCTGTCCCAAGATGCTGTTGGATTAGTAAAAGGATTGACAGAAATCCTTGTATAAATATAATCTAATTTAAAATTTGGGAATAAATTTTACCATACCAGCAGCTGAACTGAACTTGAACATGCACACGTTTTAATGAACTTGGATGATGCATACACACTTTCTTGAATTTGACATTTTAAACTGAGTCTATTAAAATGAAAATCTAAGACAGTCTTTTTTGTACCTAAAGTCACAAACACTTTCCTTGCAAGGTTTCTGTCAAATCATTTAATCTTTACATATTTTAACGTGTCTAAATTAAGAAGATAGTATCTTGATCTTTCAGTATTTTTTTTCTTTCTGCAAAAAATGTTTCATTTGAAAGCTGTTTTGTTCTTAACTAGCTGATGGTTAAAAGACACTTATTGGATACCAACTGGAACTATGCTGATAACAGATTTTTCAAATGTTAATTTAGTTGACAAATCAGTAATTAAAAAAAATATATATATATATATTGGACTAATCTATTTAATCAGAATATTAAATGAACAATTTTTTAGGCCATTTGAAAAATTAATTTTACTTATTGCAACCAAAAATGTGTTTTATACTCAGATAAAAGATGAGACAAATGTAGATGAAGACAGAAAATGAAATATTTGGTTAATATTCAGGATTAAACCTTTGAAAAGTCATAAGAAGAAGATATTGGCTAAAATAGTTCTTCAGTAACTCACTTTTCAGCTAATCCAAACTTCACTTTTCCCATGAAAAACATATCCAGAAAGTTATACCCATCTTTATTAGACATTTCTCATTTTTTATCCCTCTTTTGATTGATCTACAGAGAGCATTAAGCATCCAGTGTGAAACCAATTTCATTGTAGAGAACCAGAATCCAAATCTCTGATGATAAACACCATTATCAAACATTTATTATTCTGTAGTGTAGCTTCATCCTGAGATTATGCCATCTGTGTAAGTCAGTTGGTGGTAAAAAATATTGCTACATATATTGTAGATTGATATTTACTTCTAAGTTTTTTAGGTCTGCTTGTGGAAGGATTACCCACAAAGATGCATTCCAATCCATATGAATAGTTATGGACTCTCTCGTTTTCCAATTATTTGTAATATATTTAGTCTTTTTGTAGATTTGACTTTAGGATGCCCCCAACAATGAGAACTTCCTAGTGTAAGGTAGGAGAAAGATAATGTCTACCCTAACTATTGAAATAAGATTCAGGAAACATGGTCTTGTGAATCTTTTACGTGACTTAAATAATGTTAGAACTAAAGATTAATTGATTTTGAACTGAGGTGTCAAATACAATAGAACTTCCAATGACACATCTAATGACACATCATTTCCCCTCAGAAATGACCTATAAGAAATAAGGTAAACTAGGAGTAATCACTTCATTAATATTAAGCCATCACAACGATTTTAATCTACACAGCTTTGAAATCAAAGGTGGTTAATAAAAGATTTATTTAGAATAAAATAGAGGTCATTATTGAGTGTTCATCTTTCAAGATGGTGAGGAAATTATCCATGGTGAGGAAAGGATTATGCTTCATAATATCATGGTCTGGTTTTCCAATGAGGATTGTCTACTCTGTCAGCTGCTGTTTGAAAAACACAACCTGTTCAAGAAGAAATAATGAACAATACAAGCAATGAATCTTCTAACTCAGAATGAAAATATGGTATTGAACAAACATTGGTCTGAGAAGTATAAAGCATTTCAAACAGATATTACATACTTTTACTTCTAATTTAATAATTCTAATTCATATCCTTTTTCAGTCAGTAATAAGACAAAAGAAATTCTGATTTCTCTGTAGCTTTTCATACAGAACTTCAGAATTTAATACAAGTTCTAGTAAAGAATTCTCTGTACATCAGAGCAGCACAATTAGTGTTGGCATTCATTTCTATCACAAGCCTTTTTTATAGTCTATGTCTATTTCTTGAAGGTAGAAACAGAATAAGGCAGCAGCACAAAATTGTGCTATATTGTTTCATCGTATTCTCTCCCATCCATCATAAATGTTACTAAGATGAAAAAACATATATGTAATATATAATGTTTACATACGGTTTTCTTTTCCTGAAGCACTGAATTCTTTTGAAGTATCAAAATTAATATCATCCTCTAAACCCAGATAAGTTTGTTTTCCAAGTCTGTCCTGAGGTGACAAGCATAGGAGTTTCAGTTTATAGAGAAGATAAAGGTGTTTGTTCCTATATGAAAGAAAAGAGGTGGAAGTATGTATATAATGTGTATAATGTGGCCTGAGAAGTAGGAAGGATAAATAGCTTTTTTTTTTCTTTTTCTTTTCCCTAAATATTGACCAATAAAATAAATTTTATTCTAATCCTTTAAGGGATCCTTCTTCCATTTTAGAGTTTTCACATCCAAAAAGAATGTGATGAAATTTTGATAAACACCAACCCAACATTTACAACCCCCAAGTTGAATCCTAATGCCTACAGTTTGTCTCCAGCTACCCCAGGACCTGGCACAAAAAATGTAGTTTGTTACAGATATGCTTCACTTCTAATAGTTTGCTCATATAGAGATCAATTATACATGAGACTCCCCTAGCATCAGTGTGAAGTATTTTTCTGAAACACTTAGGTGTTTCTGTACTTGACATCTTTACAGTTGTCAGCCTAATAACTTCAACAGAGCTCAGTAATCCCAGTAGAGCAAGATGCCTCTGTGAAAATTTACTGCTCCTCATTAACACATGTCCAGGAGAGATCATATAAAGTGATTGACTAGTTTTGTTCCTTATTTCTTCTGGTCATTGTCACATCTCATTCTTTCCATTTCATAATGGGAAATGAGCTGTCCTGATGGTATAACCTGCCCAGTTTTCTCTAATGATTAGTTGAGACTTTCAATACTCTTCATTCTGGTCAAAACCAGAATGAAAACTTCACCGTGGTTCTAGCCCTATAAATCTTAACTATGTCATTAATAAGTAAAGTATTCAAGTAAATGCTTGAATAGGAACTAGATGCATAAGAAATCTCAATTGTCATGATAAAGATTTGCAGATTCAGGTTCACTATCATTATCATCATGTTAAGTTGGTATTGATTTCCTTCAAAAGTCTACTTTGGTTTGCAGCTAATAAGAGTTCTGATTAGTTGCTGTATTTCTTACATTCCTCTTCAGCCAATCATCTCCTACTGATGGTGTGTAAAACATTGTTCAGGTGACATAAATACATGGTGTAATTTGTATTTTGAATCATATGAACTTAGTTTGGAACAGTCCTTTTCAGTTAACATGCTCACTGTGCTGATGTATTGAGCTTAATTTAATGAAAGAGGAGACAATTTGTATATTTAGATTTTTGAAATTTCTGTGGAAGTATTAGCTTTGATAATACAGTACACTTCAGTGTTCAGGCATTAACAAAAGATTGAAACAAATAAACAAACCAAACAAAATCACTCAAAACAAGTTATGCTTCTGTCCTTGTCAATGATTTACAAAACAAGCTAATTTTGATTACACTTTGACAACATACATTTCTCTCAGTGTGTTCATTAACACAGAAAAGCAGGAACAGCATTACTGGAATCCAGGAATAATGCATTATTTTGAATTATATTGCTTCTCATGTTCAACTGTTTACAGAATTTTAAGAAATAAAAAATTTTCTGTTTAATTATTAAGTGATGTATTTTTTATTCCAAGTGCAACAATTAGGTTTAGAATTTTTTTCCCGTCAACTTGATAAACTGCTTTTCTGCACTGAACCAGCAAAATCACAGCAGTAATTAAATAGAATTGTTTTGATTCATCCCCATCCATTAAACAAAAGAAATACAAAGTATTATCTGTAACTAACAATGATGTCTAAATAAAATTGTCTTCTTTAAATTCAGAACAAGAAAAAAAAAAAAAAAAAAAGGGCATTGTATCTTCAATTCACCCTGTAATTGCCTAAACTCAATAGAGGAAGCTGGAGGATGAAGAGATGTTGGTTTGTCACTTAGAATAGGTGGTGTGATTTGGCAATCACAGCTTCTATTTCTGTTTCTGCCAGAACCTGCCCTGTGACCTTGTACAAATAATTCATTTCTATATTTTGTTTTCCTGATCTGTAAAGCCCAAATCTCCCACATAGAAGGAGCGAAAAGAAATCAGCTAGGACTTAGGGTGTCATTGCATTGACTTGAAATTGGATTCCCCGGGGTACCTGTCAATGGAAACAAGGCTCAGTGGTATATCCATCCCAAATTCAGGTGTTGTTTCTCCATCTTTATTAGTAGACTGTCTTAACAGAAAGAGCACGCTCCCTAAGAAATGAAATAACATGTATTCTCCCTAAGGGCGTGTTAGCTGCCTTTTACTGGATATCACATTTTTTTTATGGTAGAAAGCAAGGTATTTAGAGGAGTGTGATCATGGTCTATGACTAGGATTTCCAGGCACTGTAATAGCCAGAAATATTAATGGTAATAACAATAGCATATTATGCAGAATGTAGGTTTTTATGTCCAGAGTCCTTCCAGGTTATCATTTGTTTCTTTTTGCTGTCCTTACACCTTGGCATTCAGCCAGATTCAGAATCAGCACTACTAGAAAGCAACTAGGATTAAGTGCTAAATTGTCTTGCAGCCAGGTGAAATGGAGCCAAGCTCTTCAGCTTCAAACACAATAAAGGATCAACACTGGCAGGCTGTAAAGCTGCATTCATGTAATTCTTTGTGGCCATAGATGAATCCTCTAGGTTCTTTGGGAAAAGAAAACAAACAAAAAAAAAAAAAAAAAAAAACACATTGTAAATTATTGTTTTCCTACAGTCTTTCCTGACCCTGCATACCATTTGGGGACTGGAAGAACTCCATAGTATATGACATGATCATATTCCTCATCACTCCATCTTCTTCAGGCCAGGACAAGGAACCCTTGTTTCCTAAACTGCAGTGTCCAAAGGGGATCAGTTTATATATGGGGACCAAATCACAAAAACTTATTTGAGCCAGGTGGGAAATTATTTCCTACTAGGAGTAAGTTTAGCATAAAAGCCTTACTTGTTTTTAGCATCTGCTTTCAAGTAATGGAATTTTCACTTCTGCGATACCAGTCAAGAATTTCATAAGCAAACAGAATCATTTGCCCTGTTTGCAACCATCAAAAATAGTTACTGCAATGACCTTCACCTTCTTCTCAGACACTGTAGTTTCATTTCTAGTGCTGAATATAAGGCGAATTTGAATGAATATTCAATGCAGACTGTGGCTGTCCATGCTGCTGAATTAACAGCTCACTTCCTAGTTCTCTGTTTTGGACTACTGTAGCTAGCTCTTTTGAAGACCAATCTGTTACAGACTGGGATAGCTCTAAGAAGGGTAAAAAACTCTGCAACACATGGTTCCAAGGTGTAACTCAGTCCTTTCCTTTCTTTATCATTGCAAACTTAGTGTAATCCCACAACATCTTGTCCTTTTCCACAGTATAAGGGCAGCTTCCCCTTGCACTTGTCCTGAGCAACTCTACAGGTACTACAGGATACAGAAGAGACCTAGGTTTTATTCTGTATACAGAATAATGTCAGACCTTATAGAAAAGGGAGCTTTTCATGAAATCCATAGAAGTTATAGACTGATATGTTAAACAACTGATATGTTAAACATTCTTTTGTAGCACTGAAGATTTTTTTAGCAGTTGGCATTAACTTGAGACCAACTAAAGAGATATAGACTTCTATGGTATGTCAGGAATACTACTATACTTCTCACAGTGAAAAAATTCATATTGTTAATATATGTAGACAATATGATACTTAAGGGAAATTACTATCTTGCAGAAACCTTTGACAAATTTAACCTGGTGCCCTAAGTCTCAAGCTAAGACATATCAGAATTTCCCTGTCACTGAAGAAGAATATTTAAATATTTGCAGCACTCCAATGACCTGGTTATTACTTTTACAATTCATGCATACCAGCCCAATATGTTGGTCTATTATGTTGTTTCTCATCTTGCTGATCCAGTATTTTGTAATAAATTGTGCACCTGTGTGATCAGGTTTACCATCCCACAGGTCTACATAGTAAATGTACATAGTGTATTGCTGAAAAACTTATTTGCCAAAAAGCAAAAAAAGAAATTCAGTTTCAGAGTAAGTGAAACTAATCACAAATTCCCAGTGAATTAATAGAATTGTTTCATTTTAGGAGTAGGAGAAGGGGTGGAGATAAGGAAATAAATTGGTTTTATGTCACAATTTTTTGAAGTTAAAAGTTTTGAAACATGGTGTTTGTGTTTGGAATTTTACCTGGATTTAATTAAGAGACTATATAAATATGCATGGAAAATAGGAAAAATGTTAATTTCTTTCTGTGCTCCTCCTGGCCTTCTCTTGAGCTAAAATAATTTCTTTGAATAACCCTAATCTAAAGTGAATGCTGCATGCAGCTAAAGGTCTCATGCAGACCTGTGGATTGAAATCAGCCCCAGGTTCAGCCTGGGCAGTGACTCACAGCATCTCTGTGGGTAGATTTCTTCCCAGTACCACACCAGTGGGGGCTCCCAGTAAAGAGGGATGCCTGCTTGGCTTCTGCTGCCACGTACAAGTGTCTTCCATCATACCTAGAGGATTTCACTACACTGATTGGAATGAAACCACAGGTTCAATGTGTTGCTTCTTACAAGCAACATGCAATTATAGAGCTACGGAATATTTTTCTCTCATCTTAATGTTTCTGTCAAATGTCTCCTGTAAAAATCAAGATAACAGTGTGCTTCCATTGATGAATTCAATGAAAGCTACGATCATGCCTTGCCCAAGGCTACAAAAGTTAAATTTTTTACTCAGTCTAATTGTCTGTGGGAACTAGTCCTGATTAGCTGGTGAGATCTACTTGACTTGCTCCCACTCATTTTGTTTTGTTGTTTATTTTTTATTTATTTATTTATTTATTAATGTGTGGGTTTGTTTTTGGTTTGTGCTTTTGTTTGTTTGTTTGTTTTTGGTCTTTTTTTTTTTTTTATTATTAATTTTATTTTGAGATATACACCCTTATTTTTGTCTGGGGAAAGTCCTTTGATAAGGATTTCACTTTCCAGCCTTGTGCTTCCCTTCAGTAACTATTGCATATAGCATTTCTGTACTTGACTGCTATTAAAATTCTCAAGAGGGAGTTGTCATCTCTTTACTTTTATGAGTAGCTGCTATAACAGGTCAAAGAGGTGAGGTATGAGGAACAAAGAAGAAAATGAACTTGAATTTCTGATTATTCTGATTCCCTCTTTATATAATAAGTTAGTGAACATTGATTAAATAAGGGATTTTTTTGTTGTTGTTTTGTTTTGTTATTTTTTTGGTACAAGGAAAACGATTCCCTATATACTGTAGATACTGCTTTCTTCCACTTAAAATTATCTAAACAAAGGGGTGTCCAGACCTTTTCTCTATCTACCTACACATGCATTCACAGAAGTAGAATAATTCTTCAGTAAATCTTTGTTAAAACTGTTTCTAAACTAAACTAAAAATAATTTCTGGAGGTTTTTATATGTGAGTGTATTGGTATGAGGCCAATAATAACTTATGAGGTAGCATACTCTGTGTTGTGAGCAAGCTTATCAGAAGCTGTTTTTCTCTGGAAGTCACGCTCCTGTTACTGAGCAGTCACACAAAAGACAATCTGTATTTGGCAGAAATTAAAAAATCTATGAAAGTAGAAAGAAGAGAGAATTGAATAAGTGAATGATTACACTTTAATTGAGTAATAGTCCATCCAGGAACCTCTTAAACAGGACTTGCTATTAAGAAATTGTCCTGCTGGCCTTGTCCAATGAAAAATGTTTGCTGCAGATAGGAAGAAGTTCAACAACAAGCTATTTTGTTGGCACTACGATATGGTTAATTAACTCAATTTCAAATGGTGCTCTTCTAAAGTTCAGATCCAGTGCAATATACATAATGGTAGTCTTCTACCACTGGAAGACTGCAGAGGTACATTTTCAAAGAAACAACAGAGAATTGGGTGCTTAACACAGTTTGTGAGCTTTTAGGGTCTTTTGTGGCCTTGATAATCTTCCCAGTAAGTATACAAACACCAAAAGCATGTTCTGATTGTCAAAACCCAGATAATGGAATGAGACATTATGGATTCTGATCCTGGTTTAACTCTTTATGCATTATTTGATTTTGCATAAATGATTCACTATCTGTATGCCATTTTCTCTGTCTGTTAAATGAGGAATATGATGCTGCAAGCTCTACAGAAAAATATTATTTAAAGAACACAATTACTTTCACTTGGTGCTACAGATTTCAGGGAATACCTACATACGTACTCTTGAGCCATCTGGTGGTATCTTGTCTTGTAATAATTTATGAGCGTAAACATTAGAGGTCTTAGTCACAATTTCTGGGGGAGAAGACAGAAGGAGTCTTTACTACCAGACGGCTGCTGCCATATCACCAGATCATCAGCATATTGAGTGCACCACATAGATCCGGACATATTTTCCTACAATCCTCCTTTAAGAGGGGCAGACTGTATTTGGAAAAAAAAAAAAAAAAAAAAAAAAGAGTTAAGGGGCAAAACACAGATAGTAGGGATCAGATAGCGATATTCCTGTGAATTAAAACATTAAAACCCTGGCTTTACGTCTTTACCTGCAGGAATTTGAGAGAGAACAGGGAAAAAAAATAAAAAATAAAATTAAAAAAAAATTAAGCTAATTTGTGGAATTTTTTTCTTGGTTTATTCTAATAACCTTGCTGCTTAGTATTAGGAAAAATTTACCTTTTCTCTTATCATATGACACATGGCACCTGATTCATATGGGAAAAACTTAGGGTTATTCAGTGCTTCATCAATGGGCTTGTGCTAATTTGGTATTCAAATTTCTTTTGAACCAAGAGATACCTTTCCATTAGTATTTATGGGATTTCTCTCATAGCACCAGGAATGAAACTGAGAAATAACTTTAGCAAAGTAAATGCAGAGCACTAAATGTCCAAAATTAACTCTTATTGTTTGTGTGCTTTCCTTCAGTTCCCACGCTGTCATCTACATTTCTCTCCACATTTACAGGTAGGGCAAAAGTTACTCTCTGTCATATGTGATTTTTTACTACTAAATGCTTTGTCTCATGTCTCATCTTTGTATGTAGCCATACAAAGACTCATATGTAACATTACTCAAAAAACATAAAAATCTAAACAGGTAACAGTGGTATTTCTGTCTCTCATATTACTTCTTTTTTCAACTTACCAATCATGGTGGAAATAACATAACTGCAAACAAAGAGTTGCTTTCTCTGCATGTGTTTCACTGTTGGGTGGGATTTGTGGTGTGCTGTCATTTCTCATTCACAAGGCTTTTTCAGAAGTAGCTGTGATTTGTACTTGCATGCATGTTTGTGTTGACAACCCAAGAGGTAGCAACTGGAAAATCTAACTTCACTAAGTGTATTTCACTGCGTCTATTCAAAAAAGAGAGAGAAGGAAAAAAAAATAAAATAAAAAAAAAAATAAAATAAAAAAAAACAGAGAGAAGTGAGGCCAAGCTAATTAAAGTGTGCAATACATGGTGGATGCAGAGCAGTGAAAATCACTCTTGCGGAGATGTTTGTCCTTATACAGAGCAAGATGGTAGTAAAGAGGGTTCATTCAAACTCCATTGAGAGGAACTAATCAGTTACACATTGTCTAAATGCACTTTGTCTTCTCAGTGAAAATGGAAGGGATCCAATTAAGGATGTACTGAACTTTCTTTAATAACTTTATAGTAGAAGGAAGGAACGTATGAGGTTAGACTCTATTGCCAAAGAAGAAAAATCTGATGTTTCTAAGCTCTTAGAAAATCTACTAAAATCTAGCTTTCAGGAACTCATTTTGTGGTTTAAGAAACACAAGCAGGCACTGAATCTTGCCTTGGGACAGGCAGAAGGGTTAACTGATCACCTGAGGACCTGAGGTTCATCTCAGCCTTATTTTTTTGCTAGTGACAAGTCTTCAAGTCATTGGTGATTAGCTGTATAGATGCCATTCAAAGAAATAAATGCTCTATTGCCTCCATGATGCTTGGGTGGCTGCATCAAATTGCCTTATGCTTCTGGGTGAGAGTAAAATAATGTGCCTTGTTTTACTCCATTATAGTGAGGAGTCATTGACTTGGAAGCTTCAAAAGATTCTGTCATGGACAGAAGGTCTTAAGCTTTAGCAGGAAGTTTCAAAGATTTGCCTAGAAAGGGCTATTGGGATACAGGCTTCATTGTCAAAAGATAAGATTCAGTTGAAACTGAAACAATAATGTGGATTATCTCCCTGACCCTAGGCAGTATAACCTATAATCAAGTAGGGATACATTAGCAAGAGCAAAGGAAGGATCAGCAAATGGTAAAAGGGTAATTTTATTATCATCAATTATTGGTATTAAACATTTTCATTGTCCCTTTCATCTTTCATATAGCACAGACTGGAGTCCAGAGGTGGCTATGACTGCTGCATAGGGAGGGGCAGACAATACAACCTCTCCCTCAGATTTCCTTTCTGTAAGGTAGGGAAGAAATTACTTAAGCATCTTTTTCTCAGAAAATTAATTTTTAAATGTGTTGTTAAAAATCATAGCAAAACAAACAGCTTACCAATAACCTTAAGCTGCACAGGTTTATTATGTCTAAAGAATTTGATGAGTGAAACTGAAAAAAATATATTAAAAAAAAAAAAAAAAAAACACTAACAAAAACAATGCTATTAATGGGGCTTCTCGAAATATATTTTCTTGGCAATATAGGTATGCCAATAAAGTTTAATTAAAATAGCAGGCAATCATGATCTGATTCAATGGGGTGTATACTAATCTCATGCACTTTCATGAGAACCTAAAAAGCATATGACTTGAGGATCACAATTGAAAGCAGGGTATTTTTAGCTAGAATCAATAGATCTTTCTTTCACTCAATTAATTTCTGCATAATATGATGAAACATTTGCTTTTCTTCCCATCATCTCAGTAGCAGGAATGAGGCATGATAACAATTTTTGGCACAAAAATATGTGTATGAATGTTTGAGTATTTTTCAGGAAAGACAAATGCACCTGTGAGAGATACAGGAAAGTGTTAGTCATTTTTATCATTTTCTTTCATTTTTTTCTTTTGCAGAACACAATATATATTTATAAATATATATTTCTGTGTGTGTAAGTGTGCATATGTACGTATGGACAGACACCCTTGTAGTCCTTACAAAAAGAAGGAAAAAAGAAAAACAAATGAGAAAGAATATTGCAAGAGTGTTACAACAGCCAGTGTCATGCTGTCATTAATAGATTCTGGTCAGTGTCATTAATGTATTCTGGTCTTTTGCACAATGATAAAAATAAGGCTGTGTTTGCTGTTTAAATCTTACTAAATATTACAAGAAATTATACAATTATGTATAAGTTTATATATCAAATAATCTTGTGTCATGGAGACCATCTGTAACATGCACATTCTTCTTAGGTGGAATGAAATCTGCCTTACCAAGCACAGACCTGACTGTACAAAACTAGTTCTTTATAACAATATACATTTTTGGTTATATGTTATATATATATTACATGCTATTTACTATATATTATATATATAATTATTATATATTATATATTATTATTTTATATATTATATATGTATATTAAATAAATATATCTATTATATATATATTATATGTATATAAATGTATATATATAGTATTTATATTATATATAAACATTTTTGGTTATACCATTAGATGGCTGAACATGACTTCTAGAAGCAGAAGGAATAAAATGATATCCTTCTCCCTTTGAAGTCAGTGATAGTTTAACCTAGCTTCTTAGAGCATCACTCTAATATGTCTGTATGTGCTTACACATTTTTGAGGGTGCAAAGATACCTATGGCATCTTTTAGTTCACAAGTGCTGATGAAACTTTGGTCATCTGCAAGTGCTCAGACTCTAAGGAGAACAAAGAAATTTGCAGAATAAAGTTCTATGTATAGAACAAAATATACAGTTTGGTAGCTAATAAACTGTGAAAAGCTAATCTTCGTCACTTATTTAAAAAAAAAAAAAAATCTTACTGACCTCATCCTTGATGCAGACACTCTAATAATAGTTTTAGAGGAGGAAAAAGGAAGTATAATTTTTCTTATCAGATGATTTTCCTCTTTGAAGTGTCTTTCTGTGATAATCCACTGAGAGTGCTACATGGTTGTTAAGGATGTGAAATTGTAACTTTTAACATTTTAAGTTCAAAACATTACTACTTTAACATAAGCACCCAAAACTATGACATTTTTCAGACAGGTTCTGGCAGGAGTGCTTCCTATTCCAAGTTCTTGTTCATAAATGACCAGCTAGGATCTGATTCACCATACAGTGGCCCTGTTTTTTCTGGTCTCTTATAGGTATTTTGTATAAGTAGTCTCCTCAACAGAACTATTCCCTTCAAGAGGAATAGTTTCTATAGATACCCTAGATACCCTGGGCAAAAATAATTTAATTGTGCTTTGAATCTAACATTTTTTTTAAGGATATGGCTGATACAATTACATGCATATGTGCATTTAGGTGAAATATGTTGTACGTTGTATTGTCTTTTTTTTTTTTCTTTTTTTTTTTCCTGGTAGTCTAAACTAGGCAGCTGCATCTCTCTAATGGTTTACATCAACAAAGATACTCCATCTCCTCCTGCTGGCAGGGAAAAACTGTATCTGAACGGTGTAAACTGAAGGGAAATGATTAAGATGAAAGAACATAGCTTTTTCAGTTTTCCCCTTTTCATAATAGTTTTCATGAACTAGGTACTGATACGAAACACCTGGGAAGGGTCTGAAGGGGAGCAAATGCAAATGAAGTGACATAAAAACTGTGGTTTGCTCGCATTAAGCTGAAGTATTATAAAGACGTGGTTTTATTTAATGTAAAAATGTAAAAAAATGTTTTTTAAAAATTTATAGACTTCTTTACATCCATACTCGAGTATCCCTAAGGACGATAAAGTAAAACATAAACAGAAAATACAAAATGAATAAAATATATCTTAGCTTCATTTGTGTCAAAATCACAATAAAGTGAGGAAATATAATCAGCTTAGATGTTGTTTTGTTTTTATTTATAAAGATTACTGTTTCAGTCTGTGTTAATTATCATCATAGTGGTTGGTAAACATGGAAACACAGAGAAGTCTGTGTCTCACCTTGACAGACAGATTACTATCTAGTTCTAAATGGAGAAACTTAGTTTAAAACTAGTTTTATAAATCATTCTCCAAGTCTGTTTTTTCTCATCTGACTCCATCATTATTTTTTTTAACAAATGCACTTTCCTTTAATTTCACACTTCTTAGTGGATAATTCTTTGTAGTTGGATGAAAGGAACTGAAAATTTAATATATAGTGCTGTATAAGCCTAGCCAGTTGTGCTTCTCTATGAATGGTATAGAGCTGTGTCTTCCCTAGAGCAGAGCAAAACATGTTAAACCAGATTCAATTGTTTGTTAAAAAACAGTAAAATTCGTTTTGTCGACAAAATTGGTGCAGAATAGGAAAACAGAGTGGCAATACCAGAAAACACAGAAAACAGTGTTGACATTTTCATTTTATCATGGTAGCCCATCTAAGATGGCTATTTTTTTACTATTTATTTATTTATTAATCAGAGAAAAAATAAACCAAAGTATTTTTATATTGGAATTGTTCTTTCCGTAACTCTCTTAAGGACCATACAAATCTTGTTACAATGTTGATTGAATGACCTTAGTTTGGTGTTTTGTAATCTGCTCAGTTTTACATTATGTGGTTTATTGTTGCTTGCTGTGTTTCTGTGAAGCAATATCCAACAAGCAAAAATACATTGCATCTTAATAAGTTATCTCTGAAGAAAGTAAATAGCATACTGAGACTTCTACTGCTACATCATGGAAGACATTTTGTGATCAGGGTCACAGCTGCATCTTCTCAAAGTATTAAAAAAACCCATACAATATTAAATTTATAAAAACCACTTTTGTGATTTTAATTAACAAAACTACCCTTGTGATATATAGGAGTGGTGGCAGAAGAAGCTCTATCATTTTTTAGACTGGATTAATTATGTATACATTAATGATAGATATGATCATCATTCATTACTTATTGATTTTTATCTGTCATGGCGTAAAGCAATGGAGTTTACCAAACCCATGGTTTTGGTTGATCGGTTGTTCTTTTTGGTTTTGTTTGTTTGTTTGTTTTCTTTCTTTGTTTTTTAATTATTGCAAGCAAAGTGAATTCTTCTTCCTGGCACCCAACTCAACTATCTTCCTTTAAAAATGTTAACTACTGTAAGGGAGTTTATTATGGACAATGTTATTTCAAAAGCATAGACAAATTCAGTTATAACATTATCTTGTACAAGGAATATGATAATGTTATGATCACAAAAGCCTGTTGTGTTATAACTGCATTAATCATTTGTTAACTAAATGCTGCTTATATCAAGCTTGTGAAATATTAGGGGACTACCCTTATTCTACAGATCATATGTAAAAAAGAAGAGGGAAATGATCCCAGATAATTCAGCTAGACAGAGTGGTAGCCTAAAGAAATAGGTGAAAATACCTCTCATTAGAGTTTATCTGCTTGTTTTGGAATTGCTGGAATAAGATGGTGAAAGGATAAATGGTACAGACCTCTCCTGTGTCCCATGTACAGTGTATGCCCTGCAATGCAACAATGACAAAATTCAGTACAAAAGACACATTCAGTTAAGGCACTCAGTTTGTCTGGTTTTCATTCAAAAGGTGAACTGTATGTATGAATTTAATTAAAATAATTTTCTAATTTTTAACCCAAGTATTTCTGTGTTGTATTATTTTGGAATATTTTAATCATTTAACAGATGTAGTTATAGTATCTGTGAATTTAAAAAAAAAATAAAAAATTTCTGAGTGCTAGTCCCTGTGATAGACAATGTAAAAGTCATAATGAATCATCTTTATAAATCAGTAAGGAGGAGAAATCTCCCATTCACATATACATTAGAAAGTTATCTTAACAGAATGTTTTCCCTTCCTTTCATTGTTTGTGTTCAGTAAATACTACCATTTGCATTGCTGATTTAGAGGAATTCATCTCTACCACAAAAGACTGCCTTAAGAGCATTTTTCACAGCAAGTAATTAACTGTTTCATTGCTACTTTATTTTAAAAATCTGACCATCTTAGCATAGTCTGGCAGACACTGAGACGTTTCAACTTTCCCTAGCAGTCTGTTAGACACAGTTTTTTTATTTTTTTTATTTTTTATTTTTTAAGTAAATATGTTTCATGTGTTCAGTGACCTAAAATGACCTGTGGGATTTGCAAAAACATATCACAACTTGCAGGATTGCTTCCTTCTGAATTATTTTGTTTTGTTTTGCTTTAATAGATAGTATCAGAAACATCTGATTACACAGCACAGACCTAATGCTGACATTTATCAATCTCTCTTTAATCAAAGGATTACTGGGAAACACCTACAGAACCACCTCAGATCTCAATTGGACTGCACGTAGGGTATTTAAGGAAATTTGTAAAGAATCTCATATATGCCAAGAAACAGGAAAAGACAAATGCATCTGATCCTGTGTCAACATCTGCTCATGTTAACTGAATCTTTTTAAAGTCGTTTCACACATCACCTTCTGATCTCCTGTGGACAAGAAATGCATAACGCTCCTTTGTGCTGTAAAATGCATGTCATATCATGCATATCATAGAGATATCAGATGGTTTTTGCCATAGACTCATTTGGGGTCCCATACTTGATTATCAGAGTGATATATCAAGTAGTTGAAATGTGAAGTAGAACGATAGAACTAAAGGCTTTCATAGCCATGGATCTGCTGTGATTTTGTTCATACTTCATTCTCAGTACAAGGAATGAGAGCATAAAAACAGAGAAAAAGGTAACAAATAAGTTATGGAACTATACACCTCAGAGCTCTGTACCTCAAAATTTCAGCAGGTCTAAACACTAAATTATAGGAATGTTTTTTAAAAGGACAATTATTTTTTTTTTTTATATTTTTAATTATGGTATTTAAATAATTAAGCAAATAATATTACTGTAGAACAGAATCTTAATTTTATTTTCCATCAGTGTTTATATTCCCTACTTGTAAGACACATCACAGAATCACAGAATCATCTAGGTTGGAAGAGACCTCCAAGATCATCGAGTCCAACCTCTGACCTAACACTAAGTCCTCCACTAAACCATATCACTAAGCTCTACATCTAAACATCTTTTAAAGACCTCCAGGGATGGTGACTCAACCACTTCCCTGGGCAGCCTATTCAAATGCCTAACAACCCTTTCGGTAAAGAAGTTCTTCCTAATATCAAACCTAAACCTCCCCTGGCACAACTTTAGCCCATTCCCCCTTGTCCTGTCACCAGGCATGTGGGAGAATAGACCAACCCCCACCTCGCTACAGCCTCCTTTAAGGTACCTGTACAGTGTGATAAGGTCTCCCCAGAGCCTTCTCTTTTATGATGTTTTAAACAAGCAAAATCTCTTCCATTTTGAAAAACTCTCCTTCCTCTAAATATTTAATAAAAGTAAACTCATAAAACTGAACTAGAACTAACTTTCTGAAGGAAGAAGCAAGATTTTCTTCAATAAAGTATTAAAGAATTTGTTTAGAAGGTTCCAAAACCAAGTAAAAGTGTTCTTCTTGTTATGATGTGCTACCTACTTGTCAAGGGCTGGGAAAAGCAGAGTGTATGCTCCCAAAAGAAGGATGCTTGACTTTTTTGTAAAGAAAAATGTAATGGAATATAGCAAATGCAGAATCAGATGTTGGGCATTAACCTCTAGAATCAGAACATTTCCAAAGAAGTAGGAATTTTTAAGTAAGTATTAGAATATTTGTTAATAAAAGGTTTGAGTGTATGTGTTCCTCTACGATGTCACCTTCCTGGAAAAGCTTTAATTGGCAGAAAAGAAAAGAGAAAACAAGAGCATATATTTCCTGAATTTCATTTTCCTCCATTAACAACTGAATACAAAGAACAGATTTGTGATGCTACCAGTTCACAGCAGTTTATGTTTCTAGAAAATTTAAATGTTCAAATGCTACTTCTTATATCTGGAAGTATCTAAAGACCGTAGGTACCTGTGTTTCCTAAATTAAATTTGTCTGTGTGCCTACAGATCTGGATATTGATCTCCTAGTAAGTGCATCAGTCTTTGTTGGAAAGAAGGCTATATTAAAGCTTTGCCAGGGCTAACAAGCAATGTGATCCTTCTGTCTCAACTACAGGACTAAATTTAATAGGTATTCTCAAGTCCACTTGCTACATAGCACACTTATAAAATCAAAGCTGGCAGGAACACTGTCCTAACATATCAGGAAATTAAATTATTTACCTCAGAAATACAATATAAAAGAGTGGCAATAACCAAAATGTATTTGAGTGCCAAGTGCTCTCAACACTAAGACACAGATTGCTTTACTAGGGACATTCCCTGATGTGAGAAATTAAACCACTAAAGTGGTTTAATTTGTATTGGTTAATTAGGCATTGTTTGTCTAGAATGGGTCTTAATGGCTGTTATTGTATTGATACATACAATCATACATAATGGCTATTATATATACTGATACATACAATCTATTGCGATCTCTGTCTCGAATCTAATTGATTCTCAGTGACCATTTCTCGGTAGCATTCTTCCATGACTCTAGCAGTTGTCTCAAGCCAGAATGACTCCATGTTTTAAGAAGTGTTGAAAGAGACTCAGAGACTTCAAATAAACACCCTGAGAAATTTAGAGTTTGAAGGCTTAGAGAATTAATCTGGTTTTGGATAAGCACCTGAATACAGAAGATTTAAAGGTATATTCAATTCACAAAACTTTCCTCTCATCATTTTCATCTTTATACAGTGTTAAAGGAGTATGTTTTCCTATCTTTATTTTTAAAATGGGGAAAACTATGTCTCAGTATCCTCAAGTATCCTCAGCTCCCACTGATTTCAAGGGGAAAGGATGCAGATGAGCCTTTTTTTTTCTTGCCAAATTAGATTTTTTGGTTGACCCTCAAAAAATACCTATGGAGAAGTGATCAAAGAATAACACTAAGAAGAAGACTATAATTGTTTGTTTGTTTTAATTTCATGTCTGCATGCTGATTCCAAAACAATATGAAAACATATATCAACAGAATGAGAGAAATTTTGTGTTTGTTAGATGGGATAAATAAGTAGCATAAAATAGATGGAGAAGATATTTATTCATCAAGAGGCTGACGAGAAAAATTTTGTTTCCACTGGGGACTTCTTTATTTCTAAAATTGAAAAGTAAGGAGAGAAACTGTTTTTGATGAAGATTGTATTTCTCTGTTTAATTGATTTAATGTTCTTAGTGGTTTTGCAGATATGAATTTTACTAGCCCAAAGAGACACTGGAAGCTCAAATTAGTTCTGTAATACTGTAATACTATAGCTCTTGCATGTATGTAATGTTCAAATGAAGGCTTCAGATTGTCAGTACTTTATGCTTCACTACTCTACAGTATGATGGGACAGGTAAAGCAAATACCTCTGAATTCTTCCTCAAATCACCCATGTTTCTTTATGAGCTGACCTCATAATTCTGCAGTTTTGACTTTCTTCACATCTTCTCCCAGCTGGGAGAAGCATTGCCACAGATGATGGTTTAGGTTTAAATATTTACAACATATTATGATGCTACGAAGAAGCCCTGCTGGGTTAAGGTCCCCATGAGAGTATGATTTGTATGCAATGTTCCTTGCTCTACTGAGCTTCTATGACAAGGTGCTAAGTTTGCTCACTTGGAGACCTCTTTGAGTGTGTAACTTAACTGACATTTAATGCATCCTAATAAGAAATCAAAGCCTAGGAATATTTAGTTTGTAGTCATTTGTTTAGTTTACTACCATAACACTACTTTGGCATTTTTGCACACTGCTGTGCTTTCTTTAAAAGTGAACATTCACCTTGGTAGTTACAGTCTACTCTCTGGCACTGCAGGAATTTCTTATACGGAAAAACTCCTGGATTTTTTTTTTTGCCTGTTTTCCAGTTATATCAGAAACTTTTTCACTAAATTTTAGATTAACCCAAAATTATAGATTTATTATTTTCTTTATCTTTTTCAATTTAGAAAGTATTGATTTTTATTACTAGTTAAATGCTCCCCTTGGTTTGTTTTTCTTGCCTATTTCCCACAGAGAGAAATGATGTCAAAATAGTAAGTACCTTAAATAATTCACCTCACTATGACTGAAACTGGAAAATAAAAATGCTAAATAGCAAGGTGACAGTAATGGGTATGAATGTAGGGGGAAAGGATCAGTTTGATATGCTGTCCACTAACACAGCACTGCATATCAGCATATTACTTAATAGTAGATTAAAGAAATTTTCTTTCCTTTCCCATGAAAATTACTGATATCTTAAAAACAGAAGTCCCTCAAGCATTGAAATAAAAAAAAAAAAATAGTAATAATGAAAATAATAATGAAATAATAATTATTATGTTCTAATATGAAATAAGAAAAATGTATAGTATTCCAGATTAATTTACCCCTATCCTGGATATGTGTCCTGGAATAGATTGCTCTGATTTAGAAAAAGTTTTGAAATGCAGTTTTCATAGTCCATGATGTAAGTATGCAAAAAGCTAAACTAGTGGATCGTTGTGTTTCTTTCTCTTTTTTTTTTTTTTTTGTATTTGTGGTTCTAAATGTAGTACATTTAGAACTATGTACATAGATAAGAAATGAATACAGTGGCATGTGTATAATATATATTTATATGCATAAATGTATTCATATAAGCAATGAACACTTTGACAATAAAATGAATCTCAGCCTGACATACTTTTCTTAAATAAAATTTGAGCTGCCATTTACATGTGAAACATTTCTTTCTCTTAAAAGAGAATGGCGAACCATCATTAATGATTTTTTTACCAAACTTATCAGAAAGACATGACCTAAATTCATAAAAATGAGAAATATGCATAGAGAGGAGACATAAATATATGAGAAATAGAAGAGACCTTTACCTTGTCTACACAGAACTATTAATGAGCAACGAGCAATTAGGAAGAAAAAAAAAAGTCTAGTTGGAAACATTACATGGGCTAAATTGCTATGCCTTCCAACTGCAATTGTAATCTGTTCTTATGCAAATAATTTAGTGACACATCATCTGCTGAGTGAGAACATGCCGTAATGGAAGAGATCTCAGTGTGTGAGATCTTAAAGCCAAATGAAATGTGAAGAATACTCATTACCAAGAATCTTGTAGCTGCAGTGATCTCATGCCATAGAATTGAAATGCACATGACTTTCCTGGAAGAAAAACTTTGTAATATTTATATTAAAACCTCACAATATTTATGAGGTTTTACTTAATGGTAGCCTTATGGTGTTGCAGTAAAAAAGGAAGTTAATTTGAGGCTAATCAGGAATAAAATGCCAGTAATCTGACATATCTGCCACTGAAAGTGTATATCATAAATGGAATTGGCAGACAATGACATGTTCAAGTGTGACATTCAGTTTTTTTGTCTTTTAAAACACATATACAGTATGTGGTTTATAAAACGTTATGTATTTTTTTTCAGTCTGCATTTTGTCTGTGCTGTGGTCAGACCAGGCACAGGTAAGAGATCTATGAGATTGCTCTTTTTAGGGTGTGTGTGGGTTTAAAAACATTTGTTTATTCAAAATTATGAAACACATCAAATCCAATTATGCATTTTATGTGATAGGAGAGGAGATCACTTCATCTTTTGTTAATTCAGCACCAATGTGTGAAACATTCCTAGCAATATGTAGGTTTATCAGTAACTGGAATATAACTGTAAAATAAATATCAGAAAGTTTATGTGTTTTTGTTTTGATCAGCTACATTTTTATTTTTTTATTTTTTTTTAGTGTGTGTGTGTGTGTGTTTGAAGGGAGAGGAGGGAGAAGATGAAGCACAAAGAAACCCACATTTCTATCAATCATCATCTAAACAGAGTTTGCAGAGATGCCATTATACTGATTTGTGTGGGATATTTCAGAAAAAAAAAGTGTCAGTGAAATTATCTTAATAGATACTATTTAGAAATAACTCATAATTTTATAATAAGTATTTCTCATTTCTATTTTTCTATATAAAGTGAAGATTTTACTATACTGACTTGCTGAAATAAGTGACTAGAAGGTTAAGGGTGAAGGAGAAGGTAATTAGGTCCTTTCACCCACATAAATATACATGTATGCATATGTTTTATGGCAGAAGAAAGAAATTTCCTTATTTTTATTTTTTTTTATTTATTTTTTTTTTTTTCAAAGCAGTAGTATAATCACCATCCCAAGCTCATATTATCTGAAGTAAAACATCTCTAGGCTACTTCCCAATGTGATCTAATGTATTTTTATTCTTGGAGATGTTAAGCACTGACTGGTTTTACCAATAATTCCCCTCTGAAAAGTAGGGCATGTATGTAAGTGCTTAATGTAAATAGAATTACAGATTTTGATGATCCCTCATAATAAACACTGGGGATTTTTGAAAAGTTCTCCATACCAACTACCCGACCTGAACATAAGTGGGAACCTCACTATTCTAGGCTGTCTCTACAAACACTGAACTCAAACACTGTCAGTAAAACAATATCATTATAAGTGATCTGAATTGTACCATGAAGACATTTAAACATCCAACATCTACAAATAGCCTGGGATGACTAGGACCCTAACATAATCTTTACACTTGGAGGGGAATTCAGGACCATGGGAGTTATGCTGACTGTATATGAGAAATCCCTGGAAATTGGAATCATTTTGCAGACATGATCAAGGTTGCTTATTCTGATTTAGACCTGGTCTGGAAGCAATATTACTATCTTCAGGTGATGTTGTACCAGATAAACATAGAATCATAGAATGGCTTGGGTTGGAAAGGACCTTAATGATCAACTTTTATCAACCCCCCTGCCATGGGCAGTAACACAACCTGCTAGATTACATTGCCCAAGGCCCCATCTAACCTGGCCTTGAACACATCCAGGGATAGGGAACCCACAACCTCTTTGGGCCACCTGTTCTAGTGCCTCACCACCCTCTGAGTGAAGAATTTCTTCCTAATATCAGATCTAAATCTATCCTCTTTTAGTTTAAAATGATTCCCCTTTTTCCTATCATTTTCTGCCTGAGCAAAAAGTTGTTCTCCATCTTTTTTATAAGCCCCCTTTAAGTACTGAAAAGTTTCAGTATGGTCTCCCTGGAAACTTCTCTTCTTTAGGCTGAACATGGCTCACTTTTGTCTCTTATTATCATTGTCTCTTATTGACATCTGCGATTCATCATTAAATTAATTCCAAATAAAAAAAATAACTGCTGAAACTACAATGGTCCCCAAATCTCTGTATCTTATTTGCTGCTTCTTTGTTTAATCTTAACTTTCTCTATCTTTTCTTTCATCTAGTGAGATGTCAAAGCAAGACAGAAGATAAATGATCTTTAATGGATTATATATCTAAGATAAAAGGCCTTGTATAAAAATTATGGTGGGTATACATTAGATTGATTAGAGCATGTTGTTTGTATTTTATTTGGAAATGAAAATGTAGTAAGGAGGGAATTTCAATAGCAAAGTGGAAATGGTTGTCATCAGGATTAATGTTAAATTATCACTCTTGTCTGCATTATCTCACACTAAGTTTTCTTTAGTGGAATTTTAATAATGTAGATTTTATTGTGTATTATGGTGATAAGATCTTTCTAGTGTTTACTTGAGCTAATTTAGAAGGTAGCTATAGTATTAGGGAATCTGTCCTGCTGGATCAATAGATCAGCTTTTAGGATGATATTTCTGCAGGAAACTGATCTTCATCTTTTCTTTTCTTCGATGATCTTGCTCTTCAGTTTCCATCTATTCAAGTATGAAGGGAATTTCCTTTATCTGTAGGCACAAACATCTTCACCACACAAATTATGAGGTCATCTCAAAGCAAATGAACTATTTTGGCTTATAAATTTCTCCATAGAACTTTATAATATATAACTGTTCTGGTTTAAGCCCAGCAAGCAGCTGAGCACCACACAGCCTCTCAGCAGAGTGAGTACTCTGCCCAGGTGGGATAGGGGAGAGAATCAGAAACGTGAGAACTCCTGGGTTGAGACAAAGACAGTTTACTAGGTAAAGAAAAAGTTGTGTGTGCAAACAAAGTAAAACAAGGAATTCAATCACTACCTCCCATTGGCAAGCATTTGAACGCTTCCAGAAAAGCAGGGCTCACCATGCATAATTGTTTCTTGGGAAGACAAATGCCATCACTTGTATGTCCCTCTTTCCTCCTTCTTTACAACAGCTTTTATTGTTCCACGTGATGCCACATGGTATGGGACATCCCTTTGGCCAGTTTGGGTCAGCTGTCATCTCCCAGCTTCTTGTGCACCCCCAGTTTCATCTCTGGAAGGGCAACACAAAGAGCTGAAAAGTGCTCAGCACTGTGTAAGCCCTGCTCTGCAACAGCTTAAACTTGTCAACTCCGTTGTCATCAAAAATCCAAAACATTGCATCATAGAATCCTCTATGAAGAAATTAACTCTATCCCAGCCAAAACCATGAAAACATTTGCATATAAGGATAGATAGAAAGAAACTCTACCTGATATAATCATGTCTTAGAAAAAAAAAATGCTGTATTGATATACATATAATATACAATAAATGCTGTAAATGATGTATTTATTCACAAGTTTTACAATCAAATATAGTATTCCAGCATACAACTCATGTACACGTATTCTTATAGCATTTCACAAACACTTTCCTCACCACTGGAATTGAACCACTGAAACACATTGTTGCAGCTATTTCACAATTCTTGTCTGTGCAATGTGAGGATTTAAACTGAAAATGGCCTTACTACTTTCACAGCTTTAATGCATATTCAAACATTTTCAGTCAGCTGTCATTTAAATTCATAAATTCTTTTAATTTGTGTGAGGCACTGACTGCCATCTCTGTTGTCAATCTGAAGTGAGCTCTGGTATTCTCTTGAAATAGTTTGTTCTACACTGGTCTTCATACAGTTTTTAGAATTTTAGTATTCAGAGAAATTTCAAATAATGCTTTAGAAAATGTTACTGACTACTTGGAACTAAATTTTCTAGCTTTTGTTCCTGCATCCAACTGTCATCTGTTCATCAGCCATAGTGAAAAATTTAAAAAGCATTTAGCAGTAAAAAGGTTCATGTTCTCATGCTTTCTGCAGATACTTGCTTTCTGTGCACATTTAGAAAATAAAGTTTTACCAATAGAAATGTTCACAATGACTGAAACTTAAAGACTTATACAAGCATCTGCAGAAGGTGAGATCTAATCTGCAAAGGAAGGCATCTTGTGGGAAGTCTTTCTGTGTTCATCCATTCAAAAGTGATGAGCAACACATGTTGAATCTTAAGCATTCACACAGTCCCCAGGGTAAAATACTGGAAGAAGACAATAGTGAAAAAAATGCACACAACATTCAATCGAATACTCATTAAAATAAATGAAAAGACAGTTTGAAATTGGGCTAGGTCTGTAGGTCCCTTACCTAGTAAGGTACTCAAGCATATGAGAAGTCTCATTGTCCTTAGGGAAACTAAGTATATATTTAAAGTTATGCACATGTTTAAATGTCAATGTTCTTTAGGGACAGAATAAATTCAATCAAGAAAATTAACTCACCCTCAGTGTGTGTGTGTGTGTGTGTAAATTTGCTTAAAGCATTTTAAATCATATATTCAAAACCTATACTTCAGTCTAACATCCTATTCAAAGAAAGTTTTCTACACAGTTTACACTGGCAGAATATCTTTTTCTAGTTCATCTAGTTTTTCTAGTTTATCTAGTTAATCTTTTTGAAGTGGAAGAATAGTAGATGTCATCAGCTAATTTCTCCAAATCCCTTGCTTATGTCATATGCTTATTATTATTATTATTTAGGTTAGACAATGAGCATTACATAAGGTTTGGGCAAAGACAACGAACGTTCTTAATACTAGAATTTTAACTTGAAGTTCTAGGGTTTTTTTGATTGCAAATCATTGCAATATTTAGTACTTTAATGTCTATTTACATGAAATGTGCTAATTTTTAAGGAGTTCATCAAACAAATTATTTTTATTCTCAGAAATATGTAAAGTGCATTATTCAAATGTTTCATTTCACTTTGTTATTTTATACATCATGGAATGAAAGAAATTCAATTTCAGATTGTATTTTAAAGCAAAACTTATTGATACTTTATGTGCTGTTGTCATGTCAGCTAAAGATCTTTCCATATTTCATTTCTGAAATCTTAAATTTGTTATCTTGCTTCTTAGACATTAAAAAACAAAAACAAAAACAAAAACAAATCCTGAACAATTTTGAAAAATAAAATCACAAATCTAAGCTCATTAATTATTTAACATACTTACCATGTAACATCACTTCATGGATATGTACATCCAAGAAATCAAATTTCCATAATCAAAAAATTCCAAAAAATCAAATTTCCACATCCTTAAATCAAATTTCATAAATGTGCATTTACACTGACAAAAATGGCATTACACTAGTGTTAAATTCCAGTGATGAACCAGGTTCTGATCCTACTTATTTTCTTCTCCTGGGAAATAAGAAAGGAAGACAAAGACAAGTAAAACATCAAGAAGATCAAATGTAAGACAATATAAATGGTCTGAAATTGATTCCTTTTATTTTGGTGACGTTTCATTAACTTCAGTGAAGTTTTGGAGGATTTTTATAGAAAGGCAAGTGAGAAGAGAATAGGGAGAAAAGAAAGAAAGACTTTTCTTGCAGACTCCAATACCCTGATTTGCTGAACTGTGATTTTATAAAGGGAAGAGCAGTACTCTACTTGCAGCTCTCCTTGTCCCTCATATTCATTCACATATGACTTTACATGTCATTTGTATCAAGAATTTATAGGAAAGATCCTAGACATGCAGTAGTCCAGAAAAAAGGTTCATGAATAAGACTGATAATCATGACTGGTATTTTTTAAATTAATGTTGTCTTAAGCCTTCTTCCTAGTCACAGTTGCAGCTACCTGATTATTGAGAAATATTCCAGGAAGATGTTTCACCCAAGGAAACCAGATATATTGTATTTCTTATCTATTGAGGATTTCATTTATTTATTTATTTATTTTTGTTTAAGTTGCTTCATCAAGAACAAAATGTGCAGACACATATCCACAGTGAAGTGGAGCTTCTTCATTAAGATTAAGTAACAAAGAGCAGTCCCTATTTGGAATGGTCCCTGTTACAAATACTCGGCAAGGAAAAATAAATACTAAGCATTTCCTGACTTCAAAATCAGTGTGAAATAAAAATTAGGCCAAAAGTTCCTGTTATTTTTAGCACTGTACATTTTTGTACATCTTTGGTGTAGGAGAAACAAAAAAATTTGGGGTGGGTGTCAGCTTGCAGATTCTGATACATCTAAATGTAGATGCCTATATGTGAGAGTGCTGACTTGAGTCAGTTGTTGAAAACCATCCATATGGTGCCATCTGAAACACTGTAGTAGATCTGTAGCATTTCCTCAGGTTTGGAAGTTGTGATGCATGAGCTGTGAAAAACACACATCCTCTGGACTGGCAGTTGCAGGCCATCTGGGATGTTCTAGTCTATCTCAAATGACCTTAGACAGTTCTGGCAATAAGTTCCCATGGTATCCATTGGAGTTCACATTGATAAAGAACTGTTCAGTAGATATCTTCACCAAATAGCTCTTAAGATTCTGTTAAGTTCACAGCTAGGACAGATCTAATCACTACCGCAATCATTTGTATTTAAATTAAAGTCTCCCAGTCTGAACTGGTCCCTACTTTTACTGGGCAAACTAGTGTCTTAGCAGCCAAGAGAACAAAAACTCTGCCACAGCAAATTTGGAATTGCTCTGTGATTGTAGAAGAGCTGATAACCGACATGAATACATTACTTTGTCTTAAAAACAAACCAATAAAATACCCTGCAACTCTGGCTATGTAATGTGTACTGCATTTAAAAACTTACCTGTTATCAATACAGCTGGTATCCTGTCCTTTAAAGCCTGTCGATTTATTTTTCTTTTGAAAATAGATTAAATAACTCCTTCATGACACATAGTCAGTCAGCATTAGCCTGAAATCAAGGTTTGTGGCCAACTAAAAGCCACAAATATATGTATTCCTTTTAGAAACATGGATTCCGCTGCTGGTGCAAACAGCAGTGCCCTAAATATGCCTATATTATTTCGTGAATGATGCATGCAGTGAAGGATGGTTGAACACAAAGCTGCCAGATGCTCTCTGTGACTTGCATATTTGTAGGTCATTTGTGCATTATGATGGTTGGAGGTGTAAATAACAAAATTCTGTAACAAAAATCTGTAACAGGCCTGAAATATGGTTCATGACTGCAATGATACAACATTAGATCAAATTTTAATGCAACTAAATATAATTCACGAGAAATAGACTTGTGTCATGATTCCACCTGTTGTCAGCTGCTGATAATGCAACTTTCTGTCCTAGGATTTCAAAAGTTGCAATTGTAAAGCAAATGTGCTTATCTGTAAGTATTGATCTTGTGTAACTTCCAGCTTTATTCGTCCAGGAGGCATCTTGATTGTTTTGATTTGTGAGATGAATGGTATGTGGAAAGGACTAAATTCCTCTTATTATTTATAAATATGCAAATTTAAGTTATCAGTCATTATGGTATCATCTAGAGATCTCAACAATTATTTAGTTACTTGTGCTTTGCTCCTGTCAGAGTAAAGAGGAACTCCTGAAGGTCTTCTAGGTTAAATTAATGGTCACAAAGGTGAAAGGAAACATTGAGATGGAGATTTTCACATCGATGATATGATATGTTGATTAGTCATAAATCCTTCTAACAGGATTTAGAGATGACCCGAAGATCTGCTTTTGATTAAAGAAAAAAGGGGTTGCACCAATCACATGAAGTTTTACTTCAGGACTTTGGACCTCCCAAACATAGTGTCAGGACAGTTCAATAAAACATTAGAGATCATGGAACAATGATCTCTAATGTCATGCAGAACGTGAGACTGCATGCTGGAAATACATGATTTATAGAGATTTAAACTCAAAAGTCAAAAAAATGAAGATTGTTGTGCAATGGCATGACTGTGATTTTAGAAGTATAAAGCAGGGAGTAGTTAGATGAAGATAGAAATTAATAGTATCTTTGAATAGTAGCTTTATATGTGGCATCTGTGAGCCCAGTAATGGAAAACTGTGTACTCAGTGAATGCTTAGTGATTTTAGTAGGATATTAAAAAAGTGGTAAATGTGCAGACAAGAGCCACAAATAAAGACAATCAAAGACTAGAGAAATGCTATAGGATGACAAGGAAATTGGAAGGTGACTTCACTGGTGCACATAAACCCTGTCACTGAAGAAAATACCAAGTATTAAAGGACCTTTAATCAGGTATAAAGGTTGGAATTTAGAAATAGATGAAAACAAAGCCAAAATAAAGAACAAATCCTTAACATGGAAAATTGTCACATGCTACAAAAACAAAGATAACTTCTCAGTCTCCTGATATCCTCAAAACTGGACATGTTTATGGAAGTGACTGCTGTCAGTCATAGGATAATTCAACAACTTTAAATAGTCTGTCGCATATAGGAATCTGACTGGGTAATCTTTAAGTTTTTAAAGCTATGGAAAATGTTTGGAAAGGTTGTTCCGGGATACTACAAAGCGGAGTCAGGAAGTCTGAGCAAAGGGCACATTATAATGAGAAATATGGAATATGTCAGGGCAAACAGCAGGGAAAATTGATACCAAAACCAAAGTCTTGAGTCGGGCTGAAACAACGGTGTAGGAAAGAAAGATGGGACAAGACTCTTTAGCAGAAAGTGTAGTTATCAGTCAAGGAGTAAAAGTGGAAAGAGAAAGATATTAGAAAGAAATTCTACACTGTGAGTGTGGTAAGGCACTGGAAAAGTTTGTTCAGAGAAACTGTGGATGCCCTATCCCTGGAAGTGTTCAAGGCCTGGTTGGATGGAGCTTTGAGCAACCTGGTCTAGGTGTCCCTGTCCATAGAATTGGAGATGAATGGTCTTTAAGGTCCTTCCAAATCAAATCAATCTATGATTCCATGATTCCTAAAAATGCAAAAGCAGCTTTGAACTTGATCCCAAAGACAAAATTCTGCAATATGTAGAAGAAAGTGTTGCTGAATACTCATACACATTTTATGACTAAGATTGCCGACCCCACCAGTTTCTTTGTTTTCTATGTGGCAGTTCTAAGACTGCTACTTGTGGCAGTCTTAATTTTACTTTCATTCAGGAGATAAGATAGGCCCAAGAAACCAGAGCAGATGATCCTCTGAGACTGAGACAACATTTATAGAGCTTTATATTATGCATTTGTAATGAAAAGGTGGAGGAATAAAGTTTCCATGTCCAAATAATGTCTGATACTATATATATAGGTCAAAAACAAAACAAAACAAAACCTACCATAACAACAATAACAACAACAACAAAAACCCGCAACATTTTCTAGGGGTACTAAGTTTAAAAAGAAAATAAATGAAAAATATTTTGAATATTAAGCATGCAAATATTATTAAATAGGGCATGACACAATATATTAACAACTGAAATCTGAAACTCTCATTGGATAGCTTGTTTACAATATTTCCAACCCAATTTATGGATCAGATAGTTATGGATACATTCTATTAGGCTAAAATGTTTTGGCATGGTTACATAAGTAAACCTTCAAACCTTCTCAGATTCACTTATAACATTATTCATACTTAGGGATAGGCAAACATGAAAAGCTACAGCCCACTCATTCTGTCTAAGTGTATTCAGATATGCATCCAGATTAATTCTTAGTTAATTTATCCCCATTTCTATAGCTTGTAATGACTTATTTATGAATTCCAAAAGATGACACAGAGAGGATATTTTATGCAGTTCAAAGAAAAGACACCATTTAGGCAAATATATGGAAAGAGCTATGTAATATTTTATGCATTCAATTAGTTTTTGAGGTCATTTTCCGTATCCATGGAAGTTTTATTTGACAAATCTTCCAGTACAGTCATGTTTTTTAATTTTATTTATTGACTGTAGAACCAGAATGTTCATTCCATAACATTTTATCCAGTGATTCCTGTATTATCTCCCCAAAAACTTATGGTTAAACTACCTAACAGCACTTAAAAAGCCTTTTAATATGATGGAACTGATCATGTTCTTAGATAAACTTTGGAAGTGGTTAATGAACCTTTTTAGAATGTGCACCTTTTTTCTTATGTGCATGTGTCTGTCTTTGTGCCCCAGAAAAATTTACTTTTCTTGTTTGTTTGTTCAGTGGTTTCTGTTGTTAATGTAGACCATTCCCTTCCAACCTATAGTGTATATTCATGAAATATGAGCAGACTGAGATCATCTAGTGCATACCCGTAACCTGTAAGATATTTATGTGTAGATGATAACCTCGTATTTGTTGAGGGAATTGTAAGGCTAGGTTCTTATCTTTAGGGTTATTTATTTATTTATCACATTGTGGCTTCCACAGTGCTGCTGTTCACTATGGTAGCTGGTATAATAATGGTTGCTGATGAAAATTTTGCTTTAAATCTCTTGCTTCATAAGCTTTTCTGAAAAGTTGATGACATTTCTTGGCAATCTTAATGACGAAAACAGAAAAAAATTCAACTATCAGCCCCTAGCCATTTCTTTCACTTGTCATTATGTTCGAGAGTAAAGTGGTCTGAAATTGATATTGCCTTAAGTATAATATCATATACCAATGCTCCCAAATTTTCTAGTTAGCCCAGGCTATATTCTATACACAGATCCACCACAAAATCTATTAATTTCATCTCTCCAGTTAATAAATTATTGCAATTTTTTCAATGTTCTTTGGGAACAAAAAGCTGCGGTCTAACTTGCTTAATGTGCCTAATATTTTCTGTTCTTGTTAAACAAGTTCTTAATTGCTAGGTAAAATGCTTGAAGTTAGTGGTACTCTAAGTTTTATCTGCTTTAGATACTCTAATTTTAATGAGATATTTTGATTAAGCATGTGTGATAGGATTCTGTCCTTCCTGAAGGTAAAGTAATAGTCTTGACTTGGTGTTCATAACAATGTGGGTAAAGGACTATGAATAAATATGCTTTTGAACTTGTGAATGGTACATATGTGTGTTTGTATCTTCATAGAATCATAGAATGGTTTGAGTTGAAAGTGACCTTGAAGATCATCTAATTCCAACACCCCTGCCATGGGCAGGGACAGCTGCCACCAGCCCAGACTATCCAAAGCCCCATCCAACCTGGCTTGAAAACTTCCAGGGATGGGGCATCCACAACTTCTTTGGGCAACCTGTTCAATGCCTTGCAACCTCCAGAGTAAAGAATTTCTTCCTAATATCAGATCTAAATCTACCCTCATTTAGTATAAAATTATTACTCCTGTATTGACCTATAACTACACCCCCTGACAAACAGTCCTTCCCCAGCTTTTCTGTAGCCCCCTTTAGGTACTGGAAGGTCTCTGTGAGGTCTTCCAGGGGTCTTCTCTTCTCCAGTCTTCACCTATCTCAACCTGCTGGCCACACTTTTTGATGCAGCCCAGGAGGCAACTAGCTTTCTGGGCTGCAAGAACACATCTTAAAACATACTTCGCAAATCCAAACTCCTCCTCTTATCAAAACCTCTTTTAAAAATTATTTTATTTTATTTTATTTTATTTTATTTTATTTTATTTTATTTTATGTATTTATTTTTATTTTATTTATTTTTAATATATATATTTTTAGCTCCAATAAATGCCACCACCTGCAGAATGGAGAGCAATTGTCATAGGTCCCTGCGTGGTTAGCAGGGTGATAGAAGTTATAGAAGGATTAGGGGTCTGGTACTTCTCCTGTGTAGACCTTTTGGTTTCTTTCTTCTGGTTATTTTGACTTGAGTAGCTAATACAGTACCTGTTTACAAAATAAATATATTTCCTGCAGCTCCTAACTTGCAAGATATATTTAATTCTAGGATTAAAAATCATGTTGTTGATTATGTAAATGTAGAATTAATTTGCATTTTAAATTGTTTCCTTTTCCTACCAAAACAGAAAGGAGTAAACCAGATCCAATAAACATGAACAGTAGCTTACAATTCCATTAGAGATATTTACAAACTGCTGCATTATGCCATATCTCACTGAAATATTATTGTTCTTTTTGTAATTCAAATAAAAGTAAAGACGCCATTTATTTTAAGCTTTATAAAATAAGTAATGCTAACATGAATTTTGGTTCTGGTCTTTTGCTGCACAATTTTTTGCATATGGTTATTTTATCCTTATAGAGCTACTTTTCTTTCATGTAGCCAAGACTTTCTTATCTATCTGGACTTTCTTACTTTTCTGTTTGTAATAACTGTAAATTATCTATGTTTGTTATCTGAGGGAAGGTAAGAGGAAGTCTAAATAATTTTTTTATTTTTTTTATCTCAGTTTATACTGTATGTCAGTTCATCTGCTGCCAGGGTCAAAGGGGTAAAAGCAGAAAGCTGTGGACAGGAGAAATAGGAAAACATTTACTGTACAGGTTGAATATCAGAATCTGCCAGGATTAGTGTTCTAGACAAAAACAGTGGCAAATATACTGTTGAAGATAATCCAGTTCCTTGGAGCTAGGGGTGAGATCTTAGCATTATATATGTTTCTTCAGCTTCTCTATTTTATGATTTTGGCTATAGAATAATCAATTATACAGAGTTGTGGTCCAGGATATCTAAGGAAAGGAATATATATTTTTAAGTCTAATATAAGAAATTATTTTTTTCCTCTCCATCGATTGAAATATTTCAAATATGTACACTCAAGGTGTTAACGCTAACGTGGTTTAAATTACACTACACAAGACTGGTGTGCCAGAAAGACAAAAGGTTTTATCTCTCCTCACCTCTGAGAGCATCTTAGTTTGGCATGCAAAGTCATGGTCACTCCCAAGATACTTGTGAAAATCTAATTACTATTATCAAAATTATATTTTACTACTTTTTAATGAATTTCAAAAATTTGTTTATTAAGTGATTAATTGATTGATAATTTCTATCATTCAGAATGCACAGAATTTCTCTTATTTCTACTCTTGTAGACCTCATTTTTTCAATATCTTCTTGCAAATCTTCAGCTTATTTCTATCTGATATCTGATATCGGATGATTATCTAGATGAATATCTATCTATCTATCTATCTAGATGATTATCTAGATGATTATCTATCTGCTATATCTGATTTCTCCTCTTCCATTTTCTTTGGAATGAAAAATATGAATAATACTATTCCCCAAAAAAGTATTTATATGAATTTCTGTCATGATGGATGATGTGAAAATACAAAAACATTCCAGCAAGACTAAATGATATTTTTCAGGGAATTTTATAAAATGCATTTGTAGTATTTTTGAGATTTCATAGATTTTCTTAGATATTCAGATTTCATAGTGGCAAATTTTGCATTGGACATAATAACACTCAGAGTTTTGTACATTTGGTGAAATAATTTCCCAGAGTTTCAAGCTGTAAGAATACAGCTAGTTTCATGTGATTAGTAGCATCACTTTACTACTCTCATGTTTTTCATAGAGAGAAAGTTTTTTTTAGTGGTGGGATATTTTTGGTGTCGTTTCCTTGAATAAGGCATTTAAAAATTATTATGGTGAAATATTAAAGCTGAGGTGTAGATTCCTTTGAAATGATTTACATAGGCCTGGCAAGAAAAAATAATAAAGTTAAGACTGTTTTTCTAACATAATCCCCACACATTTTAATCACACTGAGAAGCTATTCTCCAGGCCTCTTCCTAAATAAGTAATATGTTGTTATTTAATAATAATTACCATCACCTTTTTCTTATTTCTGTGTACCTGTACAAAAGTTTAGCATACCCCAAGAGATAAAAATCTACACAGCAGGATGCAAATGACCATCACCAATTACATCCTGAAGGTGATGTTTGACAAAATGACTAGATCATTCCAGATCCATGTCTGAGAGATCAAAATCATCAATAGAAAGACTGAATACACATAGAATACCTACCTACCTAGATACCTGCATACTTTGCAGGTATCTAGATACCTACTTTGCAGGTATCTAGACCAGATACAATGCCCCATGATGGAGAAGAACTTCCACTTCTCTAGTTTAGTGCCCCTTTCAGAGACAACTTCTTCAGAACTGTCAATCTAGTAGCTCTACCCAGAATTTAGCTTGCTTAGAAGAAATACATACTGTTCATTTTTAATTTATTATCCTACGTTTCAACTGTGAGCTTTTAGGCTGCTTCCCTGTAGTTGGATTACTTCTTTTTCTTTCTAATATCTTGCTTCACCAGCTATTCACCAACTGCCAGTTTCATTTCTTTATAATGCCATAGGTGAGCTGTTTTCATCTATAGTGTTCTTAAGAACATTAGTTTGCAAAAGGCTTCTTGCAAGACAGAATTATGCAGACAAAAAAGAAGTCAGAAGCACTTACAGGAAGAAGAGATTACACTAGATGTCTTCATCCTGACACTTAAATGGAGTGTGACATTCTTAAAATGTTAGTGGAGCATGGGACGTCAAGAAAATAGTAAAATATTTGTGTTCTATTAACACACACACACACAAAAAAAAAAAAGTGTAGATGCATAAAGGGAGTTTCAAAAGCAGAAATGACAAGATGGCAAGATGGGTAAGGAAGAAATCTACTAAGGCAGTAATCCTATCATGTCAAGTAAACAGTATTGTACATTATAACAGATGAAAGCTTCTGTCTTTTGTATGAAAGAGATAAAATAGAAAAGCAATAAGTACTGCATAATCTGAACTCATTGTTCAAGTCATACTCTGCTCATTCTCTGGCAGAAATCCAAGGATAAATATCAGAGGTATATATGTAAAGGCTTCTTTTATAAGTTTATAAATCTATACTGAGTCAGAGTAGTAAATAATACTTTAACAAAATATTTTTATTAAAATAAATTGAATATGTGAATTGAAGTCACGCCTTATCAGAAAGAATAGAGGCATCAGTCTAATCCTACTCAACTTGGACTGGCAGACTAAGTTTTATCCCACTCCAAGAAACATTAACTGAAATATTTAAAGAGAAAACAGTTTAAGCTTGTGGTTCTCTGATGTGGTTTTCTGGTTCAATAACATTTTACAGTGGCAGCTAAGAAACAAAGCAAACAACAATAAAAAATCCTTCCCAAATATAGCAGTTTCTAATCTGTTTTTGTCTTATTTAGGGAACACTGAAAACTTGGATTTCTCCAAGATAATGTAAGATTCTCCAAGATAATGTAAGATGTGTAATATTTCTCCAAGATAATGTAAGAAAGAATAAACATCAAAATAAATATTTTATTTGTTTCATATTAATCTTCTTTTGTGCATAACTTCACAGACTTGCAAATGAAAATGCTTAATATTGAGATTATTCAATTGTGCCACAGGAAGATGAGCAGAGGCCTTCTGAGGAAGAGAATTTCACCAGTTAACTGTTCTTTGAGAAGAGAATCCAAATTTTCAAAGTGCTTCTGCTGGAATGATATCCACAGTCCTTAACTTTACTTGCTGCAGATGACATTTATGATATTCACTAATGTCCCTACCTCTGAAACCTGTCCTATAACCTAGTTACCCTCTCCTAGAGGCAAAAATTAGCTCATCTCAGGTTTGTGCATCATCATCAAGAGTACAAAATGTAAGTTGCTATTTCTGTTGGCACTGCACATTGTTCCTACAGGCAAGTGTATCTCTTACCACAACAACTTCATGTAACTACTGATTATGAAATATCTCAAATAGAATTAACCCTGCCTCTGTTGCTGTATTAGCTACAGAGGAAAAGTGCAATGCAAAATGTGCGGTTATTCTTATCCCTATAAGTAAAATATACAAGGAAACATAAATGCATTTAATAAGTAACAAGATACTCTATCTACAAACAGATCTCAAAAAAACTGTTGTGGTTTAACCCCAGCAGACAGGTCAGCACCCCTCAGCTGCTCACTCACTCTCCTTCAATGGGATGGGGGAGAGAATCGGAAAGGTAAAAGTGCGAGAACTCATGGGTTCACACAAAGACAGCTTACTAGGTAAATAAAAAGATGCATGCAGGCATTGAAAAATAAGGAATTAATTACTATTGGCAAGCAAGTGTTCAGCTACTTCCAGAATAGCATGGTTCATCATGTGTAACATTTTTCTGGGGGGAGGACAAACACCATCACTCCCAGCATCCCCTCCTTCCTTCTCCTTTATCTCACCTTGAGCGTGACACCACAAGATATGGGGTATCCCTTTGGCCAGCTGGGGTCAGTTCCTGGCTATATGCTCTCTCAGATTCTTATGCACCCCCAACCCGCTCACTGACAGAGCAGCACGAGGAGATGAAAAGCGCTTGGCTTTGTGTAGCACTGCTCTGCAACAGCTAAAAACATCAGTATGTTGTCGGAACTATTTTCATAAAAAATCCAAAGCACAGAACTTTGTGAGCCTCTACAAAGAAAACTAACTCTACTCCAGACAAAACCACTCCAACAGACACTCCACGTCTGACCATTTTTTTCCTCCCCACCAGGCTGATTCCTGTGTCAGGCTCATAGCAATCTATAAGTGTGTTAATGTGTTTCTTTCAGGAAATGACCAATTCCAAAATGTCAAGTGATGAAAAATCCACTCTGCTAGTAAGTCTAATGTCCTAATGGTTAATTAAAAATGTTTCCCTTATTTCTGTTCTGAACATGTCTACCTTCAGCTTCCAGCCATAACACCTCATTACAGTTTTGTCTGCTAGATCAAAGAGGTCTCTTCTCTCAGAAATCTTTTGCTCTTACTACTGATCATCTGTAATTCTATAAGTAAAATTTTAATGTTACTGAAGTTGATTTGATTTTTCAAAACTTTTTTGACTCTTGCACTAAGTGAATGTAAAGTTGAAATGCCTGACATATTTTATATTATTTTAGTCTTTGCATTGTTTTGGCAATCTGAAAGACTTCTGAAAATTTTGGGTATTGTCAGAAGAGTTGTTTTTCTAAAATGTTTTCCAAAATCTGCAAGACCCTGGAGACTTTATTGCCATAGCCTATGATCTTGTCATGGGATAATGTTTAAAATCATCCCTTTTCTGCCTGAAGTGGTATTATACTTTGAGAAATGGATGCACTTTGGAAGAAAAAAAAATAATCCTTGAGACCTGGTATGTATGGAAAATATAAAATAAAATAAAGTTAAATCATATTATATACAAGCAGTGATTTAACTAGTCAGGATCATTTTAATTTTAAAGTATGTCTTTAAAGCAACCTTACACTGACCTACTTTTTTGTTGTAATTTCTTCAACAACAATTTATAACACATTTTTTTCCTTGCAGAATTGCTATATTGACAGAGAAAATTTAACTCTGCTCTATGAAACGCGCAACATGCACTGAGATAGTTGATGCATCTGACAGCCCAAGAATTATTGTTCTTTGGAGAAATAGAAAGCAGACCATGACAAAATACTATTGGGGTGCATGCTGCCACATCAATAAAATGGCAAAACACTACAAATAGGGATCTTGACCTCATGTCTTAAAATGGACCAGATTATTTGTATTAACAAGTTATTTAGGTGCTCAGATAATTTTATTTTCTGCATTCTGTTTCTGACTGAGGCCTTTTACACAGCAGACATCAGAGAGCAGCTGAGAAGGGAAAGAAAGAAATCCTTGGTGATGAAACAATTCACTGGAAATTTTGGTTCTGCACAGAGATTTTCTACAGATCTTTAGTTTCAAATAGGGCAAACGACATATTTGCTAAGATGTAAACTGAACAAAGTATTGTGCGTGAGTTTGCCATTAGGTACTGTGTATAAACATAGAAATACCCACAAATGCCAAGTCCATTTTTATGGCAGAGTTTTTGTGCGTGTTATCATGAGAATTTTGCCAAGCAAGACGTCATCTAAATGTTCCAAAGGACACATTTATCATTTATCATCTAAATACAAGTATCTGTTTATCTAGTAGACTGTTACACATCTTTCATCAGACTTCAGCTAATTCACTTTTTTTTTTTTTTTTTTTTTTTCCTGCATCTTATTTTGGACCTTAAAGTAAGGGATAAAACATAAAACAGAACAACTTCAGTTAGGGCCACAAAGCGTATCCAGAACATTATGCTCTGTATGTACATCAGAAAATGATGATTTGATATAAAGGTAATGTTGATATAAAGGTAATGTTTGATATAAAGGTAATTGAAGTATTTATTTAAACTGATGTTTTCCAAAATAGCAAGTTTTCTCTACTCAACTGCTTAAATTGTAAATAATGATTTTTCAAAGGTCATTTTAAGTATGCAAGTATTTATATATATATATCTGTCAGTTTCTGATCTATAGTACAGGGAAGTGATACGGCAGTCTGATTTCTAGGCTATTTCAGTTTTTTGGGGAAAACCTCTAACTCTAGAGGACACTACATAAGTTAGTCATGGAATCTCTACGTGTCAGACAGCCTGCTACTTTTTCCTTTCCACAACAAACAAACAAATATACAAACCAAACAATAACACTGAACTGATTTCATTTTACCAAAACTATTTTTGAAAATTTGAAAATTTTGAGTATGTCTCAACTTAGAACTAAACCTATATATGTTAAAAAGAACATTAATGAGGTAAATAAGACTTTTTATTTACCTTAGTCTTTAGCGTCGTCTTTTTCTTTAGTTTTTGATTTCAGAAAGTCTGGTTAATTTTCTTTGTCTTTCTCATTGTTTCCTGTCACCATTCAAAGTCAGAGGAGGACATTGCTGAACAAAACAATAAAATCTGTGCTAAACTTCAGTGTCAGTTACAGAGAGACAGATCTTAGAAATCTGTCAGGAGTATCTGTTCTTGTCAATAAAAAAAAACAAACAAACAAACAAACAAAAAAAAAACATTGGATAGTTTACCTGGAAGTTTAAGGTATATTGGTAATATTATCTATTAACGAAGCTGTAAAAACAAGTACACTGTGTTCTGCAGTTATATACTAAATATTATTTTACCTATTTTCACACTTTATTTTATTTTATTTTATTTTATTTTATTTTATTTTATTTTATTTTATTTTATTTTATTTTACTTTTGATGTATTAACAATTAAGGTAAAACAAGAGTGAAAAAAATTGCATTTTTGCTTTTCTCAATATTACGGGAGTGTATGTGCAGTACTTATCTGCCACATGACCTGGGCTTTCATATTCTCATCCAATAGTTTACTTTTTCTTCCATGTGCTATGCAATGTGTTAAATATATCCCATAGGAAAAAAAAAAAAAAATCTCGCTTCACTCTCACTTCCATATATAATTTTTGAAGAAACATCTCACTCTATAGAAGATTAAAAAAATAATAATAATAATTAAAAAATAAATAAAATGAAATGAAATGAACTAGTAATCTAAACAGAAATCTTCAGTGATTCACAGCTATGCAGGAGGTAACAAAAAAACAACCAAACAAAATCTGTTCTTGGCTGAAAGAAAAAAAAAAATATAAACAAGGAAAAAAAATCTAGGAGAGGCTGTCTATTTAGTTGTCTAGTTCTCTCAATTAAAGTTTGTCCATATTTCTTTTCTGGGATAAAATAAAATTCTTTTTCCTGCGAAGAATATATCCCCATCTCCTATCTTACAACTAATGATATCACAGGAATACCACCAATTTTGGTGCTTGTCAGAGCTGTGGAAAATATAAATATCACCTTCTGAAACCCCTTTGCTCCATCTCTAAGTTAAACTGAAGAAATGGGGGAAGAGAAATAAATATACAGCTCTGTATTATTTGAGACTTACATACTGATCTTTACACCACCATATATTTAACTGAGTACTAAATTCACCTGTTTAGTACAGTTCTTTCTCTTTCCTAAAGTTACATTTCCTCACTACTTGCAGTTAAATCCTGATAGAATTTAATGTTATGATGGATAGAATTTAATATGGTGGATATTAATTTGCATAGTCAATATTCATTGTACTATTGTAATCATGGATTGGTACTCAGGTCTTATGCAGCTTTAGCACAGAATAGGTGTTGCTTTCTTGAAATTGCCATTGTTCTTCTTTATAATCTTCTCATCAAGAAACTGTTGCATTTTCTATATTCTTGATGATGTAGGCAGAGAGGAATTCAGAACAAAATCTAGATGAAAACACAGCTTGACTTTGCAGAATGGAACTGAAACCAGAAGCCTGTATTCATTTTAATTCATAATCATAATTCTGTGTTTAGTAGTTTTTCCTATTACAGTATGAGTGAATGTGTTAATGCAGTTGCTACAGGCAGCAGAAAATACCTGTCAGCACAGATGAGTTACTGCACTACCCACTAACTAAGAATGCATAAAATAATATTTCAGATACAGTCCTGTAATCTTTGTTGGCATGTGCTTTCTCCTTTGTGGTGAAAATAGTAAAGCTTCCCTTGAAAAAGGAGTACCTGTCTAAATAGAGATGGAGTAAACATAATCTCACTATCTGGATTTAGCTTAATACGTTTAAATAAGACTGAATCAGTAAGACTTCAGATAAATGAAAGAGAGCTATCAATACTGCACTAAAAGAAATGGAATATAAAGTATAGTTTTCTCATTTTCACAGCCACAAAGAGCAGTTATTTTATAGTACAATCTTAAAGATTTGTTGGTGATACCTTGTGTTTTGGTAAAGAAAAAGTTTCATCTGCATGGGAACTACTTGCATAGCCAAATATATATATATACACATGATTTGTTTATGTTTTTCTGTTGGAGAAAAACCTAGCAGTCATTCAAAACATTGTGGTTGAATTTCAGTATGTATTGGGCTGCAATTCATCATTGTGGTTTGCTGCTAAATTTGTACTGTGGTGTTTAAAGAAGCTTCTTGGTGAAATCATTCCTAAAGATGGGGTGAAATATCATTTCTATGCTGTGATACATGATTTTATGTCTTTTGCCCTAGGGAACCTGCAGCTTTTTCTTTGCTGAGGAGGAATGACTGATACATGTTCTAGTGTGAGGTGTCATAACCATGTCATCCTAAACCCTGGAATTCAAGTGATAAAACTTGTTTCTCCATCATGACCCTGCATTTGTGACAATTTCTTCTTGCTGAACTTTGATTTCTCCCAGAGATGAGGACATGCAGTGTTTTTGCAAGGTCATGACCACCAAGCACAATGATTGTTTTTTCTCCCTGGCCTGTTTCTGTAGTTTACTCATTCAATTTCATTAACCTGGTAATGAGAGGAAGATTCCAGGTTTTATTATATACCCACAAGTTTCAGGCTAAGGCAGGAAATTCTATTTCTAAATCATCCCTACTTGTAACATCGTGCATGACAGAGTTCATTTGACTTCAGTTACATGGAGGAATTTGTTATTTCACAAAAAATTCTGCACAGCACTGTAGATGAGGAGTTGAAAAGGTAAATGAGGAGTTAAAAAGGAAAATAAATAAATATTAATAATATATATATAAACACAACATAAGAATTGGAAAAAAACTGAAAAATTCATTCAGTGAACATTTTCAGCTCTACTTGCTTTTACAGATACTGTGAGTAAACAAACTTTTATCTGAAAAAAAAAAAATATTGGAAAAGCTAAACATTAGAATGAATGCACAAATGGCATTTTTTTGTTCTGTATTCATATAGAAAGTGTTGCAGACAGTTTGAATGCTCACAGCACTTTGGGAACTAGAAGCAGCAGGGCAGAAGATATTTGGCATATGATGAGGAGAAAGAAAAATTAAAGTAAAATCAGATGGAGAAATAAAGTGAGGATTATAGTAATTTAAAACACAAGTGAACAGACAGCTAAGAATCACACAACATTTTTTCTTTTTTTCCATGTTGACTAAGAGGTTTATTTTATGCTGGCAATTTTGACATCTATATGCTGGAAATGTCATTAAGAGTATTCTTCAAATATGCACAAAATAAAGAGAATAACCCTGGTCTTTGGTCAGTCTGGAGCCACATTTAAGATTTTTACAGTACTTATTCATAGACCAATGTTGCTTATAGACCACTGCCATCCTAGAGAACCCTGAGGTTAATTCAGCAAAGAGAAAAAAAATCTCTTTTCTGTCTCCTTGGAAGGCAGGACAAGAGTAGTATGTTTAAATTAACAAGAAACTTGTATGATTTTTAGCCCTTCCAGCCACATATCTGTGTGTTTCTGGGTGATCTGGGACAAAATAGGAAAACATCTGAGAAAACAAACAAACAAACAAAACAACAACAACAACAAAAGCAACAACAAACAAAACAACAACAACAAAAAGAAAAAGAAAAGCAGTATAATTTATTCTCAAGTACTTTCCTTCCCTGTGTGTTGTATTTATCCTCTGATGCCAGCCAAAGTCCTTCATAGATCAGGATGATCTCTATCTCCTCTGTCTTCTTCAAGAACTCCTCTGCCTCATAGCCTGCTGAGAAGGGAAACATTAAAAAACATCTGTCCTCAACTTTTCATGACTTCCTACAAAACAAACACACAATCCATACAATCCATACAACTACAAGGCTTCTGGCATCCTCCTGCCCTCGTGGCTTTTTGCCAATTCTCTTTTTCTTAGTGTAGAGGTACATCTTGTATTTCTTCCTATTCAGTTTGAAAGTCCTTATATCAAGAGTTCATTTAATAACCATTTTGCTTTAGCATTATATCTTAATTTTTGCATACGTGAGAATAGATTTCTCTTTCCAAGACAGTTTTTCATCTTGGTCATTCTACTCTTTCACATTAGCAAATCATATGTGCTCTGTATTGCAGTATTCACCTTATGGCTTCTCTCTCTTGAATAACTTTAGGGAATGTAGGAGCTCAGTTTTGGTACTTATCAGGGTATTTAAATCCATGATCTATAGTTTACGTTATGATCACTAGTTTGGGTAAATTATATCAGAGAATTAGTACCACAAATAAATAAATAAATATTTATAAGAGTTATATTTATAAGACTTTTAGCTGTTGATTAAACCACCACTATAAAAGCAAATAACTGTTCATGCATTTCTACATTTGCCAGCTCAATATACTTTTGCACCCCAAAACACTACTTCTTTAATGCTATTATCTTCCAATGGAAGATACTTCCATGAGTAAAAATTTCTCATATGAGCAAGTTCTTTATCTGAGATGATATTCAGATGTACCAACAGCCTTCACATCTTTAGAATTATTCTCTTGGTAGTATTGCTGGACTAAACTATTTGGAGTGCATTGCACTGGTTTTCAAAAAGGAAAATATAGGGCTCTGTTTTGGCAGTTCTGGATTCTCAAACCATCTCTGCCCTTTTTCAATGGCTTCAGGAAAGATTTGCTCCTCAGTTTCTGCCTTTAACCAACAGTGACAGCATGTTGTGAATGTGATGTGAAACAGACCTATGGTAGAAATACACCTATAAAATATTTCACAGCTGATAATACATGAAGTCTAACTTACTACTTAAAGATAAACTGGAAAGTGAAGATTAATTTCATGTAAGTTATTTTTTAATTGAAATTCACTCTGTGAGAATTGGGTGAATAAAGAGAGAAGAAAAGTAAGTTTCCACCTAGAAATGTTAAAAAAAAAAAAAAAAAAAAAGAGTTTATTTGTTTGTTTTCCCCCAAAGACATTGAAGGTTTCTACCTTTATTGATCCAGATTTACAGCAATGGTTAGGAGTAGTGCACAAAGTTTAAAACACATTTAGTGTTCACAAATTGGTTGAATGTATGGTATATCATGCCAACACTTCCACTCTTTTACTGCACCTCTTTAAGGCCTAGCTATATGTCAGAGGCATAAAAAAAGGCTTGTACTTCCATCACTCTCCGTGTAATACAGTACTATTGCAATACTCATAGGGGGAATATTGACTCGGTACTTAATGGTGTTCAGCCCTTAAATCACTACCTGTATGACTGATAAGGGAACAATACCTGTGGGCTGTATTGCAAAGACATGGCATGCTTGACTACACATCCCTGAATGTATGAATTCAATGCATAGAGTCTGGAGATTTTACTGCTAATTCAGAATGACAACAGTCTACAGAAGGAGTCCAGGCTTGAAGGTGCCCGATCAATTTGTAAAATCACAGATAGGTGAAGAGAATATTTTTTGTTTGTTTTGAGGGTATTTTGTTTGCATTTTTTTCTCTTTTTACTTGTTTTTAGTGCCAGCAAATCTGTTCCAATCTCATTCTTTCTGTGAGGATGTTCTTCCCTGCAAATGCTCTCTGTCTGACTACTTGCAGACTTTTGCAAACAATTTGTCAAGGAAAAAGTGTCAAATGAATGTGACTTTGTGACTGAAGCTGTGTGAAAGTCAGCAGGTTTTGTTAAATGGGATGTGTGCATATACTATATTTTGGTTTTGTTTGTATGGATTCAAGATTACTGAGCTACAGGTTCAGACAATCATCACAACCCACTCCAGATCTCCCCATTTATTCTGGCTTCGTGCTGAAACCACAGAAAACACTCAGCTCTTATATTTGAGAATAAAAAGGCATGACTCACCCCCTACTTTCTTCAGGCTTTATGCCATTTCTAACTCCACTGATTTCAGTGTTGGCTTGAGTTCAGAGAAGTTAGAAACTGACATAAACTTAAAATGATACAACATTGAATCAGATCCCTGAGGCTCAAAAGGCATGTATTGCAATGCTATCTGTTCGCTGACCTTTGTAAAATGAATATGGAGATTTCAGTTCGGTTCCTATTTGAAGCACAGAGTCAGCACTGAAACCACCACCATTAATACCTCTCTTTTCTGCAATGTAAGAGCTCTGTGGAAATAAATTCCTTTACTCCATTAGGACAAGTATAAGGGACAATCTCATATATCTTAGGTTAAGAGGTCATTGCTGGGCATCATCAAACTCTGCATACTGCACCCATATCACACACACACAAAATCTTTTATACATTGAAAATCCTTCCCTTAAAGACATCTTTTTTTTTTTTTTTTCCTCTTTGCTTGATAATCTCTTCAGCTATCAGACTGTCCAGTGAAAAGCTTCTGCCAGAAGCTCAGAAGCTTATTGAATGGCTTTGGTTTTGTCTTTTCACCTTTTGGCTTTCTGACATGGAATATTATAATATTCCAATGTTAAATAAGGAAACAGCATTTCACAAATTGCAGGATAACCCTTCCTTTAGGTCTGTCCATGCACTGGAAGATACATGAAAATCTAAGAACTGAGGTAATTTAAAATTTTATTTCATTCCCCTCTTTCTTGTGAGACTTGATAGTGACATTTCTTTATCCTCTCTAAGCAGTTTTGTGATCTGGGCATGCCCCTTTATCTTTGCCTACATTAAACACTGTTACCAGCAGTCAGAGAATACTTCTAAATGTAAACTGCAACTGTATAATTAATTGTGTTGATTTATATTGCTTATATTGTTTATAATTGGTTATATTGATTACTTCAAAAATGTCTGGTAATAGGATGAGGGGGAATGGGCTAAAGTTGTACCAGGGGAGGTTTAGGTTGGATATTAGGAAAAAATTCTTTGCTGAAAGGGTTGATAGACGTTGGAATTGGCTGCCCAGGGAATTGGTTGAGTCACCATCCCTGGAGGTCTTTAAGAGACGCTTAGATGTAGAGCTTAGTGATATTGTTTAGTGGAGGACTTAGTGTTAGGTCAGAGGTTGGACTAGGTGATCTTGGAGGTCTCTTCCAACCTAGATGATTCTGTGATTCAAAAGCAGACTATTTCCATATAATCTTGTTGAAAGAACAGCAATTTTAATTACAAATACCTCCTCAAACAGTTTTTTGCAGCAGTTGAAATGGCTGTGCCAACACAAAACACTGAAACATATAAAACTCAGATGCAGTTTTCACTTCCAATGAGAAACCTACCTGATCTCTGGGAAACATGGTGGAAATCAAATTGCTTTTTTTCTCCTTCTTATGTGAAACCAGAAGAAAACATATTTTAGCTGGATTTTTTCCAAACCTTTTTAAAGTTTATCTGCTTTGAAAAATTCTTTGAAGAGTACTGATGAAAAGCCACTAGGTAGTAGCTGAGTATTGTTATAAAAACACCAGAAAGGAGATCTGAAAAAACTTTATTATTTCCTAACTTATCATTATGCTGAAGAACACCACAGATCTCAATTTTCATTTATTTTCTATTGCTTGAAAATGTCAAAACACGGATAATAATGAAAATGTTCAGTGTATTGGTTTTCTTATCTGTGTATTTCTTATATTATCTGTAATATCTTGGCAAATGATAAAGAACTATGATTACTTTCACTGTCACTAGCCCATGAAAATTGTCACCTTTTTTCCTTAATTTACACATTAGACTGTAAACATAAATCATCTTTAAAAGAAAATTTGTGAGTCTGACTGCCAGAGCTTTCAGAAAGACATTGTCATAACTCAACAGCCATTCCAAAAGTCATTTCCAAAAATTTAATTTAGTTGGCCTTAAAGACATTTGTACTTTAAAATTTAAATATTAATTCCATATTTGTGCTATCAATGAGAAAAAGAAAGTATGGTGTATGTTTTCTGTAAAAAACTTTCTTATTCCAAAAAATATATAAACATAGATACTTTCTTCACATGCAAATTCTAATGAAAAAGTACCTAACTGAAATTTACTTGAGTAATTTGATCTTATCTATTGAAAATGAGATTGTGGGTAGTAAATGCTATTGTATGTTTCTTATATAAGATCTTACTATCAATAGATAATAAAAATCACCGCTATTATACATATATATATGTATAATATAAACACATTCACACACTATATATGTGTGTACATATGTGTGTATATACATATATATTAAATGTGTATTTAGATATAGCTGTTCTACAAAATTAGTGTCTGTCTTGACAGGTATGAGATTAATATACAAGAAGATTAATTCTTCTATGACAGTTTTGAAGAATCCATAACGTGCCATCATAATGCTGGTAAAGCATTTTTCAGCTTCACATGGTTTATTACAAAGTAATTTGTTCTCTCTGGAATGGATTCATTCATTGGGCAAGGAGCAGAGTTTTCAGATTTTTTTTTTTCATTGAGAAACTATATATCTCTAAAGTCCAAATTTTATTCACAAGTATGTTCCCAGTTATACTGCTATTATTTTCTCACCCTTGTCTGAGTGACTTTTCATCCAAAATACTTGTAGACGTACCCAGGACTCAGTTTTACCTCAACGATTTTTGAAACAAATTCAGGAGTTATCGGATTGTCAGTGAAGAAACATTCTTAGTTTTGCCATTAAGGCCTGAGAGGTTAACTTTTTTTTTTTTTTTTTTTTTTCCCCACACAGAAGATTTCTCTGCTAACAATGCTCACAGATCTTATTGAAATTCTACAGATACTAAAGTTTCTTTGATATTAATAAAAATTGTATAGTCTATGTATTTCTGCCTTTGCTGTAGTTAATGAGTTTTTAGTTTTCACTAGAACAATGAATTGATATAATGATCTCTACCTTAGTGTTGTAAATAAATACTGAGCTGAAATAAACTAGCACTTTAGGAAATGCTAGCATTATGCCACTTGGTAATTTTAAAGAGACCTAAATCTTCCCCTCCAGATTAAGGCATCAGAAGTGGTAGGAGAAATTAAATATTGACCAAGGATAAGACAGAAAGGAGAATATTCATTCATAATTCTTGTATTACTGAAGTAAATGCTTTCCTCATGGCCGCTGCATAAAGAGCGTGAGACAGTGTAAACAAATGGGGTAGGATCTACCCAAATTCCTAAAATGAGCCGGATGTCTTAAGAGTGGGACAACATTTGCTCATGTAGATTTAATATAAAGACTATAATAGGGCATGAGACTCCTTTAGACTAACAAAATTATTTCTTTTGGAATGGATCCTTCATCTGCCTAGACATGGTTTCCAAGAGATTTTATTCCAAAAAGATTTCACTTTTTACAAATGTCTAGTTTTCTTGGCTGGCATGTAGTGAATCAGTCAAATATCTTGCAGAATTTAAAATTTAAATTTCTTAAGACTGAGGCCTGTAACTGAAAATTTTTGCAGACTTTTGTCACTGGAGAGTGAAAGTCTGGGAGAATATATCTGATTAATACTGACCAGTGGATTATGCAAAACTGTGAAGTCAGTGGGACTTCCATCTACTTATACCATGACACAAATTAATATTTTTGAACCATGGTGTCAGTGTATGATATGTATATATACACACTCTGCCTAAATCGTGCAATTTCAGTTGGTGATTCAGTTTCAGTGTCCCCATTCAGTTTCAGATATTAAGCAGGAATTTAAAATATCTGGAAAGAAGTCTAATAGTTTTATTGGAAATACACCCACATCTACCTACTTATCATAATGTACACAACTAGGATAGGTGCATGTCCTGGGATCACTTGTTTCCTGTGATTTTCCACGGGGAGTTGTGAGTATTACCTCAGGTTACACTATTGACATTTGGGAAAAATGAAGCTGCGTTTGGGAAAAATGAAGCTGGGTGTAAGTGTCCTCACTTTTAAAGACTTTGTCAATAATTCTATGCTTCTGAACAATGTTTTAATGTAATCTCATTTGGAAATTCCCAAGTCATTCAGTGTTTTATGGATGAGCTTTTAACTGAGCTTTAGAAAGCTGTGTTCTGCTACAGATTCATTGTGTTCTGCTGCAGATTTGTTGAGTGACAATTCAAATTGCAATTAATTTATATTAGCAAGAGGAATAAAACCCCTACATTATCCTTGTTTGCACTGTATCTTTTTAGAATATATGTGTGGAATTGCATTTGTTCAAAATTTAAGACAGTGGATTTTGACATTCGTCACGAACTTAAAGCATTACTGTGGCATTACCAATTAGCAGTGTGTTCAAGTTTACTCTTTGGTGTCACAAACTGTCTCATCTGTTATCTCTGTTCTTTCCCTCTTACCACCTGTGAGACCTTCCTGGAGATATCCTTCCCCGATGTAGTTTTACTTTGTCAGTTTTCTTGGAGATCAATCCCACAGTCTGCCCAAATATCCAAATCCAGGATACTAAATTGTAAATTTCTACAACTAACAATAATTTCCTTTTTCCAGTCTGATTGGAGCTCACTTAATTAGTTTTTCACTTTGGGGGAACCTGTCAGGAGATCTAGGGAACAACCAGCTCTAAGATGAGACTTGGGCAATGACATGTTGAAAACAAAAATATTTTGCAAAAGGTATATCAGAAAGAAATGCATCTGGAAGGAGGACATATGACTGTTGGCAAAATGCTACATATGTCATACAGTTCTCTGAAATGTTAAGCTATCACCATTATTTCCCTATCTCGGATTAATGTTTTACTCAGCCTCAGGTCAGGTCTGGCATTTGAAATAGTTACAAAACTATTGTCTTTTTATTTTTTTCATCAGATGAATAAGAAGTACAGTCACTAACCAGATCACTGAAACACATATCCCATTTAGAACATCAGTACAGTAATCTCTGAAGACAGCAGCATTTCATATACTTTGTCACATGAATTCTAAGTCTTTGCAGATTTCTTACACTTTCAGTTGTTCTAATTAATAATCCTTCCTTTCAAAAAAAAAAAAATCCATTCATTATAAGTGGGCTCAGTGCTATTGTGTTATTTATCTAAAAGCCTCTGGCAGTTAAAGTCTGGATTAATCTTCCAGTCCAAATTAAATCATGTCAACTCAAATCTTTTTGCTTGTATAATCTGATTTCTGAGGGAAAGTCAGCTTCTCTCCCTTTATGTGACCTATGATAACAATGAGAAGAAGTTGTTATCATATCTTTGAGGCAGGTATCTTTGATACCTAGCATATCTTTGAGGCAGATCCTCAGATGGTGGAAATCAGCACAGATTTCTTCCTTTTCTGAAAACATTATCAATTTAAATCACCTGTAAACATGGCCTAACTCTTTAATCCATTTCATAGATCACAAATTTGGAAAGTAACAAGTTAAAAAAAAAAAAAAAAAAAAAGCACACCTTACCTTCCTATTTTATTGCATTTTCTTGTGGTAAAGTTTGTGTGTGTCTACTCAAAGATCTTAGCTGCCCTGCTTGATAGTAAGAATGGCAACATAAAACTTTGTATTTTTTCTCCATATGTATATTCTTACATTTAGCTTCTATGCTGTTTTATAGCATCTATTTCACAAATTTTAAGCATATGAAAACCTATGCAAATCTCCATTTAAAATTCAAAAGTCAGTAAGAGGCCTGTGGAAATTACAGTAAAAAACAATTTTTCCTGCAAATGGGTATTGACTTTACGGTGTGATTAAATTATATCTATCTTCTCTCCTTCTTTCTCTCATGTTTTTGAATTAGACTTCAGTCACTTTGGTTTAAATTCCCATTTCTAGAGTAATGCTTTTTAGCAGTGACAATTGGCAATGATATTTTTATGTGTAAGCAGATTAATGTATTTTTCTTAAGCAAGATGCCAAGTATGGTACTTCCAGCAACAATTTACATTCTGATTCTAGTTTGGCTTCTGTGGTATAAAAGTCTGTTCTTACCATTAATAATTTCTGAATATGGAGTTGCTGATCCAATCTACACTGACTCAAGATCAGTGATATTGGAATATCATTGGAGAAAATTACAGCCACAAAAAAAAAAAGTGTGTGACAAAACACCAGTCTAATAAAAATGTCCAAATACAGGACTGGAGGGTAGGAGAATCACAGATAAGGGATTGTCTTGGGCAGCAATTCTTTCATGTACTTTCATGTACAGCAATTCTTTCTTTTCTTTCTTTTTTTTTTTTTTTTTAACTGAAACTCAGTGTAAATACTAAATTAAATTAATTTTAAATTCTAAATTAAAACTAAAATGGTACCAAGCTGTATAAGTTATATGGTATATAAGTTGTATAAGGTATAAGTTACTTCACTCTTAGCATAAATTTCATGTCATATATTATGGCCTTTCTGGCAGGAGTTGGCTATTTAATTCTAAGTGAACATTTTTATTTTTTTTTAATGTATTCAGCATCTTTGACAGGGAGAGATAGTCCAGTCAGTAGATTACTACATGCATGGTTTGTCAAAATCACTGCTTTGCAACACGATTCCTGTGAGCAGAACAGCTTAATCATAAAAGGGAGTTGTTTAGGGTTGAATCCATAAAGGAAATTAAATTGTCAAGTCTGACTACAGCATTCAACTCATAAAGCTAAAACTGAGTTATCCACTCTTCCCTATGACATTCCTCTCCTGTGTTTCCTAAACTGATGATCTGCTGGTAATGTAACCTGTATGCAGAGGTTCTCCAGGAGTTCAAGGTGGAGTACTTCCAAAATCTTATTCTTGATAAAACTAATATTTTGCATCTGTCATGTGCCTAAGATCTCTCAGAATCTTAAACTGAGATTTGTTATGCCTCCGTCATTAGTGCCAAGAGTTATGGGAATGAAATTTCACTCAGGATGTAGATTTATTGATTTTTGACTGCTTAGGAGCTTCAGTGCCCTAACTCCTACAACCTTCAGATTTCTACCATCGTAAGATATTCCCATGTGTTAGGAGGTAGATATATTTTTATTTCCTTTAATGGACTCTTTTGACTTTATACAGAATAATTGAAGTTTCTTTAAGTTATCAAGGAAATAATATTAGCACGATGGCATAACCTAGGTATCTAGCTTGGAAAGGAAGATGAAGGGATGCACCACATTTCAGTATCTGATAAAGTATTTTATCTAATACATGTTGTAAGACTTGCTCTAAATAGACTTTTCAAAGCTTTCAGTGTGATTAAGATCACACTGAGGATAGTTAAGGACTAATATAATATTCTTACTGGAAAGAATCTATTGACTGAATTATTATCCATATAGATACATGTAGATAGAACAGATAGATAGGAAAGAGTGATACCTGTTCAGTTTTGCAGAGATGGGCTTTTAAATGTCAAAAATAAAGAATATGTGGCAGCGATAATGTTCTTCAACACTTTCTTCTGTCCTCCAGAATGCTAAACTGTTTCTTAAACTTATTCATATATTTAAAAATACATTTATATATTTATTTAAGATATTAAATCCCAGATATTACAGCATATAATTCTTAGATTACCATAAAACAGGTGAACTGGCAGGGCTGGAAATTACATTAACATAGGCCACAGAAATCCCACTGTAAGCATCTAAACGTTTCTGTTCTGGCTCACTTGTCCTCTGGGAAATTTTAGCTGGAGCTGTAAATCTATGAAAATAATGTCTCCACCTCAGAGAACAGTCTGTACATACTCAGTTTAGCCATTAGTTTCCCTGGAAACTTAGCAGAGACACCAGAGCAAAGTGCTTTCGCTACAAAGTACTGCTCAGGAGCTAAAATCCTGCTGTCTGCACAGTGCTTACCATCTGTAGGTTAGTACTAGGTTTTCTTTGGAAGCTCCATCTGCTTTCACTGTTTTTGATGACTAATACCTATGCAATACTCTATATTTCTAAGAGTAAGGTTTCCAGCTGGAGATCACTGAGTTTAAAAAAAAAAAAAAAAAAAAAAGTGATTGCATATGTGGCTGTATGCTGTGTATAGAACATGCATTACTAATTGGCATGAACAACCATAGCAAAGGAAGTGATGAGCTACCTGGAGAACAAGAGCAACTACTGCATTGTTCACACACTATTGTTCTGCCATCATTTCCAGTTTGTGTACCTGCTTACCATATTGTTAAATCTCCTCCTCTTTCTGGAAAAAAAAAAAAAAAAAAGATATCTACTTTCCCCGTTCTTGCAGGACTTCTGACTTTTGAGTTTTATATTTCTTCTACTGTGTTATTTTATAAAACAGACTTACAGTATTACTCTTAGTGCCATCTTGTACAATGAACTTTTTTTCATCATTTCTGTTGTTCTTTTCCTAGTCTTTGATTTGTTAATCTATCCAACCTTAATTTTGCCTACTGACGTACAACCAGTAATCAATATCAGGAAAATTACTGTGTAACATTGAGGTCAGGGTAAGAAGAGTTAAAAAGCTGATCCAAAATGAAGGTACCAAGACAATTCCTGTTCCAATTTTCACTTTAAAAAGTACCTATAAACTTACAAGGGAATAGGATCCAAAGTCATGTAACCCACAGTTCCTTAAGAAATCCCTTGTAAAACAGAGAATAGTTCCCATTTAGTGTCTACAGTGAATGTATCTGTATTTAATAATAATGACAATACTTTTTTTTTTTTTTTTAATCAAGAAAGTCAGAAAATAATTGCTTAAGCTTTTCCAGATTTCTACTTCAGCTGTGTTTATTTCTATTTTATGTATAGATGGAAGCAATTTGATTCTCCTCTTAATAGTGTTGGTAATTATTCACCTCTTCAAACCTGGTGGAGTATCTGACGAAGCAGCACACATTCTATACAAATGTGAAGTGACCAGCATGAAGAGGTCTGGCTGGAACCTGATGAGAAATGTAATCCCAGAAAAGCCCACCAATCTATATAAATTAATGCAATTAAGGCTCATTGAACACTCCTCAGGACCTACTGTCAAAGCAGATAAACAAGCTTCCAGCAGTGTGTGAATGTGTAATCAAATAGAGTCTGAAATTCACTGAGAGATGCGGTTATTCTTTGGACACAATGTCAAAATCATTATTTTGCCTTAGACTCTTCTGTTTCTTATACCTCTGCCTCCAGCTCAATAATTTATCCATCACACATTTAGAAGAACACAAAATAAACAGTAAAAGCTAGCACACAGAAACTAGCACAGCTTTACACAGTGGGAATTTAAACACCAAAATAAAATAAATTGTATTTAAAAGCTGGTGAGAAATATAACTGTGATTCAGTTGGACAGATATTATTAACTTAATGGAATATTAATAGGATATTCCATTTATATCTCCTGTTCTGTCCCAAAGGCTCTTGAGATGTTTTCCAGAGTTATTTAATGAGAACATAAAATGCAGCTATTTCTTGTATAAACATCCATTAGAAATTAGTAACAAATCCTTCAGGTAGAAGTTTGATAAGAAGAATTTGCAACCTAACACCATAAACTGGAATACAGCAAGAACACCGGGGACGTTTCTAAACCTTTCCCTTGTAATCATTGTGATCTACCAAAAATGCACACAATATGATAAAAGATTATATTATTATTTCATCATCTTTTCACTGTTTTTCTTTTTCTGATACTGACTTAGACAAAGAACAAAAAGTCTTATAGTCTCAACAAGGAAAACTTCCCCCCCTCACCTGATCACATGTAAATTTTCTGTTATGTTTTCTCTCACTAATCTTTCACTACTTTTCACTACTTTTATTTTCACTATTATTTTTTTTTCCTGAGCCCTATAAAGATATCTGCAGGAGGAAACACGGTAGAAGAATCTGAAGTATTAGGGGAGTCAAATAGACTTTTCAGATAAAGAGTTTTTTTACCTTTTACATCCATTTGAACATACTTTTAGCCTACCTTAATAGTTTGGAAATACCAGAGAAAGATTTATTTATTTATTTCCTTAGGGGTTAAAATGACAGGCTCCAGGGACTTCAAGTTGAACTGTTGAATACACCTTTATAAGACATAAATTTAAACTTGTTCTTGCTCTTTTAAGGGATGCAGATATGAACACACTCGATGTAGTATATTATGTACTTGCATTTGGCTGGTAAACACAATGTGTCTTCTAAGGATCTAAATCTCTTTTTAAACCTTTCAGTAAAACATATTTATATTTCATTTTGGTCTAAATCAGGGAAGAGTTATTTTTTTTAATTGAAATATTGGGGTTCTCTATTCCTTTCTTTCTATCCTTTCTACTTTTTAGCTGTTTAAGTGTACTAAAAGTGACAAAGCCTTTCACCATCTTGGACTTACTAGAACAGTACACAGAACCTCATTCAAAGGTATCAGTTGACATAATAATATGCACTGTAGTAACCATAAAAATCAGTAAATACTAGAGTTTGTTTGTGAAATGCAACTCATTTTATACTCAGAAAAGGTGACAGCTCTATTTATATTGGTGAAGGCATGCAAGGATTTGAATTGTGTTGCAGGAGGAGCAGTGTGACTTGTTAATTATGAAAATGTTAATGGCAAAGAAAGGAAGTAAAGAAACTAATTACATTCTTTTAGATATCTTCAAGTAGTGAGTGCTATAGAGCTTTAGAAGAAAAGACTAAAAATCACACGCAAAAGGAAAACTTTCATAAAAAAGAATAGAATTTCTCTCAATGTCCCTAACCCTGCCTTTATCTTTAAAACTTCATCTTTAAAAGTGATGTTTTAGTCCTGCAGGGGTGGTGGATTGACAATCCTGGAGAGTAAAGTCCTTGTTTAGCCTGTAATATAGGTAGAAAATAAGTCAAATCAGCAAAACCAGTGCTACTTATTCTGTAAAAGCCTTCTGAAAGAATTAGAAACCTGTATCAAGTAGATGACATATCAGTTGGCTTTGCCAACAAGCTAAAGATAAATCTAGTGTGATAGTTTTCTTCTGTAAAATCTTCTGCATTAAAATCCTTGAATTCTGTGATCTATCTTACACCTACCAAAATGTTTCTTTAGGTCTTTTCTCATGTGGTGAAAATGTTATTATTTTCTGTTTGAGTATTTTTAATCAGGTTCTGCACATTTCTGAATGACATGTCATTTCATAGTAAAAACAAGATATGAAAGAAAAAATATTAGATATGTTTAAATTTTATATAAAGCTCAATTCATTTTCCCTTCCCACTCTCTAATCTAAGAATATTTTGCAAATTATTTCTGATTAATAACTTCTGTGCTCACAAAATTTTGCCCCCACACTACAGAAAAGGTTGTCTGCCACTTTTGCCTCGAAAGATGTACCATGTTTTCATTATATAACTAGAAGTGACCTGCTTTTTTAGTAGGAAACATACATGACATCTAAAAAAAAGCAAGAGTGAGCTAAACAAAGGGGTTCACAGTGCAACAGATAACATAGACTTTTTCCTGATGGAGAAGACAGGTAAAAGGGTCTGATTGTTATCAAGTGATTCCTGTGGTAGTACTGTGGGTTTTGTGGCATTTTTATTACATTTTTAATTATGCCCTCATGTTTTTCTTGGTATTGAACTATGACCAGTCAATTATATTACATCCTCTTTTAAGTGAGGCCCTAAAATGCCACTTTTCTGTATAAGATGTCATCTTCTACATGTATATAAGATGTAAAACTAAGGTAGTGACTAAGGTAGTGACAGTAGCAATAAACAAGGTCTATCTAGAACCATTTTATTTTATTTGTGTGTGTGTGTGTGTGTGTGTGTTAAAGATTTGTACTTTCCTATTCAGGGTCACTTATCTTGTTCATTATAAAAAATTCATTCCATGCTGTTAATATATAAGTAATAAGGCAAATGTCCTTACATTGACATACTATGACAGCTAAAGGCCACCAAAAAGCACACAAAAGATACTCAGTCTCCTGCACAAGTTGCATTTTGGTTCATTGGATTTTACGTAGATAAGTTCCCCTGTAGCTCTGTATATGTAGTAGAACATATACATGTATTCATGCACGCACCTTTCCCAGATGAAAATGCAAAAGGTTCTACAAATCAATATCAAAGCTAAATTTCACAGAGAAATTCTCACTACTTTCTTCCCAAAGAGATTTGAGATTTATTGTTGTTTAAGTTTTTATCTATTTATTTATTTATTTATTTATTATGCATATCTGGTTAAAAAACTCACCAAAACCCACTCAGTTTCTGAAGTTCTGAGTGGAAACCTTTTGACTCCGTGTTTACAAAAATATTCCCTTCAATTAGTTGTGAAATGTTGGTGCAAAAGAGTAAGGTTCTACAAAGTTATGGTTAAGTAACACGAGAAACTCTTATTTAAATTAGTAGTAATATCATTATTGTAGTTAATTTATTGAGATAGGTAATGGATGCTTCAGCTGTCTTACTGTTTCACACAATCTAAAAACACCTAAAAGAAGGTCAATATGGATCCAGAAGTATTATGATTTAAACACCAGAACAAATTTACCTCAAATTTTGGAACTGACATTTACATTATATGATATATCTATTTGCACTTCAGTAGCCAAATAATAAGATGTCACAGAGTAGAGGTCTCTGGGAAGTGCTGTTTTACTTTGCTATTTTGTGTTTTATTTTAACAAAACTGTTTCTTTTTTTATTTTATTTTGCTGTTGTTGTTTGGTTGCTTTGGTTTGTGCTTTTTTTTTTTTTTTTTTTCCACTCTAAAGGGCACTCGTAGCTGTATAGTCTGAATATATACTCTGACTGAGAATATATACTCTGAATGTATACTCTGAAGGAGTGCAGACCCCTTTTATATAACTCTGCACCTTAAAAAAATAATTTCTATTTATAATGCATTTGTAGAACACTGTGTGGCAATAGGGTGAGGGTTGAAACAACTGAGGGTGTTTCAACTATCTCAGAGCTGATGATAGAGAGCTATGAAAATTAGGAATTACAGTTAAATTTGATCCAGATGTTGGACTGTCTAGTGTTACTCTTAATTAAAACATTTATTACAAAGATAGCAAAGGCGATGATGACATATTATCTTAAAGCATGGCTCTATAGTGACCTTAGCCTTCCTGGCTATGTGCCTGGCTATGATTTTAAAGGGTGACACATGAATAATGTAAACTGTAAAACAGAGTTATTTTTATAACAGATACTATTTCTCAGAGTTATCACTTGACCACTGAGAATTAGTACCATAATAACAATAATCATCCAGTCCTGCAGAAAAAATAATTTTCACATCTTTATTTTGTACTTTTAAGCTAAATTACCATATTTAAAATGAAACTGCCTCTTTTTTTTTTTTTTAGGTGATTGGATAACTCCATAGTGGAAAAAGAAATTAATGTATGATAGTGAATAGGATGTGTAAGAGGATAGTTACAAGGAAAAGGATTATGTGTTGTTTGCCCAGATGTTGTGTGTCTTTGTATGGATGACTACTATGGGTTTCCTTCCCTATTGGCAAAGCAAACAAAACAAAACAAGGAAAAAAAGTATTTGCATACAACATTAACAATTTTCCTACAGAAAAAAAAAATAAATCATACTTGTTTCTCCAAGTGCCATAGGATTAAACAATCAGATATGTAAGGAAAATATAGAAATTATTATTTATTCATTCCCCTGGCCCCTGAAAAGTTGCTTCCTAAGTGCTGCCCTGACCACTTTCAGAATTACATCTTTAATTTTCCATATACGATGCCTTACTGTGATTTCTCCTGGCATACTTATTATCCTTGTCACTGTACAAAGTTAATGCAGCACTCTGTGTCATGCAATGAAGCTTGGCTCTTAGAAGTTTTGTTTGGCACATATAATACACCTTGTAATGAATCTGCGCAACTGAGCCACCAAGTGCCTTAATTCTGCTTTTAGTGATATTCCTGTAGAAATCTGTAAATAGGACAGGGGCACCAGATAGTAAGTGGTTACAGTTCTGTAAAGCATCTAATGTTTACTGGTCACGATTTTGCAATGAATTAGCAGAGAGTTTTTATGAAGAAACTTATTTTTTCAGAAGCTCTGTCATTTTTATTTTATTATTATTTTTTTTTTAATTAGAGAAGTATAAGCTTTTGAATGTATGTACCCCAAAATCATGCATCATTTGAAAAACTTGGCTAAGATTTATGAGATCTGCATGTCTCACATGTTCAGCAAAGGGTTAATGTATAATATATTATTTGCATTCAGAAGTTTGAAGTTAGGAAAGGAATAACTATAGAAATAAAATATATTGGCCTTTATTTAAATAGTCACTAGGAAGCATAACTATGCATCATAACAGAGCCTTGCATTTGGGGTCTGATCAAAATGATCTCTTCTTGGACTGAATTCAGGAATTGGAGGTTAAAATGTAAATTTATGTTACCTTTAAAAAGTCTCTAATATTCAATAATCTTTTTGAAATGTATATTCAATATTACAGATATTCACAGATTTATTCAAACAAGACTGTGTCCTTATGCATAATATTGTGTTAGACTGAGAATTCATATTAATTACTATTGAATGCTATCTAGTGAACTGCTAATCTTAACTCATTTAGAACATTAATTGGATTAAGACTATTTTGGCATTTGAAGCTTGGTGAGATCAAGTCATCCATCATATACTGAAAGGATCTGAAGGGTCAGGAAGAGAACCCTGAAGGTGAACGGATTTGGAATTTCACTGTCTCCACATAATAAATCTGGAAACTTTCTGTAATTCAATGGAGATTAGGAGGTCAACTTTTAAAATAGAGACATCATCCTATTATGTCTTCCTGGGATTTCGTGATCCATTCTTTTGAACACAAGAATAAATAAATAAACAAAACCAGAAAAATATCTCCAGAAAATATAAAACTAACAGAACCTAATCTTTCCAGTATTTAGATATTGGTGTCAAGGGTGTGTGTTCAGCTTTTCTGAGAAGAAGAAATTAGAAGAAATGCTGAGAAGAAATGAGACATATTAAATAGATACTCAGTGCTGCTTTCAGGAAGGTTTGGATAGTGAATGGAATTCACAGTACCAAATTTACACCAATGGAAGTAAAAAGATAAAACTTGGGTAACTAATTTAAAACTGTTAAACTGAGTCATAAAATAATGTTATCATTTGGGAAATTCTGAAATTTGCACAGCTTTGCAGTAGTTTAAGGATGCTTGGATCTCAAAATTCAAAAGTTAAAATTCTAGGCTCTCAAGGTATCTGTGAAAACTCAATCTGCAAAAAGGGACAGTTCACTTAAACAATGATGGCATTTTTTGTACCCAGGATTAGTCCTTTGCATTCCTACCTAGTTCTGCCTTGAAACCTTCCTTGGGACTTTACAGGCATGTCCAAGTATGATGGGTTTGCTTCCCATCTTTTTGCTCTCACCAGAAAGACAGATCATGCCTTCCAGTATCTCTGTCTTTTCATGCCTGCCACTAGCTACAGGCAAATTGATTCTTACACTTTAATGAGAAAAATACCTCTATTCTTAAGATATGAAAGTGAATTGGAGAGTGATTGTCCGCAGTGCTGACTTATTTGAACTTTTTGCCTTCACAAAAGTGCTGTACTGTGTGTGAATGTGTGTGAAAAGCACCTGACTTCATTCACTTTAAAAATTATGTAAGCTTAAAATACTAAGTGAATGGGTTTTATTGAAGAAAAAGAAAAAAAAAAAAAAGAGAAAGAGAAAGAGAAAGAGAAAGAGAAAGAGAAAGAGAAAGAGAAAGAGAAAGAGAAAGAGAAAGAGAAAGAGAAAGAGAAAGAGAAAGAGAAAGAGAAAGAGAAAGAGAAAGAGAAAGAGAAAGAGAAAGAGAAAGAAAGAGAAAGAGAAAGAGAAAAAAAAAAGAAAAATAAAAAAGAGAAAAAGAAAAAGAAAAAGAAAAAGAAAAAGAAAAAGAAAAAGAAAAAGAAAAAGAAAAAGAAAAAGAAAAAGAAAAAGAAAAAAAGAAAAAGAAAAAAAAAGGAAAGATTACAGTTCTGTTTATAAAGTTGGAATCACATTTACATAAGAAGAACATAAAAACAAATGTTGTGTGTATACTGATATGGAAGTGTGCTTATAGCTATGCTTTTATTTTATTATTTTTATTTATTTATTTATTTATTTATTTATTTATTTATTTATTTATTTATTTATCTATGATGTCTAGCAGCAAGTTAAAGCTCCTGATCAGTAGGGCTTTACTACCAATTAAAAAGCACAGTGTCTTCATTTTCAATCTCTGAATTTCCATCTCTGGGTTTTGTTTTGTATTTGTACTTTTATCTTGGCTGCTGTTGAATGTAAATTAAATTTCAGAGTATGTCTCTCATTTTACTATTAGTTCTATGGGCCTTTCTTATTGTCACCTTGTTGTTATTGTGTAGTATATAACAGAACAGTAAGTGAAAACTCCAAATCTTAATTGGGAAAGAATCTTTTAGAGAAATAGAGAGAGATTTTGAAGCAGTTACTCTTGTACATTTAATTTAATTCTTCTTTCAAAACAAGAAGTTGACTTGTACTTTTACTGCTTTTAATGCAGCATAAGCTAATTTGTCTAGAGAGGGCACTTTATTGTGAGGGTGAAAGAGCACTGGAACAAGTTGCCCAGAGATGTTGTGGAGTCTCTTTCTCTGAAGATACTCAAAACCCGCCTGAATTCCATCTTTCACAACAAGCAGGTGAACCTGCTTGGCAGGGGTGTTGGACTAAATGATCTTCAGAGGTCCCTTTCAGCCTCAGACATTCCAGGATTCTGTGTAGAGAAGTCAGTTTTGCACACCATACTTGGCAATAATTTTTGGTGTCATGCGACAATTTGTCTTTTGCTATAACAGAACTTTACATAGGATTATATATGCCACTTATCCACATGCTCTCCATTTACAACATTATATTTGTTCAGAGAGTAAAACTGAGGCCAGCTCTTCCCAGAACAGACAAACACCCTCTGTTAGGTATTTTGCTATATATATCTTTGTAGCTCCTGTCATACAGTCATGTATACACCTGAACTTGGTGCACTACAGAGAAGCCTTCAGGCTGTTGTAACTGATGCTTATGTGTGTATAAGCATAATAACTGATGCTTATGTGTACAGGCATAAGATGGATGCTGGGATGGGACCAACATTAAATTAGTTAACTACAGGTGGTAACAGAAATTAGTCAACTACAGGTGGTAACAAAACAGAAGAAATTATACTTAGTGATATTAGTGCAGAAATCTAGAGAGCACTGAAGGAGATTATGAAAGTACCTGTTTCAAGCAATGTTATATGTAGTTAACTCACAGATTGCTAAATGCAATGATTAAATGTTGAATTTGAAATATTTTGTCACCAGATTTTCATAAACACATCATTTCAGTCTTTGAACTGCAGTTATCTACTCAGCTATATTTTTAGAGAAACCTGTAAATCTCACTCATGATCATCCTGGCCCTCACTTTTCCAGTGTTTCCTCTTTCATGGCAGGGACAAAATTGCCATAAGTGACAGCCATAGAAGGAGTTTCAGAGAGTGATGCTGGTGCCTAAACCTAGGTGTCTGGTGCTATTTTAGATGTCCCTGTGGACAAGAAATTAGCATGGAGTTGGTCATATGACATGGACCTGTGCTTAGAATCAAGATGCCTGATTTTGACCTCCACATTGATGTGCAGTAGTGTTCACGTGAAGGTTATATATTCATTGACAATGAATGTCTCAGAGACATCCATGGAATCTGGAGAAAAGGTGGGGACTCTCATGGGGAAGCTGATGGACAAATGGAAGGAAATACATTGGGACTATCTGCCTGGATATATTTCTCTGAGGGGAGCAGACAGCAGGATTTGTCTGAGGGACTGTACTTGTGAAGTTGCTGGGGCTAAGACATCAAAACTAAATTCCCATTATTTTTCCCTCAGCAAATCTTTTCTATATGATAAAGCTAGGTCAAATTTTAATTTTTCATTAGTTCATTGTCAGGTAGCACCATGGACCTAGGAATGACCTTCAAATATAATATTCTGTATCCAAGTAATTTCACTAAGATATAAAACACTGCAGGCAAAAGCCTGAGCAGTACAAATTTTGGATACCATGTCTATCTTAACCATTATCTATACCATTTCTATCTTAAGGATATTTTTTCTGTGCCTGCTTTTGAATGTTCTGTCCTAATAGAAGGAAAGCCCACATGATGTCGGGAACTCTGATGAACATATTTTCCTTCCTTTACATGGGTCCTCCCTGCAAAAGTTTTAGATACGTTTCTTTAAGACAAATTATTTAGGTCCATTTCTTCAATTAAATTTAGTAGAACATATCTGTGAGAGCATCAGAGAGAGAGACTTCTGTGTCTGCAACCACTGAGATTGTACGGACAGGGAGTTGGACACCTGGTGAAAAAGTTTGAGGTCGCCATCTTATTCCAAGGTTGGCCCTTGTTTGTGCTGTTTTTAATGTTTCATTGCTAATGAAATTACCTGTAGTCTAAAGAAAGAAATCCTTTATTGGCATATGACGTTATTGGTATGAAGGACATATCTTTTAATATATACTGGGGGGGAGCAAAAAGGTAAGCAAATGGATAAGTCTCAGAATCATTAAGTTGACTAAGGAATCATTTTAAGCTCCATGTTTCTGTAGTGTAAAGATCTCCAACTGTGAAAGACAGACTTAAAAAGAGATAATGTAAATTTATGAAAAAAGTGAAGAAATATATTAAAAGTTAAATTCCAGAACAATTGTTTTTCTTCACTCCCCCTCCCTTCCCAACTCATTACATTAAAAAAAATAAATAAATAAAAATCTATAAAAGCCTTTTAGATGGGAAATAAAATGTGTAGTAAACACCTCTTCATATTATTACTTATAAAATCTTCCTGATAACATTTGTGTTCCCATATTTCAATATCAAAATAGCTTCATATGAAACAGTCAGTGTCAGAATTCTTTTACCATCTAAATAATTTGATTACATCTCATACAGAAAACCTTTTAGACTTGCTATTTTAAATACTCTCTACCTATGTTTTTGTCCTATGTTATTTTTAACTTTAAAGGCTTTATGGTGTTTTAAATGCAACCTTTTCATTGAAATCTTTCTAATGGCTTCTGATGAAGAGTGGGGCAATCTACACATTAGGCAGATGTGAGCTTACATTTCCTTTAGCGGAGCTTACATTTCCTTCAGTGGAGCTTACATTTCCTTCAGCGGAGACTCTTACTGTTCTGAGGGAAAGATTACTACTTCAATTTCAGTGCTTATGCTGACTACAACTAACCTTAAAGGGGTATAGGTCAAGTCCTAAAAGAAAATCAGGGTACCGAGACTTTAGCGAGTCATTATAATACTACTAAAATGAAGACATTTAACTTAGTTATCCTGTATGTGCCATCTTCCTCCTCACTTGGTTTCTAGATTTTTCATGTCATAGATGACTTGGTAGAGTGAAAATCTCATGGAAATATTAATACTAAAATTTCAGAAGGCTTAGGTCAGCAGGCTACAAGGCAAAAGCACAGAACCGCTCTGTGTAAAATCAAAGAAGGAGCATGGGACTGTAAAAGTCCCCCAGGTTATTAATTACAATCCTTTCCTATCATATTCAATTAACCATGTCTCTAATATCCTGCATTCAAAGTACAGGACAAGGGGAAAAATAATGAAGATAAGTCAGAAAGATGGAGAAAGACGGAGAGATAAATAAACAGATGATGCTCATCAGGGTATCCAACTACTAGGTCAGCACACTGTCACCATACTCACCATCTTTATTTGGTAGTTATGACAGCAAAATATTTCTCATGCTCCATCCATGGAGGAATAAACTGTTTTACATTTACCTGTGATGTGATTGGGCTGGTATTACATCACTGTTAACCCTGTTTTTTGTACTCTTTTTTAACTTTTACATATTGGCATTTGGTAACAGGTTATTGTGGTGGGTCTACTAATCTGACCTGGGACAGCATGCTATGCCATGTTCAAAATAAATGAGGCCAACAAGGTCTTGAGTGTATTAGGAAAAATACCACTACCAAAAATCCCATGTGCATCATTACACAATCATCCTTCAAGCTGCCTCATTCATCTTTTAATAGGAAGAACAGAGCCTAGCAATTAATGTCACTCTCTGTTATTTCCTTTATAAATGAAGTGGGATATTTTTGTGTGTGTATTTTTTTGTTGTTTTGTTTTGTTTTCTTCAGATAGTTCCTGTTTTACATTAAATTAATTCAGTAATATCTAAACCCCTTCCTTCTGGGAGAAAGTTCAACTCAATTTCTCTGAGTGTTAAGAAATATCATGAATCTGTCCCTCATCTCTTAAGAAAGCACACCAATATGTTTTCATCACCATGTCACCTAAAGTTAGAGCCATGCACTTAAATTAAGCAGGTAACCCTAAAAAAACCTGAGTTGCTCTGACAGGTATCGTAATCTTCTGACTTCAAAAATTTAATTGTCTGAAGGGTAGTCTAATTTCTTTGTCTAAGCTAGTCATTTATCCATCCATGGGCACCTCCACAGGCAAAGAGCTTTTATTTTTTTTCCCTTTGCCTGACAAAATAAATAGAAACATCAATCAATTCAATCATTTGAATGTGATTTTAAGCTGCTTATGACATGCCTTGCTGTGTTTAGAACAGGTATAGCTCAGCTAAGTCATCAGTACTAATGTATGATGCACCATCCCTGGAAGTGTTCAAGACCAGGTTGGACAACACCCTGGGCAACCTGATCTGGTGGGTGGCATCCCTGGCCATGGCAGGGATAGATAATCTTTAAGGTCCCTTACAACCTAAGCCATTCTATGACTTTGATTATGATTCTACTGCACTCAATGAGACAGTTACAGATTTAAAGTCTAAAAATATTTAAACTTAGCTTTTAACAATTTCTTCTCTCCTTGCTTGTTCTTTATCCTTCAAAAAGAAGGCTTTTTCTAATGACTGTCTGATTATGGCAAAAATCATTTCCAATATTTAGTATGAGCAGTAAGAAATATTAACTAAATATTGTTTGTTCACTCTATGAGATTTCTGCCTTTCTGCCTTGGTAATTTAACTAAGAATTATTCTCATTTTAAATTTTGTCTTTTTAATAAATTCATCAGTCTTGGAGATATAAGATATCACTGCAATCATTTTTTTTTTTTTTTTTTTTAATTTAGTATAGTTTTTATATTACAGAAGTATTTATATATATTGAACATGGCATAGACCCCTGTTGTCTTTATCTGTGTAAATTCACACAACAAAATGTTTTCACCCTGGAAGAGAGGCCTGCAGGTGCAGAAAATTAATGAAGTTTGTTGTTCAGCAAGAGTGAGGGCACCCTCTCTCCATCCCTGTTGTCTCACAGCAATTACAATTAATGTTATATGCTTTCTGGGCCTGATGCTCCTTTTGGTTGTATTTGAATAAACACTAGATGAGTGGAGACGTACACAGTAATATATTTTTACATCACCAAATGCAGTATTTACTCAAAATGAAATGGATGGTTTATTTAAAATGAAAAATATTTCTAACTGTAATGGAATGCACTTTTATGTGCTAAGCAAAAATATAGATAGTTTATTATTATTATAACTATTACTAACATTAGTATTTTATTCATTTATTATTTGGGTAAGATGAAAAAAAATCTGCCATGTTTCTTGCAGGAGAAAAAGCAACTATATACATGTATAACTTGATGCATGCTCTGCATTCTTAAAAGTAACCATAATAAAACTACTCTCTTATGTTTTCTTTTTTTTTTTTTTTCTTTTTTTCAATAAGGAAATAAAGTAGTCTTGCTAAAGTAGCAAACTTTTCATGACTTACTTTTATACACAAAACTTACAAGTATACAAACTCCCAAAATATGGAAAAGCGTGGATGAAAATCCAAGTTACCTAGTTCTAAGAGACACAATTTGACACTATTTCATGATCTTTTGTTACCCCTTGCAGGGCTGAGTTTCAAATCTCAGACTCATCCACTTTTCTTTATGGAAGTGCAAGTGTGCTGGAGAAGATATCTCTCTCAGGAAACTGTGGCTGTGTTGGAATAGAGGTAATTGCAAAACAGCACCCTCTTTGAGGACCTAGAATGGTTGACAAGAGTTTATTTATCCAGTACAATAGGGCTGGATGTTCTTTGCCAATAAGTTGCTGAACTTCCTAAGCAAAGATTTAGACTCAACAGTGAGGTACCTGTGGCTGTGGTGGAAAGCTGAGGATTCAGGGGGGTTGGAACAAAACATACCTCAGGAATGACAAAGAGGTCTGCCCCAAGTACACATACACAAAGGTGCACAACCACTACAACTAAGATCTATAGCTCCATATGTGGTCTCTGAAATATGATATTATTCAAATAACTGAGATGTGGTTGGATGTCTTGTACAAATATTTGATGGATGAATACAAGCTCTTCAAGAAAGACAACATAAGGAAGGTTTTAGACCAGAGATCCTGGTTCTCATGGAAGAGTCTTCCCTGACTTCTGACTTCTGCTGGAAGTACAAAGCACGAGAGAAAGAAAACAAACAAACAAACAAACAAACAAAAACAGAGAAACAGAGTCAAGATTTCTGAGGGGGAAGTTAGGGATAACTTCCTAACATAGCTACTGAATGGGATAGACAGGCATGAGGCACAGCTGGGTCTGCTATTCACGAAGAACTGTGTGAGGATGTGGTAGCTTTGGTAGCTATCAGTTTGGAAGATTTGGCAGCAATAAGCCTTATGGAAACAGTCAGAGAATTTGGTCTGTTGAACCTAGAGAAGACAACAAATATAACATGAAACAAGAAAGGATCAAACTGGGACAGGAGGTTGGACTCAAGACTTTCCGAGTTTTTTTTCCAAGCCAAACGATCCTGTAGAGAAGGACAAGTAGTAAGAGATTGCTGAATGCCAAGATAAAGATGCAGATTTTGTTTTCAATGAAATGACATGTCAGTGTTCCAACACATTGCTGTATTTATTCTGCAACTGAATTCAGATGTTCTCAATGCTATCCAAAGAGGCTTGTAAAATAGGCAGTCTTCACAGGTGCTAGATTTTCATTTAGATAAGGGAGTTTTGAGGAACATACATGACTTCAGACATAGCCAGCTACCTCTATATTGGATCTGTCCTCTGGATATGCTGAATTCCTGATTAAGATGATATGTAAGTCTATGAATAGATAACTAAATCATGGTGATTAAGCTCTAGAATTAAATGTAAACCTTATCTATGGCTATTTCATCTCAGAATGTGGTGAAGACTGAAGCTGTATGGCAGCTAAAACTTTAGAGAGATAAAGTGGAAATAATGCAAGCAAATCACAAGGAATGAAAAAGACAAAGTGAGGATTGAATCTATTTCTGAAGAAAGGTAGGAATAAGCATTATCCTACCATTATCTCCTGCATGCACTGAAATTCCATCTGTGTTAGATGCTCATCTAGTAACTGGGAGGGCCAATCTATTTTTCATTTTTAAACTGGCAGATTGTGACAGTGTCCTTGTACTTGAAAGATAAGCTGCTGTAGTGTGTTCCACATACAATGGATCAGACCTCAAATAATTTTAGAAACTGAAACTACTGCAGGCTGCACACCAGCTTTCTTCCTAAATGTCTCATGGGGTCTGCCTATTTCAGAAGCTCCTTTTCTCTCTGTTATTGTACAAATAGCAAAGCAACTCATTAAGACATCTCTCATAGTTATGGGTAAAAGGAGCAAATGGTGAGACATTTTATATGTGTTGCAATCCAATACCTCTTATTTCATCATATCGTTACTCAGATTTTTGGCCAAGAAATGTGATTGTCTGGGATTTTAAGGCTATGATGTATGGTTTGGATAGGGTGTATCATCTCAGTATTCTGTCAGGACATTCTTTTATTACTGACTTTCTGCATCAATTACCTTGACTTTTTTTTTTTTTAATATATATATATATATATATATATATATATATATATATATATATATATATAACTAATGTACTGAAAACCTCTGGCAGACATTTTGTTAGTATTCTATTGATTTTTAAGACCAGGAGGGCCCATGATGGTTATCTAATCTGACATTCCTTGTAGCACTGTTTCTTTCACACAATTATTCTAGTGTTAAGACTACATATAGAAACGTTTGTGAATTTAAGTAAACTAAGATAAGGTATAAAATATACTTGTTTCGGAGTTGTGTTGATAAATTCTCCTGATTTTGGACTACACTTCTGCAAGACCACCATAATCTATTACAGATCTAGAGTGTTATGTGTACAGAAATGTAAAAATAAATAAATAAATAAATAAATAAATAAATAAATAAATAAATAAATAAAAATGTTTCAATGTACTGGGAAATAACAGAGCTGAGTGAAGTGTTTGGAGACAGCAAGATTCATTCATGGACTGGATTCAACATATGGCTTTGGTTATGGCCAGTCCCACACAGACACTGAAGACACAGACACACAGACACAGACACTGTTCATTCTTTGTTGCATGCTGATTGCATGACCTGAACCACGCATGTGCTGTCCAGTCCCATGGGAATAACTGAAATGTTTCTCTTTACCTTAATTACTGTTATTGCAGGTTACATTCTCAAGGTGTCCTCAGGTTGGGAAAATTAACATGGTAATTCAATTCTTGTTCTTACCCCACTTCAGGCACCTGTATAAGATTGTTACCCAACCTACATGTTACCCAATTTGTTTTTATCCTAGCAAGCTCCTTATTTTGCCAACACTGGGGAATGCATATGCAAGTTAAGTTACTGTTACTCTGCTGTACAGGCTGCTCTATTCTGCTACTGCAAAAATGGAAGCTGGGAAGAGAGGGCAAGGCTAGAAACAATCAAGGCATCACATTATAAATACATGGCAAATCAGTCATTAAACACCTTGTCACACATATTTTTCCCAATCTCCAAGCACAGAGTCAGCACCAGCTGTAACCCAATTAAACTCTACAGTTCACAGGTGTTTAGTGGAATGATTATAACACAGAAACAGTGTTCTCTTTAAGCTTCCTTAACACTTTACTGCTATTTAAATTTCATGCATGGAAAAAAAAATAAATAAATAAATCTCAGTGACTAAAGCCCAGAGTTGTATAAAAGGAGGAAGTGCTTCCAGATACAGTTTGGGGGTAATTAAAAAAATTCTGTAGACTGCACTATACCTCCTGCTGCCCTACCCCATGACTCCTCATTTAAGAAAACTGACTACATACTGCCTGTTTGAAAGCAGAGCATATATTTAACAAAAGAGTCATGGCATTTGATCAAACAAGAACTTCAGAAGATTCTCCTTTCAAATGATGGTTTTCTCCTTCTAATAGCCAATCTCTACCAGAGAATTTGCAAATGCAGGAATCCCTTATAGATATTTGAGCAAATCCCAATTACTTTGTAGGTACTTCTTTACTTGTAGCTTTTATTGTTTAGCTGGTTTTATGTATGCATGTATTTGTTAGGAAGCTACTTAACTGCAGATTTTAAATCTCATATATTGAATATATTCACAGAACGGTTAAAGTTGGAAGGGACCTCTGGAGGTCATTTCATTAAGAAGAACCACCTAGAGCAGGTTGCCCAGGACCATGTTCAGGCAGCTCTTGAAGATCTCCAAGGAGGAAGAAACTTGCAAACTGTGCCAGGGCTTCTCTGTTTGTGAAGCAGTAGCTTGACTTTTCTATCTGTGTGTTTGGCCACTCATGGAGAATGTACCAACTGCATCCTGGTATCCCACCTTGCAAAGTTTAAAGTAGTATATGAGAGTGCAGGAAACAAAACCTGTGTTTCCATTCCAACTTCGATAAAGATTCTGCCTGCAATCTTCAGAAAGTATTTAAATGAGAAAATATGGGAGAATCTTTCTAGCTTGTCTTAAGAGCCAAATTATCCTTGGGAATTTGTCATCAGGCAGTGGAGGGGGATAAGCAATTACTTTGCCATGGATACAGAGGACAAGAACCAAAAACCCCTCAGTTGGAGGAAAGCATTTAACCTAATTTTAGACTTCTAAATTTTATTTATCTAGAAAAACATATACCTTGGGGATGATTTGTTCCATCTAGCCTAGGCAACTATTTTGAAATGACTGAAATTCATTGATTTTAACTTAGGTTTGAATCCAGAACTTTGAGATAATTTTTATGGTATGGACTTTATTATTATTATTATTATTATTATTATTATTATTATTATTATGGGTTTTTTTTGTTGTTATTTAGCCTGAAGCCTTTTGAATCAGTACAGGAATATGATTCAGCCAGCATCAAAAGGTTAGTTTATAGGCTCACAATTTTAACTTTAAATTTAACAAAGATTTGTAAGTATCTGCCATTTGTCTCAAAACAGCAGCTAAGTCACTGATCATAATTATAAAAGACATCACAGTAAAGACAATATATGGACTTCATCATTTAAGTTATTTTGCTTACACTAAGATTATACATATTCAACAGACACTACAAGAACTGAGCTAATAAATGCAAACTACATTAGGAAAATACTGAAGCCTTCAAATAAATTGGAAATGAACAGGATCTATGTTATATAGGAGCACAGAGTGCACCTCTTTTGTCTTACATTTGTGCTGCACCTTTGACAATGAGAATCCTGGATGGCACCAGAACACACAAGTGAGTACAGATAATAACATATGGACAGTACCAATTCTTCAATCTTTTGTTTTCATCAGCACTCATTTCAAATCAGATATATACTTTTTTGTTGTTGTCGCTGGTGTGCTTCTAGATAACGATGCAGAACTATTTATAAAAACAATATTTAATATAAGAATAATACAAAACCTTATCAAAAAGTGATAAAATCACTTTAGAAAGAGCTCTGCCAACACGTGAAGGATCCTTAGTAGCTGAAAGTAAGTGATCTTAGTAGTAGAAAGTAAATATTACTTACCTTCTACTAAGCCCTAGTGACATCCATCTGGAGAGCTGTATTTTTTGTTAGGCTCCCCATTAAAAGAGATATGTGGGCATACTGGAGTGAGTCCAGTAAAGGGCCACAGAGATGTTTAAAGGATGATTAGTCTCACCACACTGGAAAATCTACCAAAAAATGCAATTCAGAGGTGAGTAATCTGAAAGATTGTCTGAAGAATTTTTGGTCTTTAAAACATTGTTTTCATATTTATTTGTAATAATGAGTAAATGTTCTACAGTGCAGCATTATTTCCAAACAAACTTAGTCTTTCTTCAGTTAAATAACTACAACTTTTATTTGGAATGAAAACAGAACAAAACCAACATTTTTTTTTTCACCTAATATATTCAGTCCTCTGCAATTTTACTTTACTTCCTTTATAAGGAATGAAAGCAGCTCTGTTCAGGAGCTGAAGACATGGCTAGCAGGCATCACTGTTTAAATAACCGTAGCCTTGAGCCTGGTTTTGTATCAGCCAAGCAATTACCCTTTCTTTTGCTTTCCCTAGGTTCAGAGAATTCTAAATAGTGGTGTGCAGAGATTTTTCACAAGGTTATCTGTTATAACATTGAATGCTGCATAGGAGAGACATTGAAGGTCTTAAAACTCCATAAAGACCAGGTGTTGGATTTATAGCTTTTGTTGCAATACTTAAAATCTGTTTTTCTCCAGGTGAAAATAAAACAGCAGCAAATCATGTAGTGTGATGTAGAAATTACCACTGATGATAGCAGCTTAACAACCACAAAAATAAACACAATCATCAGAATCAGCGATGAGGATCAGTGATATGGAAGAGTGGGGAAATTTTCCAAGTATCATGTTGCAAAGGAGTTTCCCCTTATTTTCAGTTAAGTCTCATTTGATCAAACCTTTGTAGGACACCTCTCCACAGCACCTTCCATTGCTTCACTTCAAAGTTTAAACTCTTAGTCAAGGCTGATTTCTTCTCACAGAGAAACTGCTGTATGACTGCTTCCATGAGTTTGGCCATTTGCTTCTTTCTCTTCAGTATTCTTCCCATTTTTACTTGATGTTTTTTGATATAAGGAGACCTGGTATTCAGTGTGTTAACACCTCTAAGAAACTACACAGTGATTTAAAGACATCCTCTCTTTTGTTTTCTATTTATGCTTGGCTCACTACTGAACAATAAGCAATGTTTTCTCGGAGCCAAGATGTCTATTTTGAATGTTAATAAACCTTATCAGTTGTGTAATTTGGTCTCGCCCTCCCTGCATTTTTTTCATTTATCAACATCCAATTTCATTTTCTATTTTATTATAAAGTTATTTAGCATCATGACCTCTTTCTGTCCTTCTTAGTCATCTTTTCCTTTTTATTACTTTGCCTAAAGTCAGAATCATCAGTAACTTTTGTTAGCTCACTAGTACCTTTTCTAGATTACCTGTTAACACAAGGAAAGGCACAGACTTTATCACAAATCCTTTGGGATTCTGTTGGTAACTTCCTTTCTTTGTGAAAACTGTTATTACTTCCTACCTTTTGTTTCTAGTCATTAACCATTAGTTAATCCATGTGAGGACTTTTCTTTTTATCTCTTAGCAACTTAGTTTTCTTTGAAGGGAAGCATTTTCAAAAGCTTTTTGAAAATCCAAGTATACTATTTACATGTGAGTTTAAGAAGTGTACTCTTAAAGGACATTTTTAATATGTGGAAAAATGACTTTCAAATCTGACTTTTTTGTGTCTGTGATTACTTCTTTATGCTTTGTTTGACATTTTGCTAATATTCCTATGAAACTTCATGAATAGTATGTTTGAGGAATACAATTTCATAAATATTCTATGCAATATAATAAAATAGTTCATTACATATTTTGGGATAATTTCATAATGACTTTTTTGTGATCTTAACCTAATCTTTTATTAAACTTACAGTTGTAATGTTTTCTTCAATTTAATCTTTATGTAATATTCCATAAACATTTTCTGAGCATTTCATCAGCTGTTTCATAATTATTTTTATTTATTATTTTTCTCTAAGGAACTCCACTTTATGTTTGGAAATATGCCTATATGAGACATTTCATCTGAAGCATTCATAAAAACATAGCTGATCAAGTTTCAACATAACCACTATTTATTTTTAAGTGAAAATTTACAAATATTTAATGCAAATTACTTCCTAGTTTCAAATTACTTTCTTTCTTTATCTCTGATTTATCTTCCAATTAAAAACAGAAGTTTTAATATATACAGCAGCTAAGAAAAGAATTCAACAAAATTTCATACGCACTTCTATTTTCATTTGTGCAGCTCTAGCCTTCCAGCAGTTCATATTCTAGCAGATTGGTGAAACACTGTGGTAGACGGTCACCACTTAAACCTGAGGACTTGAATATGATTTCTAAACTTGCTTAAATGTTTCTGTTTCTGGCCTGGGCTGTGTCCAGGGATAAAGATTAGGTAAAGCTAAGGATAGGCTTCTGGGTCTTCCTGTTAGCTGAGCTCTCAGCAGTTCTGCTGCCAGACATTGACTAAAGATGTTGTGCTTCAGAAAGAAGGCAGTGATTATCAAGAAAATCAGAGAGTAAAAATGTCTTCATTTTTCTGCATCAGTTTTCAGATGCCAGTTTAATTGCTATTTTTAACCAGGAATTGGGAATAATGGGGGCACAAAGCTGCTTTACCTACTGTGAGCTATATTGTCCTTCTGGAAGATGAGACAGCTGGCACCTGCAGGGAAAAGCAGAACTTAGATGGCAGAGCAAATCCCTGATCAATGGGATCAAAACCAGGTTTTAGTAGTTGTTGTTGTTTTTACAGAAGTTGGGGAAATGATAAAAAGTTAGTTGGATTGCCAGTAACTAAAATGGTCTTTTATGGGATACTCCCATGCACACAGCTTGTCTATGCTGCCAAGACACTTGTGCCTTGTAATGGAACACCCACTGTAAATAACTGTTTTTATCATACTTCATATTTTCTGACAGTCTGAAATACATTTTGTCAGAAGCAGAGGGCTTAGCAGATTTCTTCCTCATTTGTGATCTTCTACATTTCTTTACTTTCACTTGTGTTCAAGTATATACTAAAATTTTTCCCCTGACAGGTTCACCTGCTGTTAAAAAGCTACACTTTGTGCTGCATGAAATGTCTGCATACATATGTTGAATACTATGATAAAATGCTACAAAATATACCTCACACATGCAATAGTCTGAAATATGCCTTATCACACACACAGATAAAATACTGTGGAATACATCTTACACATTTCTGTGACATGGTGCTCTGAACATTAACTCAAGAAGATATTCTATGAAACTTGTTACCTCGAGCAAATCACTGATCAAATGATAAAGAAAAATAATTTGAACGGTGTCTAGTTTTTTTTTCGGTAGTTGGTAAATGTGTTAAGTTTTTATCACTGAAATCTGAAATGTTTCAAGGATGGTAGAGAACTGGCCAGTAGTAAACCTAAATTTGGAGGTATGTGCAACAGAGTGGCTTAACAGCAAGAAGGACTCAGAAGAGTTTAATGTCATCTGTACCTCTAAATTAAAAATAAATAAAATAAATTTTAAATAAATTATTGTAATGGCCACATGAGAAAGACTTTAATTTATAACTGCCCTCCACAAGACTTGCAGGGTGGGTATCAAACTAGTCCCTTCAATTTGGTGTCCCCAGCCATTTGCCCCTTCTCTTGTGTTTAAAAGAGACCACACCAAGAGATACATCCTCTTCAGAGTAAGAATCATAGAAAACTTAGATTTTCATTGGCTTTGGCATTATCTTTGGTGAAATGCAGCTTGAATTTGACATCTCAAGCAGATTCTTGTCAAAATACTTGTTATACGGATATTTGGCAGAGGCAATATGTGTTTTTTTTTTCCCTCTTTGGTCATTAACTTTCCCATAATCCATTTTCAGCTCCTTGACCTACAAGTTCTTTGTTCTCCAGTCCTGTCATCTCAGCTACTGTATTAGTAATGGATTTATATATTGTTATATTCCAATGGTTCTTTCCAAGAGTTTCTTGTACTTTCACCTTGGGGAGTAAGGATCTCTTCACATTTTTAGTTCGGTTCATAAAGCATAGAATAACACCACTGGACTGCAGGAAATCCTTCAAACACTGATTTAAGAGCAATGTAAGGCAGATTACTGGATAGACTGGTTAGTAACACACAGGTATGTCTCTATTGAGTCAGATAAAGGAAAAACAACTTAATGTAAAGAAAAGTTGCATCTCCACAAAGCTTAACATGTTTAACTCAATGAGAAGTCTACTTAATGCACTCAGGTAAAATCATAGCTAATTATAGTTGGGGCAATGAATTCGACCAAGTATATCATGTCATATCAATGTTTTAGTGATAAATAAGGTCACTATGAATGAATGACAAGGATTCAAACAGTGCTGTATAAATAAGAACTTCGAAGTCTCGGTTTACAGAATCACAGAATACTTGAATTTAGACAATTTTGAGAAGCAGTGTCCTGTATCCAACAGTGGCTAGTACTTATAACCTCAGTAAGAGTTGAAACTGTAGAATAATTAGTCCTCAGGAAGAGTCCCTTATATCTTTCTGTTTGAAGAAGGCTGAACCAAGCCGGTACCAGGGAGTTAAGTACCATTAACAAACTGTTGCTTTTTTGGTGTTCATACCTTTTCTCATGTCATCTTTGCACTGTATCCAGGTGTTACTTGTACACAAAGCATAGTCCTAAAAATTCTTAATATTAGTTGGTACTTTAGTTTCTTTAAATTTCTCTGAATTCCACATTTTATGAGATGGAAAAAGAGAGAATATCTTGGTATTGTAGGTTTATTTGGTATAAGATAGATTCTTAGCTGAAATTAGTAAAGCTAAGTTCTGGTCCCATCAGCTTTGATAACCATTATCCCCACTTTTAGCAGTTTTATGGATGAAGGCAAAAAGAAGAAATACAAATTCCATTTTTCTAGGAAATCCTACCTGACTGTAGAAGCTGATGTTTTAGCAATGTTATGAAGCCCCAGGTCAGTTTACCCACTGACACGTAGGGAGCAGCTCATCTGACTCAATGAACATGAGTTTACTTCAGGGTGAGGTGAACAGCTTTCTAACCCCTTCCCAGTGAACTACCAAGATCCACTGCACACAGCAATCACTCAACCCATGTGTTGCACCCACACGTAGATTCCCATATTTGGCGTATAAAACAGCAAGCTGAATCCCACCACTAACTTTTATAAAGCTGTCATGCAACTCAGCTGCCTAAACAGATGTTTACTTCCAACTAAGTTACCTTATGACCATCTACGTAGAGTTGAACAATATGACATAGGCATTTCTGAGCAACTGTTTTAAGTTTCTAAAATTACTAGAAATCTTTGGGTTAAATTCAGTTGCCTGGTAGGCAACTGAAATAAATTTACTGCCTAGTAGGCTCACTGAAGGCTTTGTATGGAATCTGAGATTTCCATGTGGGGCTCATTTGTGTGAGCTGACATGATTCCTTTGTCTTTCTGGTACAGCAGATGGAGATGAGATAGGGTACTTCAGTTCATCAATTCAATTTTAAAAAATGGAAAATGTTTCTGAATGGGTATGTCAAGCATCCAGCAAAGTCAAAGACAGCTCCTGGGGAGGTTTCCATAAATACTTATGGCAAATGGCTCCCAAATCTTATTGATTTCTGCAAATTTCAGCCTCATCCTGGGAAAACAAGGCATCGACAGTGCATGCAGAGCAACAAGAAAAATATTGTCATGCAACTTTGTAGTATCTCTATTCTTTCCAGACAATATTGATAAGACAGAAGTTGTCTGTATGAGCTATATTACTGCACAGCTGGTCTCAAGGCTGCTTCTACTCAACACTTCAGGTGAAATCAAAGATACTCAATGGGGTGCCAAAGTCATCAAGGAAATATGCTGCAGAACAGGAAACTCTGGTGAAGCTTCACATACCCAGACCTTCCTCTGTTCTTCTTTCCAATCAACACCCAGAAAGCCTGGGAGCACCAACAGTCATGCTCTAATGGACTGTTATAAATGAGGTCTCAACTCAATCTGAATTTTGTAATATTTATAAAACAAATATTTCTAAAAGGTATAAAAGCTATAAAAGGTATAAAAGGCAAGTAAACAGTGCAGGGTGTGCGGGGAGTCTATGCTCCACCAACACGCACACACGAACATCAAACATTCTAAATATACAGAACATTGCTTTGCATACTAAACCCAAGTATGCCTATACATACGTACAATCAGGAAAGGTAACAAACAATCCTTTAAGTTCCATAACTTACTAAAATCGAGTACGCCTATACATATTCATGATCAGAAAAGGTAACAAACAATCCTTTAAGCTCCATGACTTAACAGTCTCCATTTTCCATTCCTTTTCTTGATTACTAACAAGTCTCCATTTTCCATTCCTTTTGAACAATATGTCTTGCTTTAAGTTGTCAAGCAACTCGGTCTTCAGTCCTTACGTATCCCGTTCTTCCCAGATCGAAGAAAAGCATATCCATCTCCTTTTCAAGGCCAATAGGCCTGGGTCAAAAGGCACGTTCAGGTCACCAGGGGGCATAACAGAAAAGCCTTCGATGGCTGTAGCAGCAGAGGGGCCCATGGCGTAGCAGTCGGATCAGTAAAGGAGCCCACAGCTCCCTCTCTATCTGGCAAACCGCATGCTTCTGACTGTGGTCCCACATGTCTCTTTAAGGCCTCAGAGACTGCTCGCCAGGTGCCGAGCAGTCCCACTGCAACCTTGCCATTTTTAGTTGCAGAGTCCCACACCTTGACCTCAGTTTGGTCCCATATTTCAGGCTCATGCACTGTCCAATCGTTAATAAGGAGAATAAGCTGTAAGGTTACCAGGACAGTCTTTGTTCCTAAGGACATATGATTCCCCATAATGTGCAACTGCTTACCAGCGAGAGGCAGTTGTGTGCACAGGTCCGCTTCTCTCAGCTTGAGCTCCAGCTCCAGTGCGCCTGTTTCCAGCGACTTTCTGTAAGAGCTTCTCTGAGCAGTTTGCTGAGGTTGGCCGAGCCTATCTTCATGAGGCAATCAAAGTGCCTGTTTCCGTCCTGGTCTCCATTCTGCCAGCCTGTTCCTCTTCATTTCTTTTTCCTGCTTCTTTATTGATGCAACTTCATCGTGCTGCCTTTTTTTTTTTTTTTTTTTTATCTTGAGGGCAGGCTCCCCTCTTACACCCTTCTCTCCACAGCAGTTCTTTTCAAAACAACTTTTCATTGGTCAAAACAACTTTTAATGTAACAACAACAGCAAACGCCGAGAAACATCCATGCCTTAACGGCTGGAGAACAAGAAACCAGCTGGAGAACAAGAAACCGGAGACTGCATGGAGTCTCCTGAATCACCCTTATTTGTTCCCTCTAAACTCTTTTATATTCCTGATGGCCTCGTCGTTAAGAGTCTAATGTTATCTCAGCCACGGGGCTTTCCAACCCCCATGGCCACACTCCCAAATCTCCCCCTTCTTTATCAATATCAACCATTTTCTCGACATGAATTACCACTCCATATATAACAGGACCAAAACTTATCTTTGCCTTTTCATTATTATCCTGTAGAGGAGTGATGAGTTATCTGTTTGGCAGCAATGTGCATGCTGCTTGCATATGGAATTGCATTTGCTACTAATCAATAGTAATATAATAGAAATTTCTGTGGAAAGAACTATCATCTGTGAGAATACTTGTAAAAATAAATCTGTGGATGCATAAAATTCACAAGCCACCCAGAATACATACAACAGGCTAAACATTTTAATTATTTCAATTACTGAAGTAGTCACAGTTCAAACCTGCCTATAGCTGTTGTTATATGAATAAATCAATCATTTCTTGAGGTAAATAAGAAAAGTGTTTTTGTCTTCCCCTCAAGTTACTCACAACAGACATGTCTGAAAATAAAAAATCCACACCTCCTCAGATCTAGACAGTAGGAATTTATAAATCATGAATGTGCCATCCAGCATGAGGATGAGAGAGGTGCACTTAATCCTGGGACTGATTATTAACTCAGTATCTGTCTTTTTCACTTGCCAGACTGAATCAAAAATAGCACCCAGCACCCTATTCATGCAGTGACAGCTAATACCACTGTATTTTTGTACGTTAGAGTGTTTTTTGACATAAAAGATTCCAAAAATGACTTTAAGGTGAAGCACTTCAGTTTTAAATTTCTATGTCAGAATGGCATGATGGTATTGACTGCTCAGGTCTGTTTCTGAGTAAAGAGGTGGGGAGATTTCATTATCCAGCACCTTGGACTCCATTCTTTAATACAAGCAGAATGCTTTAATTTTGAAACAGGCTCATGAGACAGAAATATTCCAGCATTTTCAGGATACATATTTAGAGTCTTCCAACCAACTATTTTCTGAGTCAGTCCTGCAAAACAGAAATCTTTGTTTGGATTTTTTTTTCCTTAATAGACAGAATTCTAGAAAAGACTAAGAAGAAAAAAGGCCACTGAGGGACATTATGCTATGAGGTTGCTTGCAGGGCAGTTTTTTTGCAAAGTATCAGTTTCCATGGGCCCAAGGATGTTGGGCAGAGAGGGTTCCTGGAGGCTCAGAAAACTTCAAGAGCTACATGGAAGTGTCTATATTAGAAAGGGGCTTAATGGGTTTCAAAGACAATTCAACTTGACTGTTTAAAACTCATCAAAAAGGTCCTGTTCCACCTTGTTGCTCTGGCAGTTGCTTGAGGACTCTTCACACTGTGATGCTCTTAGTAGCCTTTTTTTTTTTTTTTTTTTTTCTGTCATGGAAAGTTGATTATACTCCTGTTACTTATAAAAATCTATACCCTGTCTCCTCTCATAGGAAGAGTGAGGAAGCATTGGGATGCTGGTAGTTATGTTAATAGAAGCAGGTTTCAAACCAGAAAAGACAGCACTGCCTATTCATGTACCAAAGTATTTCCACAGAGTGATTAGAAAGATACACCAGCTGATGTGAACTATGTCCCATACTTGGGTGAAAAAGCTTCCTACATCTCCCTGGGTGTCTACCACTTAATCATATAACTGATTTCATCCTCTGTGAACTTCCCCAGTTTAATGTTGAGTTTTGTTCTGAATACTTCCAAAGAAAGCAATTTCACAAACACTTCTGGCAGCTAATTTCACTGTCTAAGCAGAAATAAGATGATGAACATTGAAAGAAAGTTTGTCTTCAGCTTCCAGATGAAAATCTGTCTTTTAAAGTGAAATCATCACATCACCTAAAAGGAGATGAAGCAGCCAGGACTACAGAGTGAAATGTAATACAAAACAAGAACACAACAAAATGCATTCCTCTCAAGTAAGATCTTCTGTCATGTATTATATTTTCTGTGTGCAGAAAATGTACATACACGAGTAAAGCACTAAAACGTTCAAAGACTATATTCCTTTTGTACCAGTCTGCAAAAAAAAAAAATATATAGCTATTAAAGAATAATAACAAAAGTAATGCCTGGAAAGAAATAAAGATGTTAAGAGAGCGTGTTACATATTTGCCAGCTAGACAGTTGCAGCGCAGTAGTTAATGAACAGGGAACAAAAGCAATACTGTTTTGTTGGTTTTTTTTTTCATAGCTATGGACAAGAAAAAATGCAAATGTAAATTGAATTGAATAAGCTCTTGCTTAATTTATTGGATTAATTTTAAAACACACCTCATAATGACTTTATCCTCTGAGAAGTTTCAGGAGCTTTTAATGCTTAAAAGGCCAGATGCTGTACCATGGCACATATTTTCAGGCATAGCAGGTCTTACCAGATGAAGAAATAACATCCTTAAAAGGTTTTTGTGCCTCAGAAATGCACACATGGGTAATTTGCCTGACATTTTAGAAATTTAATTTAGGGTTCTTAGGAAAGAGACGTAATCATCAAATAACAGCTCACTTTCCATCCATAGAAATTCCTTAATGGTTCTAAATATGATGCATACCCTGAAAAATTACTTGACTCACAAGCGTGAACTTTTAACATAATTAATTTAATTTGTAAATCGAACAATATGCATCATTAATGACTCACAATTTCCAATTTGCAGAACAGTGTCTGCATCATTTCTCCGTCATTTTAGCCAAGCAATTTTCTGCAGCTTTATGTTGCCTTTAGGTTTTGTGCAAATTTCCCACCTTAACTCCATAATGTCCAGTTTGCACTTCACTGCTAGCTACTATCAGTGAAGACAGTAGTCTCATTCAATAGCTGGTCACAAAGATAATACAGCCGAGACCAATATTCTTCTCTCTCTCCTTCTAGGTGAGGTGTGGGTTACAGTCTTAACTGGTAAGTTGTATTGGGGCTGCAAAAACTGTAAATGCATTTCCAAACAAGATGATAACAGTAGAAAGTGCACTGCGACTAATCAAAATTTTCATATTTGTACAATGTATGGAGATTGGTGGCCTGCTCCTGAATTATCATTATATCTGGGATTTGTGTTTAAAGGTTGCCTCAGAGCAGGAAGTACAACAGACTTGGTAAGATTCTGAATAGCTTTCCATGAATACAAATAGCCTATGAAATAAAGAAATCAAGACGTTTCTTTAACTCCTAATGTATTAGTCAAAATTACCTACAATTGCCATACATCTCAGTCAGCTAAAAAAGCTGTGAAGTTTGTGGTGTGATCATGATGCAATAGCTGCTGAACAAGACCAGCAAATATAATTGCTCTGCATGCCAGGGGTTGTTACTTCTGTGCTCCAAGAAGGTAATCAGTGACGCCCGTGCTGTTATGTTCATGATTAGAGGCTACAGGACCCAGCTGCTCTTGAAAAGAGGAAAGCAGTGGCTCCACAAGGCTTGAATAAAAAAGGAAGGCTATTACAAATGTCTTCAGGGGCTTTACTCTTAAATAGTTGTGCCAAGACGATAAATTCTGGCCACCTTTAAGAATGACATACCACAAAGGTGTGCAACATTTTGAAGTTTTGAATGGGTGCTGGTATTCTTTGAACATACTATGGTATAGGATGCTTCAGTAAGAAGAAGCAGATGGTGTGACATGCCTGAGAGATTTTGATAACTGAGTTTCCTTATTTATGAGGCAGCTTGTGACAAAAACCTTGTGCCCATTCTCAAGCTCAGGAGAAGACGAACAGAAAAGGTTTCCATTCAACATTAATGAAAGTGATACTGAATCAAATAGTTCAGTTTTTCATCATTTCAGGGTGATAGAACTGCGAGGTTATTCCTGGAGTTTTATTTTATCTTTTTTTTTTCTTTTTTTTTTTTTTCCCCCAGAGGTTTCTAAACTAAATATAAACATCTATCAGTAGGATGGGGCTTATTTTTTTTTACATTCATATATATAAATATGAATGTAAAAATATGATATTTACCATTATATATTATATATACCATATATATATATATATACCAATATATACCATTCATATATTATATTTACATATGTGATATTTACATTCATATATCTATATGATTAGGCACAGCCCAACAACAAGAAATTTCTGTCTCAAGTCAGCAAATCTAAAATGTGAATTAAGTTCTTTGTAGGATGGAAGTATATGGAGGTATATGGTGACATCAGAGCTATGTACTTAGCCATTGTAATACAGTCATTATAATCTTTGTCTTTTGTATTTTATAAAAGGGAAAACATGAAGACATTCAATAGACTAAGGACTGAAAAGAGGGTAGGACTTGCTGCAGATTATGCACAGATGAAGACAAAAACCTGCAATTATGACTTGAATGAACTGATCTTCTCATAAAGAGTCCACATTTAAAAGTGGACTGCACAGGACTGCAATATGTATGCAAGTTTATGTTATTGTCAACATGTATGACAGTTTATGTCATTGAGATTGTTAGTCCCAGAGTTAAATGCCAGCTAATAGGACCAGCTCAAAATCTGGGAATGAAAATAACATTTATTGGGTCACAGTTTTGTTCCACTAAAATTGTTACAGATTTTAAAATTACAAACCAAACTATTATTAGGATATTTAATGTAGTAGGAAATTAAATTTGAATAATATATAAACACATAATTTGAATAATAATAATTTGAAAAAAAAAAAAAGTGAAAAAGCCTTTGAAATTAGGCAAAAGGAAATCACACTGCAGCAAATTTTTTTTTTTTTTTTTTAATCTTACATGCTGTAACTCTTAATGACCATCATAGCTTTCTTTGCTAATGACAATCTAGTGTTGCTGTGTGCTGTTTAACTTTTTGAAGTAATGATTTATCAACACAACACTACATGATGAAGGACTGTAGATAAATTAACTGGGGTACTGCTGAAGTAATTAATGCTATCAGTTGATCAGGCAGATTTTTCTGAGTTACAGTTAGATTTTAATTTACTGATCACAAAAGATTTATTTTAAAATATAAGCTAGGGCTTGTATACGAATTCTATAAGGAGAATTATTTTGTGAAAAAGTTAATTGAGGATACACTGATATTGAAATAAAGTACACGATGGAGTCTACATAAAAATAATTACAATAAACTTTCTGAAGCATATGTGGGTTGGACAAAAGATCATGTAGCACTTAGTATTACATCAGAAAAAAAAAAAAAAAAAAAAGGCTGAAGTGAAAAGGTGGGAAAGAAAACCATTTGTGGTTTCAAACTTCTATTTACAAATAGCTTCCAGTCGTATAGGTGGGAATGTCAACACTGTTTGATATCAAGTTGCTTTAAATAAATTTAACTATTGTAAAGTTTACCACTGTACTTATTTGCGCTAGACACCCCCACACATGAAAACCAAGGACACAACAGGGGGCAGAGTGTATTTCATTCAACTTCTGTGCAATTTTATAGTAGATAGCACTCTGCCTCAGTCCTCCACAATACAAAATCCTTCAGATTGGAAGTTTAACAAAAACAAATGTAATGATTAATCTCACTGAAGTTTTTACAATTTTGGGGAAGTCTTTTTCTTCCCATGCTTTGTTGTTGTTGTTTGTTTGCTTTGTTTTGTTTTTGTTGTTGTTGCTGATGCATCACATATGCACAGCAATTCTATCTGTGTAGAGGAAGTCACTGGTTTGCAAACAGATAGGAAGACAATACATGACAGAACTAAAAACTTTACCATTTAACAGAACAAATCCCTAAGTACTTGTCCCAACTTCCTCATGGCTGTATAATCATTCAGAACCATAGAAACTAATTGCCTAGTTTCTTTCTTGGGAAAACATGCCTACTTGTTGTGTTTGGGTCTTCACTCAGAGCATGATACTTCTTTGTCACTGTCACTGCAGGGCTAACCACAGCACTCTTGTTTTGGCTTTGGAGATGGAGAAAGTGATAGCATGCAGCTGAAGTTAAGGAGCTGAAATTCATATAAGACCATTCTTGTTTGTACAAAACCAACTCATTTTGTAATTAACCTGCCCCAATGTGTCAAAATGATAATGTCACTAAATACTAGTGAAAAGGTCAGAGGAAATAAATAATTACAACTGGTATTACATTTGGCATTAGAAGAGAAAACACTGTCTTTTAATTTAAATTAAAAACATGAATATAATATTTTCTTTTATTTCCTATTAAGAGAATTCTGTATTTTGGTTTTCTAGTTGTTTAATCTGTGGTCCATCATTTGTCTTATTGTATTGTTTTTTCTTTTTCTAAGAAAACCTTTCAGAATTTCACAGCAGAACTATAATTTACATTAGCATACTCTATAGAGTGGTTAGGGTATGAAAGGTAATCAGTAGTACTACATTCAGTTATATATAGATACAGTAAATATATATGCATATATAAAAATTTGTGGAGAGAGTTTTATGGGTGTGTATGCATGTGTATATGTTAGGCCAAATTTTTAGTAACTTCAGCATCTAACATTTATGCATGGATCACAGATATTTCAATTTGTTTCTATACAGCTTTGAAACCCTCCTTGTTTATGAATTCTGTATGTACTGCACTGCTGAAAGCTTATTCAGTCCAGAACACTTCTGTTAAGTTTTGAATACCTTATACAACAGTAAGGCAAAGCTGATTGTGATATTTTTACTACTTATTGTCATTTCAGCCTATTAAACATATATTTTAGTCCTATAGGAAATGGGAGCTCTGTTGAAACACTATTTATTTAAAAACACACCAATGGATATTGAACTTTTAATGTACATTCATGTTAATTATAAAAGAGAGCTTGGTAAATAGAAGTAGCCCATCTGGATTCGTCTTAAATGATTAACACCATTGGCGTATAGGTTTTAAGATCTGTACCAATTCAGAAATGGTTAATACATCTGCACCAGACCTTGTACAAAGAAAGCCTTCACCTCATATATGTATGAGGATTTATATTGAACGGACTGTACTAAAATTCAATCAGTGAGAGAAAAGAAAAAGTGTGGAGTCACACTGAAATCTATGATGCGTTTGACTAATAATACAGCAAAGAATCATTCCTAGCCTGTGTTATCATAAAAGTTTTATCCTCTTTACATGACTTTTTAATACTCTTTACCAAACCTGGTTTAAATTTCATCTGACTAGATACATTTACTGTAATTTCTGCTTCATGTTGAAAGCTTCACATTTCAATATAGAAAGACGAAAAATAGATCTTACTTTCACTACTTGCAAAAAGAAGACAACTGGTTTTGAGTTAAATTGCTGTCTAGACCTGGTTTAAATTCTGGAGGCACCAACTGGCCATATTTAAGGAAGAAACATTGCCCGTCTTTTAGTCAGTAGTTTAGTCAGTGTTTCAGGAACTCAACCAAGAGTTACGGCAGGTAATTCAATTTTCTTCTCTACCTTTGGAGATTCAGTCCCATATCTCTCATTACTCACAGGTGTATCCCAGTTAACTTGTAAGATACTGTTATGCTATGCCTTTCTTTGAAGTTATCCAAATGATGGTGATCCACTTCCTTTCATGGTGTGTACATATTCATTGAAACTAGGATTTAAATCCTGGTATCCTAGATTAGTTCCTAATCCCTAATTTATGGAGTTATTTTTCCCTTCTTCTCTCACATTGACTTAATAAACAGCACTGGCTGGAAAGACTGCAAGTCCCCTAGTAAAATATGCTTCACTGTATGAACAAAACACTCTCAGCAAGATGAGAATATTAAACCTTGATCTTCTATTCCCAGGTGAGTACCTGAATGATGGGGTTATGCAGTAAAGAGTATTTGGATGGTATTACTACATTTTCCATTTTGGAACAAGTGCCTACAACAAACCCTTAATTGTTTTGCTAGAGAGCTACTGACATTCAAGCCTGAAACAACCCTCTACATTCTTATTGTGAAAATAATTAATCACTGGAAGAACTTAGCAGGGTATGGTTGACTATCTATCATGAGCAGTTTTTAAATAATGCTTGGAAAGCTTTTGAAGACATATGTCTTTTTTGAACCCTAGCTGTTGGTTATGTGCAAGAGTCAGTAGCTGAAATCTGATGTCCTCTTAACCTGTAGGACAACTGAGATGATGATATGGGTCCCTTTTTTGCCTAAAATAAATGAATCTATTAAAAATACTTCCTTGTGGTTATTGTATGTGGTTTTGTTTATTGTAATTTTTTTTAATTATTATTTTTTTCCCTTGCTTCATAATTCTGGGCAAAAAAATTACATTTTTATTCAGTAAAATATATATTTAATGTCTGTTTCATGTAATGTATTTCACTAATTAACATTTCAATGTTTGTTAACACAAACACATACACTATTGGAAGATGCAAACTATTAATCTTAAGAATTATACAAGCTTATGTATTTGATTAAAACATTCTGTAAATTGCTTTGGCACAACATTAAACAAGAGAATTAAAAGGTCAAAAAAAAAAAAAAACAAACAAACTCACGATTTTACTGATTGGTTCATTGGAAGGCCAGTTCACTAAGTTAAAATTTGGAGTCTTTCAACAAAGTGTGTTGGAGGGGAACTAAAATTGTATAAAAATATTTTGCTATCAGTAGATTAGTTCAGGTTAACTAAATCCTAAGTATTAATGAGTATTACAAATAGATTACCTTTTTATGTTTAGATTTCTATCAAATATGCAGCCTTAAGTATGTTTACATCTCTTTCTGTGGTGGTCTGTTGATGGCTAGGTAGGCATGAACTGAGACCTTCAACTAGCTCGGCTGTAGTTAAAGAAAGCAGAAGTGCCTCATGCTGCAAAATAAATTCAGAAAAAAAAAAAAAAAAAAAAAAAGATTATTATGGAATCACGGAATAATTTGGGTTTGAAGGAATCAGTGAGAGCATTTGACTCAGGTCCAACAGCTTCACATGACCTTGTCCAATCGAGTTTTGAATATTCTAAAGGATAGAGATTTGACAGGCTGTTACGAAGAAAAAACTTGTCCTTATATTTTACTGGAATTTCCTAAGTTTCGATTTCTATGTGCCCGTCGAAGAAGAGGCCATCCAGCCTTTTCCCTGTGCTATGAAGAGTCTGGGTCCATCACCTCTATACTCTTCCATCAGATGGTTGAAGACATCAGTATGATCTGGTATGATCTGGCAAGATCTGGCAAGGTAGTCTTGCATTCTTCAGGAAAAGCAGACCCAGTTCTCTAAGCCTGTATGTCCTCCAAAGAAAAGAACAGGATGTATTTTTTAAGTGGATGTAGGACTTATGTCTCCAAGCTATTGCAGATATAAAGCTGGGATGGGATTTGAAAGAGAATTGGAATAACTGTTGTCCTGCAAAAATCTTGGATATATTCACCCAACTGTGTCATACAACAGGGGAGAAAATTCGCATTTCTTTGCTCTCCCACCTTCCCTCCATGATGAACTGAGGGTTCTGACAGCACATTATTTTGGTCAGTCTTCTGATTTTGTTAATATGGGCCTATTATAATCTTGGATACATCTATGCAAGTATGTGCCAAATACTGCTGATAATGGCTGTGCTACATTATTGCCAACGTAGCAGCAATAGCTAGTCACTAAATCTTACTTATTGCAGCTGTAACAATCCAGGAATACTAAATATTTCTTACCTGTCTGAAAAGAAGGGACTTGAGACCCAGATGTGCTGCAAGTAGGACAGAGGGACTGCAGTGATAAGTGAATATTTTAAGGGTTCAAAGAAGGACATAAAAAAGAAAATATTTAAAAGGCACCCCAGGGAGATCTAGACAGAAGGTGGAAAGACAAAGAGTCTTCTGTAGTGAGCAAGACTGCTGCAGTGGCAGGACCATGCAAGGTTAGTGGAAGTACAGCAGAAAAATTCATTGGTAAAAAAAAAAGAATCAACAACCTTGGAGCATCTCATAACTTTAAATGTGGCACACAGGCTAGGCTAAAAGAAGTTTATATCACAAGCTGCAGATTAGAACCCCACACAACCTTACATGAAGTACCTGACAGAAGCAACTTGACTAGATCTGTTACAATATATCCTCTCGCTACCAATGAGCAATAATCAGTGCCTGTAAAGGGGAATTGAAACTAATGCATTGGTTCACCTCTCTGTTCCTACACTGCTCTTTAATCCTCTAGATAAAGGGATCTCGGGATTCAGTGGATTCAAACTGAAGCTAGCCAAATTCAAGCAAAAGCATGTATTTTAACAACAAAGGTAACTAACCACTGGAACCATTTGTTAAGGTAGGTAGATTCTTTGTCACTTGTCTTCACATCAAGACTGGATATCTTTATGAAGTATTTCCTCTAATTTTATGCAAAATCACTGGCTAAAATTACATGGTATATTTGAGGTCAGACTAGATTAGGGCAATGGGTATTCCTAGTCTGAATTATAGTATCTGAAATTCTCTTTTGGTTTAAATTGAACTGAGTTTTCCTTTGACTTCTCTTAAGCCAGGATTTCACTGGGTATGTGCAAAACTTTATTCCTGAAAATGCTAGTCTAATTTTTATCACATGCAGAAACTGATGATGAAATGAAAGGAAAACATGTCCTCACCAATGAAAATGAATTTATTTTTGCATGATTATTCAGAAGAACTGTGTAGCACACGGGACTTAGTATGGCAGAGATCATAAGGAAATTCACAGAGTAGGAAATAAAAAATATTCTGGTAAATGTGCCAGCAGAAAGCCACATAAATCTGAACAACTCAGAAAAGTGTTTATTCCACTAACAGATCTTACATAGCTGTCATAGCTATTAAATAAAACCTTGCAGTTTTAATAATAAAAAGGGTACTTGAATGAGTCTATCATACACTAGCTCATGTTTCCTGAAAAGTCACATAATCTTTATAAATATTTAGTGATTTGAGGTGATAGTTTATTAAATTAAATACAAATAGTAATAATAATTAAAAAAAAAAAAAAAGCTTAAATTGTTTTAAAGTAGAACATTTATTATAAAACTCAGTTTACCTATTTACGGAGTCCATAAAGTTATGGAAATCTAATGCCAGAACATAATGTTTTTTAAACATATAGAGGAAATAACTTTTTCTAGGACATAATCTTTTTTTTTTTTTTTTTTTTTTTTTTCTGTGTATGTAGGTATGTACATGTCTCGAATGAATGTATGAGTAGGAACTCAAAAAGTATGGTTTAACATTTCACTGCAGATGCTAAATTCCACCATTCATTTGAGAAGCCCTGAGCTGTCTTGAAATCAAAGATTAATTTACTGGTTCGGAAGAAACACACCCTGTGTGTTTCATAACAGGACATCACAGGGTTTTAATTGTTGTCAAATTATGCTGCCACTGTATTATGTGTTTCCAGACCAAAAAGTATAAATGATCCATATCAGTATAATCTGAATTTATGGTTTATCACATATTGCAAAAAGTGACTGTTACAGAGAAAAAAAATATATATATATAAAAAGTAATACCTATATAAACCTAAAAGTAATACCTATATAAAAATAATTCCTCATTCTTATATCATTGGATGTAAAATACTCTAGAAATAAAAATAAATAAATAAATAAATAAATAAAAACTTCTACTAGGAATGACTGGGAGTGTCATAACAAGACATATACTTAGTGAGAATCTGAAGACATATACAAATAACAAGACATACTTACTGAGAATCTGAAACGATACAAGAAATCCAAATTTGGCACCTTACATGACAAACTTGAAAGTGGCTTTATTTTTTACTTATTTAATCATGGCTTCAGTGATATCCAACAGATAAAAATCAGGGCCATAACCAATTTTTAACACTTCATCTAATGTGCTTTATTAGGATGCATATCACATTTTGAATAAAAGCTGCAGCACGAGTCCCACTCCTATACAGTGTTAAAAATTAATAAGCAATTTCTTAGTGTCAGAAGCACAACAGTCTTTAGAAAATAATGTCAATCATCAGTGCATTGCATTTGCCATGTTACCAACTCTATGACAATTGTCATACATAAAATAGTATTAATTTTTTAAAATTTTATTTTATTTTTTTGTTATGAAGCATGTACCAGAATGTGGATGATTGACCGATTTCTACATAAAATAAACTAGTCCATTGGCCAGTCTGATCTATGAGCTGGAAATAGTAAGGTTTACTTTCTCAAAGTACAAAATAACTTTTGAGATAGAGTTGAAAAAAATATACCCTTTAGTGTATTCATTATCTCTCTAGCCTTCTGCTTTCTTTCAGGCTTTAGCATATATATTCATTTCCCTAGGGTTAAGCTAATGTGTTTCTCAATTCCTAGATTGCTTTAACAACAAGAATCGAAGGCGATAACAAAATGAATCCCCAGACCCCCTCTGAAGCACATGGGTTTTGAATTTTAAGTAATTTGTTGTTTCAAGGTAGGAACTATAAAGAATATCTTCTGGATCAAATAGAAATGCTTTGTCTTGTGTCACATTCTCATCTCAACCACAAGTCAAATTAAATGATTTTACACTTGTTCCATAAAGTGCAAGTCAATGATGCTACCTTTCAGAAAATTAATTAAAAGCAAAGAAGTCTGTAAGATGAACAAACTATTTTAGCTGGGCACAATATTAAGAAGTTCTAAATTTTAAGCTGTGAAAAAGTCTTTAAAGAATACTAGTGAGAACATGTATTAATGTTTCCTGCTGTCAAATATTTTGGATTCCTTTCAAGTCTTTGTGTGATAATTTAAAAACACAGAAAATAGAAAGCAAATAGCAAATGGCTGACTCATTTGCCATATTAATAATACTAAGACTTGGTGTATTGGTAATATAGATGGTATTATAGTTATTCATATTTTGAACTCTCAAATATTTCCAAAGAAGATGTAGTTTTTTTGTATGAGTTTACAGACATGAGGCTCGATTTTCTTCATAACCAGTCACAAACTCTGAAAAAGCTCCTATATTTCATGGGAACAAAGTGAAAAATGATAATTTACTCTAAAACCTGAATGTGTTGAGGTGACTGGTTTGTCTTGGGTGACCTCTGGAATTCCTCTGTCAGTGGACAAGTTTTAGAAACTATTATAAGTTAGTTATCTAGGATTCTTCTAGTGTCAAGAAACAGATATCATAAGATATGTGGTATGAGTGAAGACATGTAGAATCAAACTGTTCTTCAGGTTCCTTATTTAGCTATTTCAAAACTTATAGATTACTTGTGTTAAAACATCAATGTATTTAGATGGCTAAAACAGGTGATGCAAATCTCATTGTTTAAGTACCTACACGAAACTGCTCAAGATGTACAAAAACCTTGAAACTTGCAATATTCTATGATTCTATGATTCTATAGTTCAAAAGCTTTGTGTATGAATAAAAACCTTGAGCTGATTCAAATTCAAGGGTTTTAGAAAAACAGAATTTGCTCAGGTCCTGCTTTATCTATTTGTAGAGTGTTCCTTGTTTTGGAAAAAAACTCTTAAAGCACACAGCTTTTGGGAGCTGAAAGAGGCACTCAAATTTTTTGTAGGTGCAACAAAGTTTGTAAAATGACTAGAGAAGACCCCAGCTTGTACTTCAAACTAAGCCATGCACTTTTTCTGTGCAATAATGTAAATTGGCTCAACTATTTGCATATGTAGTAGATTACTGTATTCTTTCAACAAAGTCTTCACATGGTACAAAACAGTACCAAACTCTTACAGCTGGAGAGTCGTTGTGTTTGTTTTAGACAGGCTGCCTTAGATCATGCAAAGATGGACTCATATGCATCTATTCTGACAGCAACACCGAGCTGTTCTTCAAGAGTAAAAACAATATGTTAGGCAGAAAAACGATTAATTGATAAAGGTACTGTACTGGGTCTGGCTGGAATGGAGTGGACATTCCCTGCAGCAGCCCATATAGTGCAATAAGATAAAAAGCAGGATTCTATTCCCATATCTACTTTTTCAGTCAATTCCAAAATGATTTCGAAGACACCACCATGCAATACAATGAGAAGGAAAATATTACCACAGAGATACATTCTGGAACACCTTGGTTAACTGTTGGAAAACATATTGGAATTTTTAAGCTTAACTTATTGAAATCAAAATTCAGAGTTGAAGAGGTTCATCTGTCAGCACAGGAAAAAAGTATGCAGGAAAAAAAGAGATCACCAGCTTAAGTCTAACACTTTACTGTTTTCATTAGAGGGAATTATGCTATGCAATTTCTATCCTAAATTTACCAAAATTTATGTTAAAATGTGTTATGGTACTTGCTTTGTGAAAGCTAGAGACTCAATCTCTCGATAAAAGAATTCCTACTTGTAGTTGCTGATAGAAGCATTCTTACTTGTCGTAGTTTATGTTGTACCAATACTGCTTGTTTACTCATAGGTCTATACATCCTACTCAGTGATTTTGTCTCTGAGATGGACCTGCAGGTTGGATTTCTTCAGGACAAAGCTCTACTTCCTGATCTGATGGAGTTAGAAATAGAATCTTTTAGTAAGGTCAGGGATTTTGGAAGGTTAGCTATCCCATTTTATATATATATATATATGTATATATTTATAAAGAATCAGTTACTGAAGAAACATAATTAACATAGTATGATCAGTACACAAGATTGACTTTTTTTTTTTTTTTTTCTGTTTGTTGAGATTCATTTAATTGGAACTAAAATATACACTAAAAGCTTCATAATAGGTAGATATGCTGCTAATCGTGTTAGAATGTTATTATTGAATGAAGTAGACTTTGGTCAAACTTCTGGGCATGTGGGTCATTTCCAAACAGATGTGCTACTGAGATCACATTAACAAGCTAGTAAAGACCTCAGTTGTGGTTTTTTTTTTTTTTTTTTTTTCTTCTCGTGTTTTTATAGACAGTACAGATGCTCATCTTTTATATGGAACTACTCCTGCTTAATTAGAGCAATCCTTGCCAGCAGAATTTCATTTTCACTTTCTTTACTTTTTTTTTTTTTTTTTTTTTTTTTTCTAAGATGCAGGTTATCATGTGTCTTCGTTTAAGAACATTAAACACTTTCAGTTGATAGGATATAAAAATCTATTATTCTGCAGAGTGTAACTCCCTCTCATTTTCATTGTGTCTGTCCTTTGACAAGGTAATAAATATCAGTTCGCCACACAGAGAGAGGCCAGGTATAGAAGACAGTTTCACTGTCCAAAGGGAAGACAGGTGACTCAAAAGCAGACAGGGTCAAATTCATGTACATCTGCTCAGGGCTGCCTGTTTGATCTCCCTGATGAGGGACTTGGGCTCTGCATTTGCTTTGGGTTCACTTGTCAGCAGAGAATCAACAAAGTCAAGAGAGAAGTGTTACAGCAGCAACAGCAAGGGAGATGGAGAGCAAAAAATGAAACATAGAAAGTCTAGATGAGAGAGGAACTGCCAGAACTAGTTGTTTTGTTGTGTGTTTGTTTGTTTTTAACATTAAAAAATAGATTTGTCAGAAAACCCATACAAACCAACAACTAACCCAGTGATACCTTTTGCTTTTACAGAAAGTTTGTGCTATTTTAATGTTTAAAATATGATCTTGTCATGGTAATTAACGGTCTTCATAAAACAATCTGACAACTGAGAAATTAAAATTTGGTAAATCTTTTATTAGAAAAACAGCTAGAAGAGTTTACAGAATTTAGAGAAGAGGGCAACAATTACAGATAGAACTTTTGCCCCTTAACCTGTTCTTCGTCATAACCTGAAATATGAGGGGAGATGGACAGGTGCTCTAAAAAAGCCTGAATTCTCCTTCCTAAATGAATTATGAGTCATCATCAACTGAGCACTAGCAGTGATGTAAACCGCTAGCAGTGTTTTACATAACCTTATATGACCTTCAGGAGCCACTCTGATAACACATTTTTATTTTTTAAATGTATTCAGTAAACTAGCAAAGGCTGTTCAGTTAATATCACTTAATATGCCTTAGAGTGACTGATGAGGTCACAATAATGCAACCACTTGCAATTATTTCTCCTTCTCTATGTGGAATGACATGTAAGAGATTCAAAGAAGAGAGGGCAAAGGAAAATAAAAGGAAAGGGTGGGGTCAAATAAACTGAATCAGTCTTAATGAGAATGAATAACTTAATGATGGTTGTTGGTCATATAGTGTTTTTGTTGACATTCTGGAAGTAAGCTCTTAAATACCACACAGTACATGATGAGTTAAAAAACATGAAATATTTCAAAAATATTTTCTTCCAGTTTTTGAGCTAATAGAAGCAAATGTGTTGTGGGAAAAATGTTATGGAATTTAGCTGGGAGACTACCATAATGTGAGCTCTCCAACAGGCTAGACGCAAAGGCAGCTGTCAGTTTTGGCATTCAGTAAGCTTTGATTGCCTGGATTTGCAGCCTTAGAGAGTATCTTGTAGAATAGTTTTTCATCATGAAATATCCGAAGTTTTTTTTTTGTGTATTATTGCATCACATGGTTCCAATTTGGGTCACTGGACAGATTGGAGACCCTAGATCCATAGAACAAACATCTGTCACTTCAACTGCCTCAGTGACAGACAGCTGTGGGAGGTCATTTTCCATCACATGGCCAATGAATAGGAAAAGAAGAAAAATATAGCTTGGTGGCAGGATTTACTGATGCAGACTGACAAAAGTAAATAAATAAATAAATCTGGGAAAAATAAATCTGGGGTTCCTCCCAACGCATCATTTCTATCACTGTCTGAGTTTATGCTTTTTCCTGGTTCTGATAACATGTCTCTTCTTCCATTCTGATCTTTTTAGTTACTGTAGTTGCAACAAGTAATCCTTGCACTAACAGAGCCTTTCAGCTCTGTAGTAAGGTAGCAAATACAATGAGTTGTGGCTCATCATTATCTAGAAGATGTAAGACATTATTCAGAGTAGGAATAATGTTTTGTATATATATTACCAAACTCCCCAAAGCTTCCTCTGAACATGCACAAACATTAATTTTTAAATGTGTTTTTTTTATATATATACATATATTCTTGCAAAATTGTACAGATATTTACCACTGCCCTTTAAAACAGGGGACATTTCATAGAATCATAGAATCATAGAATATCCTGAGTTGGAAGGGACCCTTAAGGATCATCAAGTCCAACTCTTGACACCGCACAGGTCTACCCAAAAGTTCAGACCATGTGCCTAAGTTCACAGTCCAATCTCTTCTTAAATTCAGACAGGCTCGGTGCAGTGACCACTTCCCTGGGGAGCCTGTTCCAGTGTGCAACCACCCTCTCTGTGAAGAACCCCCTCCTGACGTCCAGCCTAAATTTCCCCTGCCTCAGCTTAACCCCGTTCCCGCGGGTCCTGTCACTAGTGTTAATGGAGAAAAGGTCTCCTGCCTCTCGACACCCCCTTACGAGGAAGTTGTAGACTGTGATGAGGTCTCCCCTCAGCCTCCTCTTCTCCAGGCTGAACAGGCCCAGTGACCTCAGCCGTTCCTCGTACGTCTTCCCCTCCAGGCCTTTCACCATCTTCGTAGCCCTCCTCTGGACACTTTCCAACAGTTTCATGTCCTTTTTATACTGTGGTGCCCAGAACTGCACACAGTACTCGAGGTGAGGCCGAGGTGAGTTTCAAATTCCTTCACTTATTTAGAAGTATGAAAACACTTGTATTTCTCTGTGATTTGACAGGAAACATTTTTAAGAAACTCCCCTTCCTTAAATCTTGGTATTGGAGAAGGTTAAACTGTATTATTTGAAACTTTCAAAATCACATGTACTGTGATACAGACATCTGACAGAAGATACATTATCCTGAACAGTTTAAGCTTTAGAAAATGATAAGCCTGTTTTAAAGACTTACAAGGGAAATTGTACATTAAGTTCCCTAGTTCCCAACAAGGAACCCTGCAACAACTAGTTTTTTGTTTGTTTGTTTGTTTGTTTGTTTTTTCCTTGCAATATCCATATCTAAGAATCCAGGCACTATAATATAATTCATGTAATATTACAGCTCAGGCAGTTCAAACAACCTTAACAGAACCGATGCCTGTTTGCTTTCTTGTCCATAAAACCTCAAATCCTGCCTTTAATACCTGTGCAACTCTTCAGAGTTTTAAGGCAGACCAATGTTTTACATCCTGTAAACTTTTTACATCCTGTCCTTTAGTAATCTACTGAAAGCAGTCATCTATAAATTGAATAAATTCTCTTATCTCCCATGCAACTATGAAAGCAGCCTCCAAAAATTCTATCTGAAGGTTGCAGCAAGTCAAAACATGTTTTATTGAGGGAGCAGGAGACTTAGGTTCTGTTCAGTATAGACAAACAGTTTTAGGAGGATTTAGTTTTCTTGAATATATTGGATAGGAATTTTCAGGTAAATATTTGTCAAGTTGACAAATAGCAGACCTGATAAACTCTGGATGGGACTCCATGAAGTTGTAATAGCATCTGGTAGACTAATAAGAAAGCAGAGAGAGTGGAGCATTTACCCACTGAAGTATACAGGTTACAGACTCTTTTAGAAAACAGCAGTATTTTCCTTCATCTCCTCCCCAGGAGAAAAAGACTTCTGAGCTTGAATGTGTTAACAAGAAAATATGACCTGATGACACTAGAAAACAAAACCCCTTTCCTACAGGCCTCAGAAAAAAAGTTTGTGCCTCATCATAAACTTAAGTCAGAAGATGTGTGTATATATACACACATACACATATATATAATCTATAATTTTTTTCTGTCCAAGATCAGTAGGATTTCTTTACCAAAATGTAGTATTCTTTTACCAAAATGTAGTTCTGCTACTTGTACTTATTTTTCCAGTGGAAGTTAGAAAATTTGAATTTTCCACCAGAACAATATTTTCAGACATGGGTCAGTTTTTCTTCGGGTCAATGGGTCAATCCTCCAGCATATTACAACCCATTCTAATGGAAGTTGCTGTGAAGCAAATGCTGGTAATCTGCAGTGAAAAGGAGGTGGGTTTGGGGGGAAAAAAATAATAATAAAAAAAATAAATCCACAGAAACGCATTATCTATCCTGAAGCAGGAATTTAAGGAATTTATATGTAGCAAAAGAGTGTGTAATATTCCCCTTCGAAAATTAATTAGGAGGTCCTCCATCATTCTGCTTAGCCTTGTTAACAGTACATGATAAAAGCTCCAGGATTAACAATGTGATGTCAAGAGGCGTGATACAATCAAAAATTGTGAAAAAACAGTTTCTGCTCAGCTTGGTTCAGGTTGGACGTACTAATTTGTTTCTGATTTTTATATTGTATTTGCTTAGTAATATCTCTTTATTTCTGTTTCAGTTATCTATAAGTCTACCTATAAATGTATACACAAACAGAAAGAGAAAAAAAAAGTGATTTTCCTTCACCTATTATGCTTTGGATCCACTAGGTTTCACACCATGCTATAGTGCTCAATTAACGTCAAACAGAAATTAAATTCACTTGAAGGCTGCATGTTCATTTATTTTATTCCCACTTGAAAAAAAAAAAAAAAAAAAAATAGTATAAATTGCCCAGCATTCTTCCAAAAATATATTACAATATTTATTGAATGCTGTTGCTAATTTCTGAATTGGTCCAAATACATGTTCTCCAAATTTTGTTCCATCTGATCTTACTATGATTCAAAAGTGTGATGCACACAATATAGCAAGAAGCTGTGACCCACGTTTTTCATTAATATAAGTGTAAATGGCAAAATTAAAAGTTATCATAAGTAAAAAGGTATATATTGGCTGTTTTATATTTTTTTCATCCCCAAATAGAATCAGATCAGTTTTTTGCTCATTAAAAGCTTTTAAAAAACAAAGTCTACTAAGATTTAGACAGAATTTTAACCTTTTTAAGGGACATGATTGATTGGCCATTGCAAATTGTTGAAACCCATCTGATTATGCATGTAGATAATCAACTGTACAATGATTGGCAGCAAATGATGAGGAACCAATAAAATGCATATGCTTAGAAACAAATGACTTGTAAAGACTCTAACTCACACATGTCAGGCAATTTAATCATAAGGATTGCAAGCTGTGACCTCTGAGTAGGATGTGGTAATCTGGCAATCAAGAAGGTAGCAGAGGATGATGTCTTTAAGATTTCAGCAAACCTCTCTATTGTCTGCTTATCATTCTAAGAATTTTGTGGAATCCATAAATCTACATGCCATGCTGTAGCATAATACCCCACAAAGCCTGGACGGTTTTCTCTTCGTCATTCTTTCTTTTCCTCACACTTCTTTTCAAAAGATGTGCCTGAACCTTTCCCAGCAATTAAGCACCATTTCTATTCTCAGAATGGAATCTGAGTGAAGTTAAACAGTCTGTAAGGCTGGTGGATTTCAAGACTGGGAAGAGCTTCACCTTTTACATGCCAAGCTAAAAATAATTTTCTTCTCAATAACCATTAAAAGCAACAGATGATAGATTGTTTCATTTCATTTTCTGTATTCACACTGTTTTTCTTCTCAAAAAGCTTTCCAGAAATAATCAGACATTTCTGAAACAAAAAGAAGTTCCAAACACTTTCTTTTCAACTCAGAAGAGGAGCAATCAAATCCTTTCTTCACCATAAAAAATCTGTAGACATTGGACACTTCTGTTGAGGTGCCTATGCAAAGTGACAGGCTGAGGCTACACCTGTGGTGTTGGCATTCACATCACTTCCTATATGCTTCAAACAAAAATTCTTTAATAACCATAAAGTTTGAAGCCAAAAGAGGCAAAAAAGCAATCTCCCACCAAGGACTGCCAGACCCCGGCTTCATGAATGCTCTGTGAAGAGAAGTGCCCAAAATAACTGATCTGGTGGCTGCTGTAGGTAATCTACGAATTCACTCATTGCAAGATTTTTTTCCATATAGACAGGGAGCATACAGTCCTTCTGGATCATAAATGGTTTGGAATGTTCCTTGTTCTCTCACCATTAAAACCTACAGAAGATCTGATGACTGAGTTGTGGGTGAATGTTGCCCAACAGGTCTCTTTTATGACAGATGCAGGTGCCAGGTTTTGGGTGAAGGCTGTGACTGTTGGACTCAAAGATCCAAAAAAATCCTGACAAGATTTTGGAATTAAATAAATAAATAAATATATATATTATTTTATTTTATTTTGGCAATGGATTTGCTGAAGTGACAGATTTGGAGATTTCCAAGTAAGAAAATTTTGTGACACTTGTATATGCAATATGTATATGCGTAAAATAGAGACATTATAGCTTACACGTATAGAAAGGTAAAGATTTATACTGGCTACTCATTCTGCTCATTTCTGGTTGGTAGCTGTTAGAAATTTCTACTAAAACTAACCAATACAATGGCAGCAAGTGAAGATAATATTAATGTCACCCATTGACCCTTACATTTTTGGCCATTATTTTTTTATGAGAGGATTTCATAATCATAAAATTTAACACTGTTTTCCATTACAGATTTCTTCTGCATGACTTGTCAGCTACAATAAATAAGACTTTGGTGGTTTAATATCACTATGTTCTTGCTCAGCAACTACATCAAGTCATGTCTGAGCCCAAATTATCTCTACTTTCACTAGAAAAGTGAAATCTAAGCACTATGAAAAGACTTATTAAGAAAAGCAATCAAATAAAATATATGACTAATGGTGGCATATCCTTATAGTGAGCATCTCTGCTCTAATCATTTGGAAATTAGAAATTGTTCATGTTTTTCTGAAATAAAAACATTTTCTTCCTCTTTTATACAGCCATGGGTTAGTTATTGCATTCAGCTAGAGTCTAATAGCAATGTAGTACTGAGCAGAATCAATGTCTTGCTGTATATAGTGATTGCACAAGTTAATTGCTCTTTTTAAATGAAATATATTTCTTTACAGTAAATACACTGGGTAGCAAAGATGATTAAATAGCAACTTTTATAAACATGACTGTGGTGTCTACTGATTACTTCACATCACCAGTGTACTTTAAATAAATAAAAATACTTCTCATTCTCTATTTTTTGGGGAAAATTAATATAAAAAGTGAGATAAGACTGTAACAGTTTACAACAATACACATCATGTATTAAATATCAGCTACATTTTAGGAAGCCATTACTACTCTGTCATTTGGCAATACCCTGTATTCATTTGTTCCTGGAGGACATATGATTCTGTGATTCTATGACCCTCAAGTAAAGTTTGAGCAATGTATTTTCTTTTGCACAAAAAGGCACCAAATGAAAAGTTTACTAGGCCAGTTAGTTGCTACTCACATAAGAGGGTGATAACTTAGCTAAAAATTGTTGAAAATGTGTCTGATCTTTTGCTATTAGAATAAGCCCATGAATGTTATGTTGGAAACAGAAGACTTAATTATTTTCTTTTTTTCCAGAGGCTAGTAGTTAAAAGTAATTGTATCTAGCTTTCAAACAGCATATCTCATATATTGAGATTTGTATGGTCATATCCATACAGAGACCAGTCATGCTTAGGCTTAGTCCTGTGAAAAGGGCTTATAATACCTATCGTGCATGCTTAGGTCTTAAATCCTAACAAAATAGACAGCCCAGGTTTACAGTGCTTTGCATATGGGAAATGAAGCAAAGCAAATGAAGTGACTTGCCCCAGGCTAGGTAAAAGTCAGGAATGGAACACAACTGTCCTGCCTTTAGGCAGCATTTCTGCCTTCCTTCATAAGGTTATGTTTGATTTATAGCAACTGGACCTTTGTCTATTTTCATGTCTCTGTGTTGAGGTTTCTTTGTTTTGTTAGGTTTTGTTTGTTTGTATTTTATTTTATTTTTATTTTTGAAGCGGTGGCTATTTGCACTCTTTTGGTTATGAAAAGTGAATTTCATTTTTACTGTAGTTATTGATTGCTTTATGGCAATTGTCATTGCAGAGCAACCAGAATATATTAAATGTGTTCCTAAGTACTTGCACGATTTTCATCAGCATGTAATAACAATTAGCATAGAAAAAGTTAATTTAGACCATAACACTGATGCTGAATATTCTCAAATTTGGAGCTGTGTATATAGTTGAACTTCAATAGTACAGATTCATATCTAAAAAGTACTACCATACATCACTGGAAAACTATGTACTCATAACTAAATTTAACAGCCAGTATTTTTATTTTATTGACTTTAAGCTACTATTGAAAGTTAATGTAGCTGCCTTTCAGAAGACCCAAGTTCTTTGAATAGTTAATGGAAAGAGATAAGCTTAAAGCCACCTAAAACAGCTTTCATGAATAATTCTCCCTGACCTCAACCCATAAGGGATATAAACATGAGCATACACAGAATAATATTTGCATGCAGAACTGGTTTGTCCATGAAAATGGATAGCTGTGTCTGTATGCATGAATGCTGTGAGTAAAGTCACTCTTTGCTGAGTTGTAAAGGGCAATGTCTGCAACTTTAAAGGAGATATTTTGAATAATTGATCGTCTTCATTATAAGAGGTTGTGAAGTTTAAAACAAGCTACTAATTTTCACAAGGTGTGAGCTTGTGATATGCAACCTAAATTTTCTGTCCCTTAGCTCATGCTGCCTTGTTGGCTTCACATATCATTGCAAGCTATATTAAGTTTCAGAATACATTATAAAGACAGATACTGGACCTTTCAGTGTGTGGCATAATCAGTTAGTGGATAAATCCTGAAAATCTTTTATTAAACTCTAAACTTTAGACATATAGGAAAATTAATGAAGTCTTTCCTGTCTCCATTATCTGCATTTCGAAGGCTTATAAGCATAAAACAAAACAGAGTCATTATAGACGTATCCACGAAATCTGGCTGCAGAAGTTACAAGATTCTGTGTTTCAGACTGAGTTGCCCATCAGATGAAACCAGTGGTAATATAGTAAGATAATTATCGCTGTTATTTACTATGTATATATATATATAACAGACAAAGTACAGTAGGAGTTAAATAAGACCTGAATAACACTGAAAGAGCAATAGTGGCCTGCAGCAAGAATTAAATTAATAACATCTCTCATAGGAAGTGTTAGATTTAGATGGAAGGAACTGCAATGAGTTCACTTTGCCTGTATGTCTGCAAGAGAGATGCTTTCTTGTAAGCTGCTTTAGTTTGGTCTGGCTACTGCCGATCACAATGCTTCCTCCTAAGCCAAATAACACCACTTTTAAGTACCGAGGGTTCAAACAGTGGTTTTATTACCCTTGCAGCAAGCAAAGCACAAATAGATGCTAGTCACTGAATGCAGTGTATCCATCTCCATACATTATCTAAACCCTGTAGAGCAGCACAAATGTTAGCACATTGTGCATGTCTGTGTGTTTTGGGGCTGGGGGGCTTCACTACCTCTGTACTGCCAAGGCTTTACTGCTTATGTATAAAGGCATCAATATAAAACTAATTAGTAAATCAGGAATTCCATTCAGCTCTTCACAGCCCAGATGCAATCTGTTCAATACTCTTACTAATATTTTGTGCCATCTCAGCTAAAGTGCCTTAGCTGAGTGGGAGTGCTATGCGTGATGTGAGTGTGAGAATTAAACAGGCACCCGCAGGAGTAGGGAAGAGAGCAGGATGTGACTGCAGAAAACATCAGTTAGCCATTCCTGGAACACCACGCCCGGTTCTGGTGTCTAACCTTTTAAAAAATTGTAGACATTTCTGAGAAGTTGTATAAAGCTGTCGTGTATTTTGAACATATGCCTTACAGACAGAGATCACATGAGCTCAGTCTACTTAATCTTCTTCAGAAAAAGACAAGAAGACAATTTACAATTATCTGTAAGTACATATGCAGGGAAGGACCTCTCTTACTCAATGTTTCCACAGCATAAAAATCATAGGCATAACAAAAACCCAGCAGTTGAAAATTAGAATTGGACTAACTCAATATAAGACTTAGTTAACAGGGGCTGGGAGGCATAGTAGGGGGCTTCCTGAGGAGGCAGCTGGTGTCTCTGCATCTGCCAAAACCTGGCATCTACTATATAAATAAAGCTAGTTCACATATGTTGAGCAGGCTCATACAGGCATTTCACCACAGACAGTATAACGATGTGGAAAACAAACAAACAAACCAAAAATAAAACAAAAACAAAAAAAGAAGAAAAGTTTTAATGTCTAAGCAAAAAACAGGAAGCAAATCAACCTCTCAAAACCAAAGGGTTCATTTATCCTAGTGGAAGTCATCAATGGTATTTGTCGTCCCTTATCCCATATGTTCTTACCATGCTCTTGGAGGTACCTCAGTGGCTCAAACAGCTTTATATCTTCCACATGGATGTGATAAGATTTAGCTCACTAAGTTTTTTAAAGACCTTGTGAAGCCTAATTTTTGCTGCTATAGGCTTCGATTCTGGCTTTCCAGAGGCCCAGTTCTCCAAAGGTCAATAACAGCACAAGTCACTGCCTTCCTTTGGGCGTCCCTGCATGACCGCATTTGTTTAAGGCAATCCTGTCCCTGAGGAAACTAGTGCTAAAAGAACGAGGAGAAGGATTTCTCTTTGATGAGTTCTTCCAGATGTGCTAGAAAAAAAAATCTACTGAATAGACTTGGGACAAAAATAGTGAAACAACCTGATGTGGATATGTTAGAAATTATTTAGAAATTTCCATGGCTTTATTAACAGGACTGGAGAAAACTCATAGTTTCTATAAAACTGGTCTAAAATTCTGGTCTTTTCTCCTACCCTTTGTGCCCTTCACCAGTAGAAATGTTGTCAACTTCCAGCTGGGAATGCTGGTAAAAATGGGATTATCAGAGTAATAAGAAAATAATGGCAAGAATGTGCAGCAGGTGCTGTATAGTCACTGAGGGAACCATAGCCTGTGGCATAATTTAGACCTCATCCAATGGCTGCAATAATCATTTCCTCAGTTCCAGAGGTTGGTCAAAACAATTTTTAAAATGAATTATTTATTGCTGGCTCCTTGTCAGACTTGTTTCTCTCTACCTATCTCTCTACCTATAGGAATACAGAAAGAAATATGGCCAAAAAAACCCACACCCCAGTTAGTACAACCACGTGTTGTACAACCACAGATTGTGATTGTTTCAGAGAAATGATGAACTAAGAATTTTCTTAGGGAATATAACATTAAAGAGGAATGGAGTTGTCATAGCAAAATATATATCACTGTATTTTTTTCCAGTAAGTATAGTAAATATATCTCCAGTATAATGGAGTTATATAAAAAAAAAATAAAAATAAAAAATTAATGAGTTAAAAATTATACTTTTTGTTTGTTTGTTTGCTTGTTTGTGTCCAGTGAAGGTGACATGAACTCTAGATGAACTCTAGGTGGAGAAGAAGCTATTGCCCAAAGTACTACATACATTACATTAATTAAATACCTGTATATTTTGTATATGGAGTTACTTAGCAGCACATTTAGATATGACTTTTAAAAATACCAGCTATGAAGCTATTTGAACAAACCTCTGAGAAATAATAATAATGATAACTTAAAAAGCTCCAAGGAGCAGAATATCACAGAATCAGAATTGCACAATCACAGAATGGTTGAGGTTGGTGAGGACATCTGGAGGCACTCCGGTCTAGCACCCCCTGCTCAAGCAGGAACACCCAGAGCAAGGTGGTCAAGACCATGTCCAGGTGACTTTTGAAGATCTCCAAGGAGAGACTGCACAACCAATCTGGGCAACCCGTGTCAGTGCTCTATCGCCCACATAGAACAGAAGTGCTTCCTGATGTTCAGACAGACCCTTCAGTTTGTGGCTGTTGTCTCTTGTCCTGGACCTGGCACCACTGAAAATAACATGGCTCCATGTTCATTTCATCCTACCTTCAGGTGTTTACAGACATTGATAAGATCGGGGGGGCTGAGCCTTCTCTTCTCCAGGCTGAGCAGTCCCAGCTCCCTCAGCCTCTCCTCACAGTACCATTATCATCTGTTGAAGGCCTCTGTTGGACTCTTTCTAATATGTCCCATGTCTATTTTGTACTGGGTGACCAAAACCAGACACAGTGTTCCAGGTGAAGCATCACCAGTGCTTGTACTGAGTCTGGCTGGGATGTTAACTTTCCCTGCAGCAGCCCATACAGTGCTGTACTCTGCACTTGTAGCTAGAACAGCTACACCAGTATCACACCAGTGTTGTGTCTGCTGCTGAGCAGTGCTGGCACAGTATCAGGACTCTTTCTTCAAGAATGACCTTCTTTAAAAAACATTTATTGATATATATATATGCACATATATATACAACATATATATACATGTATGTATATATATGCACATATATATACATGTATGTATATATAAATAAGGTAGGTAGACAAATGTGATGTGTATTTCTTTCCAGTGGAGGTTGCTGGAAGTTGTAGAATAAGACAAAAGTACAGGAAAATAATTCAAGTGAAACCTTAATATATCGCTGAATAAAAATAAATGAAAAAAAAAGAAGCCATTAAGTCCTAAACTTATGCAACCACCTGCATGATGGAATTTTAAAATCTTTTTTGCCATCAGTAACATAATTTTAGTTACATGTTGAAATAACTAATTTCTAGTCAGACATTATAAATATTGTTTACAGGTCAACATGAGTCTGAAATGAGCAACTTGCATTGTAATTGTGATAGGTAAATTCTATTTGCCCGTGAAAAACAAGGTGATTGTGCTTCTAATGTTGGGCCGAGGACAAGGAAGCAGAAAGGTTACAGTATAGCTGCTGCTAGGTACATGCTATCATTATGAAAGGAGCACCAAATTCAGCTGATTCACAGATGGTATGTAGGCACTTACAAGGATGAGAGTTTTAATAACTGGGCAAGAATATGTAATAAGAATGTGATCACAGAATGTAATCACAGAATGTAAGTAAATGGCAGATACATGAGAAATACATGAGAAATAAGTAAATTGTAGGATAACGAGGTACAATTTATAGGAAATGGACAAATGGCTATAGAAAGAACCACAGTTCACTTTGGATTTCAGCTCCCAAACAGACTTCATTACATTTCTTGATCAACCATACATTGTTTTATACTTGTTACTGGAGGAGTGAATGTTTCTGAGTAATGAAGCCAACAGAGAGTGAAACTCTATGTCTCAACAAGACCAAGTAAATAAACACCTAGAAAAAATGAAGTCAGAAACAATGCATAGAGCAGATAATTATGATTAATGGAGAAACAGAACTGGAGCAAATTCCTGAAATGGCATCTGTAACTATTCAGGGAGGAAGATGCTGGGGAACAAAACACAATACTGTTGTTTTGGGTGTGTTTGCGTGTATGTTATTCTTTGCTTGTGGTGGTGGCTGACTGGCATAAAGAGAAATGTGAAGCCATGGAATACCAAGTGTACATAATTTAAACTGAACTACAAAATTATGACATTTCATGAGAGAAGGGTATCATCTGTAAGGAGGGCACTGGGACAGAAAAGTTAAATGATTCCATATGACCAGAACAGTTTCCATAGTCAGGCTTTTCTTACAGAACCTATCATTTCATTATTTTTTAATTAGTCTGTTTTAACTTATTCATGATTTATATTAAATTTACAATACTTTTCAGTTCTTAAATAATTCCTGTATTTTATCCCGAGGCAAAATCTCTTTAGCCTCTGGCACTTAAGCTCAAAGACTTCTCGCTCATCTGCAATAACTACACTACCTGACTTGAAACAAAAGAATGAATATATGGAACCACACAGGGCAGGAATTCAATAGTGTCATAACTTAACATGTTAGCCATTCACCTCAGGAAAATTAGATAGCAGTTTGTGTCATTCATCCACGAGGAAGTTTTACTTCATGCTGAACACATCACTGGGGCATCTCCATATGATCCAGTGACATTTAAGTGAGATACTCATGTCCAGGGACCAATTCTTTGTATTTCTGTCCACTGAGGTAGACTCTTTAACAGGGTAGTTCAAAATAAAAATCTGCTGTAATTGCTTGGAACCATGCACCTAAAAAGCCTTTCTCTGTTCTTTGATTAGACAGGAAGCCTTAAAGGGTGTAGAAAGTAATTCAATAGGAGTGAGCCTACTTAAATAGGGTGATTAACTTTCCTCACCAATCTCTTCCATTTTTTTCTGCTTTCTACAGTAGTGTCTGTCTGCGTAAACCCTTGTATTAAAACTCAAGTGTTAGCAACATGAATAAAGCACGTCATTTGTAGTTCATTTTTATTCTCCTCCTCAGGAAAAATTGTACATGTATGTACAATTGTTGAATGTTTTGTTTCCTACGGTTTTAAGATATTTCTTTCCATTTACTTTTTTTTTTTTTTACTTTTTTTTTTCTTTTTTTTTTTTCTAGAAGATATTTAATCTGCTGTGTTGGTGAAAGCAGACAGAGGTGTTAGCTTGATATAAAGCACAAGGTGATAATGACTTTGATGGCCCTTAGTTTGCATAGAAAGGTCTGTCTCCTGCCTAAATAAAGGTTATTGATGTGAGAGAAAACTTCTTTTCATTATAAGAGCAGAGTTATAGATCACAGCTCTCCTTCTATAGCTTTAGGTGTTAATTTTGTTATTGTAGATCCAACCCACTCATACCACAATAATATTTCTCAATTTTTCATTGTAAGCCAGCAAAGAACAGAAAAGGAAGCTGATTTTCTCATTATGAGAATTTAAATGTTTCAGGGGGAAAAAAAGGACAATTACAGCCTGGAGCTGTTCAAAATGTTTATGACAGAACTTCTTCATGAGCAGTGGCCATGGAGTGGTGGCAAAGGCTTATATATACCTAAGCACTATGCAGGGCCTCCTGTTAAGACATACTGAGGTCTAAAGCTCTGCAGAGGAGAGTGCCTGGGTCCAAATTAATCAGCTCCAAATTAATGATGCCAAAATTTAAATACCTGCATGCAAACGTCTGCAGGCATTCTAGCTCTCTAAGCTCTTCTTTATAGTCCAGGGAGATCCAATCAATATAGTCAGTAGCTTATTGAACGCTATTCAGCAAGTTATCAGAATTCAGTCAGTTGAATTACCTTCCCTATTTCACTCATGATATTGCCTAGATCTCATCCAACTTTGTCCCCTAAACTGTTTCTGCTAAAACAGAGTTGTCGTTTTTCCAGTTCACATAACTGAAATAACGTGAAGGCTGTGCCACAATCTGCCAAATTGTGGATGCCCAACTTTTTAGGATAGTATTGTAATATTTTTTTTCAGTACAGTATAGCTCCTGAGTACTCTACCTAAGAACTGCACCCAGCTTTCAGCTGATGAGGAACTATTTGGCTCATTGCAGAAGAAATTCCAGTAAGAATATAAAATACATTTTGTGTGGACAGTCAGGAGACTTGGCAGTAACCTAGACATTTGTTACTTGACTATGATAGGATAGAGGCACACAATGGCTTTTCAGGAAAACAAACAAAGGGAAAATTATTATTCATATTTCCATGAATGTTAAATTATTTTGCTTTATCTCCTGTCTTCTGTCTTTCTTCATCTGTATCTACAGTTTACTTTTTCCCACACTGTGTTCAAGAATACATAATTTGTACAGCAATCTTTTATCTCTAAAGACAGAGTCAAAAAAGGCTTTTTGCATTTCTTACAAAATGTACACTGAATTTCTGAATATGGCCTTTCTGAAAAGTATCATGCCTTCATAAACAATGAGAATAGAAGGAACAGCCTGTTTTTTCATCTTTGGCAGTTACTGTTTCCTCTTACACTCTCTATTGAAAGCAAAAGAAGCTTTCTGTACAATTTTGTGGGTTGTTTTTTTTCTTTTTTGTTTGTTTGTTTTTGGTTTTGGCAATTTTTTTTCTCATGGAAATCAATTCAGTAAAAGTTGCAGCCAGAGTTCAGAAGCCTAGGTTCAACCTCCCTATTTAGCAAGGTTTCTTGATTGAGCTGAATTATTAAACCAGAAACAGAAGTTTGCTCACACTCTTCTTCATCTGCAGTTTTTTAGTTTTCAACTTTCAGTCTCCACATAAGCACTCTTGTGAAAAGACTTGTGCCATTTTCATACACTTTGAACTAAAAGGAAAGAATTTGGAAGTTCCCTCTCTTGGGAAATGTCATTAAAAACAAACAAACAAACAAAACAACATATGAATTAAAAATATTAATAATTTATAACTCCATTTTATAATGTAAAACTATTTCCAAACTGTTCTACTGATACATGTATCTGTATTAGCTGAATGCTTCATGATCTTTAACAAATTTTATCCTCACATGATTTTTTGAAGTGAAATACTCAAAACTATTTTTTTCTGTTAGACGACTATGTGAGATAAACCAAATGTTTTACTTGACATCACACAAACTGTGAACTAAAAATAATCCAGTTCTTGTGAGTCCTTGAATGTCACATTGTGGATCCTTCCCCTCGATATGTTCTTAAAAACAATATTCTCAACACTCAGACAGGATCAAGAGATGAGAGAAGAGAAGAGATGAACTGGCTTCAAGAAGGTCAAGCTAGGTTAAATGCTTGGTCTACATGCTTTGATTGAGTTCCTTTAAATGTGCTGTTGGAAGCAGTGTGGTAACATCAATGTAGCTTTCTGCTTACTTTCCAAGGACTTTCTATTAGTCATTTGTCAATCACCTTTTAATCTTTTTCAATATTTGTTTTTTTCCTTCTTATTTCTCTATTTTATTTTTTTTTCTATTTTTCCTTCTCTCCCTCTCTCTTTCTCTTTTGTCTCTCCTCCTTTTCTTCTCATTTCCTGTCTTGCAGAAGCATTTGCTAGGAAACAGAGAGATAAAGTTCCACCAGAAGTAAAGAAGCAGTTTTCTGTGGACAAAGTCACTGCTAATATGAGATATCAAAAAGCAGATATTGGTTGCTTCAGGATGCCTAATGATATTCTTTTAATCTTTGACAATGCATGGCGGTACTGGGTAAACTGTGTCCATGCAGATACATTTCATGAAGACTTGAATTTGGTAACAATATTATTGCAAAATTCATGCTTTCCTGAATAAACTGCACTATAATAGTCTTACCCTATGCACAAGACTTTCAACAGTGCTTCAGTCATCTAATTCAGAGCTGATGAAGCCTAAAGAAGTATAAATATTGTAAAATGGCTTAAAAAAGACCATGCGTGATTGCATACTTCATAACTGTCTTTTTTTTTTTCATGTAGACAGCGCAAACACAAGCGCTGTATCATTGGCGCTTGTATACATTTATAAACGTACCTCTGGAAACACTGTAGGAAAACAGACATTTGATCATTAGTGCCTGATTTAGACCCAGAAAGGACTGTCAGAAAGCTACCTGAGTGTCTGGAAACCCAAAAGGCTCATTATCTGCACTAAAGTAATTATTTACAAAAAATAAACAAACGGTAGAAAAACTACCCAACCTACTAAATAAGGTGTTTAAAAGGAGGAAATAAAAAAACATGTGCTGCACATATGCAATGCATAAGATGTTGTGCTGCAGGGAGGGTTGCCATGGAGACTTCTGGATAGCAGTAAAATTGCAGGAGGATCTGAAGGCGAGGTGCTGAGAGCATCCCATACAAACCCTCAGCTCCCACTGAAGTTGAGGCAAGTCAGGATCTGTCCCAGTTTATTGCCAAAGCAGTCTAGCACCTGGCAAGAAGAGACTTAGATGGGCAGCAGGAGTTAGTGGCATAGGAGCTACCAGGAGCTGTTACCTTCACAGGAACTACTTCCCAAGAAAGTACCAACCCTGGAAGAAAAGGATTTAATTACCTTATCAAGAATGTTCCATGTGCAACAGCTCTCCTTTTTCAGAGTAAGAAGTAAACTTCTTAGTCCTTTTAAAAAATATGTTAGCTGAGCTGGCTGGTGAATCATTAAGCTTATCTCCTTCTATTCCCAACTTTCATAAAACCTTCCTTTTCCACAGTGAGGAATATTAAATGAGTAGCTGCTTCCTTCCTTATAGTTACTCATTACTCCAGTTGCAGCTAATAAAAAGGGGAGGCTTATTCTTCTGTGCAGTTGAGTGCAGATATGATAGACCAATCCTGTGTTCCACACAACCATCCTAAAAAACACACTGGTGCTCTCATATTACAAGTACTTATAGGTTGTCATAGTGGGTTTAACCATCCATCTCAAAGTACACAACTGAAATCCTGGATCTCATGAAATGACTTGGGAACCTTTCACAGAATGCAGTAGGCCCAGGTTGCTTTCATAAAATATGAACTGTAATAGGAGGAGATACTCTCTGCGTGGTTGTTAGTCCTCACTGAGACTTTTAGGACAGAATCTGCTCAACCTCATGCTTTCTTTCCTGATGTGCATTCATTTCCAACCTGACTCACCATCACTTACCCACCCTGGATTCATGCAGGAAGCCCATTGACTGAACAGCAGCCTTGAAGGGCCAGACTGCAGGAATCAGATATCTGTGAGGATTTCTCCTTCCTAAGTCAAATGCCTCTTCTCTGCTTATATTTTTAAAGGTAATCAAATATAATGGATCTTTGTGCATAAATCAATTATCCCAGTCATGCAGTGTTCTGTATTTCCTGGCATAGATGGTCTTCCTTTTTGACCTCAGATCACCTAACCATTACACAATTATTGCCATGTTTACATGTTGTGAAAATCAAGAGCTTTGAATCTTAAATTCTGCAAAACTAGCTAGACTCAGAATCTTGACAGTACACTGTGAAGAAACACATTTTTAAATAAGTGAATAATTTAGGATTTGGAAAATTCACACATTTCCTATTCATCAGCTTGTCATTCCTGTGTCAGCCTTTGACAAATTTTGCTTGCATCTCACTGAGAGTTAAAAATCAGTTATCATCACTGAGAGTTAAAAATAAGTACACAAGAAGTATGATCACTTCTTCACCTTGATACTAATCAACTGCCCCACCCACTGGGGATCTCAATCCATGCAGACATCGCTATTCAAATTGTTGGGTTTGGTACCTTACTTTGATTGTTTCACTTCCTCCATCATGTGTGGCTTGACCCTTAGTATATTTGAAGCAAACTTTCCGTGCTTGCCTTTAAAAAGTCATTTATTTTACCTTATTTCTGTAAGGTTTGTGATTTCAACAAGCAATCAGCCCTTGACTTTGCACTTTTATTGATCATCTGCTTTCCTTTCAACAATTCCACACTTTCTGAATATCTTTACATTCTCTGCTGAAAAACTCAGTCTGAATGTTTGAGAAGCAATTATATCAACAGTTTTAAATCTTTCCTTAAAAACTGCCGTATATCAAACTGCTCATCCCTACAGTTTTGTACTGGCTACAGGGAAAGCTTTTTTACTCTATTTCCTCAATTTCTTTCTAAATCCAGCATCTCCTGTGTCTTTGTGGTGGATAGCTCACCAGATAATCCTTGTTGATCTAAAAACTATGAACACTGAAGACACAGAATATGTTTTTTCTCCCTTGTAAATTCATTGTGACCATTGATTACAACTCTTAAAGCTACATGAGCAATCAAGGCTTGCACAATGCAATTAAAACTAATATCAATAACAACACTGATACAGTGATTCTCTAACAGAAATCCCTGATTGTTTTGGTAGAGGACCTGTTAGATATTTAAATCTCAGCTGCTTCAAGTAGTAGAACAGCTACACCAGGGAATAATGTACTTGCTGATGAATAGACTAAATCACTTGCTAGATATACTTTTATTCCTTTCTATGATCTATGAAACTGTAGTACCACTCCTCACAGCTCCACAACCATTTTAATATAAAGCCTGAGTAGCAGTATGAGTATTAGCATCTGTCCTCTGGGGGGCCCAGCAACACAAGTGTGTAAGTGATTGCCTTGCTGCAAGAGAGACTGTGCTCTTGAGATTCAGTCTAGCAACCTCTACTTGAGTAGCTGCACTGCTAGGAATCGTCATGGGAACCTGTGATGTGATCAGCAGGGTATGACAGAAAATGGCAACTGGAAGAAGAAAAGAAGAAATGGACTAAAGCAAGCTGGGAACTGTCATCGAAAGCATCCTGGCAGTAATGGAATCCATCATAGAATCCCCTAGTGAAGCGGGGGGACATAATACAGACAGGTTTTGGTTATTTGCTTGAGACAATAACTAAAGAAAAGGATTCGTACAGAAGTAAAAGCACTGGGGAAGCTTTCTAAAGATGTGTGGATCAAAAACCACTTCAGAAACAGAGTCACATTCAGATCCATGGGACATGTTTGTCAAAGAACAAAAGATTGCTGTTCATTTCATGTGAGAAAATAAGAGTTTCCTTCTGTAAGTTAAGCAAATGCAAAATGATTGTAGCTTCCAGAAAGCTGAAGCCAGATCAGTGACAACAGCCAGATGGTCACAAGGTATGCAGGCATACCTTAGGATACTTTGGGCAAAAACCTCAGGCAAATACCTTGAGTATTTGAGTAAAATAACTGACCTTACATGTCAGTTATTAGCGTTGGAGCACATATATGTGGTTATGCATATTAAGTTTTATTTAATTTTTCTATAGGAAAATAACATACTTTTATATATATATATATATTTTTCTCTTTGAGGTGGAAGTAAACTGAGACAGGAACATATATAAGGCACTTTAGACATCAAAAAGATTAAAAAGTGTCTGTTCAATACAGGCTTGAGCATGAGTTAGCACAACACGGTACTCACTTTCTTAGGCTTATCTTCAGCTGCTCTAGGGCACTGCCAGCCTGCCTGCTGAAATTCAAAAGTGGAGCATACAGAAAACAGAATCACATTTCCCCTACAACTTTCATCCCCTACATGCTCCACAGAGTTCAAATGGAAAAAGAGACAGGGGTGGCATATCACAGAAGAAAGAGAATTCCCAAAGTAATGGTATGATATGGAAATCGCTAGAATGATTCTGGTAGTTCATGTGCAGAACTTGCTGTCTGAAGTATTAAGGATAAGTCTAAAACACAATGTTGCATCTTCAGCAGAATATACATGTACCTGAGTTAGCTTTAAATTGATATTGATCACAAGTTAACTGTGACAGCAGTTAACTGTCAGATCACGGGGCTACAAAGCTCCCTGAAAAATAAAGCAAGCTATCACATTCTATACTCTTACAGCTTTATGAATATCTGAAATGTATATGCATACCTCCTAAGTATTTGTCTTCCACAAAAATACTGTGTGTGCACTCAAGGTATGCATTACAAATAGTGAAACAACTTTGTCATAAAACAATCAGATTACAACACAAATTAATTTAGAAAATACAACATTCCCCTCCCCCCCCTTCTCCCCAGCTAAAAAAATATAACTCTCACATTACTTTCACACATAACTTAAGATACTCCATATCTTTCTTCACTGAGGAAAAACTACAGAGAAAATAGCACTTGTAGCCCAGCAGACAAAAGAGGGTGGTAGCAGTCAAAGTTGAAACTCCTGACTGTTCATAGAACTACCTACATTTATAGACATTTTCTGTGTCTTGTGCTGAACAGCTGTTTTTACTGATCCTTCCTTCTTTTTTCCTCCCATTATTTTTACATTGGGATCATTCCTTTCAAGCATTCCATGTCCTACCTTTGTACCTTCACACTATTTCTACTTTACATTCTATTTCCATCCTCTCTCCATTTTCTCCTGCCACCAAACAGGATGTTAGCTGTCACCAGACAGTGACAGTTAACCAACAGTTAACTTTACTTGCTTTATCACCCCATGCTTTCCTTGCCTCGCCTCAGTCTGTAAGTTCTCTTGGGAAGAGACTATTTTACTTTGCAATGCAAAGTATAGGCCCATTCTGCCCCTTTGGCATGATGCTAATAAAGAAGATACATAAGACAGAGAATTAATCTCAGTATGTATTACTAATAGGAATTAACATTAGTTCTAATAAAAATTTTGAAATCGGAAAACTACAAATTACTAGTGCTGTTGGTTATAGATCTCAAAAAGTATTGGAACAAGAAGTTCCAGTGTGTCATGCTGTCTTGTGCTAGCACATTTCTGCTATTGGCAGCCTCCAGCATACACTAAATCAATATCTCCTATTGACTGTGTAATACATTTATGCCCACAGCAAACTTTGCTCCCTTAGTCACTTTATCACTCTCCTCCTCACTCTTGACCCTGTTGCTCCTCTGACCTTTTCCTACCTGTTCAACTCAATGTCTTTTTGGTTAGCAGAGACATGAGCTTTGCAACACAATCCTTTTCATACATTGGATCTGTTGATTTACCAATTATATAGAACACAAGTCTTTTATAATCCCAATAAAAAATTCTACCCACAGTAAATCATATATTTATATATATATATATATATATATATTCTTTTTTTTTCATTCAGAATATAACTAGTCATATTCTCATTTTGTCAATCAAGGTGGCAGCTCACGTATCATAGGAGTCAGCTGGACTTGGCCTGAATACAACTTTGGTGTGTGAATTGAAATTCCTTTTTAACAAGAAACAGATAATCTTCCGTTGACTGTAGATGGTACAATCCTGAACAGGGAAAATGTTTTGTTTGCAACTAGAATATCAATTTTTCCATTTCACCTCATCTCAAAAATTTTCTAGTTCGGCTCAAAATTTGTTAATGAATTTCTGAAAACCAAATAAATTACTACAAACTATTCTCTTTTTTTTTTTTTTTTTTTTTTTTTTTTACTTTCTCCTCAGCTGTTAAGCTAAAATGCATAGGTGTGAAGGCAGAATGATAATGGTGCCAATTATTTTAAAACTGTTGTTCTTTATATAGTGAGTCAGCAGTGTTCATTGCATTCAGTGGTATGATACCCAGATAAAAGTACTAATCCAACAGCCAAAAGGATTTCTTCAGGTAGGTTGATAGGAAGTGGAAAAGATATAAAGGTAAAGGGCCAGAACAACTTTTTGCTGTGTGAGACCTAGAGCATTGTCGAAGCATAATCTGTTTTGATAGTTTATATTAGCTGTTTAGATTCCCAAACTGATTTAATTTTAATTTATAATATTTAAGCTTTGTGCTTTTGGTCCTTGGAATTATGATGTGCAAAATTTTCACTTGGAGATTTTTCTGTAGATGGACATTAGAGTGAAGTAAGATTTAGCAATAGGAGCATATAAAACTGACCACTAAGCCACTGTTCCTTCCATGGCCTTCTGCCATGTACGTCTCAGTTTAACTGTAAAGACCCACTATTTTGTCTTTTGGGTTAATATTACCCAAGAAGATAGCTTGCCAAGAATGCCTCACAGACAGGTATTTTCTGAAAGCTTTTCATTGAAAGATAATGGGAAAAAAATCTCTTTTCAGCCATATTAAGGTACAAACAGCCACATACCTCATATATGATGTATATGAGTGTTGGGGCCGGTCCTCTTTAATATCTTCATCGATGATCTGGATGAGGGCATTGAGTGCACCCCCAGTAAGTTCGCAGATGACACCAAGTTAGGTGCGTGTGTTGATCTGCTCGAGGGTAGGAAGGCTCTGCAGGAGGATCTGGATAGACTGCGCCAATGGGCTGAGGTCAACTGCATGAAGTTCAACAAGGCCAAGTGCCAGGTCCTCCACCTGGGGTACAATAACCCCAAGCAGAGCTACAGGCTGGGAGATGAGTGGTTGGAGAGCTGCCTGGCAGAGAAGGACCTGGGAGTGATGGTTGATAGTCGGCTGAGTATGAGCCAGCAGTGTGCTCAGGTGGCCAAGAAGACCAACAGCATCCTGGCTTGCATAAGAAACAGTGTGACCAGCAGGGCTAGGGAGGTGATTGTCCCCCTGTACTCGGCTCTGGTGAGGCCGCACCTCGAGTACTGTGTTCAGTTTTGGGCCCCTCACTACAAGAAGGACATTGAGGTGCTTGAGCGGGTCCAGAGAAGGGCGACGAAGCTGGTGAGGGGCCTGGAGAACAAGTCCTATAAGGAGCGGCTGAGGGAGCTGGGCTTGTTCAGCCTGGAGAAAAGGAGGCTCAGGGGTGACCTTATTGCTCTTTAAAGATACCTTAAAGGAGGCTGTAGTGAGGTGGGGGTTGATCTGTTCTCCCACGTGCCTGGTGACAGGACGAGGGGGAAGGGGCTTAAGTTGAGCCAGGGGAGTTTTAGGTTGGATGTTAGGAAGAACTTCTCACTGAAAGGGTTTTTAGACATTGGAACAGGCTGCCCAGGGAAGTGGTGGAGTCACCATCCCTGGAGGTCTTTAAAAGACATTTAGATGTGGAGCTTAGGGGTATGGTTTAGTGGGGACTGTTAGCGTTAGGTCAGAGGTTGGACTCGATGATCTTGAGGTCTCTTCCAACCTAGAAATTCTGTGATTCTGTGATATATGTTTAAAAAACAGAGCAAACCTGGCCCATTATCTTTAGGATTAATGCCTGAATGACATACCTACAATAGATCTGACCGCTTTCCCTGCTAATGTAATTGCATTGCATTGTATTATGAATATTATTAATTAACACTCAATTTTTAGATGATCTAATCAGTTATATCACGCCTTTGAAAAATGTAATATCGCCCTACTTCAAATGAGATATTTAAGCTGACTTGAGAAATCTATTTCTGTTCTTTTTCACTCCAATATTCCTATTTCTAACTTTGTTGCTTCAACATTTGGCAGGGAACACTTACAACTGCATGAGGCATCCCGTGATCAGTATCCATGAGTTAAAAATGCTGGTAGAAACCAGTGTGAAAACTGCAGGGTTTCCTCTGAAAGTACTTGCTCTCTGTTTTATCTCTCTCTAAAGCAACATCTTTGACAAGCAGGGGAAAAAAAAAAAAAAAAAAAGGAAAAGAAAAAGAAATCAACGGTTTCACTAAAATGCATTCATGTCAGCATTAAGTTAGTTCTCATAAATTTTGATGGGACATGTATGTAGATGTGAATCAGGAAATAAAATGAATGGAAAGTGCAACATAATCCATTTAGGAGAAGTTCTTCATTTATGCAAGAATAATAAAGAGTTTCAAATTCATGATTAATCATAAAAAGTATGAGAGACCTTTCCTCCTCCTTCGCCAGTATTTCCCCACTTCTTGCTCTGTGTTAAGCTATAATTTGTTGATTAAATTAACATTTTCTATAGGCATGTTCATGGAATGAACAGCAAGGGTTATTATGGTCTTAAAGCAGTTTCCTTGGCATTTTACAAGGCAAGCATAAATTGCATTTTGTATTTCAGAGTTTCCACTTCCCTTGAGGGCCTTCAATGAGAAAAGTGCTAACTTAAGCAAAAGAAAATGAAATGCCTGCATTTCTGGTGCATTATTGCAAAAGGAAAGTAACTATGGGTGGAAGAAATATTTGGAAAAATCAGCATGGACACTTTCACCCCAGTTATTTGTCCTAGGGCTTTGTAGTTTCTGTGATAGGTATAGAAACTTCGCAATTGTATTTATTGATTTACTAAGTTATTTTTCTGGATGCCATACTCATTTAAAAAATGGATACTGAATCAAGTAAGATTCAGGTTAAAGAAAGAATAATAAAACTATCCATCTAGGGTAGGAATTTATCAGCCTAGATATTTTCACACAGTTGGAATTAATCAACACCACATTAGATTATCAGCTAAGTATTACAATGTCATTCCTAAATCCTTATCTATGTAAATATTCATATACAGCAAGCAAAGCTGCATAATCTAAATTGTTTGCTTACCAGAAAAATAGGGAGAAGGCATGATCAATGAAAAGGGAGAGTCATAATTATGTGTAGGATATGTAAATGCTGATCAGAAACATTGAATTTTAGATGCACGCATCTTAATGGCTTAATCACTTAATAGTTAAAATACATTTTATACTTCCATCATGGAGAAAGTAGTGTGTGTATGAGGACACAGCTATAGGCATTTGAATGCTCTCTGTTACGAACATGTAGGGCATGCTTATGCTACACGATAAATTAAAAGTTAAGGACCCTGAAGCTACAGATGAAGTTTGCCTGACAATGTACAATACAATATCAGGAGGAGATACTTATCAATATCCCAAAGCACTTAATGTCAACCTGTGTTTGAGGTAACAAGCGCCATTTCTCAGTATCTATTAAAATAACGCCAACAGCATGAAGATACAGCTGTATTTCTACACCAACCCATAAGCATTTTCTTGGCTAACTCTGCCTCATTTTCTATAGTATGTGGTAGATACAGCTATAACTGCTTGTCTTACTTGGTATCACATATTTGTTTGCCAGTCACAACCTAATTTATTATGCTTTTTGAATGTATCTGTCCTCCATGTGGAGCACATCTGAGATTATCTTTAAGAGCTGGATTTGCCATGCATGCAGACGGATGATCTGCAGCAGCAAAACTAGATTTGGAAGAGGGCCCTGATGATTTATCCATAAGGCTAAGTAAGATTGCAAGCTTAAATCCACTACAACAGCTTGCTTGTTTTCACTGTGGGATGAACATCAGCACAGCAGAAAAACAAAGTACTCTCAGACCAAGCTGGTCTCATCTCAGAACAGTCAGTCCTGGTTATTATTACACTTCTAGAACATGATACCTTCCAGAATGCAAGTGGCATTTATAGGCACTATGAGTATCTTCTTGCAAAAAGAGAGGGAGATGTGTCTAGTGGGGCAAAGATTTGCCTTGCATAACCTGGTGAATTTTCATGCCTACTATAACATCTAAGATACACTGTTTACACAATGCTGTCAGGCTGATGAGCATCAGGACTGTTCTGGAAAACAAAATGAAAATCTAAACTATGCTGAAAGAGAAGGGAAGGTAGACTTTGTTCCCAAAGGGACAAATCTTACATTAGCAATCTAACTAAAAGTTGAGAATACATTACCGGATATATACACAGCTAGTTCTAATGCAATAGGCTTCTCCTTTCAGACTCCTGATGTATTCTTCAGCTGAAGAAAACAAGCGGACTGGCAACCTTAAAGTAGCAGAAGTGAGGGAGTTAATGGATGAAAGCTAAAATAAATAAATAAATAAAATAAATAAAAGGAAAATTCTGGACTGACCTATGGTAACCTTTAATAGCTCGTTAATAGCCATTAACATATTAAAAACAACACCCATGAAATGTTAATGCATGCAAATTGGGGATTTGGTACACCCCCCACACACCTCCCCCTCCACCACTCTGTAATGCACAGATAACTTAGGCAAAGTAAAAAAAACAAAACACAAGTAGACAGAGAGAGTTTCACAAATTAGCTGTGTATAAATAATGGTGGTTCCAGTCACAGGTGTGCTTGCTTTGTTAAAGATTGCTAAGCACCTGACTCTAAAGAGTTTTGGTTAATTATTTGATTAAAAGACCTTTTGTATGTATCCTGGTTCTGTGTACTTATTGGTGAAGTGCACCAGACACAAACCCATGGATAATACTGGCATGTATCTTGCTAACTTAGTTGTTCTTCATTTCTTTTGGCTTCATCGGACCAAATTCCAATTACCTGTAGAAGGAAGGTGGGATGGTAGGCTAAGAGCATTTACAGCAAAAGACCTTAAATCTTTCTGGTCCTAACATCTGCACCACTTCAATTACTACAAAATGGCAAATTCTTAATGCTTACAAAGGCCATGTTACTTTACCAAGTGAACGTAACTGAGGAGTTTCAGCTTGATGTTTTTTAGAGATCATGTCAATTTTGGTCTCGTCTAAGAGAATTGGTTGTAAATCTAGGAGAAAAAGAAAAATGAATGCCTGGCATTCATTTCTTCATTACCGGAATTTCTTCATTTCTTCATTTGGTGTACTTAAAAAAAAAAAAAAAAAGCCTTCACTTAGCGGCTGTTCACTTAGTGACTGCTTGAATTAGTGAAATAATAAAAAACAAAACAAAACAAAAAAAAACACAACAGCAACAGCAACTATTAAAATAAATAAATCAAAGAAGAGAAATTTTATTTCTCACTAAGTTGATGATGTAAACTCACTCTCCCTCATCAACATCCAAATACTTAGTCTCAAAATGGAACAGGCCATTAAAAAAAAAAAAAAAAAAAAAAAGAATTTCATTATATAATACACTACCAAATTGTCTCTTCCAAACATGTCCAGCAGAAAGGTCCAACTAAAGCAGAATTATCAGGCCTCATTGTCTATTCACTAGGAGTTACAACTGATTTATATCAATGCATATGTGAGAAGCATCAAAACTGTCAGATGAACTTTCCTATTATGTTAGCAACAAACAATCCTTTGTGTAATGTTCTCCACTTTTCAACTTCAGTAGCTATTTCAAATAGTATAATTTTGATAAGTGGTGACTAAGAGAACATCAAAGTATGCAAAGGACATTAGGACAGAGGTGCACCCTTTTCATAACTAAAAGTAAGAGAATTAAATTAAGACTAGAAATATCAGTGGCCTGATCCTTTAAACAGCCACCAGCTGATATCACACTTCCTATTTTGAGAGCCCCTAATTAGTTCCTATCTTTGTTTTTTGATAACACTCAGTTATTTATAGAGTACCCTCTCTTCCTTGCTCACTGCTAAGCAAAGCAATGTTAATGGACTAGTTTCGATAGCAAATGTGACTCAGTACTACATGTTTACAGAAGTAAGTTATTAGGCTATTTAACAGCTTAATAGGAACTGACTTTGAAATGTGTCATTTTGCATATTAATCTTCCAAGAGAAGTGCAAGAGCCCTAGAACTGAGGCTTTTTGAAAGGACTTGCAGTGGAAAAAGCTTGGTGCAGTTGTTTTAAAAAGCCTTTAATTTGAATACTTTTCGGTGCATCCCCCAGGCCATTTGCAGGCCACTAGGACCAATCATCCAATTTCCAGTGCATTATTATAGGCTTTTTCCTGAGTGCAACTTGGGAACAGGCAGCTGATTACATGAATTTTCCAGGCGTTGGTAACAGACTATTTTGTACCACCAGCTTTCTGAGCTGCCCCACAAGGTGATAGGTACTTATGTGGAAATGACCAAAAGCTTCCTTCAGGTCCCTGAAAAAGATGGCATTTGAGCATACATGGACAACTCTACTGGTTATGTGCAGTTGAAACTTTTTTTGTGGGTTGCAGCGGCATCTTCTTAAACCATTAGGATGTATAAGACCTACTTTTCCAGATGTAGGGAAAACATTGTTCAGACAGAAGCCCGTCAGCTCTTGCCAAGTAACGTAATAATAATCATCTCCATTTTACTACGAAAACAGCAAAATCAGAAAATTAATACAAGTTACACAAATTGCAGACTGGATATTTTAAAAAATCTCTTTTTTCTTCTAATGAAATCTCAGCTTTTTCATTTAAATCCTTCTCAAAACAATCTTTTTTTTTTTTTTTTACATCTGAAAAAATATAATTAAAAATACTGTGAGATAGGTATACAGTTCTCAGCTGCAGAAAACTGAGGACTACTCACTTTCTTTTGGGATATGTTTAGTTTCTCTTTGCGGTTGTACTTTGTCTTTCTTTTGCCTCTTTACATGTATTGGCTCCTACCTAAATCCTTCACACTGCATTTAGAACCAAATAAAGCATTAATATGTTCATCTGTGTGAAATGTTCTCTTAACTGTTACCTCCGGCAGTCATTTAGTTGAATCTGATAGGGGAAAGCATTGACATTGTTAAGGTTAATGACCCAATGATTAACAATACACATTTTGCAGCTCAGTGCTTCCAGTCATTGTTTCACAGAGTAATGTGAACAACTACATGTATATTATGCTACAATATCTGGAATGAAGTCTTTCTTTCTACATAATAGGTGATATAAAAGAAATCACCCCATGCTTAAATTAGTGCTTCTAAAAGATGGACAAAGTTTTATACTTATCAAAAACATGAGGAACTTCTCCAAGCTCATAGATGATACTATATTAATCCTGATTAGCTCATAAAGTCAGTCAGTTTATAATTTGTATCTCACTGCATTTAGCTAAATCATCCACAATTTAAAAAAGATACTTTTTATACTTGTAATTACATCTAAGTAAAACTGTAGTGCTCTATTGGATCATCTACCACACAGATCTGATCTGAACTGATGATTGCATTTCTATCCAGAATACAATATGACTTTTATGCTGCATTTATGCTGACCATGGGAAGACACTTCTCATAAAGTTAGGCCAGTAGGGAGGAGAAACTAGTTTCACATAAATTCATCCTATTAAAATATACCTTTTCAAAAATATTTGGAAAAAAAAAAAAAAAAAAACAAACAACTAGCAATGTGAGTTTGTTATATTTTAGCTTGTGGTTGTGATGATTTAGACTGGTACTAAATATATATGTACTATTCTCTGGAAGTGGGATCCAGCTTTGAGTACAGCATCTGCAATACGGTTTCTTCTCAAATATATGATGTGGATATTTTTGACAGCCAATGCTTGTGTAGTTCACAAGTGTAATTTCATAAAGCTGCCATAAAATAATAGAATTTCCTCTCTTAGGAAACAATGGCTTTGAGAGCACTGATATCTGAAAATAGAGTAACTGCAAAAAGTATTATATTGTTTCATCAATGCCATCCCTATTTAAGTATTCCAAAATAATTTATATTTCATATCATTCCATTTCTGTTATTATTAGCATTGTACAATTTGTACAATGCTAATTTGATTTATTATCATCATTGTACACTTTAAAGTATTTTACAGGACGTGCTTATATTAAATCATATTCAGGTTAATATTATGCATAACATAATGAACTAAAAGAGTAAATAGGACAGCAGCAAGTTTTACTATGGAAGAATAGAAACAAAATCATATAGTTAGTCATATCTGTCATGAAGAGATCATAACAGATTAGTGACTATGTTTATTTTTACTTATTTATTATCCATTAAGACGTTACTTAAGAAATAACTGGGATGCATCAAGCTTGTCATTGCTAGCCAGCTGAGGGAAGAGATTGTTCCTCTCTACTCTGTGCTGGCGCAGCCTGACCATGAGTGCTGTGTGGAGTTTTGGGAATCACAATGTAAGAAGGACATAGAACTATTAGAGAGCATCCAAAGGAGGGCTACAAAGATGGTGAAGGGTCTAGAGGGAAAGACACATGAAGAGCAGTTTAAGTCCCTTGGTTTGTTTGGCCCAGAGCAGAGCAGGCTGAGGAGAGGCCTCATGGCAGCCTGCAGCTCCCTCATGAGGGGAGCAGAGGGGCAGGCATCGAGCTCTGCTCTCTGGGGACAGTGACAGGGCCCGAGGGAATGACATGGAGCTGGGACAGGGGAGGGTCAGGCTGGGTGTCAGGAAAAGGTTCCTCACCTAGAGGGTGGTTGGGCACTGGGACAGTCTCCGCAGGGCAGTGGTCATGGCACTCAGCCTGCCAGAGATAAGGAGTGCTTGACCAACACTCTCTGGTTAGTCTGATTTTAGGGTCTGATTTTGGGGTGGTTCTGTGTTGAGCCAGGAGCTGGACCTGATGGTCTTTGTGGGTCTCTTCCAACTCAGGGTATTCTATGATTCTATGAACTTTTAACACATCAGTCATATTTGATTTCTAACTGTAGGCAATCATGTGAGTGTTCAGACTTTCAGAAGAACAGTGCAGAAATGTGTTCTGCTTAATCAGTGGAAGAGGGAAGTGTTCACTGTATTTGAAACTTTAACAGTTATTTAGGTGATTAAGCATAGACCGAAACAACCTTCTTAATAACTAAGTTAAAAAAAATATAAACTATAGCCCAGATCCTCATTCACTAATTAGACCCCTGAAGCAAAATACATGAACTATACATTACACACCAGTTCAAATGGATTAAACGGTTAGTCCTGGAGAATGGTTTTAAAGGAGAGGAGTTCATCTCAGAAGGGAAAAGGGTGAATCTGTTTTTTTAACCATCTACATGAGCATTTGTCATGTAATACTCACCTTTCACTCACATTGGCTCAAACAGTACAGGCTTTTAGAGGTCTAAGAACAGATTTGTGAACTGAGACTTCAGCAACTACCGTATTCCTAGATCCTTTTTAAGTACAGCTCTTAAGTAATACCAGGACAATATACTGAAGCATTTAAAACCATCAACAGCAGAATGCATTACAGTGCTGCTAAAGGTCACTTGCTCAACATTAACTGCTGACAGTGTATGCTAATCCATGCCAGTCTCTCATATCAAGAGGAAAGAATTTCATGAAGAGATACAGCACTCTTTCATATGAAATGCAGGATAAAAAGCTGCAACTTGAAGGCATGGATCAAAAAAGAAGAGGTGGGAGGGAAATCCTCTCTTCCATGCTTGACAGAAACAGCTGATGCAGGCAAGATAATGGCATTAAAACATATCAAAGACCTATAGCTTTTAAGACCTATAGCTGTTAAGCACTGTTGCCTTTTGTTTAATTACTACGATTTCAAGACATTTAAAATTCTGTGAGCCAAGTCATTTCTTATCTTTAAAACATTCACAGAAAATTTATACTGCCTATAGAAAAAAAAATAATAATAGATTTGGTCCTAACAACCAGTTCTCTGGAAACAGAGTCAAGAATGACTTCTAATAATTTATTTGTACGGCAGGGTTTAATAGACAGTATGATTTAAAGACAACAAAAATGAAAGCAGCAATTAACCATGAGTATTTGATTAGTAAAGGAAGGAAGGAAAGAAAGTTAAATTAATTTTGAATTTTTGAAAAAAAATGCATAAAAGTTATGAAAGTTAAAACTGTAAAATATTCTGTGGAAAGCTAACAAGTTTCATCTATTAGATTTGGTTTCTCTGGAAGGGTATAGAAGTAGCTTTTTTGAAACTTTCAGTCTTTTTCGTGTCTCCACAGGCAACCGAAATAGGCTATGAACAATTATGTAATTTATTCTGAGGATTAATGAATTCTTTGTGGTATATGATGGATTATTTATACAGTTTAAAAATTGTCAGATATGAACAAACCTAAGTCACAAGATTTTAAAGATTTTTTTTTGGAATAAATTATTTTAAAAATGTTAATATTGGCATTTCAATCTATACAAATAAAAAAAAACTTTAATCTGAATTATTTTCCTGTTTATTAAAGTTGGTATATCCTCTCCATTTAATTGGCTATATAATTGTATAATTAGACATTTTATAGGAGGTTTTGTTAGAACATTAAACTACAACAAGAGCAGCAGTTTTCCAGGTTTAATCTATTAGGAAGTGTTTTACAACTTTTTTTTTTTTTTTTTTTACTAATACATATTTGAGTTAATGATGTCATCAGTTGAACTGGAAGGATTTTGAGGGAAGTTTTTTGTTTGTTTGTTTGTTTTTCCTCTCTCTTGTTGCTGCAAAACAGCTTTTTATTCTATGTGCCTTTTCTCTGGTGTCTTTTAACGGCTATATTTGCAGAATTGAATGCAAAAAGTGCAATATATTAAAGACTGCAGAATACAAAAAGAGTAGTTTCATTATTTAGTTTTTATTTCTATAAACTTAGGACAAATCCACAAAAGTCATTCTTGGCTGTTTTAAAAATGATTTCTTAACAACTTTTTACTGGCTCTGTATCTTCTCAGCATTTGTAACACTTTCTACTCATGAATATGTAACTTATTCAATGCATATGCAAATTGACCCTCTTCTCAGGGCAGGAAATTTTGAGTGCATTTTTAAAGGTTGTATTTTAAGGAAGCTATGAATAGAAGAAATCTCTTGGGCTATCAGGTTCTTTCTAATGTGGACAATCTCATCACCAAGTGCTTTAAACAGATCTACTACTTTTTTCTTAAAGAAATTAAACTTTTGTATTTCTGCTCCTCTTGTTGGAGAGATGTTCCAGATTCTTACCACTCCAGTGGATAAAAACAGTTCTCTCTTCTGTTTTGTTTTCTCGTATCAGCCTTGTCTTTCATCTTAAATATTGTTTTCCTATTCAGAGGCATTTATGCCACTGCTATTTCTAGACGTATCATCATCGATCAACTTAGTTGTGTGGGGAAAGCTTTCCTCTAGTAAACTGTCTTTTACATTCCCATGAGAGGCACAGTGGCTGGTCTCTCGATCACTTTGAGATTGAATTCTTCCAGGGTGGGGACAAGACAGTACTCTAAATGAAGCCTTAAATGAAGCCTTTGTATGATGTCATTAATACCTGCTTCTAGCAGATATCTTCATTTCCACAAGGGTCGGGCAGTTTGTAGGACTGACTCATCTGACTTATTTTATCAGTCTTCCTGAGAATGGTGCAGATACATTAGGGATGGGATTCAGATGTCTTGTAACAAACTGGTCACTACAGCACAGTACATAGAGATCTGAACCCTGTCCCTTGCTTCTAGATGACAAGAGTTACATAAGATTTACTCTGTCCCAAAAGCAAGGCCTTGCACTTTGTTCTTTTTAATTTTATATCAGTTATTGGTCACCTGATCTATTGTCCTATCCTTCCAGGTCTTTTAATTTTGATGCATATATCAAAATTAAGGGTATAGGCCTTGTCCTGGTTTCAGTTAGAACAGAATTAATTTTCTTCCTACTAGCTGGTGGAATGCTGTGTTTTGGCTTAGGATGAGAAGAGTGCTGATAACACCCCGATGTTTTAATTGTTGCAGAGCAGTGCTTATACCAAGCCAAGGACACCTCAGACTTTTGCTCTGTCCTGCCAACAGGCAGGCTGGGGGTGCAGTAAGAGCTGGGAGGGGACAGACCCAGGACAGGTGACCCGAACTAGCCAAAGGGGTATTCCATACCATCTGACGTCATGCTAAACAATATATAGGGGTGGCTAGCCGGGGGGAGGGGGCCGGACTGCTCGGGGTTAAGCTGGGCATCGGTCAGCGGGTGGTGAGCAATTGCATTGTGCATCACTTGTTTGTACATATTATTAGTAGTAGTACTATTATCATCATTGTATTATTATTATTATTATTATTGTTATTATTATTTTCCTGTCTTATTAAACTGTCTTTATCTCAACTCACGGGCTTCACTTTCCATTTCTCTCCCCCGTCCCAGAGAGGGAGGGGGGAGGGTGAGCGAACGGCTGCGTGGTGTTTAGCTGCCAGCCGGGTTAAACCACGACAGGCCTGTTGCCTTTTTGTATCAAGACAATAATCTCTATCAAGATTAATAACTAAATAAAATCAGTTCCAAGATATTCCTCTGGAAACTCTGCCACTCTTCTAGGTTGTAATGGACTCTTTCAAATTCTTGCATTCATTCCAATAGATAAAATGTACTCCTGTTTTTATCAGTGAGTTGAAATCATTTTCAACTAATTATAAACAAACTTTATTTTTCATATAAAAAAAAAAACACAAACCTTTGCCTTTCAAATATTTTCCCCAATACTTATTTATTAAAGCAAATCTTTAAATTAAGGAGAAAACAGCAACAACAAACACTTACCTTTAAATCAAGATTGATATATCTAAATGATACACTGTAAGCAAACGTCTTTTCCAGGCTCCAAGTGCAGAATTTGTTCTGTTTGGGAGAGTTCTAGTGGACATGTCTTGAAATTTTAAGGGTATATATAATATAAATATTCAAGTCCCAGTGCTCAGAAATATTATCTTTCACCATTTAGTTTACTACTATAGGGGCAGCCTCCAAGTCTGATGAAGTCATTGATAAAATGTTGCCAGACACATTTCTTCAATTAATAGGCATACCTTAAATAGTAGAGAGCTTTTAATATTATGTTATTGTTCAAGTGACCTTCTTGGACATGGCATAAGTGAGATTACTTTTCACATAAGAAAGTGTTAGGAAGACATCATATAATTAGTTTGTTTAATGATATATGTATGTAAATGCAATTAAACTTTATATTAAAAGAAATGTTATCTCAAATGTTCAAGAAACAGCAGACACAGTACACTATGGAGATAATTATTCCTTCATGTAGACTTACATTATCAGACAGGGAAGTATATATTATATCAAGCATGATGGTAGGGTACAATACTTGGACTGTAAAGGAAAGTGCTTTCAATAATAATGTCCAATAATAATAATAATGTTCAATAATATTTAAATAATAATAATAATATCAAAATAGTAACCTCTGCATGTCTCATTTCAATTTTATTTTATTTTTTATTTTTCTTATCCAAAGAGGTAAGGACATGCTTTCAAGGTACAAGGTACATTTGATAGCCAATTGAATTTTGGTTAAAGATCTCATTGGGGTGCAGAAAATATAATGTAAACTAAAGATCACAGTTCTGCAGTCTCCAGAGAGTCACACCATTAAGTCATAGACTGCTAATCAATTTAATCAAAGATCTGACCAGAACTGAGTATTTCACTGAGCTATCATGATTAGTTTCCCAGAATCCTTATCCATTTGTAACTAGAAGAAGTGAAACAAACCTTAAACCTCTGCTCTAAAACACCTAAAATACTCCAATATTAAATCCTTTACCCAAGGGCTGAGCTCTTCCAGTAAAAGCTTTGCTCTCAATAGATAAGACAGAGAAAGGATACCAAAGGGTACAAGAGAGAGCTGACTTGTCCTTGAAGACACAGTGGAAGTACAGTGAGGAGAAATCTTCACCAACATTATCCATAACTTATTCCCATGGCCCATGGTGGCTGCTCCTCATTTTGAAAAGAAAATGACTATCATATTAGCCCCACCAGTTACTGAAACAAAAATGAATAAATAAATAAATAAATAAACCTCAAAGCAGAAAATCAAGGACTTAATATTTGGAAGCACTGTCATGTCAGTAGAAAGGGCTTTTTATTCTTAATTAAGTTTTAAAATGATCCTCCATAACAGGAAAAAAAAAAAAAAAAAAGTGGAACACAAGCAAATATCTCTAAGAAGCAGAAATACTAATCATAAAGAAAATAATCCTGTCTTCATTAAAGTAAAAGTGCATTTTACTTGCTGTAAGAAGACCACACAAATAAATTAATTCTAATTGAAACAGCATCGTCCTAGCAGTTCTCTCACAGGGTTCCATTCTACCTTCTGCTGCCTTTGTTACTCTGATTGGTAATTTCTTTTCAGAAGATAGTTGAAAACATCATCAGTATGAATGCACCTTATTCAACTTTAGAGAATAAACAGAGACGTGGGTTTGGCACCTATTTACCCTAGCCTTTTTCTAGAAGAAGCCATTCAAAAGAAAGCAAAATGGACATTTTTGAAGAGTGAATTACATCTTGAGGTGTATCTACTGAGTACAGAATGAGCTGGGGATTGCAAGGTACTTAAGTACTTCCTTGTGAAGGCCCGGAGTTAAATGGGGTGAAGGTAGGCCCTCCTGCATTTGAAGCACAGCCCTAAACTGTGGTGAATGAGATAGAAAGGGAATGTGTCACCTTTAACACCAAGAGCTGTAAGATGCTTTGTACCATCAAAGTGGGAAAATGAGTGAGGCACAATGATCCTTATTTTACTATTATTTTCTATGTTAATGATTTTCTATGTTATCTTTATAGTAACAGACCATGAGACCTCACTGGGATACTGAGTCTGAATTTTCTAAGAAGTTTTTAGAGTCTAATCTGACAAGGCAGAAAACAGAGGCTTTATCCTACTTTTAGAGGAGTGAAATTGGCGCAAAGAGATTAACCACTTCACCTTAGGTGACCCAGAAAAACAATTGGTAAGCAGGGACTACCTCCCAGATCCCGGTCAGACACTTCAGCCACATAATCACATCTTTCTGAAATGTTCAGTTGTCTGTCAATGAACTACAAGCTGGAAGTGATTCAAGAAGTGGAAAAAAAGGAGTGGAGGGCAAGGAAAAAAAAATCCTCAATTTTTCCTCTTACCTTCACACGACAGAGGAAAAATGAAAAGCTTTTCCTACTTTTGATTTTCAAACTGTAGTCTATGACTTCCTTCTTTTTTGTTTGAACGTCTTTCTTTTTTTACCTCCTTCTTGCCTTCATCTTTCTCCTCTCCTTTTCTCTATGTGGTTCATTCATAGTTGCGTAGCAACAGCATGTTTCAAAAAAAAAAATAAAATAAAAAAAATGCTGGATCACTGGATATAAAAGACTAAATGAAAAATGCAAATTGTACAAGGTCCTAATGTGACCATAAAACAACTATATTTTCTGACTGTTTCTTTCTAAAGGAGAAACTTTCCAAAGGAGAGTATATGTGAGGGCTGAGGGGAGGTACGAGTCAAAAAGAATCAGCATTTTTGACACTCGTTTCCATCTTTCCTTTTCTAGGCAGGATCCTTTTTACCTTTCTTTGGAAATACCAAAGAAAAGCATATGATAAAAGAAGTAATGAAAATATAAGGCCCAAGCAAATGAGAAGAAACCAATATGAACATGTTCTTGAAGCAAGGAAGCATTTGGTATTTTTTGCTCACAGCCATGTTTTACTCCTGCAAAAACCCCAGCTGTACTGCTAGCTCTGTAACTTTGAAGGATTATTCCCCAAAGAATGTGAGCAAAAGCAAGTCTTAAATTCAAAAGGCATTGATTCTTTTCAACATATAAAATGTTTAAATTTTGATTCTGAAATCATTGGAGATCCCACTGTCATACCTTACTTACTATTGAAGTTTAGTTGTGTTTTCCACGGACAAGACTGAGAGTCAAGCAGGATACTCCAACAAAGGCCAGGCTTCAGAAAGTCGTGCAACTTATACAACTTACAGATAAAATGGAAGACAGACATTTGATAGGATGCTGTCATAGCACAGTAGAGGGACATCAGTATTATACAGAAGGTTATTGGTGAGAAAAAAAGTGTCTTTTCCAAACTTAAAAATAAAAAATAATAAAAAAAATAAATTATAGATTGAAACCTGGTGTCATAGACTCATACAATATCCTGAGTTGGAAGGGACCCGCAAGTATCATCGAGTTTAACTGATGGCATGGCATGTCAAATTGGTGCGAATAACAGAAGCCTATCATACAAAAGTTGACGTAATGTTAATCTATAAACAATTCCTTGTTTGCTACTAAAAGCATATGAAATGCTTTTTCTTTCATTTAAATCCATCACTTCTTTCACTCACTTAGTCTGGAGGAAAAGAAGGAGGAAAAGAGAAAGCCCAGATTTCTGAGTAGAATGACATTTTGCATAGTTCTGACTCTTCTATGAGGTGATCATGTGCCAATATAGCCAATATCCATGGCCTTGATCTACTCGGCCTAGATTATTGCCCAGGTTCTCAGCGTGAGAAGACATTTGTGCATAACGACAGAAGTAATGACCTGAATATTATGTCAGGAGAAGGTTCAAAAGCAACTCTTTGATGTCATCAGTAGCAATAGCCACTATGAATCACTACATGTGCTTAGATTTAAATTTTCTTCCAGTAGAGTTATTAGATGCATGATCAAAACAAAACAAAACACTGAGACAGACTGGAATCTTGGTCAATCTGATTTTTCATTTTGATCTTATCTTGATCTATTAATTTAATTTCTGCTTCCCTGTAAAGGAGAAATAGTCTATTTCAGGAAAATTGTGTGATGCACATTTTTAAGAGCCAATCTGGGTAAAAGTAAAACTCAAATACTTAATTTAATAGGATGCATTAAATGAATAGGATAGTATTAAATTAATAGGGTGAATTAAGATAAAGTCTAGGGAGAGATCTATGTCCTATCCTTCTCTTCTATTGGGAAGTTTGCCTAAATCTTCACTGTCATTTTCAATGACCAGCAGTGGAAATTAGAGCTGCGATATAGTTGAGATATAGACTAGCAATTTTTTTCTTTAAAATTTTCTGAAATAGGAAGGGGTTGATTCTTTTCTATTTTTTATAGAACAAAAATGAGACAATTGAATATTTAAAGAATGAAAATATTTTTAATTGCATGTCAGAAACTCCGAAGAAGAAAGGACTTGGAGTCAGAATGGGATGAAATGGGTGAATCACAGGACAAAGAGCTGTGTTGGAAGGGATGAAGAACCCAAATGTCAGCGGTACACAGTAAAGCTTTTGGTAAACATAGAATCATACAATTATAGAATGCTTGGGTTAGAAAGAACCTCAAAGATCATCTAGCTCCAACTCCCCTGTGGCAGGGATGCCACACACTAGATCAAGTTGCTCAGGGCCTCATCTAACCTGGTCTTGAACACCTCCAGGGATGGGGCATCCACAGCTTCTCTGTCAACCTGTTCCAGTGCCTCACCACCCTCTGAGTGAAGAATTTCCTCCTAACCTCTAAGCTAAATCTCCCCCCCTTTTAGTTTAAAAGCATTCCTCCTTGTCCTGTCATTATTTGATTGAGCAGAGTCACTGTCCATCTTTTTTATACATCCCCTTTAAGTACTGAAAGGTTGCAATGAGGTCACCCCGGATCCAGATCCATGATCTAACATGATCCCAGATAGTTAGAAAAGAATTCAAAAAAGGGAGCACTAGTACTATTTCACGGAAATACTGATAAATAAGAGAGTTGCAAGGTAGCTGACCAGAATTTACTAGGAAAAATAGTTGTTTGAATCATTATGGAGTCAGGTAAAGTGAAAAAAAAAACTAAAGTGTAGGACACTGACTGTACCTAATGGTGTCTGCTGCTGAAAATAGAGTCTATGTTACATCCAGTGTTAGCTAGGAAAACACCTGCCAATCCCATCTGCAGACATGGCAACAGAGAACCGTAGCTGAAAATTAACCTCTGAAACCACATCAGTATTAAGTCCAGTGACTTTCCTGATTTGATATACAAAAAGAGTGAAAATTATTAAAAAAAAAAAAAAAGACTGATTTGGTAAGGAAGTTGTTATTTCCTCAGAGCCAAAGGGATTATAGATATTTGATGTAGGTTAGAACAGAAACGTACGGATAAGAAGGCTTGATGCCAAATTCAAGTGTGGTAAATTTGAGTAGACTGAGACTGAAATAACTGGAGGTTGTTGGTTTTTTTTTTTTTTTTTTTGGATGTAGGTTAAAATTTTGTTCAGGGTGTTATTAGACATGAAGACTCCCAGACAGCAGCAGGAGAATCCACTTTGAAACATCTAAATATATCAGAAAGATTCTGAACATTTAAAGCTAAGATAAAACAGTAAAAGCAATAAAATCTCAATTAAAGATGCCTGTAAGCAGGCTAAATTACATCTTGATATGACTGATGATGACATTATGATGCAGAAAATGTTGACACTTTACTGCAACTCCCACCTAAATTTCATCAACTTCTTCACCTCCTATCTAAAAATAATATCCTAGATGGACTTTTTTAATTGAATCCAGACACGTACAGTATTTATTAAGTACACATTTTTGTCTGAAACACAGTTCAGTCATTAGATATCCACGTGTACTTTTACACCTAATAAGCATTGCCCTTGCTTGTCTGCTTCCAGTAACTACTCTGTTAAATCAAGTCTTTCAAATACTGTGTATTTGTGGGTAAATGTGATGCTGGTGCAAGGTGGGGAAATTACAACACTAATAAATTAATTTCTGTACCTAACATGGACATTGATTAACCTACCTATACTTCCCTGTCAAGAACTGTGTCTAGGACTACAGCTCTCCTTTAAGAGCAATAAGAACTAATCTCTCCTGATCTATATCTTCTAGCAGCAGTGAAATATTTCATTTGCTCACTTTAGCCTGTCTTTTCATCTAATCTAAGGCTGTCAGCAAATGCTATGTTGGTTTGTGCATACAGAATATGCATGAGCTCACATTGAAGCCACTAAATTCATATCAGTTGACTACTGAATAACTGTAAGATAGGGAAACTAATTTTAGGGTGGCATTCACCTCCTAGGACAAATTCATTCATTCTCAGTATCTACGATGGGTGAAATGAATTATTCTCTGGAGGTGACTTGTGCTCCTCATTGACTGCATAGAAAGTCTGTAAAACTAACTTATATACTGAAGTTGTAGTTGGCTTAAGTACAACCTTAATGACTTCCTGTTCAACCTGTGATTTCACAGTGATTACATCTTCATCCCATCACCAACTCTGTGAGCAATCTTTTCGTGTTGCTTTTTTTGCATGAATTATTTGCCACATCCTGTAAGAAACTCACAAAATAAAAATCTAACATCTCCTATCTGTAAGTATAGCACTGAACATTGATAGCTCATGAATAAATAGCAATAAAGTACATTTTTAATAAATTCAGTGTCATTTCTTTTTTCTCTATATCCTGGTATTTAAGAAAGGAACTTTACTATAATGGATCATTTCATAACTTTTACTCTAGTGTTTGATTTAATGCATCATGTTTATTTTCAGCCATAAACTCTGTGGATGAGTTCTGTTGCAGTTTAACACCTTAGAGCCCTCAGCTCTGAACACCATCCATCTGCTGGAGATTATCACACCCCTAACATAGTCTAAGAGAACACATCCTATTGTATGCGCTGCTGCATTAATTGCTCAGTAATTCAGATTAAAATCAGTGAAAATTAGTTTGCATGGATGTGGTGTTCTATGAACTGGAGCAAACTGTTGGATGACCATATTAAAAAAAATAAAAAAATATGTTGAACAGATAGCCACCACATAGAATGGAATAGATCCTCCCAACTTTCTTGGTCTTTCTCATTATTTCAAATGGTTGATTTAGAGCCATGAGGATGTGGGGAAACAACTGGAACAGGGCAGAAAAATGATATCTAGGTGAAAAATTTCAGGGTATACAGGACAAAGTAACATAATAGCTAATATCCATCACTAGTTATGCAAAGGATTTTAGTTAAGAGAATGAGCAAATTAGCATAGCTGAAAGATTTTCAAAATATAACATGTAAAAGCATTAGAGGTCCACAGTATGTGTACACATGGGGCTTAATTAGTGGTTGTCTGTAGGCCTGAAAGGGAAAATAAACCTGTAAACTACCTGTTGGGCAGACCACTACAGATATGGTTCAGAATGCTGGAGAGGGAGATTGGAGGGGGCAAGTTCCTGCTTTCTTCCAGGTAGGCTGCAAAAGTAATTAGATGTGTTTTCAACGCGTCTAGCAAGTATTTGTCCTTCCATCATAAGTGCAGAATGTGTGAGAGTATTTGGTTTCTCTGTAAACATTGCCAGTATCAATGTAATTTCTTTCAAGATCATCTTGTGTTCTGGATAGTGGCTGGGGCACAAAATCGGATCTAGATAGTACTATGCTGGTGCAATTGGATTGTTACTTCTAGCTAGGATGAAGCTAGTTCATGAACACCCACATATAATTGGGCACACAGTCTCAGCTGATATTGAATGAAAAAGAAATCAGATCTATTTGAAGGCATGTAAATCACAAAGTCAAAAGGAGGAGTAGAGACTAAATTATAACTCAAAGAATGAGAAACACAAGATGCTCTCTACTCAGGGCTTTTCATGGATGTAGCAGCAGTCTAATCCATGAGAATCCTCATATGAAGTGAGATCAATCCACTCTGACACCTGATTTGTTTCAAATAATCATAAGAATAACAAGTGGAGAAGGCTAGAATGGAATGGAACCAAAGAATCATTTGTGTTTCAAGCAACTGCCAAAATACCTATTTACCTCTGAGACCAGAACAACTCTGAAGCAGCTGTTGTGCTCTTCTGGGTAAATAATATGTGTTAAAAAATGTATAAACATTTATACATGTTTACCTGTGAGACACCAGCTTCTCTGAAGCAGACATTTCCCTTGCTGCATACATAATACATGCTTTGTTTGAAAAACTGCCTCAATTCATAAAGACAGAAAAACCTGTAGGGCACTATGTATGTATAGTGCTCTTATCTCTTGCAAATGCAGAGGTAGTAGAGGCTTCACATGTAATACAGCCTTATATCTTGCATTCAAAGTCTTCTGCAAGATGCAGAAGTTTGGCAAATATTGTGCTGTTACCTGTCCATTTCTATGAAAGGCCAGGCTTCTGAAAAACGTTCACCAAATTGCCAGCCTTTGATCGCATAAGTCCAGCGTGAGCCACAACAAAGAAAAAAGCTAAGACCTCCTCAAGCAGTGGTGCTCCAAATACATTTCATCTCTTTTCCCATTAGCATTAGGTGTACAGTCTCAACTAGATGTTGAGGGTCCCTCCACTGTTCACGAAGAGCGAGAGATATGCAGTGTGGAAAGCATATATAGAAATAATCATAGAATCATTAAGGTTGGAAAAGACCTCCAAGATCATCTGGTCTAAACACCCCCCTACCACCAATATTGCCCACTAAACCACATCCGTAAGTACCACAGCCAACCTTTTCTTAAAATCCCTCATGGACTGTGACTCCATGACCTCCCTGGACAACTTGTTCCAATACCTGACTGTACTTTCTGAGAAGAAATGCCTCAGAATTTCCCACCTGAACCTCCCCTGGGGCAACTTGAGGTTATTCTCTCTAGTCTTATCACTAGTTACCTGTTAGAAGAGGCTCCCCAGCTCCCCACATCTTCTTTTCAGATAGTTGTAGAGAGCAATAAGCTCTCCTCTGAGCCTCCTCTTTTCCAGACTAAACAACCCCAGTTCCCTTAGCTGCTTCTCATAGGACTTGTTTTCCAGACCCTTCACTAGCTTCATAGCCCTTCCCTGGGCACACTCCAGTGCCTCAACGTCCTTCTTGTAGTGAGGAACCCTAAAGCTGAACACAGCAGCCATGATATAGCCTGAGTACGGAGATAAGTACCTCCCCACTCCAGCTGGCCACACTATTTCTAATAAGGCCAGGATGCCATTGGCCATCTTGGCCACCTGGGCACACTGCTGGCTCATATTCAGGTGAGAATTGATTAACAAGCCCAGATCCACCTGTCTGTCTATCTAATCTGATCAAATCTAATCTGATCTGATGTGATTTGATCTGATCTATCTGCCTTTTTTCTTATATCTGGTAATAATAATTTTATATTCTCAAATTTTATATTTAAATATAACTCCTTACTGTTTAATCAAAATAAATTAGCTTGATTGTCCACACTAAAAACCTCCCAGTCTTCAATTGGCATTTCATATGCAAATCTGCAGTAAGAGCTTTTCGTAAATATTCAGTCCACAGTAGCAAGGGATTAAAAAAGTGTAGCAAAGGAAAAAAAAAATCAAGTGGCTTTTTTTAATCAGAAACCTCCTTATTGACGAAGAGCTAAAACCATATCTATTTCACTATTATCAGCTAAAGGCACAAAAGCTAGGTGATAATTTACCAGATGAGTCCCTTGAAATTATCTTGAATCATATCTTCTGGTTTTCATCCACTTTAATAATTTTAAAAATGTGATCAAACATTATTCCCCATCTAGCATTCCTCACATTGTCAATGTGTTATTACACTCTTCATAAAGACTTAATTGAGTCCTGGTTAATAATTAATAAAGTTTTAATTATTAATTGTTATCTTATTGATAAAATCATTATGAGAAGGCATGGCCTTTTCACCATTAATAGGAGAAAATACAATGGTAGATTTTTAATACATTTCTTCACTATCTTGGTGGCCATTTTCTTCTGTATATAATGCATTCATTAAAAGATAGTCATATTACTTTAGTATTATTCCAACAGCGTGACAACATTACAATAAAACAAAATTGTTGATGTATTTATCAGTGTAAGGGTATGTAGGTAAAAATTAAAAAGGTTTCTTATATCTTAATGATGTCAACATAAAATTTATTTGGTACTTTCTGTGTGAATAGGTGTTATCTAATTTTATATAAAAACTTTTAAATAAAATCTATCTATCACTTTTCACAGACCTTTTACAATTTCTTTGTTCATGGAAATTTTCTTCTGGAGGGGAGTAATAAAATCTCATTTCCATAACAGTAGAACACCTGCCCATCATAACAGCAAACACCTGGAATTACGGAAAGGAAGACATTCTTGGTGATAAATATTAACAGCTTATCTTCTCGTTCTATCCAAGACTTTTTTTTCTTTCCTTTTTTTTTTTTTTTTTATTTTTTATTTTTTTCTCCTCAGTGTTCTTTGCTATTAATCCTTCCTTAAACCTCTCTCTCTCATGTTCAGGAACAGAAGTTTGACTGTTTTCTCATGGTAGCTCATCTCTGATATTGCACAGGGCCAACAGAGATGCATTTAAATTTATGCTTGGCATTGTGTTTGAGAGACAGAATATTAATAGGATACTCAGGCCAAAGGGAATGCAAATAACTATTCCCATCAATTCTTTTATTGTAGTCACATCTAATATTTCCCTAGAGCCAAAGCCAAGCTCATGAGAGTAAGGTTAGGACAAGAGAAGTTAAGGTAGGGGGAACTGACAATTAGCCAGGTACCATGCTAAATTGTCTGGAGAAAATGGGGAATATACATACTTGTATTTTCTTGAGGCAGCTACATGTGCACTCTCTTCACATTTCAGAGATTTGTCTTGCACCTCCAAAATAAACATATGTCTTAAGGGATTCTACCCCAAAGACACAATCCTCTCATTCACACTAATGTAGCATGATTACACTGACCTATGTCACAGACTGTTAAGTTTACAGAGAACATCTGCTAAACATGCTAAGAAGTAGTCGCAAACATTGAATGAGTTATCGTACAGTCTTTGCAAGAAGTGGCATACTCTCTGAATAAAATCTATAGACATCTTTCAGAAGTAGTACATAATCTTTTAATCTACTTACATATAGTACATCAGGGACAAGAATTTGATCAGATGTAGATCATTTAGCTGGAGGCAATAAGGACTCTTTCATAAGAAGCAAATATTTGTTCTTTTTCCAGTCTTATTCTGTGGGTCTTTAGCACTGGAATTGCACTCTTGTATTAATTTAGGAGATAATTGAAAGTGTGATTAATAAGATTCATTATCCTTAAGCACTAGATTAGTTGTTATCACTAATAAATAATCTAAAAAGAAAAAAAGAACTCAAAGAATTTATCCAGTTCTATATCCATCCCTTTTCCTTACAAGAAAAAATTTTTAGTGTAATTGAAGATAGCATAAAGCACATGATAAAAGACAGCTCTAAATATACAAATTTGGTCATTTTACAAGCTTGGTTTGACTTTAAAATGCCCACCAGAACATTGCAATTGCAAGCACAAATTGCAGCCCTTATAATTTAAAATCTGAATCACACTGATGGAGCTGAGTAGCTCAGAAGTGCAGGCTGAGTGTGTTTGAGCTTTTGGGAGCAGTTACATTATGGCTGGAGTCAGGATATTGCTTCTTCCCCACCCTTTTGGAGAGTAGGAGTGAAAAAGATGTCTGTACTATTTTCATACCTATTATTTTAGGTACAAAATACTCTCAGCATCTGATGATGAGACATTCTCTGGCTTCCAAAAACATGAGAAGCATCCATCTATGACAAACCTAAAAGAAGCAACAAATCTCCGTAACATATGCCACTAAAAGGGATTTTTTTATTTTTTACTTTTTTTTTTTTTTTTTTTTTTGTAAAAGTTTAATTTACTCATGGAAAAAGAAAATGGAGCTGTCCTTCTCTCCCACCAGAGAACACTTGGATTCTCTGCTCACCAGAAAGACAAACACTCTCAATTTTATTGCTTTGTGTATGGAATCATGTTATTCCTTAATTGCCATATTTTTTTTTTTTCCCTCCATCATTTCTATGCTAATCACCCCTCTCCATATCTCTTCATAGCCTTTTGTTTTCTAATTAGTTTCTTCTTTATATAATGTATCAACATTAATCTCTTTTCTTCCCTCAATGACCTGTTCCCTGAGGGCTGTTCAGCAAGAATCATAAACTCAGGTCAGTTTTCATTAAGAGGCCCCAAAACTTTTGCCCAGGATGGCTCAGCCAGCAAAGAAAACACAGAGTCAGTATTCTGCATGGACAAGCACATGAGAGACCTTTTTGACAAATCATTACAGAAGCAGCACAGGTAACAGCAAAGCAAAACAAAGTAAATAAGTAGGAAGAAGAATAATTAAAAGGTATTTGCCAGAAAGATTAAGATGTCCAATGGCTCAATTTTTTCTTAAGAATTATGTGTAATAGAGACTTGTACTCAGGTGTCTCCTGACACATGCCTTCACCATAAACTTTGGAGGATCTGTGTTTTGTTTTCTCCTACCATAAATTAGAACAATAAATTGGGGCTATTAGTACTATACTGTTTTTCAGGAAATGATGAGAATAACTGCTTTAAAAATCATTATGTGTTCCATAACTACAACAGCAGAAACCTAATAAATTCTGAAAAGGAAATGAAGTCCAAAGCTGTGGATTCTGCCTGGAAAACCCAAGTTTATGAGGATAAAGTTTAACTAAACTTTGGAATTCCAAGAACTGGGTCATAAACTGTTTCTTTGAGACACAGCAAATGTATATGCATATGCATTTTTAAAGGAATGATGAGTTCCCCCAGTTTTATCAGTTACAGTGTCCTCACTTATAATGTGAGGGCAACTAATATATGTGGCAGCCTATGTTTAACAGGCAGGTTTCAGGTGAAAAACAGGTTTCATATGTGATAAAATTGTACAGCTGTTGATGTATTATTGTTGGCACTAGTGGCACCTGAGGTGAAAAATGAGATGCAGTTTCAAAGATGTGAATAAATTCTAGTTGTGAATTATTCCATTTAGTTGTACAGAGGAAATAGTCATGTAAAGAGGACGCTTTCTGAAACTCCTTCTCTCTGGTTTTGTTGCAACAAATAAATAAATAAATATGTCCATATTTGTCATATAAACAAGTTCTGCAAGTGTTCCATGTCTCCAATTTTAATTAAGCAATTCTCCAATTAAATTTTGATTGGATTGCTTCAGGTAAAATAAAAGAAAAAATGTGGAGCTCCAAAATGTGATTTGAGAGTTTTTTTATCTTTTCACAGTTAAGGACACTTTTCAGAGGAATTATTCATCTGGTCTTCTGGTTATAAATCTTTTAAACTAGCAAGGTCAAGCAAAAAAATCCTTCCCTTTCTGTATCAGGAAAATAACTCACACTTTTTCCTCCCTGACACCACTCAATGTGACACCAAATGTTTAAAGCATAAAGAAGCATAAAGCATATTTGCACAAATAACAAAACGTAGAAACTAAGCTATAGAAGAATAGAGGAGCTTTAAGAAGTAAGAGATTTTTATTCTCCAGCAATTCTGGCATTTGCAGTTTGGGCTAGTAGCTGTTCAGTTTCTATTAGTCTAACGCTACTTCAGAGAGAAAAACTGCAAGACCTGATACTGTGAGCCCGTAAGAACCCAGAATTGATACCAGCAGGAATATAATGCATTCAGCAGTGGAGGATGCTCAGCTTGTTGAAAGTTCAGGGACAGCAGTACTTTAGCCTCTGGCTTTATAAAAGGAGAGAGAAATAACAGAAGTGTAAAAAATCAAATTAAACAAAGTGTAACTCTTGGCTGAGTGCTTGCAAATTCATAAAAGAAGAGTATGAAAAATAAGTAGGATACAATGACTACATGCATACACACACAGCACATGCACACAAAATTAACCAAAAAACATGAGAAGCATTGAGTTTTGTACAGATGATCTCAGGGGTGTGCTGGTGTACAGCCACACAACCCAAGCCTGGCTTTTCACAGAAATGCATCAGCTATACCCAGTGAAAGGGTGTGAGCCACTCTTCTCTGTGCTGGATTAGCCTAATTTTACTCAGATATTTATGGTCTGAATTACCTGTCATAGCTATATTTTGTGTATTTGATGTCAGGAGCTGCAATTTGAGCCCAGCAGAGAATAAATCTGCCTCTCTTCACAGATTAAATATGGTTGCTCAACAACTGTAGGCTCAAGGTGTCTGTCTGTGCAGCGAAGAGCAAGATCCAAGGTCTGTTCTCTGACCTGCATGGAAGTAACACAGGATGGATAGATCTATAGAGCTAAATAGTCTTATAATAGGGTGGTTTCGAGGATAGAGCTACTAGGTGCCAAGGTATTTAAGCCAGGAAAAGGCACTTGCTGGTAAAAAGCTGATTGGCAAGGGTTAAATTTGCCATGGAGCATGACAAATAAATGCACTTCACACCAATTCCTGGAAAGACAGCAAAAAGGATCTACCCCAGTGCAAAATATAGCTGACTCTTGTTTCATAGATGGGACTTGTAGGAGCCAGTGGAATATGAGGAAAAAATGAGGAGATATGTGTCTTTTTAACAAACATGCAAGTGGTTTAGAAAACCAATCTTTCCATATGTCAAACACTATAATAAAACTTTATTCTTTGGAAGAAATCTCTGGCCTCTTCTTCTTCCCAGAGAGACAAAACCAACAGTTACAAAATTTACAGAAGGAAATACACTTCAATTCCCTGGAGCAGTTCAAAGTTACACCTACACACTCTAAAAACTAAAGGAAAGGATATAAAATAAAATTTCTTCTATGAAAAGGAATAGAAATGAACATATTCAGAGAGCAGGTATATTCAGTGTGAGTCTTTGTAGGAAATTTCCAAGAAACAGAGCAGTGATATTAATAAACCAGTGCAGAACCAAACATTTGAATACGTAAGAATGAGTCTGAACATGATACTTCAACAAAATATAGAGACAAAGATGAAACACAATATTTAAGTCAAAAAAATCTTATTGTATAACTATATGGGGTAAGATTTATACCATCCACAGGTTCATAACTGTTTCTTTTCATTCATAAAATTTAGAATGCAATGTATCTCTAATTTCAATGATTGACATTTTCTATGCTGCACTAAATTTAAATGCATACTGTTCTATTTATTTCTGAATAAAGTTTTTTTTTTCTTTTTTTTTTTTTTCTGAAAACTTATTTCACATTACTTATCACTAAAAATAAAAATCCCTAAGCAATTTAATTTATACAGGAATTAATGGCTGGAGGAACTCACTGATAATATTAACTGACACACCCATGAAGTAAGTTGAGAATTTTCCTCCCCTATCATGGTAAAATATGTTCTGTCACTTTACGTTGAGAATTTGAAACATTTTCAAAGGTCTCAAAGCTGTCCTCACTGATATATCTTCTCAAAGAATTAAATCTGAATTGAATTCTGAACTTGGATTAGGTTGGATCAGTTCTCTTGATGCTTTTACATTCAGCTTCTTGAGAGCAGCAGAGGGATTGGGGGGTGGGACACAACCCTCTTTTAACTCATGTTGCCACTGTAAATTACCTATTTTCTCTTTACTGCAGTAACAAATATTAGTGATAGTGCTTCAGTCCTTTGAAGAAATACCTTTGCACTCGGTACAAGCAGAGGTTCTGACAACAAACTTCTGAAGATTTTTAAGGCAAAAAATGATCCTTTTGTTCTGTCGCCTTTTTTTTGCACACTGGATTATTTCTGTTGCCAAGTTTAAACATTAGGATTTTAATCTACCAGTTCCTTCTGATTGGGCTTCTCATGTTTAAGAGTAATGAGTTGTTCAGGTAAAGTCATACTTAATATACTTTTCAACAACATTTCTGCTGGAGATAATCCAGATGCAACATCTTATGATTTTCATCTTTTTTTTTTTTTTAATTTTTATTTATTTTTAAAGTTTTTACCACTCCCTCTACCTCCTCTTTGCTAATTGAGGTAGCATGGTATGACTGTTAAGAAAAACAAATCAAGGTTTTCAGGAAATAGTACACATGCATAAGAGGTGCTAATATAAGGCCCACAGCCTTCTGTGGAGAATTTAGGAATGTCACATGTTGCAAGTATTGACTTTAGCTTTTGGAAGACATGTGAATCTGACAACGGTGAAAGTACAGCCAGGTCAGTATATACTGAGAAATTATCAGCTACAGTATCGTATGTGTGTCCTTTCCGGAAAAAGAAAGCTGTTGCTGTCTGCTGCCAAGGTCTGTCAGGTAGTTTTGTAGAGATTAATGATACTAGCAACCATATCTGGATGGTGGGAGGTGGGGGGGTGGTTGTTTTTTCTTGTTTGCTTGTTTTCCCTCCCATTTCCTTCACAGATGTTTACTTAGACTTGTACCATCCTACTCAAACCCTACAAACTGCTGTACTTGTGCTATGCCCTTGTTTGGAGTCTTGCCTCTCTTCAGGACTTTGGAGAGCAGCTATTCTGAAGCCTCAGAGGATTAAAAATACTTTCATTCCATAATCCCAATGTCAGATATCTCAAAGTCACTTTCTGTTTACTGCTGTGGCAATCAGTCTGTTGGAATTTCATCTCGTTGACTCTTTCCTCTCTGACAGCAATGAATAAGTTTGATTGAAATTGATTGACAGAGCATGATTATTGTCAGGTCAATACCAACGTATATCTGCTTGGGCATCTTCCTCAGAAGCCTGTTCTTTTACCTGAATTTCTGAATAACAAAGATGTTCCATAAAAATGTTTGCTGTGACATTCAAAGTTGTAAAGAAAGCACCATTTATGTTTGAAGTCATTGAATTTAAAATGAAAGGTCATTTGCTGAATTTGAATCCAATAATGGAAGATGATGCTGCAATCTGCTCTGGTGTTATAAAACAACCCAAGTACACAAAGACTAGGCCTTCTGCAAGTCCATGTAGCTTTCTGAGTAGCCTATCCACTGGAGTATATGATTTTTTCACTTATCTGTAACATTGGTACGAATACAACTGGGTATGTTTTGTTTTCTTTTGTTTTCTCCAAACAAGTTTTCCTTGATTGGCAGGTATATATGCCAAACAATTATGAATCACTTGTTGTTACCTCTGGATTACAGGTACAATATATATAATGCTGAAGAGGTAGAGATATCAGTAGTTTTTATGTTATGTTGAATGCTTTTTTGTTCTTTGCTTTCTGAGGTCTGGTCTTTGTGTCCATTGTACTTCTGTCCAGCATTGCTGTATTCATATTCATAAATTTTGCTAGGTATTTTCTTCAGTTGTAGAATCATGATGGTTCACCAGAACTTCCTGTTTTCTAATACTAAACAGCACAGATTTTATCTATTCCTTTCCTCAGTTAGACTCATTCAGAGCAAGGCCAGCTTGTTGAAAGTATCTCAAAATTCATCATGCTCATTTTTATTTCTGTCATAAACCAACACATCTTCTGCATGGCAAAGGATGCCAAGCAACCCTGGCACCATATGAGATTTCTTTTTCAGAATTTTTCTGTTGCTAGAGTGATTCTGACAGGGAGCCAGCTGAAACATTACCTTCCAAATATAATGATGAATACTGTTAATGCTTAGATTCTTTCATGAAAGAACCAGGGAGGAGAAAGGCCAAGAGGACTTTCGAAGTTTATAAATTTGAGAATATTTAGCTTCTGGTAGACAAGCTAATACAAGAAGCTTGGTTGTGTGCTTTTTATTGTTGTTGTTCTATTGTTTTGTGTGTTTTTGTTTTTGTTTTTCTCCCCTGTATATGTGTGTCAATTTTCCACTGAGCTTTGGGATGTTCATTGCTTGTGAAGCTTTACATATTTTTAGATAATCTGTCAAATACCTCTCATACCTTCCATTCTCTTTACTTCTTTTTACCTTCTCTAGCAAGAGAATTCAGAGTCTGTAGACTGCTGTAAAAATTGCTGATGTCACAAGTTTAATTTGGTACTCTCTTGGCAACTCTTCTATTCCTGTTAAGACACGTGGCTGCATCTGTTCAGTAATTCGTCTTTTTGCTAGTGATGATGCAACCTTGTTTTGCTGTCCACCCAGTGTGAAGCATCAGTCTTTGTATTATATTTTTCCGAGGACTGTATTTTTCTCCATTTCATCTGTAGACTTCACACATTCCATGTTACATCTCATGTAGCTACTCATTTACCGTTACAAATATCCATTATTAGACTGAATAGAACTTATTAGTTAAGTTATAATGACCATTTTTGGTTAAGAATTTCATCATTTGAGGTTCATGCTGGTTCTTTCTGTTGTAGTAGGAATAAGGAATCACTCTTCAATGCTAATACTTTTTTTTCTTACTTTTTTTTTTTTTAAAATTCTGAGAAACTGGGTTGTTGCTGAACAATGCTCTGTCTTTTGTTGTAAACTGTATCCTCTTCTGATAAATAAAGTTGTCAGTTGTAGTTTCAGTTTTACTACATCTTCCACAGATTTTCCATCTCCCTGCCCTAATGAAATTTTTTTGGTCTTTCAATTCTCAGTGTTGTAAATTCAATAGTACTCTTTCCTTATTTGTGTCGTCATTCTTTATTCAGTTAATATTGTCTGTGATTATCTCCCTTCTACAAATAAAGAAGTCATATAGTTACTTTTTATTTTTATTATTTTATTATTATTATTTTTTGTGTGCTGGAGCTTCAACAAGAGTGAGATCTATATGTAATTGTAATTGCAGTAATCACTGTGTTCTGTTTTGGGTCTCTCTCTATACAGGGATGACATTGAGTTGCTCAATATGGTGAAAAGCAGCAAAGCTGGCAAAGAGCATACAAAATAAGACACGTGAGGAGTGGCTGAGGGAACTGGGGTTGTTTGGTCTGCAGAAAAGGGGGCTGAGTCCCCTTTGCTCAGCTACCTGAAAGGAGGTTCTAGCTAGATGGGTATGGGTCTCTTTTCTCAGGTGACAAGTGATAGGACACAAGAAAATGGTCTCAAATTGTGCCAAAGCTCATTTAGATTGGATGTTAGGAAGAATTTCTTCACAGGTGGTCAAGCATTGGAATGGGCTGCCCAGGGAAGTGGTGGCATTGCCTTTTCCAGAGGTATTTAAGAGATGTGTTGATGTTGCACTTGGGTACATGGTTTAGTGATGGGACTCTGTATGTCAGGTTGGTGTTAGATTTGGTGGTCTTAAGGGTACTTTCCAACCTACATAATTACAATATCATTATCAGATCCAATTCTGGCAAACAGCGGAATCTATTATTGTTGAACTGATTTCTCTTAAAGAGAAATCCTTCCTCTATCAAACATGTCTGGATCCAGCAAGATCCCATGTCTGAAATATTGCAATTAGAATTCTCCAGCAACCATTTCTGATTTTTGTTCTGTTACTGAAATAACTATTTTCTCAATCCTACTTTTTTGTTTCTCTTGCTTCATATTCTCATGTTTCTGGTTGCTATTAAGAGTATTTTTTTTTCTTCCCCCTCCAATATTTCTTTTCCTCCTTAATTTTTTTCCATAGTAGGAAAGTATCAGTAACTTTCCAAAAAAATATCTTGAGATTAAAAGTAACCAATTATTTTCAGTACTCTTCATACTACATACTCTTACAGGAACAAGTGATTTAATTGATTGCAGAGATATTAGGTGATTAGGTAACAGAAAGAATACTCTGGAAACACATAGAAGCATATATGTCACTTGAGTGACCACACAGACAAAACCTGCCACTGATTTCAGATGACTGTTTTTCATCCTGTGTCCTCCATTAATATTTAACCACATCCATATCTATCTTAGTTGCCCTTCCCTTCCTTTCCCATTCCTTTTCCTTTCTCTTCCCATTCCCTTTCCACCTTTAGATTGTGATTTTTAAGATTGTGATTTTTTTTTTTTTTTTTTTTAGTTCTTGATCTTGAGCATCTAAGTATTAATGTGGAAAATCACCCCTTTTTCTTTCAAATACCTTTCGGTATTCCTGTCCTTTTACACAATGTGGCAATTTCCCCATTGGCAAATGTATCCAATAATGGCCACCTGGAAGGGGGGTTGTTAGTTTCTCTTTTTCTTGTCTTTTATAATGTGTTAGGTTCACAGACGTGTACTACACCAAAAATATTTGGATTGAATCCCCATTTTGCTGCCTGTAATTTAGGGGTTTGCTAACAGGATCTCATTTTAACACTCTAATTAGAAATGGCCTGGAAAAATAAAGTACTCCAGGGCTAATCATAAGATAGCTTGTTCTGCTGCTGATAATGCTATAATTTACCTACCCCTTTGATGCTTGTAAAATGTTAACCTGTCATGCTTGTTAATTTTTTTTTTAATTATTTTTAATGTACTATAAAATTATATCTTCCTCAATATTTTATGCTTTTATTTATATTTTATGGCTGCAAATAATGCTTTTAAAGCATTACAGGAAGCAGATTCCTATTTACCTGGCATCCAGGTATCATCCAGGACCTGATTCATCAGCTCTTTTTACTCTTGGTGCTGATGTCTCAGACTGTGTAAGACTAACATAAAAGCTCACCATGGCTTGTTAACAGCAATGTGCAGCCTTATTTTATTCACCTCCCCCCAGCTCTCATCTATGTGTCTAACATTCAGAACAGGCACTGGAAGTGGGAGCCTAAATATCATTACAAAACTGACTCCCAGATGCTGCTGCAAAGACTGTGATGAAAAACTGTACTGAATGGAAACAAAGGGTCCAAGCTGGAGTTATCAAGCTCATTGATTATATATTATTTTTTTTTCTCAAATCAGTTTAAGCATTATGCAGCTCTGATTTGATATCCCTATGCACTGTGCTTTTACAGTGCATGATGTGACCATCACTTGATTTTCTTTTGGGCTTCAGGCTGTGACAGTATAATTTTAATTGTGGGATAACCAGAGTTGACTTGAGATAATTATGCCTTACTTGAAAACCTGTAAAAGAGGAAAAGTAATAATTTGTATTTCATTTCTGTTTACTTTATGAAGTTCCAAGTGGAATAATGTCACAGTTATATATTGATACTTTGGTATTTTTCCCATCTATCTTTTTTGTCATCAACAAATGGCCAAAAATGAATTGTTTTCAACTTTTTGTAATTTTGAGGAAAAAGAATTCTTGTTTGAAATGTATTTTTTCACTAAAAAAAAAAATAAAAAATTGAAATTTGAAATGGAAAATTTAACAGAAAAATAAGCATCGTTTCCTATAATGATTTAGACATCCCTTTGTTTACTATAATGATTTAAACATCTCACCAAGGTGATAAGCATCTGTGTGGATGCATTCTGCAGTGGGGTGGGGGATTCTGGGCAGCAAGCAGGCTGGATTTACTAGCAGAACTCGTTTAGCTAGCTGTTAAATGCTAACATAAAACAGAGCTGGTTTAGAACTGTTTAATGCTGTTTATCAATGACAGACAGTGGGATTGAGTGTACTCTCAGCAATTTGGCAGATGACACCAAGCTGTGTGGTGTAGCTGATGCACCAGAAGGAAGGGATGCCATCCAAAGGGACCTGGACAAGCTTAAGAGGTGGGCTCATGCAAACCTAATGAACAAGTTCAAGTGCAAGGTGCTGCTCCTTGCAGGGCAGTCCCAAGCACAAGTACAGACTGGGTGGAGAACTCATTCAGAGCAGCCCTGAGGAGAAGGACTTGAGGGCTGGGTGGACGAAAAGCTTGAAAGGAGCTGGCAGTGTGTGCTTGCATCCCAGAAGGCCAACTGCATCCTGAGCTGCATGAATAGAGGAGTAGCCAGCAGGGTCGGGATGTAATTGTCCCCCTCTGCTCTGCTCTTGTGAGGCCCCACCTAGAGACCTGCATCCAGGTCTGAGGCCCCCAGCACAAGAAGGACATGGACCTGTTAGAGCGGGTCCACAGAGGGCCACAGGATGCTCAGAGGGCTGGAGCACCACTCCTATGAAAAGAAAGTCTGAGAGACCTGGGGATATCTAGAAAAGAGAAGGCTCTGGGAAATTATAAGACTTTTTGTGGCCTTTCAGTACTTAAAGGGGGCTTATAAAAAAGACAGAGAGCAATTTTTTACATGGGCAGATAGGACAAGGGGAAATGGTTTTAAACTAAAAGAGGAGAGTTTTAGATTAGATGTCAGGAGGAAATTCTTTACTATGATGGTGGTGAGGCACTGAAACGGGTTGCCCAGAGAAGCTGTGGATGCCCCATCCCTGGAGGTGTTCAAGATCGGGTTGGATAGGGCTTTGAGGAACCTGATGCAGTGAGTAGCATTCCTGCTCATGGCAGGGGAGTTGGAACTAGATGATTTTAAGGTCCCTTCCAACCCAAGTCATTCTATGATTCATAAAAAAAATAAACTGACAAGTTTGTGAATAACTGGAATACAAAAACAACTCCAAAGAAACATAAGACTGAATCAGACTTCTTTGTAAGAGATCTTGTGTAAATACATTTATTCTCCTCGATGACATTGACAAATGGATATTTGAAATCAAAAGAAAGGTTTACAAATCAGGGTAAGGGATTATTTTTATCACCTCATTTACACTAGGGATTGTATATAGTGTGTATCTGTTTTGAAACTGCAACCATAAACTAGTGCAATGATTGCCTCTCATACCGTATCATCCCAGCAGACACTTACCACAATTCACAAAATCTAAGCAACACATGGTTTAGAACCACCTTTTAATAGAATTTGGATGATTTACTTCCATTTATCTGTATCTGGACTTAAAGGATCCGGCCTATAGTGTTGTAGAAAATTATTTAAAAAAAAAAAAAAGCATTCATTGGGGATAAAATGGTATCACACAATGGCAAGACTAGATACTGAATTAATTTAAAAATTCAAGATACCATAAATCAGACTCTAGCTGTAATCATTTTTCTTTGATAGATACCATGCATAGAGAAAGGAAAAGTTCATGCTTAAATACAGTTGTACTGCTGCAGGAGCTGGCAAAACCAATGAGTTAAATCCTGCAAGTTACATGAGGACACTGAATTTGCCACTGTAAGAGCTGGCTAACTTTAGGAACAGAGCTGTTGCCATTAGCAACAGGCCAGTCATTTATAGAGGGAGTGATGTTTATCACTCAGTGTTGCTCTGAATTTTTGGTGCTTTGCTCAGAGAAAAAGAAAAAGAAAAAAAAAAAAAAAAAAAAAAGGATGCTAGGATGCTGCTGTGTTTATTTTGTATTAGCTCTGCTCTTGCACTGGTTGGGAACTAATTTATTGTCTAGTGCAAAGTGCAGTTTGCATAGAGCCCCACAGCTGTATTTGCTAGTGAAAGTATTTACTTTGCTAGTGTTCTACTTCAGAGCTTGCGGAGAAGGAGTCTGCTATGCATAGACTTTTATACTCTTTTATTCCCATAAAGTCTCAGAAAGCCATTTCTTACGCCCTTATAAATGGAAAATTTTAAGTGAATTAAAGTAAATTATATTTAAAAGTGGATTATATTATATTTCTGGTTATATAATATAATATTATATAATGTATATATATATATATATATATATAATATGTAATATTATATTATATTATAAAGTGAACTATATTACATTTCTGGCTACATCCCCATCTGTTTTGTCCTGGACACTGACTTTCCGGATTTGCTAGAGCAACTGTAATATTATATTATCTCTCCTACCTATCATCCCTCCTATATAATTTATCTTTGGACCTGTACTGTGGGCATTATTATCCCCATATTATCTCCACATAAAATTTTTGATGTTTCTCAACAAGTTTCTCAGCAGTTCCTGTCTTGATTATTACAGTATTTTCTCTCATAGATTACCTTCTAACATAGAACTGTCCACCGAGACAACTGGAACAGCTAAGATAATAATGAAATTGAATCTGAGACGGAGATACAAACAGAATTTGTTGTGTTTACTTTAGTAAAATAGAGGTGTTATTTTCTGTAAATCTTATTTTGCAGATTCTCAAACTGTAAAAAATGCACAATGAAGTTAAATGACAATGTCTGGACAGAAAGGAATAAAACTATCCATAACTGCATTCAGTTTGAAACAAAAAGGTTTCTAGTCACTGAAGCTATGAGGTTCCAGAAAATTCCCACAGCAGAATTACTTGATTTTAAAATGTAAATATTTTAAATGGAAGGTTCATGTACTTAATAACAAGATTATGTAAAAATATTATTGGTGACTGGGCACACAGACACAGAAATATTGTTTCAGGACATTCACTGCAGAATGATTTCTCTCCAGTAATGTCTGTAGGATATTCTCATGCTTGAAGATTAAACTGAGTATGAGCCTCTTGTACATTGTTTAGCAGAAAAGGACTTAGGGGTGCTGGTTGACAGTTGGCTGAATACAAGCCAGCGGTGTGCCCAGGAGGCCAAGAAGGCCAACAACATCGTAGCCTGCATCATAATTAGTGTGGCCAGCAGGACCAAAGTCCAAAAGGACCAAAGAGTCCAAAGAAAAGTTCAGAAAAAAATCAGTAATTAATATTAATTAACATGGTGTAAACAACTATTCCTCCAAAATCCTGGTGGTCAATTTACGCCAGAATGAATAGGAATTTTATACTCTAGAAATATCTTTCTGCTGTCAAATATAATCATTCCTTACTTCTGTAGGACACTGCTAATCTTACAGAATAGCTTGGAATTTTGTTCTCTGGAAATTTACTTTTTGGTGATTTTGTGTTTATTTATTCATTAGTTCTATTTTAAGGAGGAAATGAAGAATCAACACTGGAAAAGATTTGCAAGTGTTTCTCTCTTCTTCTTAACCTATTCAGCTATAGAGATTATTCACTTTCTCCTCTGCTTGTGACTGACAGACTGAAAATGATTTTTAAAGCATAATGCAACATCAAGCATACTTAAGGTCAAGTGTTTGACTTATATTTCACTGAAATCTATTTATCCCATCAGCTTGGCTTGAGAGCAACTCCTGTATGTCTATATTTAGTAATATTTTCATATAGAGGCTAAACAATTTCCATGTGTGTTCTGTATATGTAAAGATGAAGAATGCCTTGAATGTGTTAACCATGTACTTTACCTCTCTGAAATAAACCTATGTTATAAAGTATATTCATATTGATTCATTTTATATCATCAAGGATTTATAATTTTGGTCAAAAACTTTCAAAAATGTTTTCTAAATTAACTTAATTATAAAACAAAGACAAAAGCAACAAACTAATTTTTATATTTATTTATTTATTTATTTATTGGACTTCAGGCTTATCAGCATGGTGCAGCTGGGAAACAGGCAGGCTTCTGACAGACATATGAGCTCCACAATAGATAATGCACATGTTCATGGATAGTGCTGATCTGCCTCTTTTTCTGTAGTTGCTTTGGATACTGCTCATTCTCAGAACAAGCATATATTGTAGCTCTAATGACTTAAGGTATGTATCATTGCTCATTGCATATTTAATACATAGAATATAGGAGGTCTATAGCAAATTGTTTGTTTTCTCCGATACCATAGAAATTCATACCTTAGATGAAGGGTACACCTAGTGTGAATGATCCTGGGGAAAAGGGACAGAAAAGATCAGATCTAACATTTATCAGTAACAGCTGTAACTGAACACATCATGGACTTTTACACATGTTCTCTGGCCTTAACAGAGAGACTTGGTATTCACATAGTTGGACACCCTTCCTACAGCTACAGTGACCACTTGAGAGTAGGTCTGTGCTACGCACCAGACTATGACCATGTGCAATTTGGGAGACTAAGAATGAGCCAAAACTATGCCAGGAAAGTGCTAATTAATTTGTACAGTGTGTTCAAGACCACATAGCAGATCAGTTTAGACACCACTATAGACAGAGCATTTCAATACTCGATATATTTTTCATTGTTTCAAAACTCAATTGTACTCAGGAGCCCTTTGTAAAATAATGGATATGGAATGTATTGAGAACTGTGTTTCTTAACAAAATAGCCTGATATTTAGAAGTGCTTATCATCCATTCAACACAATACATATTTTCTGCAAATTTGAAATGAGGAATCTAAGTCTCGGTATGGTGTGTGATATTGTTTAAAGATTAAACCATCTCAAATTAGGCATTTGCATGTAAGCATCTACATGTGAAATACTTTTCTGTGCTCTGATTGCATTTGCATGTAAGCATCTACATGTGAAATACTTTTCTGTGCTCTGATTAAAGTCAAAGGAGATTTAATCAAAGGACTTGAAGGATCTAGTGACTTAACTCCATTTCACTGCAATGAGCTATATCTAACTCATATACAAACATCTACATAGAGACACCTAAATGTATGTATCTTAATCTACAGACTGAATCCAGCCAAGGATGATCCTCCTGTGCATGACTTGACCAAATCCTAGAAAAAGAGCAATCAGAAAGGCTAATTTTAACTCAAGATTTTCCAGTACATGTCTTCTGTTACTTCCAAAAATAGCTGTTCATAGGAACTGGGAAAATTGTCAGTGAAATCTAACAAAGTTCTTGTGTCTATACCATACCCATGCATCATCTCTAACCACCACCCACAGCAGGTGATACATACAGAAAGTGTAGGACTTCTTGTACATGTAAATATGTTCACGTGTTTCTGTCCATGCCATATCTCCTGGCTGTCTACATAGCTACTGTCTGCTGGCCATCTAGGCCTGAGTTACTCTTGCAAGTGAAGCAGTCTTTTCTGACATAGGTATTGAATAGTTCTTTTTCTATATACAGATGTATTGGCTGCTTTACAGAGGATATGACCTAGCCACAGTTTGACAGTGCATTTGTATTCATATTAAAAGTACCTCAAATTACAATGAACACTCTCAAAAAATATGCAAAAGTCAATTGACATAGCAAAAGTCAATGTCAAGGTTGTAAATGGTTTGTGTTTATTTATATTTTGAGGCTTTGACTGAGGAAAAAAAAATGAGTTCAGAGTACAGGAGTTGCTAATATCCATATCTCAGATGGTGAACTGTCTTCGACTGACAGCTGGCAGTGACAGAATAGGAATTATTAGATTTATATTTTGATACTTCCACTAGATTCCACACATTTTACACTAGAATATTTTTATACAAAGATTCATATTTAGAAATCTAAAAGAGTCCAGATTCTCATGAATTTGATCGTGTATGAAGTGTAAATATCATGTAAATATCTATTGAGAAGAGTAGTGGTTGAAAAATGTGCCATACTAAGAAGTAAAGACTGGATTTTCTTTATTCTGTTTTAAATCTCTGCTAAACAAGCCTTTCGTTGGATTAGCAAAGCCTGATTTTGCCACACAGTGTTAATTATGATTTGTTCCAATGCAGGATAGTAATTTTGTTTGTTTCTTTTTTTTTTTTTTTTTTTTCAAAGAGAAATGAAAACAATCTTTTTAGTAAAATATGACTTGAAAAAATGAACAGAGAGTAAATGCCATGCATAACATTTTTTTTCAGCTACCCACTACAAAAAAAAATTAAATACGTGTTTTAATTACTAACCTACTTACCAAATAGAGGAAGACAGCATAAGAGATAAGGTTTGCAATTTTAAAAGATGCAGAAAGTAAATTAAGACTTCCAGTAAGCATAGGTGTTTGATTAGTTTTTATAAGGACCATTTTCATTGCCATTTTGCTTGAATTCCAGGTGTAGTCTGGTTCTCAGCATTTAACTTTTGTTCTTTTCTGTTTTCATTCTCTTAATCTATAATTGAAATTTCTTGTGAAAGCATACTGTCTGTCTGGAAAACCCATCCTGCACAACAGGAGATTTTTCTATATTGGGAGTACTGTGTTTGAAAGTTACTCTGTTATGCTACGAAGTAGAGAACGTCTGACTTATGTGGAAAAGAGAGGTGGAAAGGAAACTGAAGATCTATTCTGCAATAATCAGCCTTACCAGTACTAGCTACAGAAAATGACCACAGGACATATCAGTATTGGTATATATTGATAACATGGACTGGATCTCCAATCAACTTAGTTTTAAAGCTGAAGTAATTTAATATTTGTCTTTGCAGAGATCTTTTATCCCTACTCAGTCCTGTGTTTTCCCTGTAGGGATACTAAATAATGTGGAACTAAGACAGAGCTCTCCACAGTATATGCCCTTGTCCACTGCAGGCAACATAACCTTGCTGTCATGGGCTAAGGGGCTGTGGTGGTTTTACCCAGCTGGGCAGCTGAATTTCACCATACCTCTCTCTCACTCCCCCTCCTCAAAGGAAGAAGGGAAGAAAATACAATGAAAAGGGCTCAAGGTTGAGATAAGAACAGGGAGGTCACTCACCAGTTACCATCACAAGCAAAACAGACTCAGCATAAGGGAAATTAATATAATTTATTTCCTATCAGTAGCAGACTAGAGCACTGTGAAACTAAAAGCAAACAAAAGACACCTCTCCCCTCATCTACCCTCTTCCACCTCCTTTCCCCAAGCAGTGCAGGGGAACGAGGAATGCAGGCTGCCGTCAGTCCCTGACACTTCGTCTCCGCCTCTCCATCACAGTCACCCTCTGCCCCTGCTCCACGTGGGGTTGCTCCCACGGGATGCTGTCTTTCCCAAACTGAGCCTGCGGGGGCTGCCCACAGGCAGCAGCTCTTCAAGAACTGCTCCCACACGGCTCTGTACCACGGGTCCCATCCCCCAGGAGCAAACTGCTCCAGCACAGGTCCCCCATGAGCGTCAGCTCCCCCCAGACCCCCTGCTCCTGCGTGGGCTTCTCTCCACGGGCTGCAGCTCCAGCCCGGGGCCTGCTCCTGCGGGGGCTCTCCGTGGGCCTCAGCCTCCTCCATGCCCACATCCACCTGCTCCACTGGGGGCTCCTCCACGGGCTGCAGCGTGGAGATCTGCTCCATGTGGGACCCATGGGCTGCAGGGGGACAGCCTGCTCCACCAGGGGCCTCTCCACAGGCCGCAGGGGAACTGCTGCTGCATGCCTGCACCCCCTCCTGCCCTCCTGCTGCACTCACCTTGGGGGCTGCAGGTCTGGTGCTTTAACATTTTCCTCACTCCTCACCCTTTCACAGCTGCAGTGCTTATTTTTATTTTTTATTTTAATCCTTTCTTAAATACGTTATTGCAGAGGTACCACTGATGGGCTTGGCTCCGGCCAGTGGTGGATCCGGCTGGAGCATGGTCTCTGATCTGACATGGTATGCTGGGCTCTGCTCACAGAGGCCACCCCTGCAGCCCCCCTGCTACCAAACCTTGCCATGTAAAAAGCCCCAATACGGGGCTTTTTTGTCACTTTGACTTCTTCCAGTCTTCATAAATAGTGTAGTTCAGGATTACAAGGCTGTGTCAAGTGTTCATTTGGATCTCCTTTCTGTGAAAGCACAGAGGACTGGGCACAACAGTCCATATATATATTATAAATAATATCTATATATTATATATAATATATAATATATATATAATATATTATATATATATAATATATAATATATATATATATTATATATATATATATATGGAAGTATGAGGTACAATACTAAAGTTAGTTACTCTTACCCTAACTATTCAACAATTAGGAACACATCTTTTATATACCAACCTGTTGACTGTGGAAATTACTGTGGGTCTCATTTATTTATTTATATTTTTATGTATTTTACTATACATCCAACATGAACATAATATAATTCAGTGGGTGCTTACATTTTTATCTGTAGTCCCAGACTCCACGGTATATTTGATCCCACTGTCTAATTTGTAGTCAAAAGATAACTATAATCAGTGGAAATAAACTTAGCAAAAATCATCCAACATTCAAAGAGAGAGAGAGAGAGAAGCGAAAGAAAGAAAGAAAGAAAGAAGAAAGAAAGAAAGAAAGAAAGAAAGAAAGAAAGAAAGAAAGAAAGAAAGAAAGAAAGAAAGAAAGAAAGAAAAGAAAGAAAGAAAGAAAGAAAGAAAAGAAAGAAAGAAAGAAAGAAAGAAGAAGAAAGAAAGAAAGAAAAGGAAAGGAAGGAAGGAAGGAAGGAAGGAAGGAAGGAAGGAAGGAAGGAAGGAAGGAAGGAAGGAAGGAAGGAAGGAAGGAAGGAAGGAAGGAAGGAAGGAAGGAAGGAAGGAAGGAAGGAAGGAAGAAAAAACTCCACTATGTAACAAATTGATTACATTCCACTTTTCATCAGCATACATACATGTGATATTGACAGTATTATTTTAGCATGTGCACTCCATCTATGCTTTACATTTATGCAAGGCAATTTCACATGTGGATAGGAGAAGAAGTATTAATTACATCCTGTGTATGCCTATTTCTGCCCATCACCTCAAGAAGGAGCTAACAGTAAATTGTACAAATGAGTCATCAGGTCAGACTGTCTCTTGACTTCATATTTAAACTGTAAACTAAGTGATCATCTCTTTGTCTTGTGTGTGTGTGTGTGTGTGTTTGTATCCAATACCTAATGCATGTAATATGAACTCCATACATAAGCAATATATTTTAAATATATTTAAATATATTTTAAATTGATACACTGAAAAGAAAATCTCTCTCTCTCTTTTTTTTTTTTTCTTTTTCTTTTTTTTTTTTTCCTATTTAGATCTTATTTTCTCATCTCAGAAATCTTCAGGTCTCTTTTATTATTCATTACAACTGCTCAGGAAAATAACACAATAACTAACAATACACTGGATACTACAGAACTTCCTACAATGAGCACTGATAGAGCTAATTGTCATTCTTGTTGCTTAGCACTGAAATTCTTTTAACCTCATATCTACAAAGTCCATTACATGAAGAATTAGTTAATTCCCCAGACATCAGCTTTACCTGAATTATTTTAAGTACCCTAGCAATTGCGCAACACATAAAGCCTTCTTAGATATGGAAAAGTCTGGGCAGAGAGGTAAACATATGCATATGAAGAGATACTATTTTGGGACAGAACTTAAAGTATGCTATGCACTTACTGAGACAGAGGAAGACAAAACTCTTTCCTGAAATCTATGCAATCTGTCAGACAAAATGATTAATTGATCTTACAAGATATCACTCATATAGTATTGGCAACATATCACATCCAATTGATAACTAAAATATTATCTGAACAACTGAAGGAAATGGTGTTCTAAAATTTGTACTACAGATATTACCTGGTGAAACTTGACAACAGCCCCAGCTGTGTCTCAGGGAGGGTATTTGGTGCTGAAAGGGGGATGTAATATTTCACAGAATCACAGAGTCATCTAGGTTGGAAGAGACCTCCAAGATTTGAGAAAAACATGCTGATATCAAAGTGCCCTCTTACACTTAGGATATCGGTGCTGTGGTACAGCAGATCTTCAGGGGCAGGAAGATGAGATTCAGTTACAAGGTACAGAGACAGCTGTGTTTGTAACATGTAAAAAGACCACATAATTCTCTCTTACTATGGAACTTACTTTCTATTGGATGTAAAAGAGGAATCTTAGACCTCAGAAGGTAAATTGTGCAAATATCTAACACAGGGTCCAGTGTTTTAGGTTCATTGGTATCAATAGTTGAAAAGCAGTTCTGATAGCTGTATTTAAGGTGCTACTATCTCTGCTCTAGCATTCTCCACAGAACTGTTAAACATGAATCCTCAAAGACACATCGCGATCTAGAGTCTCATTAGGTATGAGGTGGTGGCATTGAGAAGAGAGACTTAAAAATGCTTATAAATTTGGGGAACTTTCTGGGATTTGAAGAACCTGTACAGGAAAGATAGGTTATGTTTAAACCAAATGGACTCATGTGAGGTCATAGAAAAATACTTAAACTAGGAAATGGGGGAAGCCAAGAGGTACAGAAGGCATCACCCTCATAAAACTGAATGAATGATGGAAAAAAGTAGCGGAAAGACTTCTGTAGGGTTAGAAGCAAAGTAATGTATCTACAGAACAATAATGAAAACTGCTGCTATTTGATACCAAAGTCTGAAGTTTTCTGAAACAGGTGAATCAGTGTGCAAAGACAGCTAAAAAAAAAAAAAAACAATGAAATGTGTTGAATTTTCAAGAAGAGTATTAAAACTAGACAGATGTATATATATCTTTTTTAAGGATCAAAAAAAAAAATCAAATTTTATTTCATTTTCCTGTTTTGAAATAGTTACCTATAAGTTTATAAACTTTTTCTCCTTTTGCAATAAAGAGTAACTAAAGTAACCACAATTCTCCCATATAATTTAACTGGCTTGACTGTAGCCTGTGTGAATATATGGAGATGGAGATAAAAGTAGTTCAAAATGTGTATAGTGAAAGTTGTGCCCTGCTTTCCCTAATGAAAACACTCCCCCATAGTTTACAAGCTATTTTTCATCTTTTCTTACTATCACTCTGCTGCCAGATTGCTCAAGGAATGACAATGTAAGAAGAAAGTGAATACGTCCATCAACTTGCAGAAGCAGCCTGCTTAAAAGCTTTTCTAAACATCATTAGTTTAAGAATGTTGCTTAAATAATACAAGACAAGGACCAAGAAGTTTGGAAATGTTAATAAAACGACCCTTTTGTGCCTGCCTGGGAGCTGAGCCCTGCATGGATTTGTTCCAGAAGTGCTGAAAGCTATGAGTTCAGTTTACTGAAATAAAACGTTAGAGACTATTTTAGCTAAATAATGAATGAATAGATAGAACTATGATGTGAGTTTGAAGCCTTATCTTAGAATTTCCTAGGTTGGATTCCAGTTTTGCCTATTTTAATTATTTCCAACACTAGCTATTAAATTTAAGCATTCTTTCTAGAGCTTACCCCTTTAAAAAATAATAAAGAAAATGCATCCATCTTTTAAGACTATTGGAGCTAAATACCTAGCTCAAAGGATGAGTTCAAGGTCCCTGGATGGGCTATGCAATGTGAAGTGTTTGAAAGTTAAGCATTTGTTTAAGAACGGAATTCATAATATTAAGTGAGGCACCAAAAGCAGAATGCAATGTAAATTCTAAATTTTTCCTTGAATTTTGGCCTAACATTTCAATGGAGCTATGCATAACATGTTCAGAGAAGTTTTCAGTGAAAAGTAGTGCAATATAACCAATCCAGGTTCTAACAAGTAGCTCACACGAAAGTACCAATATGGGTGTTATTCAGTGATCAGCCTCTACAGGACACCCTGAACTTCAGAAGTGTTTTGTAAGCTGAACTGAAGCCTGTGCTACAGAAACTAGACTGATAAATTTGATCTACCCAGGTGGTGTTTTGCTCAGCTGTTTCACTACTCCATGGCCAACACTTCCATGGGTTGTAGCTAGTGCTTGCATTTTTTTTGGTTGAAGTAGTTATCAACACTATCACACTATCGACAAAGAAGGAGAAAGTCTGTTCTTCCTAGAGAAAGCATGCTATAAACTACAATTTACAGCTTGATTAATGTCTACTGCAACTGGACATCTTTAAGAATGTCATTCCATGCAAAACAGTGAGCCAAAGTAGTAACTCTCAGCACCACAATTGGAAGCTCCCTCTTATTCATTCATCTCTCCATTGTCTCCTGCTCCAAGTAAGTATTCGTGCACATTGAACCCTTATCTGAGCTGCTTCATGACACTAATATAGCAAAAATCAAGTCTGGAAAAAAAAAAAAAAAGCAAAAAGCACTTGATTATTTGGTCACATGCCACTGACTTCATGCAGTGTTCCAACAAGCACTGGAGTTGGAGCAAGGCAGGAGATAGGTTTGGGAGATCAACAGAGTTAGAGAGAAGCAAAAGTAAGGAAGGTCAAGGCAATGCGAGATATCCCCCTCTTCTGGTGGAAGCACTCAGAAAGATGAAGCTACCTCTGAAATTGTAACTCATTACTCTAAATTATAGAAACCACAGTGACCCAAGAATTGCTATGCCTTCATTTCCAATGTCCATGCTTCAGATATGGTCCTTCATTATAGCTGCTGAGATCAGTAGCTGTCTACCTGTGAACACAGAAAATAGGTCTGGTAGTGTGCATCAGAGCACTGTTAGAGCACTGCAGATGTTTGCTCCATATTGTCCTTGGAAATCTTGTCAGACAATTAGTACTCACAAATCTGCATGAAACAGGCATCACTATATTCAAGGGATGGAACTATATCTAGACACAGTGGGTAACATTAGAGGAATCTAAGTTGCTGTAATTTGCACTGCCTCGAAGGGCTCGTTAAAACAGAAGTTATAACAACTTATGCTCCCTGAGGCTACTCATGAAAAAAAGATCTCTCTGTATGTGTCTCTATCAATCTGCCAACACTATTTTCTTTCTGCTTCTTCTCAGATGTTCCGTAAGCCTGAACTTTTCAAGGTTGCATGAAGACTGACAGATAAGGTTTGTTAAATCCGGATGATCCTCTAAATCACAAAGAAAATGTAACACCTGAACATAGAATCTTCAATCAAGGACCTGCTACACAGTTAGGAGGAATGGCTTGTCAAAGCAGGTGTTATCCTAACTACAAACTAATTTACTAAATATAACTGATACTCTTAGGGTCCTGAATAATACTGAATTTCCATGTTTTTAATCACTCACCCTTTTCAGCTTAAATCAATTAATTTGATGGGGGTCTGATTGCCTTTAACAAATTTTGGCAGGGATCAGAGAAGTGTTCACCAAAGAGCCAAAAACATTGTCCACATTTTTAAGGACACTCTTTCCTGTGATGTAGGAGAAAAGAACAGACTTCATCCTTGTGTACCACAGTTTTTGACAACTGTATGTAATCCTCCAGCAAATATGCCCTGGGAGAGTTAAACTATAGCAAAAGTCAGAAGCTACTCAAGTAGCTAGAGTTCAGGGGTTAAGAACCGCAGCTGCTCAAGAGATGACCCAGGTGAACTATGAATTCTCAGGTCACAGACAGTGGTGACCAAGAAAATAGACCAAAAATGACTGCAAAGTGTTATTGGTACATGGTGCAGCTAGGCTGAGGGCCTGTAACATTCACAAGGTTGGGCTCAACTGGTGATGGGAAAATATTTAGTCCACTTAACTAGCTGGTCCTCAAAGGACGTGGGCAGGGGAATCTCTTTTATAGGGACTGTTACAGATTACCATACCGCACCACTTCAAAGTGCACAAATACTGTGATAGATTGTGTCATCTAAGGTGTGACGTTATTAACAAAGCCTATAGGTTATGTTAAATTAACTCTACATCTTTTACAAATGAGCTAGGTTGCAGTTAAGAGAGTTTTAATCGATCTTATGCATCTTCATATGAGAGTTTGAGTGGTTCTTGGCTGAAAATTTTTCAGTCCTTTCCTTTCCTACTCCCCGACCTACAAGTCACCTTTTATAAGCTCCTTTGCGTTAGGCAAAAATATTTTCTTCTGCCTTTTCAGAGACTTCAACATATTTGCCAGAAAAAGACTATGTTCTCTATTTGCTGCAGTCTTTATACATTTTTCATACTAGTTTGTGCTATTGGCAAATCAGCTTCAAACATATTCTTTATTACATGGTCAGCTATTTATTAATTCCTTTCTTGTAATTGAATCTGACCAAATTTTTGGGGGAGGCCTTTACTACCCTCTGAACAGCAACGTCTCTTATCAGTTCTGTCTAGGTACTTTTAATGTAGGATCCGCTATCAATACCTATATTCTAGTGTCTATACCTACACCTAAACTGAAGAGTTTAAAAAACATCAAGGCCTGTAAATCAGGACTCAACATTCATGCTGAGCAACATCATTGATCCTCTCAAGCCAAAAAAAAAAAAAAGGAAAACACGTGAAAAAAAATAAATATATATTAGCAACCAGTTATGAAAAATATATTTGCTATGGATTTGATTTTGTTATGGCTTTTCTGTTTTGATTGATCATCTTTTATAGCATTTATATTAATTTACTTTTTTTGTTTTTATGCTCTATTTTTTTTTTCCTTTATTTGGAAATGAACAGAGATGAAATCTAAAACAAGCTCGTAAACAGTTACAAGTAAAACAGGTGCAGCAGTAATAAAATAAAAAACACACACACAAAAAAAAATGAGCTAATTTATTTAAAAAAATAAAAAATAAAAAAATAAAAATAAAAATAAAAAAACACATAAAAAATAAAAAACACAAATCACCAGAATATATTTTTTAAAACACAGCAATTAATTTATTCTGAATGCACAGTTTCTCTGAAATACATTTTTTTGATGCTTCTATTTCTCTAAGTTTCTGACAAAACCTGATTGTTTCCTGCTATCTCCCATAGGATGGAAAGGAAGAACAGACATTATTAATAGATAGATTCTTAAAGTACAGCCAGTGGGAAGACAAAAAGAACTATGGAAAAAAAGAAAGAAAGAGAAAAAAAAAAAACAACAATCACTTAAGACTCTTTAAATTGAACAACTTTAATTTAAAGGTCTTGTGCAAGACTTTACACTGATGAGATTTAAACCTAGTTGAAGCTGAAATAGCATTAACATTTTAATTTACATTTAGGTATTAAAAGAAGACCAAACCATTTATTTCTCATCTGATTTCTACTGTGCCTCAAGTTTTGGTCTATAGTGAAATTAATATTTGATCTACAAAATATATATATATATTTTCCTTTAAAGCTCTAGAATTGACATAATATTCAAGTTCAAAAGCTATGTCATAAATCTTACACTAGCCACATTTTTTTGCTGAAGTTGTTCCTCAGGTATTAGCCACTAAATGCCTGAAAGCAAAAGATTTACAGTTTTCTAAAACAATGTAACCTTCTTTGAAGACCAGTTAAACACATAGTCTAGCTGGATGTCTTGGCACCTTGAGTGAGTGGAGTGAGAAATAGGCCCATTCTAAGATGTTATAAGATAAGATAAGACATATTGCTTTCTGGAGTTGTTTATCTGTTTCTATTCCCTTGACAGTATATCTAGATAGTTACTTCAGATGAGATACCTAAATTTCAGATAGCTGAATTATAAGAATAATGAATTCTTAGTGAATCCCGTAGTCTGCACCCTTAACTGTTGTTACACTAAGCTATGAAAAAATAATCTCCGAGTCCTTCCTTCTTTGAATATGAAGGAATAAGGGTTGTAAATTTGACCAACTTTGAAAATGAAAGTTTTTCATGAGAATAATTTGTAGTGTGGACTTCTGTCACTTCAGAGTTGCAAATCAAGGAAAAAAATAGGAAAAGGAAAAGGAAAAGGAAAAGGAAAAGGAAAAGGAAAAGGAAAAGGAAAAGGAAAAGGAAAAGAGAGAAGAAAAAAAAAGAAAAAGAAAGAGGAAGAGAAAGAGAAAAAGAAAGAGAAAGAGAAAGAGAGAAAGAGAAAGAGAAAGAGAAAGAGAAAGAGAAAGAGAAAGAGAAAGAGAAAGAGAAAGAGAAAGAGAAAGAGAAAGAGAAAAAAAGAAAAAGGCATGTTTGAACCAATAATCAGCTTTTATATTGTTAATGAAGATAATTGTATGTTCATTCTCTTCAAGGAAAATAGACTGGAATTGGTACATGAAAAGTAATCAAGTCATTATAGCTTTCTTACAAAACATACCAAAATCTGTTTAAGATTTAAAAGTAAAAACAAACAAAAAAACTTCTAAATGTCAGATAGCAGAAAAAAATAACACCCAGCCCTATGTGATGTTATATTCTTCAGAAAAAATAAAACCAATATGATTTTGCATCATAAAAAAAAAAAATAATAATAATAACTGGGGTAAAAATCTATCCTCAATTAAGTGGAAAATTCTTCTTACCTTATCTCTATTAAGCTAGAAAATTGATGAGACAGACCGTAAGACACAAGTACATAACTTGATATATTCTTAAAATCAACATGCTCTTCTGCATTTAGCTAATGGTTGTGGTTGAACTCCTGTAGTAACATCACTTAAAACTGCTCTCAAATATATTATATTCATAGAAAATTTTTACTCTTGCATCAACTAAAAGCAGAGTACTAAGCACACAATGGAACACAAAAAATTTGAGCCATAAATCAAGTGCCAGATTCAAAGGATCTTGCCCATCTTACACCAGGACTTTACCATCTCAATACTCACTCATAAGAAACTTGTATGGATGCCACTTAATAGCTATTTTTACCTGCTTGTGTCTCTGGAAGGTTGGTCCAGTGTACATTTTTTGGGTGGTATCTTACTCTATCACTAAAACACTCTATATTTAGAAAGTTGTGGAGATTCTCCTTTTATGAAGAATCTAAGCAATGCTCTTAAACTAGATTTTTAAACTAGATATGAAGACTCCCACCCTCATTGCCTCAAGTGCCCTGTCACTTTACATGGGGAGAAGAAATCTACTTTGTTCAGACTTTTTGTGCTCCCAATGAGAATAGAATAGAAAATTCTATTTCTATATAATAGAAATATAGAATTCTCTATATTCTATATAGAGAATAGAAAAAAGTGAACGATGTCCCATCCATTACATGTGTAGTTGCCCCATTACTTTACAGAATAATGTGGTTCAGTTTCAGTTCATAAAAAATCACTCCTTTGCCATAAAGAACTCAAGGTATTATAGCTCGTAAAAAAAAAAAAAAAAAAAAAAAAAAAAAAAAAAAAGAGTATTTTGAAGTAAGCATCTGATTTATTCACCATAAAATACTAAATAACTTGATGACCTCTAACTGATCTATGGTACACCGATCATTCCTGAGGAATTTTCAGTTTTCTGTCAATCTATACAAAATATGTTCAGGTACATATTGCAAGAAGACTAATGCAAACTGGCCAGTTTTGCAAATAATGTATGCAAGATGCCAATGGCATATATTATTTACACCAAGGACTCCATGATTTTACTTAGCATAATCCCACTTAGCTTTAAAAAGAGATTCAAGTTTTCCCTGACAGTTTAAAATAGTAATTGCGAGGAAAAAGAAAGAATTAGATACGGTTTGCAATACAAAAAGGGAAGAAATATGGAATAAAGGTCAGAGTAAAACATAATTCTATGTAAAAATATTTTTCCCCTTCTTTTGAGCGCAAAACAGTTCTTCTATTCAGTGTGAATGCAGCAATGTCCCTGTGTATTCTGCAAATAAATACAGATACCCAAAGTCTGGTCCTTGTAATGACACACACAGCAGAAGGACTGAAATCATTGTAATCGAAATTACTAATTTTTAGTCATGATTTAAATGAACAAGTGGGATATAAATGCAAACGAGAAACTGAGGATTGCTTTCTGGGTCAAAATAAATGTCAATTTCCCTCATATCCAGTGAGAAGCACATGTTGAACTGAAGTAGATATGTGGGGAGAGAGTATAAAACAGGACACATGCAGAAATACTTCCTTTGCATCCCTTCCTGCATCCTCCCAGATTTTTCTTGAATCTAAGGTTTTAATAACAAGATTTAATTTTGCTTTGCACTTTCTACCACTCAACTATCATTCTAAAGAGAGATTATCTACCATCAGTTGCTTCAGTTTGAGACACCTTTTTTTTTTTCTTTTTAACTAGCTGGATGAGTTTTAAGACTATATACATAGATAAAAATATAGATGTGTGTAAATACATACATTATAGGGTTTGCAGGACATTTTTATGGACACTTATTTTCATTTATATGATGTTAGAAAAAGGTGAATGATAAATTTTCTTATTTACATAGTGTCTATTTTAACTTATTATTTCTGGCAAGCTGTATTTGATAGGAAAGCTCAATTCAATTTATGAATGTACAGGTCACTGATGTAGTTTTTAGTTATTAACTAGAGAAAAACAAATGTAAATATGCCATATATATAAGAAAAAAAATACATTTATAAAAAATATGCTTTATACTTAAAGCTAATTTATTAAGGAAAGGAATTCCATTCTTCATTACAAATTTGCAGGTATTTGTGTGTGACTATCATGTCCATGCCAGAAGGCTGGAATCAAGAACTCATTGTCACTCAAGCAATCACAGGGGTTTCAGGGTTCCCTGCTCTGAAATGATTTAAAAGTTGATTGAGAAATATGTGGAGAAACTAATAGGGTTTAGATCCAATTGGATTTATATTCAATTAAATTAATTAAATAAATTTTAAAAAATAAATTAAAAAATAATATCATTCAATTTAATCAAATTAAAAAAAAAAAAAAAAAGTTTAGTTTCTGCCAAAGCAATTTCCAGTGAGGTTTACTGTTTAACGATGGGAGGACAAAGCTTCAGGGTGGAAGAAATTTATCCTATGAATGGCAAAGCATACAGACACTCAACAGAAATTTAGAATTGATTAGGGTGATAACATTTCAATACGAAATGAGAACGTATATAGTCTATATTATATGGAAATATTCAGTTGTTTTTATGTTTGTTTTTCTGGTGTACTACAGTGAAATAAATTAAAAACAACAGCAAATATAAGTCCACCTGGAGCATCTTCTCCACTGGGGAATACTGCAACTGCTAACATATAAGGAAAGTATTTTTCCCAGTTGTCAAAACAGTCAGAGAATGAGAGTTAGAAAATAGCCATAGGATTTGTGTGGTTTTCTGAACTCCAATAGTCTCACACAATGGAAACAAAAAATAAAAGAATATCATCAATTAAGTCTGTGGTTGTTTGGTGAGACCAAAAGAAAGTTTGTGATATAGTTATACTCTGGAATAGGTTATGGATTGAAATCCTTAATTGGAAGTGGAAGTCTAAAGAGACTAAAATCACAGAATTGTAGGGATTGAAAGGTCTCACTTTGGCAGCCCATAGGACTTTGAGTGATGTTCAAAATCTTGCACAAGGTGAGCGGAACTCAAGGTGTTTCAAGTGATTACTGTGACAGAACCATGTCCTTGATAGATCAGGCATAGAAAAGACTACCAAGTATCCATTTTGTAGTCATCACGCAAGCCAATACTGACATTTAGAGTTCAAGCCTTGGAACGAACAAACAAAAGTGTTCTGCTCTCACCATTGCCATTTTTTTTAAGTCTTTCTTTGATTCTGGGCCTGCATGGCTTCTATGACCTCTGTACCATGACATACAGGATTCAGTGAAACCACAGCTCCCTTACATAGATTTATATTGCTTTTAGTTTCCTTCTTGTGTTGATCCAGATCTCTGAAGGTCAGAAAATAAGCTGCCTGACTTCATACCACAATGCATCAAACAAAGCTAACCACCTCAACTTTCTACTTAAGAGCTGGTGGGACATTTTACAACAAACAAGTATCTCTACAGCTGGCTGCACCTCACTGTCCTTTACTTGCTTATGCAAGGTTGTTTTCTCATGACTGATGCAAGAAGACTTTTAAAATTCTGTAGGTTCCTCAAATGCAAAGAGAAACTGGATCCCTCTTTTTCATCTCCAGGCAGACATGCAGAGTGGACAAATGCATTCAGGTTAATGCCGAAACAGTGAATAGCTAATTTTCACTTGCTGTGCATTCAGCATAACTACCAGTGTCACTGCAAGGTGACTGAGGCTGATGTAGATGTCAAAGTTTATCAGATCTGAACGGCAGTGCCAGCCTTCTTCATATATGCCTTTCTTTTCCACATGTGCACAAGCGTCATCAGTAAGGACCATCAATTTGCCTTTATTATTACATCTCCATAGAACCTTTCCCCTGGTTGTTAGGTGCTTTTTCTTTTCCTCCCAAGTCTGTGTTTCTATCTCTGTTTAAATTGTATGGTGAGACGCTCACTTCAGGGGATAGAAATTAATTATTATTTCTCTGCAAATGTTTGGGATTCCTCTGTGTGCTGCAAAAATGGAATTGGGACTAATGTAAACCTGTCAAATCACTTCATAAAAGAAGGCTACTATCAGTCAGGTAGCCATTGTTGCTCAGACCAAGGGACTACTTAAAAGCCAGTGCAGCTCTAAGAAACTTCCTAATAATGGGTCTTTCAGAAAAAGAAAAGTCATATTTCAAAGGCAGCTAGGAATTATGTAATGATTAGGGAAAGGGCTGTACTATTCTGAAGAGCTAGCTCCGCTGAGAAGAGTTAGCTCTCCCCAGCCATATTAATGTGCCCACATGGGGTCGAGGTGGGGAGGAAGTTTTGGTAGAAAATTTTTGATCGGAGAAGGAAGAAAAGAATATTTTCTTAGTATAACAGAACAGTTATCTTTGTATTGTTCAACCTATACATGCCAAAACCTAAGAAAAGTACACTTGTGTCTTCTGCTTCATTTCATGCTACTCTGTCCACTATATAGTGTACCCAAACAGCATTATGCTGTTGCATGTTATAGAGTTGCACCTGCTTTACTGGCTAACAGCCATAGCCTGGAGTGAGTCACTTCTGTGACCTCAACTACTTGTGTGAGGGCAGAACAAAATACAGCCAAGGTAAGGCAATTCACAACATTTTAACTATGCTGAAGAATTGCCCCTACCGAGGAAATCACAGCTACAAAGCAAAGGGGGAAAAGGGGAAGAAAAAAAAAAAAAAAAAAAAAAAGAACATAGAGAAGAATGTGATAGGGCTTGGGGGGAAGACTGCTCTTTTACAGGGCTTTCCTATTGTACATCTCCTTTCAACAGAAAGCCGCACTTAACAATGGGGCTCTGTTGTCAGATTGATTGTGCTTTATTGCTCTGAAGCATACAACTGATTGCCGGTCTTGCCTTCATCACATAAGTGCTCTCTGTATTCACATCCCTCACTCTATTAGCTGCAGCTGCAAGTCATCTCTGCTGCTGGAATCGGATTTTTCCACTGCCAATTCACGGATGTGTTATAATTGAGTGCACTTGAAGTATCTACCCTATGCACCATTGATATTTAGAACTTCACAAAAGTCTTTTGTTGTTTTTTGGATTCCTTTAAAATTCCTGCACTCTCAGATTTTATCTTGTAGCTTCTGCAGCTTTTCACAGGCTTCTCTTGGTTAGGACTGGATAAGTCAATTTACTGTCCTCTCCAGGGGATAGAAGTAGAACAATGCATTCAATATTTATTGAGACTGCATTTTTTAACAGCAGAAGTTCTTGATATCCATCGGGTTTTTCCCCAAGAAAAGAAGACCATTGCACGTGTTGCTTTTAACCTGATGAAATTGTGAGTCTTTATCCAGTTACAGCATTTTAGTCCTGTTGGCCTGACTTTCTCTCTGAATACAATGGAAGCAGTCCCTTGGCACTATCAGGAGGTAGGCAAGAGGATTTGGGCATTTGAAGGGAAGAAGATATCCAACACTCATGGTGTTAAGCAATTGTATTCCAGTCAAATTGGCCAAATGGTTAATGTGGTGCAACAAACACAGCTGAGCTCACTGCACCCAGGCAGTCAGTCATAGCTCTGAGTATGAACTCTGATGGTTAGGGTGAAGAGAGTCCTAAAAGGACCATTAGAACAATACCTCCAGCTGGTATAACTTGGCCTGGCTCCAGCAGAACTCCATGGCTTGCAGAGGAAAATGCTAAAAGGCTTTACATAAGCAGTATGTGTTAAAGAGAGCAGAGTGAGAAGGAGCAGAAGACAGTAAGCACAGAAAGGTGGGAATAGGGAGACCCAGGGGGCCTGACAGAAAAAATGGATTAATATTTTAAATAGTAAAAATTCTATCATCTAATTTTTGTGCATGATCCCAGGGATGTATCGTCAGATTATTTCAGCATGCATTTGGAATTTGACTGTATATTGAATTGTATTTTTAATGTCATATTTAAGAAATTATTACAAATTACTCCTGCTTAATTTCATCTTGCACATGTGAAAAATGCTACAAAAGACAATGAAATGACAAATCGGGCTTTTTACAAGCAACACAGAAAGAATACCTCTCTCTTTCCGGTGTTTCAATTTTCTAACTAAATTACTCAATTTCTAATAGTGAGTCTAACATAAAATTCAGATCAGGTTGATGTATAAGGCTTGATATTCAGGGAGTTATATTGATTGCAGCAGCCATTTGAATAGCAAATTTATCCCACCTTAAATATTGAGCATATATTACTTTTGTCCATAAACAAGTCAACTTCACTCTGAGATTATTTAAAGAAGAGGAAAATGTGATTATGTATCTTGGAATATTTCTCCCTCAGAAAGATTATATTATATATAATATATATTTTTGGATTGTAGGTTTGTTTATTGTCAACAGAGAAACAAAAGTTGAAGACAATATAACTTGATTCTTAGCCATTGCAAAATAAACCAGGATTCAACAATGAAGAAAATGCCTTGATAATTGTTTTATGGTTCTATTACCAAGGTAGATTTTCTTTTGAAGTAAGGTCATACAAAGTAAGTATACTACATGTAGCAAAAAACTCTCCAAAAGACATTCATTAGTCAGAGCTTTGAATAAAAAAAATAAAATAAAATAAAATTTATCTGATGCCACAAGACAACAGTGGCTCTTGACCTCAGCCACAATGGAGTTGTCCATCATAGAAAATGACTTTTATTTTTTTCTGAAGGAACAGTTTTGCAGGAGTACTTGTGGCTTTTTAAATGAAAGGTTCAGCATCAACAATCTGCATTAAACTGTACTTTTTTTTTTCCCACATTCTTATGAAGGACAGGCCTCTTTGATTGCACCTGTGATTTAAAATAGTATCTCAGATGAAAAAGTACCAACTGACTGCGATATAATTAATCCTCATGCTTTGGGGAGGAAAAAAAAAATCAACTCTACATTTGTTGGTTGAAGATTTGGGGACTCACAGAGTTTCAGTGCCATGATAGTCCACACTGGGAGGATACAGAAATTCCTTTCTTGACTTTATTTCCTTCAAAATAAAGCAGTCTGGTAAAATGGTAGATAATCTGATTCTGCCACTGTATGAGAACAGATAAAAGTATGCCCTCAAGGACCAGGACTGAAGGACACAACCCAGAACATACTTCCACTGTTCCTTAATAGTAAACAACAGAAGTGGCAAGACAAATTATTCATTACACCCCACTGAAATCAAGATGACAAAAAGGCAATTGATAATGGACACAGTTCTTAGGCTAGTGTATGTTTGATTTCATTTGCATTTCAGCCACCAGTGTGTTTGCAGCTCAGTGAGCCTTTGAGATGATTTAGTCTGAAAGACCTAACCTTATTTTTAATCAGAAACAAGTTCCATAGAGACAGAATGTGATTTTGCTTGTCTACGTGGGTGCTTTGCAATAATACAAACATGCCAGTGGCTGAAACCAGGGGTTTATTCTCATTCCCTACATGTTGAATAGACTACATGTTTAATAGACTAATGCAACACTATTTTTTAGAATAGAAAATGATTATCACAGCAAATCCTAAATATGGTTCAATGAAAGAAAAGGTTTCCTGAAATTTATGTGGAAAGATGTTTTTGCTTTTGCTCCAGAAGGGTGCTTAACATAGTAATCTGCTTGCATAACGCTCACTGAAGTAAACACGCACTGAAGTCCTTATCACAGTCTTATAATCAGAAACCTGAGGACAACAGTGTTATGCTAATGGAATGTAATGGAGTGGTGAGAGCAATCTGAGTGTGTAGATTTGGTACATGAGCAAGACTATGAGAACTAAAGAGTGCAAAAGGGATGAAAAGTAAATTGGTTGAGGTCTTTTCCCATCTCTACAAACCAGTGTAGTGTGCACTTTAGAAGCCCCATCTTATTTTTCACTGTTTACTGCTTGTGAATGCGGGACAATGGAATGAAGGAGGTAAAGCTGAGGTTTTGTAGGTATAGCGATCAAGAGTGTGGAAATACATATACATACAGTGCCCAAAAGTTAAATTTTAATCATTCATTTCTATGCCATCAGGGAGTAATACTATGTATTGGAGAAAGATGATGATCTTGAAGGTCTTTTCCAACCTAGATGATTCAATGAAAGGGAAACCACTTACTATCTTGAGCCAATGCAATAAGGAAAGGACTTAATAGTTATTGTGTCCAACCAATGGTCTGCCTAGCTCAACAATCTGTCAATCTCCAAAATAAGAATTCCTAATAAGAACCGCTGCAAGAAAACACACCAATGTGCAATGTTGCTGTCAGATACCAACTGCTTCCAGCTCAGAAACTTCCTGAGTCAGATGTGGTTTCTACTCATTAGTAATCCATCTGTCTAATCTAATATTCTAAACCAGCTTTATAACCATGGTACAGAAAGACAGACATATCCACAGAATATTCATCAACTCTTGAAGGCGACTACCCAAGACAGGTAAGATGAATTGTCCTTAGATCCTACTGTTTCTGCTTTCAAATTTTCTGCTACTTACAGATCACTTTTGGTGTCATATTATATCTTAAAGGGCAGTAAATTCATTGAGGATAGCAGGAAAATCAAAGGGAGAAGTGAATTTGACAACATAAGCAGACACAAAATCTAGTAATAACAGCCTCATCACAGTTTGCCATTTTAATCAACACATTTCATTTGAAAACTATGCACATTATTGAGTCAATTGGGCTCAATATGTCCATGTGAAACAAATATCCTTAACCACCCTTTAAAACTGACTCACAAAGAAGGTCAGGTGAATTGTGAAAATCACCAAATGAGCTGTACACTGAGAATTAGGACCCCAGTTTTCTACATCATCCTGTACTCTGAAAGTTCAAATATATCTGCTCCCATCCTCCAAATCATATCTGAGATTTTGAGAGCTTGTACATGCAGAGGGATGTGGGAAGAAAAACTGGGAAACCTGAATACTTACCATTCAGCTGTCAGGTAAGGAGCAAGTAGAAACAAATATGTTATATACATTTGTTTTGATTAAACATATTATGTAAATATAATATGCAGATTCTGAACGTCCCTTAGGCTCTTGTCAAGTTGCAATGTAGCCCTCAGTATGGTGAAGTTTGGGTTTCCCCATTGTTGATTAAGAAGTTTCCTTGATAGATCTATAAATATGGAACATTAATCTGATGAATGTGATAATTTGCTATTGCAGAAGAGTGTATAAATGCAAATTGATACCATTATCGTTATGCCTGACACTGTGTGAGCTGGAGATGAAAAAAAAAAAAGGAAATAAATATTGTCTTTTCCTGTGTAAAGAGCATTTGGTTATTGGGTCCTTCCCAGCTATGAACAAAAGAGAGAAAGTCTGGAGACAGGCAGGGAAGCTAGTTCTAGTTGCCCTTTTGATGTAGCACAAAGCCATCACTGCTTCCTTGCAGACTCACTGACCTTGCACATCTTCACCTATTACTCATGTGGTGGTGAGGAGATTGTATTGCAAATGGAGCACAGCAAAAAGACATCTGTCCTCTGCAGGACTGGCATGCAAATGCTGTTTTTGCCGGGCATTGCAGGGAGATCAGTGACATACAAGTGTGACGTCAGCTCAAAATAAGTACATAAGTTCAAGAAATTTCATTTATGTGAAGAGAACGACCCATCTATGAAGAATAACGGTATTGACACCAACTGAATTGATATCAAATTCAGTACATAACATCTGTTTTGATAAGATGTGTTGATACAGGGAGAGTTTCACAGGAAAAGAGTGACTTAGAGCAATGGTAATTATTTTTTTATTTTTATTTTTTTATTTATTTACTTTTCTTAATAGAGAGGGTCTCATGGTTGAAGTGGTGATTAGCAGCTGTCTTGGGCACAGTAACCATGAAGTAGTTGAGTTTAAAATCTTTGGGGACAGGAGGAAAACTACCAGCAAACCTTTAACCTTGAATATGGGGAGAGCAGACAATCAGTAAAGTCTCCTGGAAATCTGCCTTTCAAGGTATTGAGGTCCATCAGCACTGGTCACTTTTTAAAAGCCATCCCTTAAGAGCACAGGAGCAGGTGATTCCAGTGGTGGAAGTCAAGCAAGGAAGGGGAAAGAAGACCACCTAGGCTGAGCAGTGCTCTTCTTCTAGAGCTTAGCTGGAAAAGGAATGTGTATGGACACTGGAAGCAAGGTCAGGAGACACAGCAGGACTTCAGAGATGCTGTTTACCAGAAAAAACTCTGTGTGGCCAAAGCTCAATTATAGTTGAAGTTGGTCAGTACTGTGGGGGACAATAAAAAGGGCTTACATAAGTATGCTAACATCAAAAGGAGGACTAGGGCTCTTTGAGCTGGACAACCAGTAGGGAACAATGGTTGAAGCACAGAGCTCCAGAAACACAGAAACACAAACTTAGTCCAGAACCATCACTGTTCAAAAGTCTTTTGGGAACACAGAAAAAATGTGAGCAGGCTATTCTGGAGTGGCAATTAAGTCCACTAACTGCATGTCTCTATCTTCTCAGCAAATGGCAGACATCTTATAATGGATTCCATATAAATTTGCAAAGTGGGCAAAAGGAACGAAGATATTTTTCTACCTGGGGAAAAAAATAAAAAAAAATAAAAAAAAATATCCACAGACAATTGCAGTTGATCAGACTTTTCTGGTGGGCATTATATGTTCTGTTTTCTGGCCCTATAACTTTCCTTGCTCAGTGATAAAGCACCTGAGACACAGGGGACAAAGTAATTTCTTTCCCAAAAGAATTTATAATTCACTGGTTAGAAAAGTGTGCTGGAAGAGGGGAGAGAGAGGAAGAAGGTCTAAGGGCTATGAATCCTGAAGAAGGAAGAAAAAACAAAATAAATTAATAATAATAAAACAACACACAAACAAAATACAAAGGAAAGACCTTGGGACTTTCTTTGCTGGTCCCCTTTTTAGACAACAAAAGTTTCAAGATGATTGGCATGGGACCAAACAATTGCCTTGTTCTTGGTGGTTCCTCGATTCCAACCTGATCATCCATTCTTTTACTGCAAGTAATTTATCACATGTGGATATGTTTAATCATTTAGTCACCTTTCCCATACAAAATCTACCAGAATAAATGCTGAGGTCTTTGGAAAAAAAAAAAAAACAAACACAAAAACAAAAAAACAAACAAACAAGCAAACAAACAAAAAACATAAAAAACCTACTACTTTAGCATGGAGAAGTTTTTTTAAAAAAATAAGCCAGCAGTAAAGGAATTAATGTCTGTGAAATACTTTGAATGAAATGATGTTATGATGTGTTTGTGCTGTTTTATTAGCGCTAGTTACAGCTGAATGACTCTATTTGTAAATACTGATGGGAAAAAAGTAGAAAACATTGTGATTTATTTTGGACCCACTCCAAAAAAATAACACAGAATATAAAAGTACTGCAACAAACCAATTTATTTTTTCAGTGTTTTCACTTTATCCTTCTCTGGGGATCTTCTTAGGAACTTTGTCTCTGCAAACTGTCCCGGATGAAAGTGTACTTATGTATTCTCACACGAGTACAATGCAGCCTGCTGTGTCAGTAGCAGTAATATATTGCATGCAGCTTTGACAACATTTTCAAAAAAAATCAAATCAAATATGATGTTCTAAATATCGAGGAAGAATTTGCAATAACTCAAGAGAAAAGTAATGAATGCTCACTGGCAGTCTAACCAGCAAGTATATTCCTCATGTTTTAATTAGAATGGGTACAAATGCACTTACATTGGTATCTGTAAAGGAATAGAAAAGAGTACTTAATGAAATGGGAATTGTAGTGTCAGTCTGCTGCTAGAAAGAAAAAAGCATTGTCTTAGGCCTTACGATCATGAGTATCATTTGTATGAAAGGTGAATAACCCCTCTGGCCTTCCAGCACTGAAATCTCACTTTGAGTAAGATGAATTTCAGTTCTGGTTACTGACTTACAGAATGATGAGCTTTTATGGAATCCCTAAAGATGAGATAGAGGAGAATTTCAGGACACGTGGTAGTTATTTTCAAGTACCTTGTACATGCAAAGAAGAGCTGTAAAGATGAAAGGAAAAACATTAGTTTCTATATCCACTATTGATAAAATAAAATGTCACAGACTTTTCTTTGTATTTTTTTTTTCTTTATCTATTTATTTTTGTCCCCTGATAAGGACAGTAAAACACAGGTCATGGAATCTCGGTCTTTTGGCCTTTACAAGATATAGACATTTACCAGAGCTAGTGTAATTATGGAACCTGTCTTGGCTAGGTTAGTTAGATGTTTGTGCAAGTTCTCTTCCAGCCCACTTTTCTTTTATTTTTGGAGAATATCCATTACTCAGTGGGTAATATAGAGGTGCTTAATAGACAGATTCCAAAAAGCCTTCAGGATGCTTGTTGCTAAATATTATGTTCATATAGCAGCTTAATATTAAAACAGAACAAAATTATATCCATTATTTTTTTTTCCATAAAATTATTTCCAAGTGATCTGCAACTTGGGACACCTATTCTGCATTTTCAGAATTCAGAATTTTTGTGCTATAACACAATACGTACACTAAAATTTTTTCATCCTCTAGGACTAGGATGGTCTCTTTTCTGACTAGGATTAAAAATGGACAAAATAAAAAAAGCAAAAGAAATTGACTGCTTTTTATTTTTGTATTTTTTATTTTATTTTATTTTTTTTTTTGGTGGGGGGAAGGGGAGAGAAAGAGAGAGAGAAGAAAGAATAAAGAAATAAAGAAACACAAAAATCCTTGCACTGTTCTTTTTCTTGGTGACTTTTAAATAGCAAGACTTCCACAGATATTGTAAACGTAGACAGGAAGAGAAGGGGCATGATTCTTCCTTCTTTTATCCTAGTGTAAATAAGAATAACTCCACTGACATCAGTGGAATCGTGATGATGTAAAACTGGTGTAAATGAGGGGCAAAAAAGCCATTCATAGGAGTATACTTCATTGGTTTCAATAAGCTCTCTCCCTTTTAAACACCAGCTGTATAAAAACCTCCAATAAAATTTTATGTGCTAGGTCTGGTGCTGAAATGACCAGACTCCACATACAGACTTTTCAATAACATAAAATTGCAGTAAGCAATTAGAATGTTTCTGCTTAAATATGTTCCAATTTGTTTTGTATCTCATCCTGGAGTAATTCTCCCACATCATCCAATACCTCCAGTATTATCAACATAACTTCCTTCAAGATACAGAGGAAAATTATATTGAATCTTGCATTTATATATACTTCCTAAATACATGTTTTCTCCAGTTGTTATATTCCAAAGTATTTCTCCTGAAGCTTTGCTGTTGCCTTGTTAGCAATTATATTCAAAATGCTTATGTTTTGTTTTACTTTATTCCCACCATGAGAGTACCAAACCATCCCCAGTACAGATAGCGTGCAATCATGGAGAGCTAAAGATTTAAATATTATAGTGGATATTATTTAGTATTACAGTCTTGTATGAACTCACTTAAGTTTTAATTTACAATTGTATTTTTCATTTGAGTAGAAGCATATGAAATTTTTAGTATGAAAGAACAGACTTCTGAAGTGATTTGGCCAGGATTTAGAGGAAGTTGAGAAAGTGTTTCAGTATATGCTAGTAATATTAGATCCCCACATTTCCCCCCTAAATAAAGGAATACATATATTTTAGTGAAATTCTGTACATGTAAAATCTATGGTCATCCATTACATGTTGTCCTATTACTTCTGTTACTTCTGTTAGTAATTTATTGAAAATCAGGATGGATTGTCTTCATACAACTACCGTGGCTATTATATTGAGTAGAAACAAGTATTTGAAATGTTTCACTATTGATCAGTGCAGGCAGCTGGTTCAAGTTCTACAACAGGAGCCAAGATTTTATCTGCCTCTGACATGTAAAACCGTAAACCTGTAACAATTGCTATGAGGTGGTAATCTAGTTAGAACACAGCAGAGAGGTAAACATGCCATGGATGGAGGTAAACATGTAGAAATAGTCCTTGCATGGTAAGAAGATCAGATGAGAGAGTGTGGGTGGAGCTCATTTTTCAGTTTGCTAACAATTTATTTTTAAAAATATTGTTGAACTAAAACATTATTCATATACTTAAATTAATCCAAATTCTTATATGGTATCAAACAGGACTTTTTTATCTCCTTCCATTATGTGCACACTCTTAAACAATATTTGCTTTTCCCCACCCTTTAAAATATCACTATATCTTAAAACAAAATCAATCTTTTTAAACAGAATCAGAAAACTTAATTGAGAAGAATGTCACATAATCACTGTCCATACTGTTTTTCTGAATGAGCTTGAGTATCCCTATGTAGTCTTAGCTACAAAGACATTTTGGTGCAGTAGACTGTGAATGTCCAAGACCTCTGATCCTGATTTTGTGGTTCACTAGCTCTCTCTCTTCTCTGCACAGTCTTATGTCCATGGAAATGTCAGCTTACTTTAAGGACTGTGAAACAGAGAATTTTCATGAATTAGAATGAGTATATTTTTGACTCAAGTAGAGCACTAGTTCACAATGAAGTGGAATAGAAGAATGAATGAAAGAAGGAATGAAATGAAGAAGTAATATCCAAATTTGAATACAAAAACTGTAAACTGAATTTCTGGGGCCATTTTCCACTGCCATTTCTCCAGGCAAAGATTTCTTTCCTGCTTGTCAAACAGTAATTAACCTGCTCTGGTAAGTTTTGCACCATTCTGGAACATGTAACATGTTGCAACAATACACAGCAACACTCATTCCGTAAGTGAACAATCTGTGATTTGCAAATATCTGCATATGCACATAAATTCTATTTATGTTTTTATATATTACATGCATACAGAGGGATATTTAGGCACAGAATAGTTAAACTGAGGAAACTGAAGTCTATATGAGAAATATAAACTGAAAGCATCTCTTTAAAATTCTCTCCAAATCCTAAAGGTTTTATAGGAAATATGAATACATAGTTGTATTTAAAAACATCAATTGATGTTCAAATCCTCTTCCCAACCGAGTGTTAAAATACAAATAAAAATGGTACATAATGTGTGGAGTGGATTAGTTGTAATTACAGGAGATACTGTGGTTATAGCACCAAAAATGCATACATATTTCGGTGTTTCTAAAGACAGACACCAGACAGCAAGGTAAAAATAATTGCAATAAGCCTGATTTTAAACAGCCTATAACTTCAGACTTCACGTGTGTTCATGGTGTGCCTCCAGATACTCTTTAAACTAGGAAAGATAAGAGTCCTGGTATATCCATTTATTTGTACTCTCTATGTTTCTCCTCAATCTTGTGGCTGCTTCATTTATCAGTGTGGTGCCTGCCTGATTTCTGTGTCTTAACACTATGGTTAGAATAAATCCTGTGTCACTCAGACATGGCACTGAATATTTTACAGTGATCTTCCCAAGGAGGGAAATAGATGAAAGGAGTGAAATAGGAGACAGAGGAAGAGGTCAGTTATCAGGCACCAGGAAAGATATTCTGAGGGTGGTATAGCCACCCTGGTGCTTTTGCTGATCACAGCTACTGGAACAGGACTGGAGGCCTCTCTATGGGTTCAAACCTCCTCAAAACTGCTGCAGGAGGAGCACTGTGCTAGACACATACACAGAGATTTGTAGGTAATTAGCTAAGTACTTTAAATTAAAACAGTGGAAGAAGAGAAGATATTCTACATATAAATATTTCATATAGCTACAGAGATATCAGTTGTATGCTGTGTATCTTTGTGACAGTGAAGTTAATGAAGGCCTCTTGTAGGAGAAACAGAAAGTAACAAGGCTTGTAAAAATTTTTAAACTACAGCATCAAATTCTATTCCTTTTGACTTACAGTCAAACAGATTTTGTTAGAGATCATGTTCTGTGAGCTAACTCTTAACCCCATATTAAAGAGGGTGATTACTAATTTCTTTTTTTTTTTTTCTTCTGTTCATGCAGAGTGAGAAGAATTAGGCAGTTCTTTATAAATAACTCCATCAAGGAAGCACTTGAAGTTACAACACTTAGAGAAAAGGAACATACCACCACGTATTTTATGCATTTGTCTAAATGGCATCTTTTGATGCTGTAGGAGTTAATTCTTGAGAGACTACTGTCCACAGAACCACTGTTCAATTGCTTCCCCATACGAGTGTCATATTTCTAATTCTTACTGATTTTAAATCCATATTTATATAACAGTAAATATCAAAGGTCACATTTGTATGTGCATTTTCACCAAGAGAATTTCCAAATCACAGCTGGTTAATTTGGTTACTTCAGTTAGTCACTCAATTTTAATTTCAGTTTCTCAAATACTAGCTAAATGTAAATTAAAGCAAAGCAATATGCTTCTGATCTGAACTATCAAATAAGACATTTGAGACTAGAGAATTTCTAACAAACAAACAAACCAACCACAAATTATAATCTGTTAGATATGAAATATGTGGCAAGATCTAAAATATTAACATATACTTATGCTTTATGCATACAAGCTGGAGTTGCTGTGGCACAGTAACATTTTTCAGACACAGACTGTATAGCATACGTCAGAACAAAATTTGTAAATGTAGACTAATGACAAGGATGAACCCATGCAGTTTAAAAATATGAAAAGACTCTAAAAGGTATGAAAAGAAACTGGTCAGTCAAGCAGATCCTTTGAAAATGTAATCAATCTTGGTTAAATAGAAGGCAGAAACTGTATAAACAAGCTATTACTGATCATAGAAATTACATTGAATTTATGAGTAAGCAGTGGAAAAAAAATATTATGCTTTGATGCACAACACTTATACTCTGAGGAAGATGGAAAGATTTCATGGATGATTAATGCCTATACAGCAAAAAAGGTGAGAGCATAACTTCATTTAATGTAAACATGATTATGATCCTGATTCTGCACGAAATTCAAGTTCATGCTCATTTATTTCTGGTCTTTTTGAGAACTTAAAGTTCAACACGTTCTGAAGTACATTGCTGAACTGTGGAAAAGTGTCACTATGTGTGATGAATACCAATAGGAGTATGTGACTAAATAAAAAATAAAATACATTTAAATATCTCATGTATCAGAATTAAGTTTTCAATATGTACTTTGTTACAAAAGAAAGCTCTGTGGAAAATGACAAGTAATCAGTGCATGATGTTGAATTATGCAAAAGAGGTCAACAAGAAACCACAATGTCTTATTTAGTAATTTATAACCACAAATGGATAGAACTTATTCTCATGAAAGTATTGGGGTAGATACTGATAGCAGTTCTTGTGCTTCCAGGGATACACAGGCCACAAGAAATCATTTGATCATTTATTTTGATTACTTATATGTTACAAACACTTCTGCTTCACCCTTGTGTCTGTACTGAACTTAGTGAAGAAGCATTGCTTGGATGTGTCTAAAATGTACCCCTGAATACAATGAAATATTCATGTAAAGACAATCAGGACACAGAGAAACTGCTGTTTAAATTGGTAGTTTGTTCCAAGGATTAAATATCTTCATTTTTAAACTGAATATATTTCCCATTTAAAACTTTCATTCCAACTACCATTAAAGATAACTAACTGAGGATTTTTTTTTTTTCACTTGTTGTTTTGGCCATAAGTCTTTGTGCTTAGAAAATTGACTTATTTCAAGGCATCGCTTCTTCTGCAATTTCTATAAAATCATTGTCTTTCCTGTCTCTGGGACTATATAAGGAAAACTGTAGGCTTTTTTTCTGGTACTTTTTGTCATCATTACACATTTGCAGCAGTTATTCTGACAAGTACTAGTAAAGAAGAAAAGCTTTCTGACACAGAGTGTCTTGATCCGAAAGGTAAAGGGTGGCAGTTATTTGATCATGCTCGTTACACTGGCACTTGAGCACTTGCTTACATTTACTAGGCGATGGCATTTCAAATCTTCTGGCAGTTTTCAGCTTCCAGCACCATAGCAAATCTGGACATACCTTCAGTGCTCCGATAAACAGTATTGACAGCTATTTAAACTATTGACGTTTTGTTGGTAGTTACTGTTCCTTTTATCATTAACACTATCTTTTCATATTGCTAAGAGAAGTAAACATGAAATATAGGGTTTTCTGCTTTTTTTTTTTTCTTTTTTTTTTCATTTTCTTGTCTTCCTCCTTTCATCCGTTAGAATCTGCACAAATAGGTTGCTGCTGATGCATTGTCAGGTTTTGTCAGTACCCTGCACACCAAATCAACCATAAAGAGACTGTGAGGACACCGAGTGTTCACCAGTTTTCACTATCCACAGTTTTCACCATCTTGCCCTAGAGAGCAAGAATATACCATGAAAAATGGAAATTGTCCCAAGGAACTCTCCCTGAAGCACTGCTTCATTTTACAAGAGGCTTTGGACTGATAAAGGAATACATATTCAGGCATATTTCACTGAGTGGACTTCAGTCCCACAGTGCGCTACAACTTGGTGACAGCACTTTGCATTGTCGTTTTCAACTAGTTGAAAATTTTTGTTTCTCAGGATTCTTCACTCAATATTTATCAGAAAATCTGTAGATGTGAACAGGACGAGAGTATCACAGAATCACGGAATTTCTAGGTTGGAAGAGACCTCAAGATCATCGAGTCCAACCTCTGACCTAACACTAACAAGTCCTCCACTAAACCATATCCCTAAGCTTTACTTCTAAACGTCTTTTAAAGACCTCCAGGGATGGTGACTCCACCACTTCCCTGGGCAGCCCACTCCAATGTCTAACAACCCTTTCAGTAAAGAAGTTCTTCCTAACATAGTAGTAGAAATGACTATTTTAACAATTAACAATTTAACTTCAGATATTAAAGTGATATCATTGTGAATCCTTTGCTCTTATGGTTGCAACTTGAAACACAACAACAAAAGGTGCCACAATATATAAGAAAACAAACAAACAAACAAAAACACAGTGTTCTATTTCAGCATCACTGACATCCTTCCATCATTCACCAGGCAAACACAAAGAATATTTCAATCTATTTATGCTTAATGAGTTGCTATTCAGTTGTTACTTGGGATCTCCAGGCAGTCTGCAGAACCAAAAAGATTACTCAAAAAGCAGATACAGTAACATTACATATAAGAAGGGAGAGGAATTTGAATGGGGCTAAAATATTGGAAAAGAATGTTTAGGCAAGGAAACCGAAGAAGCACATTCATTCCTCCGTCCAACAGACACTCTAAACAGGACTGCTTTGGACTTGTATTATAAATTAATATGTAAGTTAAATCTTCTTGAGCCAAAAAATATCTCTCACAAAACCATTAACTTACACACCTATTTGAGTGACACTTCCTGGAAGAAGGCATTTTCTAAAGGAACCCCCATGCATTCAGAAGATGCATTATGTCAAGTGGAATGCTAAGTATCGAAAAGTATTTCTATGTTGCGCAATAGAGAAATTCCCAAGCTTCCGAATACTTAAACCTGTGCTTTCACAAAGCACATAGCTGTAACATCCAATTTATGTCTGGCATCTAGAAGCCACATTAACAGGATGATGTACTTGGCACTTAGTCTCTTCTATGCTGAATCTGGTGTGACGTTGCAAATATAGGGATATCACAGAAGTTTAGACATATTCATATTGTGGCTGCTGATGCCACCTAGCCTAGGGTTAGCATGTGATTAGGAATTTCATTTTCCCTGCTCCCATTGTGTAGAGTAAGCTTCCTCAATTTAGCTGCGATAATCTTCAACAAAGAACTAGTTTTAAGAATGAAAAACCTGGGAAATCGACTCTAGGCCATAGAGAACCCCATTCTTGGCCATATTCCACATTACGTAAATCCTCTGGTATGTGAGTAGAAAGAGAAGAGCCCTATATTATATGTTGTTTTACCACTTCATGGCTTTGTTTGAGTTGAAAACAATCATACAGGTTTAAGAAGATAGCCAGTGCTAATTAACCTACACTGAGCACTACTATTGTAACTGGGGACAAACAAAACTCAAGAGATGTGCTCATGTAAGATGACACTTTCATTTTTCTCTTTCCAGCAATATACTGCTTGTTGTTATTTTATCTCCGTGAACAGACTGTAAAAGATAAAGCCAACCAAAAAGGGGACTGTTTGCCTGCGATGCATCATCTGCCTGGGAACAACATTATTGCCCTGAACATTTTGGCTAGGAATGTTTTCACAGACTCAGAAGGCAGCTGCCATGTTGTCACTGTGACCTAGAATTCCCCAAAGAAACTCTGACAACTCAGAAACAGAAGGTGAAGAGGGCTCTGACAAGACAAACTTTGAAGAACAACATGCAGATTGAACCCTAGGGAATACCTCACAAACTGTTTCTGCTCAGTCAAGCATAGGAGAGAGAATCAAACCCAACAGCTGTAATAAAGGACAGGTAACAAAGAAGCAAAGAAAAACAGAAACCAAAAAAAGAAGAAATTTGTGAACTAGTAAGTGATGTTGGCAAGGCAGGTGGAGACAGGGCACTTCTGATCAGATATCCCCAGTCAGAAGACATAAACTACTCTGAGTATTCTAGGATCTTCTTATGGAAGAGGACTATGAAAGAACCTGCAGTGGGAGGATTAGGGCAGGCAGTTTTCATGTATACCCCAGGTATTAATTTGAGTAGTAATAAGGTTGTATTGAGGGAGATTTTTTCATTATAGAGGACGTGATGTGGGAGGTGATCTCTGTTGATCTCTGAAAGAAAAGCAGGAAAATCTTTGCTTTGATATGTGCTCAGCTTGTCTCCTGACAGAGCTGCAAAAAGAGACTGTATGTTAAACTGAATTTACAACAGATCTGCTCTTAGCACCCACCTTTTCTGCAGAAAGAGCAAGGATAGTTCTTCAGCACTTCCCACTTAGCTAACTTTTGATAGGGAATGCTTGAAGATTCTCTCCTCTTGGGCTGACTCATACATACGTAGCAGTTATTTGGGGAATTTCCTGAGCTCCTATAGTCTCATCACATTATCTTACACAATTGTTGTCCAGAAATCCCAGAAAATGTACGGAATCCATAAATTCTACCTTGAACTAAATTGTGGAGGGAAAACAGAATGTATTCTACTTTCTGAATATTAAATATGAGTGCAAGTGAGATAAGACCTGTCTATTAAGATTTACTATGACCCTCAGGAAGCAATGAACCATGTAAAGAGAGTGGAAAACAATATATTTTATACCAGAGTCTTCCTTTTCACACTAGACATTCCGGGTAGTGTTCACCTCTGACCATTTTAGGTATTTGTTTTTATCTGTGTTTTCAGGCTCCTTCTACAATCCAAGGAAAAATATATATGCTCCTCCAGAGAGAAATTCACACCACTTTAATATGAGGATGAGACTCTTCTCAACAGACTCTTACCCTCTAAAACGTATGTTATCTATGCTATTTATCATGTCCATATGTATGTAATTATAATATGAAAGTCAACATATGGAATTATTTGGATCAAGCTTCAGGCATCACATTATCCAGCTACCTACTTTATACATCTATTTTACAATGGAATTAATTCATCCTTCATATCAATTCAAATAATCCCACTTCTGGAAACAGATATGAGAAGAGCCTAGATTGCCTTCTTGCAAGTCAGATATCTAACTCGTACATGGAAAAGTTGTGTAAAATGAATGATGTTATGATGATATAACATGTTATAAAGGACTATGATGAGAAAGGAAACGGAGGAACAAAACACAGTATTTTATCCTGTCTTAATATAATGTGCCACTACTACAGTGTGTCAATACAATAATATAACCCATTAGACAACTTCCATGAATACATTTGTAATGAATGAATGGGGGTGTATATTCAGATAAGCAGAGAATAAAAATGTTTATCAATGCATATGGCTCTAGTGCATAAATATAGTACACTGTAAAATATAGCAGGTTTTAAAATAATTACTGGATATGCAATGCTTTCCACTGAGAAGGGATTAGGGTTCAGGAGAAATGAGATGTTTTTATTTTTTTACTATGAACAAGTACTGTCAGACTTTGGACACCTCAATTTCATCAGCTATAAATTAAAGATTATGATACTTATTTCTTATGCAAAGTACTGTGAAGGAAATTAAGGAAACTATTATGTAAATACAAAATGTCACTGTATCAAAATAGGCCAGTTTGTCTACTGATGCCAATGAAATGCTACCTATTTTCTTTGCTAGATATACATAAATTTTGAATATATTGTGTAGCGAGGACCAAATCGCTAGCTTTTAAAAGAGAAAAATCAGTAAGGAAGTAACAAGCCAACAGATATAGAAACTTACAACATGGTCACACTAAGAACTGATTAAATTTTGCACTTCACCACGGTCCCACAGGCTACACTGACTGCAGTCACACCTGTGGGTAATTCCCACAATAAAAACATGGTCAAGGGTGAGACTGTAAAAAATGTTAAGCCATAATTCTTAACACACTGAGCAGAATCACTACCCATAGCACTAACTTAGCAACTGATTTAACTCAGTAAGAAGCCCCAGCAACATGTAACTCAGTTTTGCATGGACATCCAGATTTGCATCTTCTTTTGGTCATGCTTTTGGATTTTATCCTGTAGTACTGTGACAACAATGAGGCATTCTGCCTTTAAAGGATTTGACAGGAACATGGCTTAGGGGACACAACTGAGAGCACTTACCTCTGCTGTAATAAAGGGTCCAGCAGATGAATGCTATCTACTTCCCTGTTTGAATTCCTTTTTGATAAATTTCAAGTGGAATTTCATGATGCTTTTTGCCCAAAGAAACTAATTCTAAACTCACTCTGTATTTACTAATGTGTTTTGGTGATTTGCTGGTCTCAGGAAAAAAAAAAATAAATTTGGAGCCAAATGTTTCATATTAGCTATGTTTTCCAACTATAACAGAAAAATGAGGCAAGGTTCAAATGTGTCCTCGCCTAGAGGATACTCTCACAGCTATGTGTACACTATCAATGGAAAATTGAATCTCTGTTTAATTTATGAGTTCTGGTCTCATCACCTGAGTGGCCTACGTGCTAATTTTCTTGGGAAACTTGCTGTTTTTCTCCAAGAGTAAACATAGACAGAGCAGACAAAACAGTTTATGTTTTGTTCCAGGCAGAGAGTAGGAATATGGACTATACCATGTTTTGTTATCTCCAGTATGTATGTCCAGCTACCCCTGTGCTCTAAAATGCCCTCATGCTACATGAAAGCTTCGATGTCATGCACACAAGCATGGGGCTGCTTAACTGCAACACAGACTTGGACACTTTGAATTAAAAATTTTAATAGAAACAATAATGATATCTTAGGATTCTTGGGGCACCACGTGAAACTCAGGCCAGTGCAGCGCAGTAAAGGATGTAAAGAGTCAGTCCTCTCTACAGTGGCTGACCCTGAGCACTGGGAATACAAACCACTCTCCTCCACTTGGCTTGAAGGCCAATTATTTCTAGGGGCAGATGGCACTTGACAGGTTAAATGAGCCCATGTTATAGTGAGCAGCTGCCATGGAACTCATCAGCTATTGATCCTGTCTAGTGCATATGTACCGCCGTCCTAAAAACCTCAGTGCCAGTGCAGGCAGTATCCAGAGATGACAATTCTAATCGTATGAAACAAAACATTGCCATTGGTTTACTCTGGTGGTATAAATTCAACCTGTTTCTTCCTAAGGCATGGCAATGACATGCTGATATGTACAAAATGTTAATATACCTGCATACACATGTAAGAAGTCTTTCACACAAAACTATGTCTACTAGGTCAATTTAGGATACACAAAATTTCTGACTTCTCTTATATATCAGTGATAAGTACAATTCTATATTAATATTACACCTGTAATTGGCTGGGATGTTCACAAAAATCTATCTCATGGTGTAGGAGCACCTGATATCCCATAAATATAACTCTCATTCTCCACCTGTACCTCTGCTACTTTTTTCCTTTCTTCATTAATATACTCATCTTAACCACCTCAGCTGTTGGTCACTACTTCCGTGGAGCATACTTTGATTAAGCTTTAGCAAAGGCTTTATAGAAGTAAACATACCAATCAAAACTCCAGCCAGGCCTAAGGCAACAACAACAAAAAAATAAATATACCAAGGTAAATAAGCCTTCAAAGGTAACCTATATAAAACTGTTATGATGTCTCTTTTTCAGCATGCGTCTCCATGGTCATCTAAGCTGTACATGACTACAAATGCATACTGTTAAAAAATATGTACACATATGAATATAAATATATTATATCCTTAAATTTCTATATAAGGTATAAAATAACATTTATCTATATAAAATAAATAAAAATAACATATAAACTCAAACATATATATGTTACATAAATATCTAAATATCACTATGTATTATTGCAAACATATTATTAAAAATGATAGGTCACTGTCATATTGCCTGTTCCTTGTTAATTAAAGCTTTACATTCAGTTACATAAGATTTTTGATAAAGCCAATTTACACTACTTCTACATCAGTATCTTTTTCTTCATATGTTCCATATGATCAAATAGCTGGCTGGGGAAGTTGGCACAGAATTACTTGAAATCACTGTAGGTGTCTTGACTGACATCCACATGGATTTATACCATTTGTTTTCAAAGATGTCAGAGCTTGACTCTGAAAAAAAAATCATTGATGTTTGACTGGTGGAAGCGTGCCTTTGATGTTAAAATCCTTATTTATTTCACAGGATTACATCTATCTAGACTCAGTGTTAAAGCCAATTCAAGTCTATCCTTCTTATTCCACTTTGTCAATAAAATAATTAATAGCAGGAACAAATAGGAAGTTATCTTACTAAGATTTCAGCCATTACATATATGAAATGCATTCAATAATATATTAATAAAAAGTTACAATAAAGTCCCCTTTTCAGAGGAAATGAACATCACATGATCACCATGATATAAAATAGGATTTACATTATTATGAACAGAAAAGCAGTCTTTGCTGATAATTTTCCAATTTCATGATGCTGTAGCTGTGCTCAAATTATTATCAAGGTGTCTATCTGAAGTCAACAGTCATGAACAGCAACACCGGAAATTCCACTCCGATACAAAGGAAAACTTTGTCCCCATCAGGGTTGTCAGACATTGACAGAAGAGCCCAGAGAGCTTATGTGATCTCCATACTTGGAATAATTCAAAGCCCAGCTGGACATGACCATGAGCAAACTGATCTAGCTGGATCTGCTCTGAGCTGAAGACTAGGCTTCCGGAGGTCTCTTACAAATTTAATTATTATTGAATTATTATATCATCATTAATAGAATTAATAATAGCTAATAATAATAATAAAAATGATTCAATGATACTAAAGATACTAAATGATTCAATGATACTCTTCACTTGGAGAATTGTTTGTAGTTACTGTCAGGCTGCTGTACCTAGAAACCTTTTTTTTCATTATTATTATTATTTTTTTATTTTTTTACTTCAAAACTAGTTTAAGGTTTTCTCTTCCTTTTCACCAGCTGTCATTCCCACTCCTGATCCCCAGTACAAAGCTCTCTCATTAGCATGTTATCTCTGGGGTATCTCTGTTAAATGAATTTAAAGGGGAAAAGTTGTATAAAATCAGAACTCTGAAGGTGATGGACTACTGTGGAGTACCTCCATAGTTTCATGTTATTATAATGCTAAAATAACATTGATAGGAAGAGACCTCTGGCAGCCTCTAGCCTAAACTCCTGCTTGAAGTGAGATTGCTGCCAACACTCGTTATGGTTTTGTCTAGCCATGTCTTCAAGAATTCCAAAGGCAGAGATTCTACAATCTCCTTGGGGAACCCTTTCTAGTGTTGTAATACCCATTAGTAATTAAGTTTTTTTGTTTGTTTGTTTTTGTTTTGTTTTTAATAATGACTAGCATGAATCTCCCAAGCCTAAATTAGTGGCCATAAGAAGTTTGTCTTCTCTCTCTAATTCTCCCTTCTTCTTTTGTTAACTGCCATTTGATTTCCCCTTAGCCATGAAGTTTCTCACGAGGCTTCTGTTGGCCCGGTGACCAAGCTTATTCATGTCACTCTGAACTGAAGCTCTGCCATTTTCCCAATCATCGGAAAATGTCCTGAACCATCTGAAAGCTGCTGAAAGTACTCTGTCTTATCATCCAGGTTCTTGACAATGATGCTGACCAATACTGGCCTCAGGACTGACCTCTTTGGTACTTTGCTTATCAGATGTTAACTGCCAACCTGATGTTAAGCATTACCATCTGAGCCAGTGCTGTTCCTTATTTCAACCCACTTAACAGTACATTTTTCCAGCACATACTTCCACCTATTTCTAATGCAAATGCTGTGGAAGATGTTGTCCAAAGACTTACTTAAGTTAGGATACATCTACCACTCTGTCCACATTGCCAGACATTTCATCATAGAAGGACATGTTGGCCTGAGCTGTCCTTGGAAAATGTGCCATTTTCAATTACTTTCTTTTCTTTCATGTTTCTTTCACAACTGTTTTGTAATAAAAAGTGCAACATCATTTTCTCTTTCCCCGGTTGCTTTTTTTTTTTTTTTTTTTTCATAAATGAAAGACAACTTTCTCCCAGTTACATTTGACCAACTCTTCCAGCACCCTGTGGAGATGAGCATGGTCAGCTTCACTTTTTATTCCCTAATCTGTTATTCTCTTACCGCTGGCTGTCTCTTTTCTTTTCCAAATCTCTTTGGTTCACAGAGAAATCTTGGAGAAAGCTTTGCCAGCAAGGTGTATGCTCCCCACCCCCCAAAACACTTAATTTATGGCTTTTCCACATTGTGAATCACAGGACTGTCTCTTTCATCCATCAAGGAACCCAAATTCTCCCTGAGCTGTGGCTGTCCCTGAACCACTGCTGTAAGTCTTCACCTCACCAACGTGCAGATTCAGAAATAAAACTCAGCAAGGGAGACAAAATTTCCTCTTAAGTAAAAGCAGAGAAGGCACATTCCCTGGGCAGTCCACATTCCTATTCTTGTCCTGTTTGAAATGGTAAAGTTGCCTGGTGACTCCTCCAGAGTCTGAAATATTAATTCCTGATCGATGTCAACCACCAGACAGACTCAGGCAGTGTTGTCCTATCTAGTATAGTATTAGAGCAGCTGTCCTCAGAAAAGAGGAAAAAGAAAGAGAGCTTCCCTACTGTGCAGAAGGTGGAATTTCTCTTCTGTGTACATGAAATCAATTGTTTCCTGCAGAAGGGAGCCATAGTTTACTTGAGGAAATTCTGGCACAGTGAAGAAGATAACAACTGAATAGACACAGTTTAAAGGTGAAAAGGCAAAGGGGAAGATGAGGAAATATGGAGAAAAAGACAGTATCTGAGACAGTGATGAGGGAAAAGGGAGAAAAACAAGCACTACACGCAAAGAACAAACAATCAGAAAGCAGAGAAATGAGAGGCTGAAGACAAAACAGATTAAGGTCTCTAACAAAATCTCATTGTGCCAAGCAGGGAAAAACACTGACTCACAAAACTCATTTAGTGGAAGAACACAATAAGGTAAGGAGAAAGCATGAACCATAAAACAAAACAAAGGTGAGTCTATCAATCCAAATTAGATTTTGGATGTGGATTTTGTGATTTTCATAGATGTCTCCTAAATTGCCATGACTCTGTCTCTTCCAGTCAATGACCACATAGTTTTTAAAGAAAAATAGCTGTGACTTGCATAGCAGAGAGGAAAAACGTGTTCCATAAGATGAAGATGGAGATAATAATGTAGAAAATGCTACATGACTCCATTTTCTGCACTTTCTGGACTCTGCAATGATCTGAGCTGCCCAGGCTGTCAGTGTTCTCTCAAAACCTTAGTTTGTTCCGAGACTTTTGAACTCATTCTCCATGTTCTGAGTGAGAAGGCATATCTGTTCTTTACCTCAGAAGCTCTTCTGTGTTTCCCAAGTTTGTTTAATGTAGAGAAAAAAAAATCGTGAAACTAGCAACAGTATTAGCATCATCCCATCAGATTTAGAGGGGACTTTTTCCAAGAATGAAGTTCTCCTAAAGAGTCTCTTACAGAGAACTGTATACTAAAAGAAAGTAGCTGCATGTTATTGTTGACTCCTGAGCACAGGTTATAGCATTACTGTGTAGAGTACTAATAGGATCTTTTCACAATGTGAAAGAGATTTCTAACTCTATATGTACAAAACATAATGATTTATTTTAAAAATACTAATTTTGCTGAGCATAAGAAATTCATGTAATCTGCTTTTTGAATGCACATTCTGAAAACTATAATGCTTCCATTTTCAGGTAGTGTACTTTATTTAAATTACTCTTACTTAAATTGACATCAGAGACCAACTTTCATTCAGAGAACAAGAAGGAAAAGAACATTTTTATAAGTGCCATTTATGAACACAAATTCCTTCCTTCTAATCAACCTGGTAATTAATCTCTCAAGAAAAAGTGGTACCAAATAAGGAGAGAAAAAAAAAAAAAAAAGTATCCTGCTAAAGTCCTTTTCTTGTCACATTTTTCTTCTCACTCCAGTTTTCTAAGTTAAGATGCCTTCATCTAACACCACTCATAGTTTTCAATGCCTTCTTCTAAAGTGTCTCTATTTTCTTTCTCTTTTCCTGTTCTTATGGCTTGATTGTAGCTAAACCAATGAAAATGTGGATGTGTCTGTTAATTTATATTTTCATTACAGAATTGCTTGAAGGACTCACTGTGATAGCTGAGGTACAAACACTTCTGAAACAAAGTCCTGCTCTGATTTTTTTTTTTTTAATATGAAAAGAAAAGGAAGAAGGATTGGATTAATGTGAGGATTATTATTTCCATTTGCAAATGGATGCTTGAACCATAGGTAAATGAAGTGTCATTCTGAGAGTCATGAAGGAGAGCTGTGCCTGAATTAAGCATGTGTCAGGTTTCCTGAGTTCCCACCCTGGATTTCACCCACGAAACAATTTGTACCTTTCAATATCCTTTCATCCTTCACTGTCTTCCAAGGGGTTTACACTTTGACAACATCTGAAAGCTAGGACAATGTAAAGCAAAGTTCTCAATAATATCCCAAACTGCTGGAATACATTACGGGTAATAATAATGTTACAGGAGTAACTTTATTAAGTTGACAGGCCATCTGCCAGAATTTACCATGCAAATAAAACTAAATCTCATTAAAAAAAAATAAAAAAAATGTCTGGCTTAATCCTATCAGCAGTTTTCTGTATTGAACACTAAATGTTTTCTTTATACAGCTTGTTCCACATAGCTGTGTTTTTCCCATCAATACCAATAGTGGGTATTCCTTTCAGAGCCAAAGGAGTCAAAGATTGACCCCAAGACATGTTATTAATTTCCTAGAAAATTAACTGAACCTATTTTTCTGTTTAAATCCTTCTAATAGACTTCAGGCACTTCCTGAAAGAAGTGTATTACATTCTTAGCCAGTTCTAGTTTAACAACCTCAGGTCTACATGAACAAATAGTGATAACAGTGCTTCCTCACTCCAAGAAATCAACACCCAGCTCTAATAAATTGTTAATGGTTTTCTAAAGGTCATTACACATATTTTAGCTTAGGGTAAACTGAGATAAAATGACACAGACTTCTCCCAAAGATTCCTGACATGCAGTGGTGACATAAGAACCCAAGTCTCCTATGCGTTACTTTTTCACCTATCCACTCTACTCTTACCATTATTCTATAAAATCAGCTTTGTTTTAATCTGTTAGGGAACATGAAGAGTTTTCTATGCATTCTGTGGATATTAGAAGGACTGTGAGACAGCTGGCCTGTTCCTTACATAAGCTGGGGCGTTTATTGTGAGATTTATGCATTACCCTTATATTGACCTTATGAGGTAGTCCTTCATATGTTTTAGATCTCAGCTCAATAATGATTATCAGTAAGTAATGGCCATTATCAGCAGAGAACCCAAGCCTTTACTGTAAACACATAGCCAGGCAGGTGTCATGGAAAATAAGAGATATACAGTATTTTAGGTTAATTCAAGCAGTTTTAATCTCAGGTTGGGATCCCAATTTATTTAATAAATAAAAATTTAGAAGCTGTCTGTTCTAAACGTATCAAGTTTCCAAATAATATTTTTAAAACCAGAGCTTTTAACAGTAATGCTAATAATATGCATTGTCAATACTAAAGCTGGTTTAATCAAAGTTTTTTCTTTGTTTGTTTGGGAACCCTTCCAAAGCTTTAACAAGTTGATTTTGCTTGGGCTGACAGTGAGATTTGAGTCTGTACAGTCTGGGGTAAACAATATTATAAAAATGAATTATTACTGCTTGAGCTAAATGTCTAAGAGCTCAGAGTGGTAGCTGCAGGAGACTCATCAATTTCTCACTAGCCGCTAAACAAGCAAGAGGAAGACCAACCTTTTCTATCATAACCTTTGAAGCTGAAAAATTATGCCTAAACTGTTAAATTCACTATGGGAGTGTTCATATAAGGGATTTGATACCTTTCATTGAATTCAAAGCTAGAAGAGACTATTAGATAAACGGATGTAGTTTTCTGTGCAATAAAGATGAAATATTTCTATCTGATTACCCTTGCAAAGATCCTAATAACTTGTATTTATCTACCTTTACGGAAACTGTCTTGACACGAATGCAGGAACATGAACCCAAAAGGAGCTTTAGAGTTGTTTCACTGGAAGCCATTTATCACTGCAGAGATTGCAGGAGATGTCACAACTGAAAACTTCACTATAGATGACCAGATGAAAAAAAACGCAGTATACTTATTTGAAGAGATCTGATTCATGTACATTAAGTTATGTTGTCTTCTTGTATAACTATAGACTATTTTGAGAAATTTGGTATCAGCTATTTGCTTATTATTAAAGAGGAAGAACATAATAATAATTTCTTATAATAATTTGAATTAAAGACTGAAACAAACAAACAAACAAAAAACAAAAAACAACAACAACAACAAAAAACCAAACAAACAAAAAAAAAAATCACACTGCCATAATACTAGAAAAAACACCAGAACAGTCATTTAAGGATGTATTTCTCCACTGTTTGGAAAGAATAGAAGAAATGTAGGAAAATATAAAATGAGGAAACAACACTGATATAGGAACTAGACGATGATAAGATCGTCTCATAAGATGGCAAGAGAGTAAGGAAGTTAAATTTATGGAGTCCAGAGGAGCAAAAGCTCAGGGGCAACATGATCTCAGACCATAAATATCTTGAAGGTATGGAAATAAATGAAAGGAGGGAATTATTCAACCTCACACTGGAAGAAAAGGCCTTGGTCTAAGAAGGGAGAAATTTAGGTAAAAGTTTTTTTGCTGTAAAAGGAGATAAAACAGTGAGTAAACTTAGAAAGTGACATTTGAGGTACTGACCCTGAAACACCAATAGATCTGTTCCCGTTGTGCATCTTTATCTAACAATTTTTCTGATTCTACACGAAGTGAGCTGCCCTGGATTTCTCTTGATCTCACAGACAGTGTTCAAGTTTCTGACATTTTAGAATACTGGGATACTCGTTTTAAGTTTGTTGTAGGTTATCAGGGAAGAGAAAGATATTTGATGGCTTCAGATGAACATATCTGAATCAGGTAAAATGGTGAAGGTAGAAGAAACATTTTTATAGCTTCTTCCAGAGGTGTTATACAGATACTATCTCCTGTGGATGATGCAAGTGCTCTTTTCCATAGCAACTTCTAAATATCACATCTATCCTTGTTCTTGTTGCAGACACTTTATTTAACAGATGCTCCATTTTCCTTTCTAAGCTTATCTTGTTTCATTCAAATACATCCTTAAAAATACTCCTACATTATTTAAAGGGCTTCAGACACCCTCTTTTACTGCCTTTCCTGCTCCTTCTGTGGTCCTAGACTCCATTTAAGCCTTGATCATGGCCATAATTTTACAATAATATCTGAACACACCTTCACAAATTTTGAGTGTTGTAAAGCAGCATCTTCCAAAGCTTTCAGTCTCCTTCCTTAATTTCTTACAGCATTATTTAAAGTATCAGATAAAGTGTATGTCACCTTGGAAGTATTCATCTCCAAAGATATGCCTGTCCTCTACCAGGTAATACATGATCATAAAGGGAAAATGTAGCATGTCTTGGGAATTACTATATTCAGATGATAAAAATATTAAGGGCTGGAAGGTTGGCCTGTTTAATAACCTTACCAAAGATTTATGGCACTTCCAAGCTGCTCTAAGCTTCAGACACTAAGGTAGCTGCATAGTGCTTTAGTTAAGAATGTAGTACTTGTTTCCAAAAAATAGATATTACCTTGGTTTAACTTTTGCTTCTTCTGTAGGGGGCAAGTCAAACTTGCAAGAAGCAAGTTTGAAACCTGTAAAATCATCAACAAAGTAGTTCCCTGAGAACTTGGTTCTTGTTTCTTTCTGTGATTGCTATGAGACAAAGTTGTAAAGTACATCCCTCTTATTGGGGAACAAAACTGAATCTAGGTCTTTGAAAACTACGTTTTACCTGCATCCAATGAACACAAACTATAAAAAGAGTGAGAATGAGAGCCATATTCAATTGTAGATAATATTATCAAGTTTTCTGGCTATAACTGCTGTTGGAAATATGGACATATTTCAGAGACCAGAATCATGATTAAGGAATTAAAAATTTGCTAAAAAGTTTATAGCAGGAGGAATCTAGCACGTAACAACTGATCATTTCAGGGGGAAGAGTAGGTGCATAGTCTTCAACTACATGAGGATGAGGGAAGAAAAAAGAAAAAAGAAAAAAATCTGTTCTCCTTCTTCAAAATGGATAGAACAAGTAATAAGAGGCTTATATTTCTGCAACAGAAGTTGCAGAAAAAGTTTTTTAAAATAAGTATAGTTAAGTACTGGAATAGATTTACTGGGGAGATTATGAAATCTGCATCATCTGAGTACTTTAAGAACCATTTAGACAAAATATGGTTATGAATAGTTTAGACAGAGTTGATCCTGACCTGAAGCAAGGGAATCTTATTTTTAATTCTGCCAAGAAACAGTAGGATGGACCAAGTAATCTTTTGAAATAACTTCGGAGTCACACCCTATGATAAGGTCTAATGAATGAAAGTCATAGCACTTTCTTAATTTACTTTTATTTACTTGTTTGTTTGCTGTTCCATGGGTCATGCTCATTTATCTAACTGTTTCCTAGCTCTGGGTCTCTCAAATCATCTAAAATGGTTAAAAAAAAATCTGAAGAGATAGCAACTTATCCCATGAACTCTTTAAAATTATTAATGCTTCTACACTTAGTGATTTACTCCCTATGGGTGAGGGAAACAATCCCCTTTTAATGATTGCAGATAGTAGGATCAAAAATCCACAAATGTGTTTGAGGCAAATATCCTTATAATAGTTAAGTTAATGAGGATGTGATTAATGGATGTACAGATGAAATGCATTCTCTAACTCAATGGAAACATCCTTAATTGAGATAGATTTAAGTGCCAGGCATTAGACTGCAAATGGAAGCAAGAACAATGAAAGTACTCAGAACAATGTCCCTCTTTTCATGCAGCTTTTTGACATATTTAAAGAATTGCTTGATTTATTCTCTAGATTAGGGATATGGGGCTACATGACTGAACTAAACAAGAAAACATGCATTAGACAAAGAGTTGTATTCATTCCCCTCTACCATCTCCCTCCCTAAAAGGCAGAGGTGTTTATAGCACAGACAGAAGGCCAATTTGCCTTGATTAGTTTAAGTGCATTTTAGGGGCAGCTGGTCCATACAAAAATAGAAGAGAGGAAAGAGAGAAAGTTCAGATCAGAAGAAATTTGAGTCACTGTTTGTATTTCTGAAGCTTATTCCAGTTTTCAATGAAAAAATAAAAATAAATCTGAGTAAATTCTGAGGAAAAAAAAAAAAAAAAAAAGAGGTTAAGTGAGTGAACTGATATTTTCACTTGAAATGTTTGCATAGCTATATAGAAATTAGACTCAAGATGTGCGCTCCTGAGACCTGTTCAGTGGACTTCTTTATCTGACAAAGTTTCACTTCATTACTCTAAAGACCTCATATATGTCTATCTCATTTCCCTGGGAGAAAGTGAGAGAAAGAAATCCTGCTTTTTCCTTATGCCTCCTGCCTGCAATCTATGAAGAACGGTAAGACAGTAATGGTGAAAAATAGAAGGGATAAAAAAGACCCCAGCAGGCATGTCACAGGACTGCTGTGTACTTGTTTACCCACAGTGGTTACACAGGACAACAATTACATCCATCTCTGTGCTAAGGGCTAAAAGAAGAGCAAGAAGTTCTTTTAGCCCATCTCTGCTCTTCTTCTGAGGGTTGTAGTCAGTCCAGATCCACTCTGCCATTTCTCTGCAGAGTGACTTTCACCTTAAGCGAGATGAATAATGTACAGCAGACATGCATTTCCTATGCACTCTGAGGAACAACTTTAATTAGATCTCAGCATTACTTTTTAGGGCAGATTTAATTCAAGATGCAAACAAAAGCAAAGGTGTTATTATTGAGTTAACAGACTCAGTCCCACCTGCAGTGGCTGTAAAAGGGGTGGCTTAGAGTCAAAGTGAAAAAGGGGCAAAAAGCTCACTGTCAATTTTGATACTGACAATTCATATCACAAGTGCTAGCAAACCAAAGATGAATATTTGAACTGCTTGCAAACACAAATCATGTTGAACAGGGTAAGTGCATCTGCATTTATTATGCAGGGAGCTTAGGAAGGCAGAATATATTTATTGTTAATAGAATATTCACCTGAAGCTATACCAATATGGCTTTTGTTTTGATAAAACTTGTCCTTGGGGAGCCAAGCACAAACTTCTGAGCTTCTGCAAGGAATGATATATGTTTTCTGGTTAACTCAGTACGGGTCTGAGTTGCCAGATGACTTTTATTCTGAAGGTGATTCTGCACCTTTACAGAGCAAGGAGAAAACACAAAAGCTCAGAACAGAAAGCTTCTATCTTATTTTGGCACCCCTATAAATGATGCATGGAAGTGCAAGATATCATGAACTTACACACAGTGCTCCTTTCTGCCCTTCCTGCAGGAGAAAATGACTTTTAAATTTAAAATAAATTTAATCACAAGAAATCCAAACAAATGCAAGTACTGGCAAGCAATGAGTTGCATTGGCCAGTAAAATTAGAAATAAATTTCATCATAGGAAATCTAAATGAATGCAAGAACATGCAAGCACTTGCAAGCAATGATTCAAATTGGTCAGTTTTTATACAGTACTACACTTTTTACTCCATGTTTGAAGGCTGTTTTTTTTTTTATTTTTTCAAATTTTGTCATTGCAAAGGAAGAAAAAAATAAAAAGCTAAAACACAAGATAAACAACTGACAGGTCCAAACCATGCAGCTGAGAGCTAAATTGTGAATTTACCCTGATTCCAGAGTAATGAGGTTCAGTGCTTTTGACTCTAGAAAGCAAAGATCTGTTCTGGCTGAAATCCAGATATATGGGAACACAATCAGATAAGTCTACTTAGTTAATTCATATAAATATATTTCAACACACAGACACATACCTTTGTTTCTCCTCTCATATGAAGACTTATATGCTTATAAACTAGGAGAACTGCAGGTAGACTCGATAGAAGAGGAGGGTTAAGGTCAAAAATTTACCATTAATTTTACTGAATAACACAAAATAATTATCAGAGCTAAGGTGAAAAATACAAAGTATTTGGAACATTCCAGTGGTTAAAGGGAATTCTAAGGGATCAAGGACATACAAATTTTGTACTCAGCTCTGGTGAGGCCACACCTCGAGTACTGTATTCAGTTTTGGGCCCCTCGCTACAAGAAGGACATCGAGGTGCTCGAGTGAGTCCAGAGAAGGGCAACGAAGCTGGTGAGGGGCCTGGAGAACAAGTCTTACGAGGAACGGCTGAGGAAGCTGGGTTTGTTCAGCCTGGAGAAGAGGAGGCTCAGGGGTGACCTTATCGCTCTCTACAGGTACCTCAAAGGAGGCTGTAGCAAGGTGGGGGTTGGTCTATTCTCCCACGTGTCTGGTGACAGGACGAGGGGGAATGGGCTTAAGTTGAGCCAGGGGAGTTTTAGGTTGGATGTTAGGAAGAACTTCTTCACTGAGAGGTTTGTTAGGCATTGGAATGGGCTGCCCAGGGAAGTGGTGGAGTCACCATCCCTGGAGGTCTTTAAAAGATGTTTAGATGTAAAGCTTAGGGATATGGTTTAGTGGAGGACTTGTTAGCGTTAGGTCAGAGGTTGGACTTGATGATTTTGAGGTCTCTTCCAACCTAGAAATTCTGTGATTCTGTGAATTAAAGCATACATGATTCTGCAGGAATAGGCTTGAAGCCATTTTAATAATTCTGGCAAAATTGTTTGAGGAGGAAGAACTGTTATTCTGAAGCAATGTGAATGGATGAACAAACAAAATGACCACCTATAAATGTCCTAAATAGTCTTTGATATTTTGATAACAGCAATAGTACTATTAAATAAACACAGAGTCTTCTATGGATGTTCATGTTTAAGAGTCAGTGCCCAGTACTTTTTAGCTTGCTTCACATCTCTTTATTGCCATGCAAGAAGGAAGGAAAAAGAAACATTGAAAACTGACCCATATTCAGTTGGCCATTTTCTGACAGTTATGAGTGACACAGATGAGAAGGCCATGACTAGGGAACAACTTTGCAAGAAAGGAGAAAATAAAATTTTATTTTATTAAGCTCACTGGTCCTCTTAAATAAATGATTTTATTTTATTTTTTTAATCAGGAATATAAAATGAAGCCACCAGATAAGATTTCACAAAACACAAAATGGATATTTGTATTTATTACAGACACAGAACAGATATTTTTATGTATTTACATCTTGTATGCAGAGGAACAATGTGAAAAAAAAAAAAAAAACACACAAAAAAAAAAAAAACACAAAAATACACTGAAAAATAATAAGTAACGTAAGAAAGTGCAATATGTTTTTATCCTTTCTAGAGAGGAAAGTAGGAGGGTAGCAGCAGAAATAGGAGGTTTCAAAAACAGATGTAGTCCTATCCAGATCTTAAACTCCACATGCTTCAGTGGACAGAAACAAAAAAAAAGCTTTAGGATGACTGTGCAAACCAACGTGTTGTTTCCAAGTTAGACCATTTATGCCATTAAGGTTTTGCTAAGCTTGCTAATAGTTCTGCATTCTGGAGTGACTGAGTGGAGAATCACTACAATGCCTTCTGAGTTTCTGAAGGCAGTAGCCCCATATTATCAGGATACTATATACTTCAGGTAAAATGAACTACAAAATACAAAATTGACAGCCAATAATTTTTCATTAGTATGCATCTACAGACAAAACCTTCCAAATTATGCAAGTGACTTCTCCTTAGCGTAACAGAAGGCTAGCAAATGAGGTAAAAGCAATCAAAAATCCTCCAAACACTCTTCTTGGAGGATACTCTGGCTGAAAAATTGGAAGAAATACTCTATAAAAACATTACTTTTCCTAGAAATATATCATCAACTGACTGTTTTTTTTAGTAAAAAAAAAAATTGTAAAACAAGATTATTTCTGTTGTATATATACAAATTTTCTGCCCACAAAGCATGGGAATAACAACATTAGCCCCTGAAAAGGTAAGTTAAAGTCACAAAAGTTACATCTTTGTCTGGATATGAACTGCCTGGAATCCCAAAAGTTTGAGAAGGTGGTAAGAAGAAGAATTGCTGTCCTTGTGGGCTCAATTCATACTCACAAACCCAGACTAGGTCTGGCCTAGATTTTTGCCTTTATATGCTGTTTTTTTTAATTATTATTATTATTATTATTATTATTATTATTATCATTATTATCATTATTATCATTATTATCATTATTATTATTATTAATTATTATTATTAATTCAATATTAATTAATATATTATATAATAATAATGATAATGATAATGATAATGATAATGATAATGATAATGATAATAATAATAATAATAATAATAATAATAATAATCTAGAGAGAAATAATCTATTAAGGGGATGGATCTGAAAGGTGACATATTCCTGTAATGCATTAGTAGGAACTGTTAACAACATGCACAAAATTATTTAGGAGTGACTTTACAGTCCCTCTGAGTAAGCTGAAATCTGCAAGGCATTCATCCCCTTTTATATATTGCTTTATAGCACTTGATAAAACAAACAATGTAAATTGTTTCTTTGTGATGGAGAATCTTTGAAAGAAGTGGTCTGCAAGTGATTTCTTTGTAGGCTTCTCTGTAGCTGTAAGCAGTCCAGAAAATGAGAAGCAGGCTGAAGGACCAGCAGCAGGGACTGGCGCCGGCAGATTTTCTTTACTTCAGGACTTGATAACTCGAGCAAAACTAGCAGACTTCAAGTCCCTAGTCTGGAATTTTTTCTGAAGGATTTACCAGCTACATGGAATCAGTGACATGGGGGTATGTTCTTTTCATTTTCCTTTCCTCCATTTCCTTCCTTTCCTTCTTTTCTGCCTAGTACAAAATTGAGTTCAATAGTTCTTGATCTGCCTCGGGCTTCTTTTTGCTAATATTGTATTAATAATACTTTCCCATTTAGACAAGATAATATAGTGACATGTCTGCAAAAATGCTGGGTGGATATTATTATCTCTTTCCTTCTTGTTTGTTCCATTACTTATAGCCCTGTTCTGCAGAATTCACAGCATACAGCATTCAAGTCTGAGTTAAATCTTCATCTAGATGTATTTAAATTAGAGAAAATAAAGTATTATTTCATAGAAAAGACATTTTCTTTTCCTCATCCCAAACACTGGATCTTCAGCCCAGGATGTAGCTTTTGAGAGCTAAGAAGAAATAAGTAAGACATGAAAGAAAGAGACACAAAAGAGAACTAACTGAAAAAGAGAACTGCTGAAAGTGCTTAAAAAGCTTCAGGCTTAAGTAGAATCTAAGGAATAAAAATATACAATAAATGAGAAAAGGTAAGGAAAAGAGAACTAACCATGCTTCAGTTATAGAAAAAGATACAGGGCACATGGGAGGAATATAAGGACACTGTCAGAGTGTGCAAAGATGTGACAAGGAGGGCCAAGGCCCATTTGGTATTAAATATGGCAAGGGATGTCAAGGACAACAACAAGGTGATCAGGAGTAATCAGCATGGATTTACCTAGGGGAAATCATGCTTAACCAATCTGATAGCCTTCTATGATGGGATGATTGGCTGGGCAGATAATGTTTAATCATGATACATCAGAACTAAACTCAAACCTGAAGAAGGTGCTTTCAATACAGAATGATCTGCTTTAAGTATATGAATTTAACTATATGCTTTAAGTATATGAAGTATAATGAGAAGAAAACACTGGAGATACATTTCAAATTAAAAGTATTTAATAAAACATTTATTGTTTGTTTTGTGATATACCCTGAATATATACATATTTAAAAGACCTCATGTGATTGTGTCAGTAAGTCATATGGTAAAGATCCACATTCTACAGGATATCCAACTACATGATCATTATGGGCAGGTAGACTCCAGTGTGATAGCCTTTGAAGTGTTCATGGTTTTCAAGGTCTCATACATATATCTGTCCAAGTAATTCTGAAATAAGCAAAGGAGAATTGTGCTGTGAACAATGTGATTTTCAATTTTAGTCACTTACAACAGAGATAATTCTTGTTCTGAACTGAACAAGCGTGTACAGAAGAGGTACCTGTCAGAACTGCTGAAATTCAAAATCATGTTTTTTTTCTTGGAAGAGCACGTGTGGACTCATTTTGTTTACAGCTGAGGACTGAACAAGTTTTAGGTTTGCCATTTACAAATCCGCGTTTTCAGAAAAATCTGAGTTATGAAGCAATGCCACTGAAAAGGGTTAAGCTACAGAATGTAGCCACCAAGGCTGAAAATAAGCTAGAGAATGAAAAAAAAAAAAAAAAAAAAAAAAGGCACTAGAGCTCAAAAGAAGAAAATAGGTAAAACTAAAACCCAGCTTAAATCTGAAGAAAGGCAGTGAAAGATTGGCCTCAGAACAAAGTCAAACAGAAGAGATTTCATAACTGTAAAGATTCAGCAATCCAAAAGAGCCCAATTCGACACTTTAAGATGGAACAGGCAAACCCTCCAGCAGTTCATAATAGAGCATTTGATTCTGCTATGAATCTGATCTTTGCCTGAAGTATGGGACAGATTCTGAAAACTAGGAAAAAAATAAAACAAAAAAACAAACAAAAAAAAACCCACCAACAGCAAAACTATAAAAAGACAGAAGAATTAATACTGCAAGTTTCCGTATATTTCAAAGCAGTGCTGATCATTTCCTTACCATGAAGCAGTTTTGTCAGTACCCTTTATTTCTGCGATAAGTACCTCCCACTGTAGTCCAAACCACAGCATAATCTATACTTTTCTATATATTCATACACATTTTATAGTTTTATGTAATTGATATGGGGTTAATTGGGAATAGCCTCCTCTAATAAATTAGATCCATTAATTGCTATGGAGCACAATCCAGAGTGCATGCCTCTTCCTGCTGAGATTGTAATCATTCATTTAGCAAAGTTTTCTAATCTATTCATTATGCATTAACTGTTTAGAAACTCCATATAAAATGTTATCAAGCATTAGATAAAATAAGCAATAGAAATACAGCACTTATTTGTAGATATTTCAGAATCTTAAATAAAACAAACCTCTGAGAATAGGTGGGAAAGTGTGCAGTGGGAGGCATGACTTGGGCAGGGCAGGATGGATTCAAGCAGTGCCAAATATGAAGGATTCCTGGCATCACTGGATTCTACAAGCTCCATCTTCCAAGATTCTCCTTGTTCCCTTCTCCAGTCCTCCATCTACAATTTCACTCCCCTTCTCCCTTCCTACAGAAACAGGAAAAATTTCTGCTGTACCAGAGATCTGGGGGATACTTGTGTTGTGCTTGGTAATTTTATTATGAATGACTCAAAAATCAAATTCCTCTCTGTCTAGTCTGAAAAGACTGTTTAAAACAAAACAAAGCACATAGCCTCACACACAAACATGTTCACACGCAAACAGAAAAACAAAACAAAACTTCTTGAAATATTTGCTCATTCTCTGGAGAATTCTGAAAGTTAACAAATTGTATGGCACAAATATCTTTTCTTCAAGCAAAATTTCCATACATGTTTATCAAAAAAATGAATATAGGAATTTTCTAGTCAGAAAAATAATATGGAAATGGCAAACTAAGCATTTGAAATTGCAGTGAACACTGGCAAATTACACATTTTTAAAGCACATCCACTAACTCATATAGGTTATCTTTCTTTTCTTTTCTTTTCTTTCTTGCATTATGAATAAAGTAAAGTAGTTCACATGACTTTGAAAAAGCATAAAATCTATTAAGATATGAATACTAATACAGATATGAATAATACTTTGTCACTGTTTCTTGTAATCCAAAATAGCACATCTTTCAGAAGAAAATGTAAAGATATAAAGCACGATTTCTGACAAACACAATGATCTGGAGGTAGTTTCAGATTAGTTTGCAGGGATATGGCACACAGCTTTGAATTATATAGATGGCAATTTAGTGCTTCAATTTAGTTGTGCTTTATAGTATGGTAATTCTATAGTCTTTTTTTTTTTTTTTTTTTTTTTTTTAAAGGAAACTTTATTATTGAAGAAAGCGCCAGTGTGAACTCAATATCAGCTCAAGGTAATATGTCAGCTAATTATAAATCACAAGCAGGGACAGAAGGAGAACTTAAGGTGCAGACAGAATTCTCTCAAGATTCTTTCATTTTTGTAGAGAAGTAATTTGACTTGCTTTGATAAATTCCTAATGTAGTGTGGAAATGGGCTTACTAGACATACAGTGTATCATCTGGTTACCTGCCAAGGAATGTGAAACTCACTAGGAATCCTATTTGATGTCGATTTTGAAGTCCCAGTGAAACTAAACGCCTGTTAGCTTAAAGGGTCAAATAAGTCAGCAGTGTCAACAGGATTTCTCTTATTTTCATTACTGTATGCACTAACTATTAAATTATGTATGTTCTGTGTGTGTGCACGTGGGCCTGAACACAAACACAAGTATTAGTCGATCCTTGCTGACTGTATTACAACCAACGATGCTAATGGAGGGGGGTTGCTAGTAGGATAAGAAGCCTTTAACCTCTAGTTTTCAGTTCAAAGGCTGTCTGGGTCACTAGTAGTCAGAAGTCCTTTACCACTTGATGACTACTAGATGATTGTGAATGAAACAACAGTTAATGAACCCTCTTTCTAAAACACAAATCAAGCTTATCAGTGAAGGGTAAAGAGGTTTACTTAAAGGATCTATATAGGTTCAACATCCCAGAGTGAAGGGGTACTTGGAAAACTTGCAGGGAGCAAAACATGCTTGCAGCTGCTGTACTTCTGTGAAACACAGCTATGCTCTCTAAATTTATTCACATCCTCTGCTGTGCTGCTCTTCATGGTAAGGTGAAGGGGTGTTAATTTGATATAGGGCATTGAAGGCACATCTTGATCCCTTGGAGTAAGTGTGTTCTGAAGCCTCCCTGGTGTGGAGATGAGAAAAAGGACAGTCAGACAGGGAGAAGTGAGTAAAGATCACCTAGTTCCTTTACCACAGATTTCTTGTGTAGACCATTGGGTTAGATTCAGCTTAGCTCTGTTATATGTATTAACATCACATGCATCAGTGCATATTACATTTCAAATAATCAAACAAATAGACTTCAGGACCATGATTCCCTAAAAGTTGTGTCAGAAGACTTGGTCCCTTCAGATGTAAGAAAAAAAAAATACCAGCTGCAAGAGGTCTGCTAGAAGTAACCGACAGAAAACACTGAGCACAGTGGGACCCTCTTCAGCTTTTACATGGCTCCGTGATTGCTATGAGGACAGGTCTCTGTTTTATAAAAGGGCTTGTCCTGAGCAAGTGCAAAGTTGTGCTGATATCTCTCAGAGCTTAGGTGTCACCTTGCTTAGGTATCTAGCAAGAATTGTCAACTTACTGCTCAGTTTTGGAAACAGAGACCTTTATTTGTTATTTGAATTTTCAGGTCTAGTAAATGGTGAATGTGCTTGAAGCTAAGCAGCTAACACAGACAGCTTGCAGATCCTTGGGACTACAGCCTGAGTGGCTAGCTGTGTCACTGCTAGTGTCTCTGCAAATAGTGCTCAGCTTTGCTATTGTTCAGACCTGCAAAGAGGAAAGCAGCAGTCGTGTTTCCCAGCCTGGGAAGAGACCCAGGGTCCCAGGCACCAGGCTGGGCCCCAGCAGCTAGGCAGGAAGTGACAGTGCTCTTTACATCAATTAACACCCAGACTTCCATAATAAGAGCATAAGAGTTAATAAGAGCACTTCCAAGTTCAGCCCTACCTGTACCACATCTCAGCTTTCTGTAGAAAAGGGAAAAGAATACTTCTCTTCCTCCCTGGGATGCTGTGTGCCGTACTGTTGTGCAAAGCCCTAAATAGGAGGTTTTACATGGCATATAATAACACAATTTACATATATTTACAGTTCTGCTATATAAACTTTTCAAATGGAACTGCTGCTCTCTGCACTGATTTAGTTCATGAAAAAAAATGTGAGAGTGAATTGGTATGATTTCATGCACGTGTTGGACCATTACACAATGTTATACTTTAAAATCTTGGTTTGTAAAATGGATTCTTGCATACTTAGCTTGCAATTTTTTTAATTAGTAGCCTTTTTTAAGATTTGTGGTTGTTCATACGTTTTCTCTTGACCTCTACATACCAGTATAAACTGAATTTAAAACCGCTGAAAAAATCAAATGCTTAGATATTATAACAACTCATTTTTGTTTTTGCCTCTTTAAGGCTAAAGGCAAAGCTTCCCTGAGCTTCCACTGGATCAGAGCTGAAATTCAGAAGAGCAAATGGAAAAAATTCCATTCCAGTTGAACGTTACTCTACAGTATTTTTGTCACATACCAAATGAATTTATCTTGTGTATAGAATTCATTATATAGCCTTCATGTACAGCAGGTCAGCCAATGATAAAACCTGGAAGAAAAGAGACCTAGAAAATTCAGTTGAAAAAGCATGAAAAAGACATCAAACTGGTACAAAGGCTTGTGTTACAACATCATTTTGAGAAGCCTTTTGGATAGTGGTAAATCATTTTCATCTGATGTATTTGGTAGCAAATAATTTCATTGAATCTGTTTTTGACAGAGGCATTCATAGGACACAGAACTGTTCGTTTGCCTCTATGTCTGAGAACATTACTGCGAATCATCCCATAGCTTCTTTCAGGTAAGAAGTTGCCTTTATTACAGCTAACTGTATCAAAAATAGAAGTTTCTCCTTTGAGCAGTTTCCAAGGAGTTCCATCTGATCCTTTATATATTTGAGATGGTGATCAGAAGTAGACGTTATTCACACATTTGATGTTCAAATATTTAAAATGACTTGAAATTCTTTAGTGCTGCAATTCTTTATATGTGGCATTTTTTGATGGAAATATATGCATGTGCTGGGAGAAACAAGAGAGATCAAAATATATTTGAATTTCTATTTTGATTTGTGAATCTTTGTCTCCTAGAGCAATCTCACTGGCATTTATCCATGGATAATGTGAAAAATCAAATAATTTGTACACATGAGTGAGATGGGAATTTACAGTGATTTTCAGCTGTACGGAAATATGCACTTCATTAGAGCCTCTCTGCATTTATTTCAGGGCAGGGAAGGAAAACCCAATTCATGCAAAGCACCTCTCTTCTGTAGCTTCCACTTTTATTTTCAGAAAGCTTGAAGCTGATGGGAAAATCACATATTTATATGAAAGAAAAATAAAACTATAATATGATTCCCATAAAAGTAACAGGTATCCTCTTTTAAAATTTCTCTGCAGAGGGAAGGCAATGAGAAACCGACTGCAGGTCTAGACTAGGTTTTAAGTTTTGCAGATAACTTCCTGACTGAATAGACTGTAGAGCTGCTATCATGTGTTTCTACTGCCATACAGTATGACTGTGACTGGGCTGCAGATATTTTTCCTTCGGGGGGGGAGAGGGAGAGAAGTCAGTAAGGTTTTGGCATAGCACCATATCCCTTTCCTGACATCTCTCATGGAATAAACAGCCATTATGACATAGACAGTGGGATCAAGCACACTATCAGCAGGTTTTCAGATGACATGAAACAGTAGTGTGTTTGATGCACCAGAAGGAAGGGATGCCATCCAAAAGGAAATGGACAAGCTTAAGAAGTGGGCCCATGTTCAACAAGTCCAAGTGCAAGGTGCTGCAACTGGGTCAGGGAACTCGAAAGTATGAATACATTGGGTGGAGAACTCATTGAGAGCAGCCCGGAGGAGAAGGATTTGGATGTTCTGGTGGACAGAAAACTCAACACGAGCCAGCAGCATGCTCTTGCAGCTCAGAAGGCCAACTGCATCCTGGGCTGCATCAATAGAGAAGTGGCCAGCAGGTCAAGGAAGGTGATTGCCCCCCTTTACTCTGCCCTCCTGAGGGGCCACTTGGAGACCTGCATCCAGATCTGGGGCCCCCAGCACAAGAAGGATGTTGATCTCTTAGAGCGGGTCCAGAGAAGGGCCACAAAGATGATCAGAGGGCCAGAGCACCTCTCCTGTGAAGAAAACCTGAGAGAGAGGGGGATGTTCAGCCTGGCTCCAGGGAGACCTTATCGTGGAGTTTCAGTACTTAAAAGAGGGCTTTTAAAAAAGATGGAGAACAACTTTTTGCTCAGGCAGAAAATGATAGGAAAAGGGGGAATCATTTTAAACTAAAAGAGGGTATATTTAAATTAGATAAGAGGAAGAAATTATTTACTGTGAGGATGGTGAGGCCCTGGAACAGAGTGCCTAGAGAACCTTTGGATGCCCCATCCCTGGAGGTGTTCAAGGTCACGTTGGATGGGACTCTGGGCAACCTCGTCTAGTGGGAGGTGTCCCTGTCCATGGCAGGGGAACTGGAACTACATGATTTTTAAGGTCCCTTCCAGCCCAAGCTGTTCTATGATTATCTGAAGAGGTTTGTTTTCATCCTTCCTTTTCAAACCATTCCAAGGTCACTTGCAATGGTTTGAAAATTATCTCAGTCACAATGAAAGTAATAAGCATACACCAATATGATGCATCTGTTTCCTTCAGATGAAGGTATTGCGTATTTGGATAGTAAAAATACTGGTAATTTCATGTTTATCTCCTTGTTTCCCTGAAGCAATAGCTGCTATATTAATATATATATAATGCTATATCTAACCTCTGTCACTTGTGCCTGAGAGTTAGTAGCCTTTAGGTTACTTCTGTAAGACTGCCAACAGAGTTCTTATAAGCACAAAGTCAATGCAATATTTAAAGAATTTTGAAAGATTCTGATTCCTGTCTCCCAGTGTCAATATGCTTTTGTATTGCCACTGTATTATGCAGTCACTTTGTGTGAACGTCCTTATTGACATCAGAGCAATAGTCTTATAACCTGTTCTTCCCTTCAGCTGGACTAAGCTATCTACATCCTCTCCTCCTAATCATCATAATCAGAGAACTAAATACCCCTCTGTTAGACCACTGGAACTTATTCTAGGTGATTAGTGATGAAGATGTCCAGAAACCCCCTGTCTGATAGGGAAAAATGAATAAACTAATTACTATTAAACTTATCACAGAATCACAGAATTTCTAGGTTGGAAGAGACCTCAAAATCATTGAGTCCAACCTCTGACCTAACACTAAGTCCTCCACTAAATCATATCCCTAAGCTCTACATCTAAACGTCTTTTAAAGACCTTCGGGGATGGTGATTCCACCACTTCCCTGGGCAGCCCATTCCAATGTCTAACAACCCTTTCAGTAAAGAAGTTCTTCCTAACATCCAACCTAAAACTCCCCTGGCGCAACTTAAGCCCGTTCCCCCTCGTCCTGTCACCAGGCATGTGGGAGAACAGACCACCTCCACCTTCTTGCTCCCTCTCAGCCAGCTTTTGGATAATTCACAGTACAGAATACAGGTCACTATAAAAATATCTGTAGTCACATAGTCCAGCCATAACTACGCAGGACTTAGTCTTGTATATATTTTGCAGCAAGAAAACACCTTCCCATCTATTAAGATTGTACTTTGTGAGGGGAATGAGACATATTGAAAAATTTGAGGCTGGATTGTTTTTTTGTATGCATAGAGTTATAAACTTGAAATTGGAAGGAATTATCCTCAGTGTTGGGCCATTCAGTAAACACCTTTTCCACTGCAAGGCTTTGTTTTCCTGCAGAACTTATTTATTTCTTCAGCAAAATTCTAAATAGCCTCAAACATGTCCTTTATATAATCACTGTTATTTGCTAAATCCAGGAGGTTGATCACACATAGGAAAACTTTCAAGAAAAATAAAGAATCAAAATAAATTTTAGGATAACTATCCAAATATGAGATCTCACCACTTCAGAAGTCTGTTGATTATTAGATTTTTCCATAATCCGTAACTGACATAGGTTAGACTACTTTGGTAATCTTTTAATATAGCAGGAAAACTAAAGCCACACAATATGATTCTATTGGTTTTAAGCTAAAATATTAAAAGATTTTTTAGATTAGACATAAGGAAGAAATTCTTTATGATGAGGGCAGTGAGGCAACAGAACAGGATGCCCCATCCCTGGGAGTACTCAAGGCTAGGTTGGCTGGGGCTTTGGGCAACCTGTGCTGGTGGGAGGTGTCCCTGCCCATGGCAGGGGGCTGGAATGGAGTTATCTTTAAGGTACCTTGCGATCCAAAACATTATATAACTTTATCCATTCCTGAGATTGCTCCTTATAGTGCTACAACCCATGAAGTAGAGGAAGAACTTCCTAGAGGAAGAACTACACTTCCACTGTTTTGCTTATCCAAACATCTTTATCTTCTTTTCCATTTTTTCTGTCATCATATTATACTGTTTATGACATTCTACTATATGTTCATAGCTGTTTGCATTTTGCAATTGGAACTTTATAAGGAAGATCTGATTTATGGATAGCTGAAAAGTTACGTTATCAAAATCTCTGTGAGACTAAGGAAATTTTAAGTAGGAAAAAGTTTCTTTTTTTTCTTTTTGAAAAGGATTCATATATATGTCGTGGTTCCGCTCGAGTGGGCAGCCGAGCTCCACCACAGCCGCTCTCTCACTCCCCCTCCTCAAAGAGGAATGGGGAGAAAATATGTGAAAAGGGCTCAAGGATTAAGATAAGGATGAGAAAATCACGCAATAATTATTGTAACGGGCAAAACAGACTCGGCATAAGGAGATAGTAAGATTTATTGCCTACAACTAACAAGCAAGAGAAGTGAGAAAACAAAGGAAAAAAAAAACCAAAAGCACCTTCCCCCCATCCACCCTCTTCCACCTCCTCCCCCCGAGCGGCGCAGGGGAACGGGGAATGGGGGTTATGGTCAGTCTACAGCACTTCTTCTCTGCCGCTCCTTCTCGGTCACTCTCGTCCCCTGTGCTGTGGGGTCCCACCCACGGGATGCAGTCCTTGATGAACTGATCCGGCGTGGGCTTCCCACAGGCAGCAGCTCTTCCAGAACTGCTCCAGATATGGGTCCGTACCACGGGGTCCATCCCTCAGGAGAAAACTGCTCCAACCTGGCTCCCCTACGGGCAGCAGCTCCTGCCAGATCACCTGCTCCTGCGTGGGCTCCTCTCCACGGGCTACAGGTCCGGCCCAGAATCTGCTCCGGCAGGGGTCTTCCACAGGCGGCAGCCTCCATCGGTGCAGGGCCACCTGCTCCACCGTGGTCTCCTCCACGGGCTGCAGCGTGGAACCCTGCTCCACCGTGGTACTCCATGGGCTGCAGGGGGACATCCTGCTTCACCATGGTCCTCACCACAGGCTGCAGGGGACTTCTGCTCCGGCGCCTGGAGCACCTCTCCCCCTCCTTCTACACTGACCTTGGCGCAAGGCTGTTCCTCGCTCCTCTCACTCTCCCGGCTGCTGTGTGGCGCAGCGTTTTTTCCCTGTCTTAAATATGCTCTCACAGAGGCGCAAAACAACATCGCTTATTGGCTCGGATCTGGAAAACAATGGGGCCCTTCCCAAACATGGGGCAGCTTCTAGATCTTTCTCACAGAAACCACCCCTATGGCTCCCTGCTACCAAAACCTTGCCACGTAAACCCACTACATTCCACCCCTCGCCTCTGTTAAAAGCATATTTAAGACTACTCACAACATACTCTTACTTTACAATTATCACAACAACCTTCACAAAATTCACTCAAATCGAAACGAAAAAGAATTCACCACACCAAAGTAAACATAACATCATCACAGCACCGACAAGGTGGACATTTTACACACACACCACCCCTCGTCCCTTCACCACACTAACATCTCACAGTTACTGCTTTCTTAATTCTTCACAACTTGTACATTCCTAACAATCATCCTGCACATATTTTTGCCCGTTACTTCTACTAACTATCATCCTTATCTCAAATTCCTTGAGCCCCACGTTGGGCGCCAAAAAAGACTGTCGTGGTTCCGCTCGAGTGGGCAGCCGAGCTCCACCACAGCCGCTCTCTCACTCCCCCTCCTCAAAGAGGAATGGGGAGAAAATATGTGAAAAGGGCTCAAGGATTAAGATAAGGATGAGAAAATCACGCAATAATTATTGTAACGGGCAAAACAGACTCGGCATAAGGAGATAGTAAGATTTATTGCCTACAACTAACAAGCAAGAGAAGTGAGAAAACAAAGGAAAAAAAAAACCAAAAGCACCTTCCCCCCATCCACCCTCTTCCACCTCCTCCCCCCGAGCGGCGCAGGGGAACGGGGAATGGGGGTTATGGTCAGTCTACAGCACTTCTTCTCTGCCGCTCCTTCTCGGTCACTCTCGTCCCCTGTGCTGTGGGGTCCCACCCACGGGATGCAGTCCTTGATGAACTGATCCGGCGTGGGCTTCCCACAGGCAGCAGCTCTTCCAGAACTGCTCCAGATATGGGTCCGTACCACGGGGTCCATCCCTCAGGAGAAAACTGCTCCAACCTGGCTCCCCTACGGGCAGCAGCTCCTGCCAGATCACCTGCTCCTGCGTGGGCTCCTCTCCACGGGCTACAGGTCCGGCCCAGAATCTGCTCCGGCAGGGGTCTTCCACAGGCGGCAGCCTCCATCGGTGCAGGGCCACCTGCTCCACCGTGGTCTCCTCCACGGGCTGCAGCGTGGAACCCTGCTCCACCGTGGTACTCCATGGGCTGCAGGGGGACATCCTGCTTCACCATGGTCCTCACCACAGGCTGCAGGGGACTTCTGCTCCGGCGCCTGGAGCACCTCTCCCCCTCCTTCTACACTGACCTTGGCGCAAGGCTGTTCCTCGCTCCTCTCACTCTCCCGGCTGCTGTGTGGCGCAGCGTTTTTTCCCTGTCTTAAATATGCTCTCACAGAGGCGCAAAACAACATCGCTTATTGGCTCGGATCTGGAAAACAATGGGGCCCTTCCCAAACATGGGGCAGCTTCTAGATCTTTCTCACAGAAACCACCCCTATGGCTCCCTGCTACCAAAACCTTGCCACGTAAACCCACTACAATATAAAAGCCTACAAATCTTATAGCCACCCAAAGCCATACTGTTAAAGATCTTTAAGATGAAAAAAAACAACAGCAACAAAACACCCCAACAACTTTTTTTTTTTTTTTTTTTTTTTTTAAGTTCATTATTTACCATGAACAAAAAAAGAAGTGGAAGGCAGTTTTAGGAGATGCAAGTTTAAGTAACATGAAGGCAATGAGCTGTAAACATTTTAAGCAGTAGCCGCGAAAGTATCAACTCAGGCATACAAATTGTCTAAAATACATTAAACAAGTGCTTTAAGTAGCCATATCGAGAGCAAGAACTGCAAGTTGGCTGAATTCAGGCAGAATGTGTAAGATTATGGATGAAGCACTTTGTAAAGTGTAAGAATCAATGAGTTAAGCCGTTAATGTACTGTTGGACTCATGAGTATGAAGTCTGGTCTGGAGGAGACTGGGAAGGGTATGGATTAAATAAGCTTGATCAAGAAAGAAATTCACTAGGAATTATATATTGTGATATACTGAAACATGGAAATCAATAATGTACTACCCTGGCAATGAAGGCAACTGATAGAGTACTAGCAAAAACCTGGTCTAATTGAGTAAGCATTAAAACAAGGCTTTTTGGAGAGAAATGGATGGCAAGAGGTAATAAGCAGCACAGAAATAAAAAGCTGAGGGAATACTAAGAAAGTATGAAGCATTTTCTGGGCTGGTTGTGAAACATGGCTGAGTGATAAAAGGGTCATCTGGCATGCTGAGAAGGCAAAAACTGATCTGAGAATAGGAAGCTAATGAGTACTGTAGATCACACATGATAAGAAGATAAATGGAGGGGTGATAATACAGGCAGCTAGGGAAAGCATTAGCATAAAGAGGTGATAATAGTATGCAATTGGGGAAGGAGACTGTAAAAATCTGAAGATAAATCTGATAATAAACAAGTACCAATATACTTGAATGGAAAGAAAAAGAAGGAAAAACCCTTGCATGTGCACAGACTTCAAAGAACTCAAGTATCTTGTGAAGAGGTTCAACCCAGCACAGTGAGGGAGGGGATTGTCCCCCCTCTTGTGAGACCCCACTTAGAGTCCTACATCCAGCTCTGGGGCCCCCAGCACAAGAAGAACATGGACCTGTTGGAGCAGATCCAGAGGAGGACCATGAGGCTGATCGGAGGGCTGGAGCACCTCTCCTATGAAGAAAGGCTGAGAGAGCTGGGCCTGTCCAGCCTGAAAAAGAGAAGGCCCAGGGAGACCTTACAGTAGCCTTCCAGTATCTAAAGGGGGCTGCAAGAAGTATGGGGAGGGACTCTTTATGAGGGGGTGTAGTGATGGAACAAGGTGGAATGGCTTTAAACTAAAAGATGGCAGATTTAGGTCAGACATTAGGAAGAAATCGCTTCCTTCACTGTGAGGGCGGTGAGGCCCTGGCCCAGGCTGCGCTGAGGAGCCATCCCTGCCCCATCCCTGGCAGTGCCCAAGGCCAGGCTGGATGGGGATGGGGACAGCCTGGGCGGGGGCAGGGGGCTCTGCCCATGGCAGGGGGTTGGAACTGGATGATCTTTAAGGTGCCTTCCATCCCCAACCACTTTATGAGTCTATGAATACTGCAAACTGTTAAGTCAGGTCTTGCTTTAAGCACAAACAGGACCAGCTATGAGCGGTATGTCTGTGACAAGCCATGATGCCCGTAATATCAGAAAGAAGCCACAGCTGGTTGATGGCTAGGAATATTAAGACTCCTTTGCAAATTGGGACAAGCATGATCTCAGCCACCTCAGATATAACCCTGTTCATACTGTTTTGACCATGGTAGCTGAATACAAAATTGCATGCTAAAAGACCAGTTGGTTCAAATTGTTAAAAGTCCTTGCTATATGTTCAGTGTTAAGTCACTGCAGTAAATTTGCTGTGCATTTTTTTGTTTGTTGTTCATACATTACAAGCAATAAGCCTTACAGAAGAAATCCAAGCAAACAAAAAATCATCACAACCCAACCATCTTTACATTCCAACAAGCAAATGTTGAATTGCACTCATAAGAGGAATGAATGAATCATTAAAAAATAAAATTAAAAATAGAACTATTGGAAACAATCACTTAAGTCTGAATCAAACTTAAGACTGAAGTTTAATAAACTACCCTGTAAAGTCAAACTTTATTTTTTCACACTCATGTGACAGCTGAGATTGAGATTCAAGGATAAAATAAATAAAGCCCTCAACTGCCACTCTAGTCACTGTCCCACAAAATCTACAATGAATAAACTTCCTGAAAACTTATTCTTACAAGCCAAGCAATGCCTCTGGATGTACTAATATTATTGTTTGTTGTTGTTGTTGTTGTTGTTAGATTAGGGTAATTTACACACACAGCTAGAAGTAAAATTATCCTTTCCGCAGTGGTACTATTTTTTTGTTGTGAGATTTTGATATTTTGACTGTTGTTGAGGATATTTTGAGTTGTGAGGAGAGCAGTGATAGAAATTCAAGCAATCCTCCTAACACTAACTCCATTCCAGATGATTAAATTCAGAAAGGCTGATAGTGAAAGATAAACTAAGTTGTCTGGAGAAGAGATTATAACCTTTTCTTCTGTGGCAAACCATGTATTTCTTTACTCTGGCCCTGATACACAAAGCAGAGTGACTGCTGACATACATGACTGTCAGAAAAAATTAATCTGTCCCACAGTTCATGACATGATCAGGCTGAGAGGTACTCAGAGAGGTAGAGATGAAACACACATAGGTGTCAGCAATTGCTCTGGACCATGATTTCCATACATTGGCCAATATGGACTATGATGTGAAAATTTGGCTACACACAAATGCACATTACAGTCATGAGTGGAGCAACTTCAAGTTATCAGCACTGCTCTGATTTCCCCTTCATTTACAAAAGATTTAACAATTTTGCCACTGAAATTATGGCAAAATTCTAAATAATGTTGATGGAAAAAAGGTTTGTCAAAACTTCTTTGAAAATATCCCTACTAAAAATCTTTGTTTGTTTGTTTGTTTTTAATCATAACCTGTTGTAATTTCCCAAAAGAACCTGATCACCTGTAACCAGTAAATGGATGAGAGTTACAATAATTCTATTTCTGACAGAATATTTAAGTATGTCTCCCACACACTCTAGCACCATTTGTTATTTACCAGTTACTTATCTTTTATAACAGTTGCAATTCATTCCAAGGATTATGCTTTCTTGCATGTGAAACAAATGTACAGATGAGTGAACACGGGTGTAGATAAGCACTGATTACTGAGACAAATTTAAAGATGAGCTTCTGTTATAATTTGTATTACAGTAATCTCTAAGTATCCCAAAAGGTATCGCAATCCCATTGCTACAAGACTTTTGGAAGAAAGAGAACCTCCTCTGCCCCGAATGAGCTTCAATTCTAAATAGACACAAGTCAAAGGTGGGAGAGAAAACAAGTGGAGATTTGCAAAATACCAGTGAGAGTAGATAAGCAGGGCTTCTCCACTTTCACTTTAATACCTCAAAAACACAGTTTAAATTCAAACCTAGTATAACCTTTACAATCAATAGGCGGAGAGGAACAAACCACATCCAAAGTAGATGACATGTAAAATGAACGGTCCCTTTGAAGTATTCAGGACAGTTACTTCAGAGACATCTAATGTATAGATTCCCGTCTGTAAAAGATGAATTCAACCCCAGTGTCCCAGGGTCCTAATCCAGTGCCCTGTTAGTTGGACAATACAGTTTTCTCTCATGACGTTTCTTTGGTTTTAGAGAGTTGGGATAAGATAGTAAGTTTTTCGTGAGAGTGAGTTCCCTCAGAGTGCTCCTTTAGCTGCAAGCAAACTGGTTGTATTTTATCCAACTACATTCAGCTGGTGCCATGGCATGGAAAATCTGCACAAGATATGACAGTTCTTGACTAATTACCTTGCTAGATGGACAGAGGATGTTTCACACTCTCCTAGATAGAACAATTTTACTGAACATGCTCAAGTAATTTTTTGCAGAAACAGAGCTTGTATATGAGGATGCTGATATACTTTATTTTTCTTTCCTTTATTAAACCCATATTTAATGCTAGAAAATTCCAGCTGCTAGTGTGTGCCAGCTAATGCACAGAATCATTTCCGTATGAGTGTTCAACCAGATATCACCCACCAAAGCTATTACAATATCATTGATATAACTATAATCAGCATTCAGAGTTAGCAATGAGTCTAAGACACAGGTGAACAATTAGAGCTTAAGGAAAATATGCCTCCCTGAATTTCAAATTACATTTTGGGAGTTATTCTGGTGAAAGATGTAGAATCAGACTGATTCGCACCATCACGGCTATACAAATCTGATGAACAAGCAACATTTTATGGAAAAAAAAAGGCGGGGGGGAGGAATGGAAAGCTTTAAGAATAGCTCTAAGGGTCACTGACATGAAAACTAAAGGCTGCAAGAGCAATGTGCTGATGGATATTTTCCCATATTCTGGCTTGACAGATTGTATTGCTTTGTTTTTTTAATTGGAAATTGGGTATATTTTTCTATTCTTACAGTATATACCGGTATGTGTCAGACAAGGCAGAAGAGGTAAAATGATAATGACCTTGAAGGCAGAATTTCAATTTAGAGGTAGCTCTTTTCCACTTTAATGACTTCTACAGAAAGTGCAGACAATAGGATTTAATCATTCAGCACTGCTACCCATATAAAAGTGATGGCGACTTCTAAAGCAGTTCACTTCATAATGAAGCATCAGGAAAAAGTATTTGTATGCAAGAGAAGACAGAGCAGCTGATGTAGCGCTGCAAAGTCAGAAGTCTTATACTCTCCAGAGGTAAATTCATAAAGATTGCCCTTCAGTAAACAGAGTAGTAAAGTGCTCTAACTCTGCCAACTTTTCACATTTGTGCTGTGAGTGACAGAAACTGATGAGATGTATTTGGTAATTAGGGATGCAATTTAAATTTTAGTAAGTTTATGAGCATTTGATGTTAAATGCCCTAAACACTGGCAATACCTTGTCCTTCCATGTGATTATGTCTCAAGTTTGATGGTATGTAAATCACCAACTATTCATATACCACCTGGCCATATTTTACAGGTTTTCTCCACTAGTGAAAGCAACATACAAGAGCCTATGGACTGCAAAAATACTCATCTCCCAGTCATTGTAGTTACTGAGGTGCTTTTTTAGCTATAGTCAGGGTACTCTGTTCATGCAGTACACTTAGACTTCAGATTTTGAAAGAAGGAGAAAGAGCAAAAAAGAAAAAAGGATTTGCAAACATGCTAAGTGAAGAGCCAACCTTGTCAGCATTGAGTTTTTCATATTCAATGCCTCTAGCTATTATAAGAGGATTTTTAAGTTCAGACAGATATAAGAAGAAAGCTGTTTCAGGCAAACAGAGGTGAGCATACAGAATGTATTCAAATCCATATGTTCCTTCTGTAAATTCTACGAAAAGGACCTGACTCTCCTGCCCTTCCAACCACTAGTGGTTCTCAACTTGTAACCGTGGAATTGCACTTAAGTTGAGGTATATAGGTAATTGCATTAAAGCATAAAAGTAATAATTACTTATGGGAGCCCTCATTTAGAAAATCATTAGGTGGCATTCACTTTCTTAATTTGATTTGCTATCCAGTTTTAGTCAAGTCCTATTTTTTACTGGTGGGTGAAAACCCAGCTAAAGCCAGTACGATCCTCAGATTTACAGACAGTATGAGTTTCCTCATACACTGCCAGTGAGCACTGAATCCAAACCTCCTGGCAGGCATCTAATCAAACTAAATGAGCAACTCCCATAGTTGATAATATATATACATTGAAGAAAACTCCACCTGTAGATAAGAAGCACAAAATCTGGTCTCCAGCCTAGAAATCCCTACCTTCACCACTGCTAAAAGGCATTCTCCATAGTTATACTATGTTTGTCCTTTTTCTCATGTTCCTTCTTTGAGCAGGAATGTTGACCATTGTAAGAAACATGAGACAACATCACTGTTAAGGCTGCTGGAAACTCTGATCTGATGCAGGAGGGAAAGTCTTCAAACAGCATGCTCTTGTTTTTCTATTCAAATTGTGCCTTTTTATGTGGAATTCAATTTGCATTTTTTAAAATGTTCACAACAGGTGAACAGATAGTAAAATGGCAAAATATTCTGTTGCAGCTGTTGGCTCAATGTCAGGTCAGCTATTAAGCTATGAGGAGCCAATCGATACAGCTCTAGCATTACAATGAAAAAGGTGATATCTGCTATGAATTTGCATTTATATGATCCCAGTGAGATGAAGGAAATTTAACTAAGGGTTAATCTTGCTGCTTTCATCCTCTTCCAACATTTTAATTGCTCTGAAATATGAAACTATTAGTCTTATTCAAGTTTGAGGCCAGAGACTACTCCCAGGAGTTGACCTCCATTTGAGTGTCATTTCATGTAACTTTGCAGCACTCCAATTATTACATCAGCATCTTGTCAGTTCCCTTTCCACATGCACTTGATATCCTATTACATCATGATTGGAAGACATCTGTAATATGATTATTCTAATTAAGTCTACAGATTTTCCCCTTAAGATGGATCACTTCTGCAGCTCTAACCTCCGAGGAAACACTGTAACCTGCTAGCTGCTGACTTTCTGCAGAAAATTTATTTTAAATCACCCAATATGCAAGATTTCACTTTTCAGACATCCAACAGCAACCTCTGTTGACCAAACCTGTTTGGTTTGCCTTCTTCCTGATGTCTTTTTTTTGGATGAGTCCGGGCAACAAGACATCAGTCTGAAACTATTATTTTAAGTTTGGAAGACAGAGGTGAGAAAGCAAGTGATGCTGGTAAATATAATTGAAAGGAACTTTGGTAGTTTCATCATTTTTTTGGTATTAATTTCTTTTACAACAAAGAAATAAAAAGGACACAGCCTGTTTATTCAGACATTTAGCACCTCTTTTAAAACAGAAAGAGGACCAGATACCGGCAACCTCAGCAAGTCCAGCCTATCATTTGGAGTAGGATTGCCAAACACTACATAAGACACAAATAGCTATATGAACAGAAATGGTCATTTTTTAAGAACATTAAAAATGGAACCTCTTCTGAGTTCCTTCAGGTGACCAGCGAACTTATTGGGAGTAACAAAAAAGTCAGTCTGATATCACTGTGCATGCTGTTTATCATGACATGTAGACTAAGTAGGACACCTCACAAAATAACTGAGGTAACAGTCCAGCTAGACACCATCTTCTCTAATGTAACACAGTCCAGTGAAATCTTCACCACAGTTTCACTTAACAGGATTTGACATTATCTCATGCTTGCTTAGTGCTTCTCATTCTAATGTCATACAACACAAGAGATTGTCATTGCGCTGCTCAGAGTTTTGAGGTAGGTTGTCATAATCATGGGGCTAATTCTCTGCTGCTGGGCTCAAAAGATATTTTTCATGTTAAACTGGACTTCACAGTGTTGATAAGGGCCAATCTGTCCCAAACACTTATACAGCTGGGAAAGCAAAAGTAAAAGATTCTATGGGCCTTAGGATTTGGACTTGTGGGTCTTCAGTTCTTTTTGCCTACACTCCCAAATGAGACACTCATAAGAAATATAGCTTAGCTTTGTTGGTAGTAGGACTAAGTTTCAATCTTTTGAAATAGAGCAATACCAGTAACCTGAGACAACCATCTCATAACATTGATCCTTCCCTGATTTAGGCCAGAGTTATCGTGAAGAGCCCAGGTTCGCTTGATCCAGAAGCTTCTTTCCCTCTTTCATTTTGATACATGACATTTATAGATAATACGCCTTTCAGGTCTGAATACTACTAGCTCTTTCTATGACAAACGAGAGAGAAGTATTAAATCCACAGTTTAAAGGATTTTTCATAGCCTTTACCAGGGAAGGATGCCATTCATCAGAAAATGCTGAACTCAACAAGTCAAGCTATGTTCATTCATCTATCAAAACCAAAAGACAGGGGATAAGTTTTGGCTAGCGATCCCCTCTGGAAACTGTGCTGACAACAGGCTTGTGCTTCTGCATGTTGAGAGGAAACAAGTACTTTGCCAGCAAACCGCTGACAGCTCCTCTGCAGGGAACAGTTCTGTAGCGTGGGAAGGAGCACGCTCTTATATCTGTAGGCATTTGTATTCTCCATTTCTAATGTTCATGACTCTCCCCCCACCGTGCATGTCTCCAGTCATTTATAAATGGTCTCACAAGAAAAAATCATACATATATATATATACAAATATATGCACTTAAAAATGTGTTTTCTAGTGTGTGTGAAAGCATTACAGAAGAAATTTCTCTTCTTGCAGAGATGATAATGACAGGTCACATCTACACTTCAGTTCCCCTTACCCCATTCATATTTTAATACTAATTGCCAGCAATGAAGAAGGATATAATAAACCAGTCTGATGTCCATTATATTCCATGCATTAATTTACGCTTTTTTATTCAGAGACTTATTGGAACAAGGCATAACCTTTCTTATTCTTTGCTGCTGTGATAAGAGATGCTTACTAGCTCAGAGCCAAACTTCCTCTCATGAAATACGTTGCTTGTCTACCTGACTACTTTACTAGGGTGGGTTTTCTGCTTTGTATGCCCTTGCACAAAGTAGCCTGCCACACTTCTCTATGTGCATTTTTCAGTTCCCACTGCAAAGGGTCACTTCACTGTATTACATGAGAGGGTTATAGTGAGGGAATGTCACGTAACAGAAGAATAAGTTCAGACAGAGCAAACAAAGCATTTAAAAAAAAGCACACAGATGAGGCAGGGACAAATTTCCTGTCATTTATACCAGTAGAAATGAATTCTATCTCACCTCCCATCTCTTCAGCATAACTCTCCATTGGAGTCTCCTGGGACTTGAATTTTGCATAAGATGAAAGGAAATGCCATCGGGGCATTGGATAATTTTTACCTTTTACAAGTTTTTGTTAATTCACTTTGCCACATGGTCCTTCACATGTGGCACACTCTCCTCTCTTCCACGAGCTTTCTCCTTAGCTTTCGACACACTCCACACTGTCCCTCTGAAAAAAAGCAGCATAACTGGCAGCACCAGCTGTCAAGTGGATGCAAGGCCTTAGCCTTTTTCCCATGTTATAAACCATAGATAAAATTCACTTCAGTCATTTACATTGCAGCATCAAACCTGATGCTATCATCAGAAATTTTGTGAGCAGGATTACTGCAGTTTATAGAGCTACTCAGTCATGTGTGGGTCGATTTATCACTTCAGTGTTTGTACTTTTTGGAACTCTCTATATTGATATCGTTGACTTGATCTCCAGTGGCTATGATGTAAGACTTGATATTGCCTTGTATATGTTCACGATTAGACACCAATCTGCAAAACAAATTCAGATCCATACCTCAGTTCCAATTCATATGCATCATTCATATGCATACAGCATCATAACTTTGGGCCTTTATCCTATTGCTATGCAGTACATTGCACCAGCAGTAGTTATGATTAGTGGTATTTTCTTCTGAAGCCATACTAAAAAACAGAAAGCTGTGTTACATTGTTTTCAGTGTTTCTTTTTCCTTTTCCTTCATAGAAAAGATTTTTTGCAAGGAGAGGTTTATGGAATACAGGCCCAATAAGAGAAATTAGAAAAAAATGCATTGAATACATTTTATGTCTTTTCCATTACAAAAAAATAGTAAGTAAAAATAAAATAAAGCACAAAAAATCATGTATGTGTACCCAGTGACTAGAATGAGACTGGTGCCTAAAATGGGACAGTAAGCGAAGTACAATACATTGTAAATGCACAGCCTGGTGTTGGAAATACAAAACTTCCATCTGAATAATAACATAAGAACAGAAGCTGAGTTCTGAGTTGATGTCACACATACTGCCATTGTTCAAATCAAAAAGTGAAATGGGGAACAAACACAGGAGGTACAAAAAGATCACAAATCAACATGAAATTCATGATTATGTTATCCATGGTGGTGCAAAAATGTTATTACATGTAAAGAAAAGATTGTCTCTTAGCGAAACATTGATGATTTTTTTTCAGTTATACACACAGAGATACAATGCAGTCTAACATCCACAGTTTAATGGTACAACGACAGTGGGAATCATTTTGCTTACCAGAGTATTCCAGTTGAAATAAGGATTCAAGACAGATATTTGCCTACTATTCATGAATAACTCATTTTGACTGTACTTGCTGAGGTATCGGTTCAAACATACCATGCCAACTTATCACTATGCACAATCAATGGGTTATCAGGACAAACAACCCTCCTTTAATAATTTACAACACTGCATGTTTTGATTCTGGATTCCCTAGCTACTAATATGTTTCTCACAGTGGGGCAGAATGGATGTTCTCAGTTTGCTGAACTGTAAAATCAAATAGATTATATGTATGTATGAAAAATTAGAGATATCCAAATTTTGATTTTTGTGTGCAATGCAGAATCTCATTACACCTTAGTAGACTTAAATAACACATTATTATGTATAAATACTAAGGTTTTTGATGACTTTTCTGAATGCTGCAAAATTTGAATTTTTTTTAACCACAATTTTTTATTTTTTGGAAAAGGCACTTTGCAGCAGTGTAGGGTATTTTGAATTGACAGTATTATGGTAGGAGAAAAGGGGGTGGTGCACAAAGGATCCCTTAATGCCTCTCCTGATAAGAGGCTCAACTCTTTTCTTTCTTTTTTTTTTTTTTTTTGAACTCTTTTCAACAGTATATACTCAACATTTATGTTGAGTAGTTGAAAAAATTGCTATTTCCATAAAACTTCATAATCTAAGCAGAACTATAATTTTATTGTCAAAGGAGATGAAGAGTACATGGTACACTGAGAATAAAACATAATGTTAAAGACAATATTTCCTTAAGCTGTTAAAAGGCAGAGAAAATGGATTAGGTGCTGCAGCTAATCCTACAAGATAAAAGGAAGACACATGACCAAGGTGCCTTCTCTCATCCTTATTTTATGCTTTTAGCAGATCAGGACCTTCTTCAAATACTGTTTTTGGCTGTGGTCAGGATTTCATCAAGGTCACAGATAAGTTTATCTAAATCGTCATCATACATCTCATGGAAAGTTCAGTGTTCCATAAAACAAATGTTAGATTGCAACACTAACAGGAAAGTGTTATAATACAACTGAATATTCACAAAGTAGTCAGATCCCCAGTTTCCCCTTCACCATGAGTTGAGACTATATTTTTCATGTTATTTCAAAAAGTTCTATTGTGTTATTTTCATCTATTATCTATACATTTTATATACCACTAGGGGAAAATATATACTTATGTTCTCAGATATAAACCTATAGTTTTCCTTTTCTATAGATTAGTAAGAACAGAATGTGAATAACTTCTTTGGGTACCGGAAAATTTGGTTTATTCCCAGAACTAAAATTACCCAAACAGCAAAAGAGATTTGAAATCACTTTATACCATGTTCTCTGTAATACTGGAGAAACCTGGAACTAGTGTACAGTATTTACATGTCATGACTAAGTTATCTTAAAATGGTGAAATTACTTTTATAGTTGTATATTTTAATTAAAGCATAGGAGACTAAAGACTACTCAGTTTGACATAAGAAATTGCCACAAACTCGTGTGTCAGACTCCTGTTACAGTGAGCTACCCCACTGACACAAACAATTAAAACAAAAAAATCACTGTTAGTAGTGTGCAATATAATAACTTTTATCCAGTAAGAAGCAAATGGAGACCAACATAGCTCACAGAGGACTGTAACTTACAGTCACAGTTGATCTTTGGTAGTGTTTTGTACTTCCATCATCTGTATGCTCTAACCCCTCCAGTCCTCTAAATGGCACTAAATGTTGTGTCTCATAATAGGTATGAAAAATCTCCCTTGAATAGAGTGAAAATAGAACCAAGTTCACCTTCCTTGGAGAATGGGAAAAAAAAATAAAAAATCAAGCTGAAGACTAGATCAGTGAAAATTTTTACAAAAGCTCACTGGTTATCTCCCTCTGCGACCTCATGCCCCTGATGAAAAAGCAGCTGTAAATTTATTTAGGAATATCAAGAAACACAGAGTTTGAGGAGAAACCTTAAAAACCTCTATGATTTGAAATTTACTGTGTCTTTACAGAGATGTCTAATGGTATAAATACATCAGTAATAGCTCCAATACAGTAATAGATGTGGTACTTCTGTCATTGGCAGAATAACAGAGATACGTTTCTGCATGGAGGTCAATATATGATTCATAGTAATGCTGTGCAAACATGTATATAAACATACAGTCTATGTTTAGCTACCATATTTTGTAAGCAGCTATCTTGTATCAGCAGACAAGATATTCTTTTTATTTTCCATTATTGATGCATGATCATCTGCATCAGGGATGTATAACCTGGGAGTCAGGTACCAGTATGCATCCAGACAGTGGTATAATCTGTGAAGTAAATATTTTTTTCCCCTGAATCTTTCAGAGGAGCTAAGACCAAGAGAAAGATTAAAGTGGTGAAAACGGTAGCAACAAAGGAAGTTTATTAGCAATGTCTCAAAATAATGACTTTTCCTACTTCCTGGTCTACTAGTCTAAATGATCCTATTGCTCTCCCATCTCTCCACTTGATAGTCAGCATAATTCTCTTTGCCACACCACTGTGTCTGACCAATACCCAAAAAAAAGAGACCGATAAAAGTCATCCAGCTTTTTATTATTGATTTGCTTTCTTCTGCAGTTTACATAGTTTAAAGATGCTGCCCTTGAGGAAGATAGCAGCTGCTGAGAGGTACAGATATTGGGAACTGGCTGAACTTCAGCTTAGATGAAAGCTTCAGTCTCTGCAAAGCATACTGCCTTAAAAGATACTTTCCAAGAATATTTTGAGAAAATCCCCAATAGCAGACTGTAGATTTATACAGATTAAGAAATGTAAAATTTGTGCCATGGACTTGTGGGAACTCCTGCTGCGGCTTACAGATGGCCCATTGAAATACTGCAGTGTTGAGATTACACAGTGTGCACTTGTGAAATGCTAACTCCTGTCACATTCGTTTGAAAAACCTCAACAACCAGTGTGCTGCGTTTTGATAATCACATCTGAAATGTCACAGTGTGGGCAACTGCCCTGTAATACATCACTTTTCTGTTTAGTCAGAAAGTGATAAAAAGGGCACAGGAAAATAATAGATTATATGCTTCATTTTTAACACTTCCTTATGGAGAAAAAGAAGCTGTAAGGCCCTCCAAGCCATCTGTTATCTGTACGTGTCAGATTGTTACAGATGAGCGACAGTTTACTTTTTAATACCAGAAGAAGTTTATAGGAATTCTGAACAAAGTTCAGTTCAAAACATATGGTAGTTTCCATAATGCACCTGTTTTAATGTTCAGTACTCATTACTTTGTGGATTTAATAGTTTGCTCATTATTAGTCTTTTTAGCCTCAAGCATAAGCATCAGATGTGTTTTAACTAAAGCTGTGCAAGTCAAAATGATTCAATTTTGAATGAAAACAAATTACACATTTTACTTAACAAATAAATGAAAATTTAATATGCTAGGCTTTTAGATAATAGTTTCTAATAGTACGATTTTCTTCAAGTGGCATACCATTCATATTGAAAAGGAAAATACTTTTTTACATGTAAATAATACAGCTATATTATATATTCAGAATAATACAGCCATATTATATATTCAGCAAGGCTAATACATTCAGCTTTTCTAATCTATTAGCAAAAAAAAAAAAAAAACAACCAAAAATGTTATTGCATACTTGCATCCAGAGTAGAACACAATGATGTTAGGGAATTATAAAACTTACATTTAAGAAATACTGTCAAGTCAAAATTCACATAACTAACTTTCAGGCTAATTGTCTTTTTTGTAATTAATATTTAATTTGCCAAGTTTGGTTTCATTCAGTTTCTATTCACTACCCTGTTGTTTTTATTTTTCTGGCTTCCAAGGGGAAAGGTAAAAACATCACTGGAGAGTTTTTATGTATAACCAAAATACTCATGAACCTATTGGTCTTTATTACAGGAAGACAAAAATGCAAAAGCACACACTGAATACACACGGCTATCCACACAGATTAGCAGTGACAAAGTGCCAGCAAATGCACACACTATCATTATCACCAAGCACAGTCACGTACATATGAGCAACGCACCCAGGGCTGGAGCTTGCTGGTAGAACATAGACCTAACCTTCATTTGCCTGACATTCTTGGATCAGTAGTGCAGACTTTACGTCTATGCAATATCCCATGAACCTGGAGGTCATGGTCCCTGATCATCTCAGACCCAGATCTTTCCAGGTGCAGGTCTTGCTGGCTAATCAACTTGGAGTTTGCTACAAGAACACACACAGCCACTCACACGACCCAGGGCTCTTTAGCTGCCAGTCTCAGCTCTGACCCATACAGTAGCACTCAGACCTTGTTGATGGCATCCAGGTCTTTCATCGTACTCCCTGGTTAATCTGACTTGAAGTTGACTAGTACATCAGACACATAAGATGCAGACATTCTCACATCAAAAATACTTAGGATTAACCAATTATTACTTCAATAAGTAGATAGGAAGAATTGTGGTGATCAGGTGCAGGTCTCAGCCAGAAAAGCATAGTGAGCAGCAGGTTGCTTGCATGCAACCAACACATTTTATCCTACCTTCGCTCCATTTTCATGTGCCTGTAGTTCTCCCAGACAGTCTTTTCTGCTTCTCTGCCCTCCCAAATAAAAAACCAAATTAATAATTTGGTTTTGTAATGTAATTACTTCTTTCCTATTGGTCCCAGTTTTGCTATATATGTACACAAATGTTATTGTTACCTAGTTAATCTTAACATCAAATGGTAGTAGAGGTGGTTACCTTGCTACTGGTTCTTTATAATTCCTGCTTGATTGTCAGAAGTTTGGCCATTTCTCTAAAACCACTCTCTTATTTGCCTCAGAGATCTGTCCATTCCTCATAGTGTTATCTATAATTTGTATCAGCATCTCACACTTAACCACAACTTCTATTCTCATGAGCTGAGGTTCAACCCTTCCAATCTCAACCATTCTGTGAATGTTATTTTACATCACGTAGTAGTGTACCTGTATTTCTCATCTCTTTACAATATTACCTGACCAAGAGAGAAACTGAGAAATGTTAGATTTCCTCATTGATTAGGATTCTTTTAAAGGTTTCCAGCTTTAAATGTGTCATTAAATTATAAGTTATTTCTGCAACTTAAATTAATGGGATTCTTAAATGCATTAAAACTGAAATCAGGTTAACATAAAATTTTTTAAATGAAATGCAATGCTTGGCATGAGTATCACTGTTAAGAAAAAAGTCTGTAATTGAAAATACTACTGTGATGCTAACAAATCTTATTATCACTATATCAATTTATTCCTGTTTTAATACAGGGTAAATTATCCCTTGAAAGTTTTCTGCCCACAGATTGGAAAGGAAGTCCAGAAAGCTTGGTGTTTTAACTTATAGGTAGTTGGTGCTCTAATGTGTGGTGATATTATGTCTAACCTTAAAATAGAAAGTTGCTTTGTACCTACACATTATCTATTCATACCCTCCACCTCTTCAAACATTTTCCTGCCCCTCATCTCTAATTATTTTGTATTCAACTGTCTTTCTGACAGGTAACCCTATCAAACTTGTTTCTCACCAGTAAACCCCTCCACACACTCTCACATAAGGTATTGTAGGTGTTATCACCTTCTGGAAATTCTTTCAGCATAAAAATCAACTTTTCGTTACTTATAAGATCTCTATGTATTTTATGCATACACATATGCTTAGAAATCATACAATCTTTCATGTATTAATTAAATAGGCATTTGTTAGGGGCCTTTGGAGGACAGCTTGTTCAAATTAGGGCCGATTTGGAATAGCCAAGATTACAAAGCTGTTTTAATATTTAAGAGATAGTCACTCATAAGACTAAGTTCTCACAGACTAAGAGAACTCCTTTATAACACTATGAATTTAAGATAACGAATTTAAGTAGTGCTAGCACCTACAGCAACTTCTGCTAGGCAACGTACACCACTGATTCAGCAGTGGCACGGGAGAAACTTCTGCCATCTCTGTAGCATTCTAGAAACACAATGAATGCTCCTTTTAGGTGCCCTAGATAATGATTAATTATCTGGCTTTCCTTTGTCCATTCATACAACATTCCCACATATGGGATTCCCACATACAACGTTCCCACCAGGCAACAAGGTATACATTTTCACAAGCATTTAAGGTCAAAATTCCAATCTGACATTGCTAGGCCAACTTTCTGTCCTGATTTTATATGCATATGGAAGGAAATGCTATATCCAGTTTACCTTTTATATAATATTAAAACATAGAAATAAGAAAATTTTGTACACAAACCAAGAAGAAATTGTTACAGCTGTATAAAACAGGTGGAGAGACACACTGTGGGTGATTACCAATATAATAACGTCTCTACACCATTATGTTCCTGCACAAGAATGCTCACTAACTGTGCTCAGAAAAGAATAATAATAAAACAAATAATTTTGTCCTTCTGTTAGCAAAGAAAAAGATATTCATTCCACCACCCTGAGCAATTAGGAATGAGCAGTAAGGAATAGTTAGCAGTCCATTTTCAGCATCATACCTGGTGGTTTACATTACTTATATTGTTATTGCTCTCAGGAGATGCATAACTGGTCGTCTAATTGGTTAGGTAATGCTTTGAAGAATCACTTATTAAGCAGAAAATATGCCAATGGCAATCCTATGCCCACAAAAAAAAAAAAAAAAAAAAAAAAAGCCAAAAAATGTAATTACATATCTGTTTCCAAATTGCCATCATTAGTTATTCCCATCAGAAAACCAGTTCTTTCATGAAAATGCCTTAAAAAGTCTTTGTACCCCCATTTGCTATCTGCAAATCGCTATATAGTGCCCACACCTGTACATGCAAGCAACTGTAAGATAACTACAGTTGATATACAGCTTTTAGATTGCTGACCAAATACCTCAGAAAATGAAACTAATATTATTAAGGTATTTGGCTCAGACTGTCATGGCTGTAGCATACAAACACTTTTGAATGCTGTCAGAAAGCCCAAGTTAATTATATTTATTATAATTAATAATGGATATTATTAAAATATTAAATAGTAGTGGAATAGTAGACAAGTGCCACGAGTACCTGGTGCTGAAACATGGAAGCTCTAAATTTTCTCAGCAGCATTCATTGTACAGCTACATACACTGGAGGTCACGACAGTCCAAAGATATAGAACTAGAGGCAGTGCCTCCATTAAATATAGAATTAGATGCACAAATGCATTTTTATCAGACAAATTTGGTAGGATTAATTTGACCAAAGTAGCTGGTTTACATTTCAGCAAATCTTTCTTGCATCTCTACTTATTCAAGGCGGAAAGAGCTACTTTAAGGGTACAAGTCACTTTGTCTTACAGCAGCATAGGAATGCTTATTCCTGTCATTTAATATAAATGGCATTTAGAGGGACTATTCAAATACAGATTTCTACACTTTAAGTCTCTGATGCTAGCTGAGACTTGTATCGACCTCCAGTTTAGTGGCTAAGGAGACAGCAGTGAAAAAGAAAGACTCAGGATCAAGTCCCCACTTAAATCATCACTTTAGTTTAAAAGAAAAAAAAATAATTAAAAAAAAAAAAAAAACAACAAAAAAAAAAAAAACAAACACCAACCAACCAAAAGTCTTATCTCTGAATATCAGGAAGCTCTAAATATGATACTCATATGTCCCAGATTAATGGGGTAGCATTTCACAAAGAGCTCCTGCAGGAGCTGAGCTCCAGTATACTATGTACCTAAAACCTACAAACTTTGGCAAAAGGTATCTCACTAAGGGGAAATGGTGTATTTCTGCTGCTGGGATCTTTCACTAACTTGAAAGCTTATTCTAACCTCTCACAGGGACAGTTTATCTCATAACAGATTTGAGATGAGCTTATGCCTTTCTGAAATTCAAAAACTTACAAATATCATACTGAGAGGTAGGCCAGGCACCTACTTCTACATCTGAAGTGTTGCAGCACGTTATACTCCTGTCATATAATATTACAGAGTACATCTGTATTTCAAATCAACACCTAGGTTCCTTCTGCTGAGCTTGCTTTGTGATGACATACTTCCTCGAGACATTAGTCCTTACAGTGCTCACAATTAAGTGGTGAGTCCTAGTTATTCTGGCAGCAGTGAGGGACTGCACTTGGTAGTCATCCCTATGCAGTACAGAGCTGTGATGGTCAACTTCAATCCTAAATGAAACAGCTTTACTGAACTGTAGTACCAAACACAGTGCAGTCTGTCAGAAATTAAAGCAGTGATCATACCATGTAGTGCAACTCCTACCTGAGCTATGACTATGATCTGGTATTGAGTAACCTTTTGGATGAATATTTAATTAAGATATAATATTTTAATAATGGAGTGACCATACTCTGCAAATATCAAACTAATCAAAGTCATTACTTTTATCTGTTGGATTCCATAACATGTAGTAGCAGGAATAGAAGGACATATTGTATGAAGACAGTTATTTCAAATATACGTATACATATGTGGATCAAGCATGAAGCATCTAAATGATCAAGGTAGTAGAGAGATGGACAGAAGTGTTTGTTTGTTTTTAATTTAAAATCACGGATCCAGTAGTAAAAATCTTGGGAAAAAAAAAAAAAAAAAAAAAAATGCAACCCTGGTATTCACTTTGTCTGTGCTACTATTAGCAGCAGTAGACAAGATTCACTTTTTGGCACATTTTGGCACAGTTTAAATAAATGCAAGCAAACAATGAAGCACAATTTAAGAGAGATGTGAAACGGGACATGAAAAAATTGAGGTAGCTAAATGTGTAGCTATACTCATACAGAACATACAGCTATACTCGACAGAACAAACAGAAATCCAACAGGGAGACATTCTCCTGAAGTGCATCTTTATGATGGGCTCCCCTACCAAACTATAGGAGTCCCACTGTAATCGACTAAGAAAATTACTGAACTGTAAGTACAAAGCCAACTTTTAGCATAGACAACATAAGCTTTTGTCTCAGCTTTCATGAGAATCAGAGCAGGCCCTAGGTGAATATTTCTATGTTTACTTCCTCTATGGGTTTTATAATAAAATCCCTGCCTTCCAAAATGCAAAAATATTATTTAATCTTTTGAGGGTATTAAAATTCAAAGCAAACACCACATTCACATTTGCACAATAAAGAACCTAAAGAACTAATCTGAAGTATTCTCCTGCTGATGCTCCTATGCTGTGAGATTCTACAATGTACTAAAGTGGATATTTTTGTACTCTAATCGTCAACACAGGTGTGCACCATTGACATCAGTCTTCTTCAGCCTTACTGTTTCCCTTTGGTTCAGTTGAAATACAGTTGAAATATAAGTATAGCTAGAAAAAAAAAAAAAAAAACAAACACTCAGGGATATATTATTTATCTTTAATGAGAAGCACATTTTGAAACAAAAAGGGGACTTATGAGCAGAGTCTTTCTTACTACCTGTATTACTAATGTAAGAGAGAGAAACAGAACTTTTTTTTTTTTTTTAAAATGTTTCAGGGAGAATAGAAAACTATTATAGGTCAGATAGTTGTAATACTTCACACCTGACTGTAAAATTGCTTAGCCCCAAACACTTCTCATCCTGAAACTGAGAATATCAGAGCTTGGTATCTAACAACTCCACATTTCTAAAAAATCCAGCTATCCATTTTGGTGTCAAAAAGGGAAACTGAGCTCTTTGGCAATACCATTATGAACTGGAATGCTGGCCAGAGACACATTTCACATGAGTTATCACTCAGTTATCACCTCACTTAAAATCCCCTGAATTTTGAGGTTTTGATTACACTGAGAACAAGAGGGAGAGATGTATCACAGATTGATGGGATTGAAGGGATTCAAGAGATCTTGTTATCTATCCTCCTGCAAAGCAGAATCAGTTAAACCTGCATTTTTGACAGATATTTGTCCAACCTGTACTCAAATCCAAAGTTGGAGAAGTGTTTCCTGGCTAAGCTGCATATTTCCTAGCATTTAATTATACTAGTTCTTCATTTTCAGTGCTTCCTCCTGACCCTGCAATTACGTACTGAGATTGCCTTGCCACTACGTTAAGTCACTGCGTTGAAATCAATGCCTGATGAGCAGGAAAAATATTATTCTTCTACATCATCACATATAGAAGATACTGTACTTACTCCACCCTACGCTACTAACTCTCTTCTTACAGCACAGAAACGTCTACATGATCAGACTGCATCAGACCAAAGAGCCACCTACCATGTTTTCTTTCCAAAATAACAGTCCTGGGATTAGGGGAAAATAAACCTTGGTAAAACAGGATACAAAGAGAGAGAGTTCCCTTATGATATTCCACAGATGTCCAGCAACCTGTAGTCTGAAGCTTGCTGACATTAGTTTCAAGTTTTTTTATTTAAAACAAACAAAAGACTTTTTTTTAAAAAAAAACTTTGTCATTCTCTTGGCTTTCCTAACAGCACGTGAAAGAGCTCTGCAGTTCAGCTTTTCCAAGCCAGAATGTTTTGGATTGCAGGAAACACAGGATAAGTCTAAACAGTTTGCAGACTGTTCTCCTTCCCATATTTTTGTGTCTAATTATTTGTGTGTCAGAGTAAAACGGTGCATCTCTATCTATAGTGAATGGTATCCTTAAATGCTTTCAGATTGTATCTTAGAACTGTCAAAACTGATTTGGATTTACACTATTCTTCCCAGTATACCTGCAGCCATCAAAATATAATGACCATAGGTTATGATCTATCTTTAAAACAAACACACCACCACCACAACAAAAACACAACACACACAGCCTGACTACATTATTAACTAGTATAAAATCCAAGAACTTCAGGAAACTACTCTTAATATATCCTTCCATTCTGGCAGTGAATCTCTGTAACCACACTCACTGTGTTTTTTCAAGACAGGTTTGTATCCATCTAGGCTTATTTCAGATGGTATTTAAGATATGGATACCTAGGCTACTTATAAGAATGTCTGGTGAAAAGATTTTCTAAATCATTATCTTTACTAAAAGGTGGAAATCACTGCTAATACTGTAACTGGCATTCCAGACTTTCCTTTCTCAACAGGATGTGTGAGTGTGTTGTAGAAGAAAACTGGATCAATTGACCTAAAACCATAACTTCTGTTTCTTCTGGTTTCTTGTTAGTGATATGAATAGATTATTTGTGTGTGTGTGTGTGTGTATATATATATATATATATATAAAATAAATAAAATGTATTTGGCCAATTTGCCTCTCCCAAGACCCCCACCCTGTTCTAAATACTGACTTCTCTCTTTACCCATCCTCTAGTACCTGAACTATTCACCCAAACCTCACACAAGTACTTCAGAGATCATTGTCACCTCTTAAGTACCTAGAATGAAGTTTATTGGGCACAGATGTTTAAAAGCCTCTAAATTACAATTAGAAAGTGATAATGTATTCTGTGTTGAGGGCTTGTGTGTTTCTCAGTGGCTGGCTGCGTATAATAGTCCAATGATGATCTTCCTCCCTTCCCCCCACCAGAATTAAGATAGATAAGGAAAAAAGGGGAAAACGGATCAGCCATATCATCATATCCATCTGCTATTTTCCCATCTTCTGAGTATTAGCTAGACACTTGACTGTTTTTTCCAACAGTAACAATCTACTTGCTAGTCTTCACGTCCCCTGGTGACTACATCTCATTTTGTGCTTTGGCTTTTCTCACTGGTTATTGATGAATTTTTTATGTTTTCTCCCATCACTTGTCCAAAATGACTGTGCATGTGGACATGCAATGTACTGGAGTACTTGTTACAGATTTCTTTTTTCTCAGTTTGACAGAGGATAGCAGAGCTGGCCAAAAACTGTTTTGTAATTAAAAAAATAAAAATTCGACATTTCACCTTTAGAATAAAACCTAAAATATAATTTTTATTCTGATACCTCTGAGAGAAAACAAACAAACAAACAAAAAAAAACTGTTTAAATCCCTTTTAATTCTATTCCTAGCTATCTCCTACGGAATGAGTTATAACTTCACTATTTAGTATGAGAAGCTTAAACAAAACATTTTAATGTCATCAGAACAAGTGCTGCATTTTTTTCTTAACCCACAAACACTTAAAATTCATACTTTCCATGAATATATATATATATATAATAACAAGTTATAACTTTTCTGACATTATAATGACTGGTTGCAATTGCTGAATACAGGTGTAAGCACTTGGCAATAATGCAACTTTGAAAGCCAAAAACATCCCTCCCTGCTTTCTCCCTCACATAGCTTCAAAGAGCATTGAGGGGAGGGAAAACAAACAAACAAACAAACAAACAAAAAAACACTTTAGAGAAAATCCAAATTAGGTTTGATACAAAAATATTTTTTCAGATGAATAATTAATTCTTAGATTAAAGCTTATAGTGTTGTTAGTGCACACAAAGACGAACAGAATCATAAGAAAAGGATGAAGGAAGAGCGTTAAGCTACTGTGCAAGCCAGAACTTACTTTTATCTCAAAAACTACATGGCACTGGTCTGCCATCCCAGGAGCGATACCAAATGACTGGGTAAGGGTTAAAGAATAATAATGTGGATGTATCAGAAGCCTGATGTCATTATTACACTGTCTTGTAATTACAAAAAGATAACCAAGGCAGTAAATGGTAAGGGTATAAAATTATGAGTGATGAGGAGAAGATGAATAGGGAAAGACTTATCAGTTCTTCCATGCAAGAGCTAATCAAGGTTAGCAGGAGGGAGAAAAACAAAAGAGGAGAAGGTGGGGCTATGTGCTGGTGGGGTTATCTGAGCTGTAAAATGCCTTCCAAAGAAGGCTGTAGAAGTTAGAAGTTTACAAAGACCCTCATAGAGACTGGACAAGGTTATGAATTTGGTGAGGATTACTACAGAGATAGAAAAATCAGTAGTTTCTCAGGAAGAGCATGACTTAAAAAATCGCTACAAGCAGAGAACATTTGGGAGCACCATATGATAGCTTGGTTCTTATGCTTTTCCTGAAACTTTTGGCTGAAACATAATGCTGAGGTAAGTAGAAACTATCCTTTTAAACAGATACCTAAAGTGATGCATTTCCCCCAAGATAAGCTATTATATGATTACAAACCTCTTTACATTCTGTACTTAGGTTTACCACTAGTACTTGTTATTGCATTATATTTATACGTTTCTGACACACAAATACCCTTCATCTTTCAAGTTTCTTTTTTTCCTCTGAAAATACAGCTTTGCTAAGCACCTATACCATAACATTTGATCTCTTACATATTACTTCTTGACTCCATGTGCTAAGTATCCTTATAAGCCACCAATGTAGACTATTTCCAGTGCTTTACCCGTTCTTTCAAATCAATTAATGGTCAAGGAGTAGTTCTGTGAAGCTTGTTTTCCTAGTTTCATATTTCAGTTTTGGAATTTCTTATGATTAATAACAACATGTAAGATCTAATTTAAGCTTTAGTCATGACTGGGACAGTAATAACACCTTTTCCCTGCATATTTCCTGACTTCTAATAAGGTGATTAGATAATCATATGACCTTTCTTGTAGTGCAGACATGACTGCAGTCTCTGGCTGCTACATGGTTGCTTAGTTACACAAAGCCTGTAGGAACATCTTGCCTTTAATACCTCTACTAAATTTCATTCAAATAGGAAGAATCCAAAAGTTATTAATTCAAAGCAAGCACACAGGCATGTCTTGTACCTTTAGAAAATCAACCCCAAGCCCACATGAATTAGTAATTGCTGTAGTACACTGCAAAGATTTATCTTCAGTGCTGAAAAGTGGTTAAATATAAGGTAGAAAGAATGTATGCTTAACATTTCATAAAAATACTCAACTGTGCATTGTGTGCTAAGAACAGTTTTTACTACAGAACTATTTTATTCCTATTTAATAAGCAGAACTTCTCATTATTAATATATATATACTTTTCGAGCATAACTTTTTCTCCAAATTCCTATTCTTGTCCTGATAAAACAAGAGAACAAAACCCAATAAAACCAATTTTATTCCCACGTCTCCAGCACTTTCCAGAGCTTTACATCCTAAGTTGGACTGATGCAAAAAGAAAATTCACTGAAATGCTAAAACACATTGCAAATGCAAATTTTCAATCCACAGCCTTCTCTAACTTTTACAGGAAGATCTTTCTGATAAGAATAAATAAAACTTATTTCATTCATTTTTTGTGTCTACTCATATCAACAAAGAGAACTTCTAAACAGTCCCCCACAAAAACCAAACAACCAACCACCACACCCCCGTTAATTTACTGAAGTGCAAAGGTGCTGCAAATTAATACATAAAGCAGTGGGCTATTGTTTGCTTGTTTTCCTGGTGACTGCTGCGGAACAATTGATTATGAATGGGTCTTCAAAATACACATCAGATGGCACAGCTCTGCTTGCACAGCAAGAGAGCCACAGCACCATATTAAACAGCAGGTCTTTATTCTACCCCATATTGCTACAACTTTATTTTTTTGTTTTAGCAATCTTAATAGATAATTTCATCCACTGCTTAGGTAAATAGTAACTAGTACAGAAGAACTGAACGTCTCCTCTAAAAAGAGAAAATCCTTTTCTTCCTACTATCCATCTTTCTACATCATCTCCCCAGTTATTGCTCATTAAGAATTAGATTTTATGCCACATGAGCCAGCTATGTTGCAATGCAACTTTACAATGACACCCATGAAAATCATTAGGAAAACACATGATAAATTACTGGCCAGAATATATCAAAGTGGCAGGTAGGTCCTACATGAACAATAGGAAAATATCTTAAGACATATCTTAGCACTCCTTGAAGTGAACCCCAGAAGAAACCCTTTGTAGAAACTCCAACTCTTATATGACTGGGATTAATCTAAATAGGGACACAGAGCACAGAAACAAGATGGGAAGATGCCTTTCCATTTAACAGAATCACAGAATCACAGAATTTTCTAGGTTGGAAGAGACCTCAAGGTCATCGAGTCCAACCTCTGACCTAACGCTAACAGTCCCCACTAAACCATTTCCCTAAGCTCTACATCTAAACGTCTTTTAAAGACCTCCAGGGATGGTGACTCCACCACTTCCCTGGGCAGCCTGTTCCAGTGCCTCACAACCCTTTCAGTGAAGAAGTTCTTCCTAACATCTAACCTAAAACTCCCCTGGCTCAACTTAAGCCCATTCCCCCTCGTCCTGTCACCAGGCACGTGGGAGAACAGGCCAACCTCCACCTTGCTACAGCCTCCCTTGAGGTACCTGTAAAGAGCGATAAGGTCGCCCCTGAGCCTCCTCTTCTCCAGGCTGAACAAGCCCAGCTCCCTCAGCCACTCCTCGTAGGACTTGTTCTCCAGGCCCCTCACCAGCTTCGTCGCCCTTCTCTGCACCCGCTCAAGCACCTCGATGTCCTTCTTGTAGCGAGGGGCCCAAAACTGAACACAGTACTCGAGGTGCGGCCTCACCAGAGCTGAGTACAGGGGGACGATCACCTTCCTAGCCCTGCTGGTCACACTGTTCCTGATACAAGCCAGGATGCCGTTGGCCTTCTTGGCCACCTGAGCACACTGCTGGCTCATATTCAGCCGACTATCCACCATCACTCCCAGGTCCTTCTCTGCCTGGCAGCTCTCCAACCATTCCTCTCCCAGTCTGTAGCTCTGCTTGGGGTTATTGCGCCCCAGGTGCAGGACCCGGCACTTGGCCTTGTTGAACTTCATGCAGTTGACCTCAGCCCATCGGTGCAGCCTATCCAGATCCTCCTGCAGAGCTTTCCTACCCTCAAGCAGATCGACACACGCACCTAACTTGGTGTCATCTGCGAACTTACTGAGGGTGCACTCAATGCCCTCGTCCAGATCATCGATGAAGATATTAAAGAGGACCGGCCCCAGCACCGAGCCCTGGGGGACGCCACTAGTGACTGGCCTCCAACTGGACTTGGCTCCATTCACCACGACTCTTTGGGCCCGGCTATCCAGCCAGTTTCTAACCCAACGAAGCGTGCGCCAGTCCAAGCCAAGAGCAGCCAGTTTCTTGAGGAGAATGCTGTGGGAGACGGTGTCAAAAGCCTTGCTGAAGTCAAGGTAGACCACATCCACAGCCTTTCCCTCATCCATCCAGCGCGTCACTCTGTCATAGAAGGAGATCAGGTTCGTCAGGCATGACCTGCCTTTCATAAAGCCATGCTGACTGGGCCTGATCGCCTGCTTCCCCTGCAAGTGCTGCATGATGACTCTCAGGAGGATCTGCTCCATGAGCTTTCCTGGCACTGAGGTCAAACTGACAGGCCTGTAGTTTCCCGGGTCTGCCCTCCGGCCCTTCTTGTAGATGGGCGTCACGTTTGCTAGCCGCCAGTCGATTGGGACCTCCCCCGATAGCCAGGACTGCTGATAAATGATGGACAGTGGCTTGGCCAGCTCCTCTGCCAGTTCCCTCAGTACCCTTGGGTGGATCCCATCCGGCCCCATCGACTTGTGCACATCTAAGTGCCGTAGCAGGTCACCAAACAGTTCTTCATGGATAATGAGGGCCACATCCTACTCCCCATCCCCTTCCACCAGCTCAGGGTACTGGGTACCCTTCCAACTGTGGTCACCAGAGCAGAAAAATTCATGACCAGAGAACGTGAAGTCTCTCTTCTTTGGCCTGTGAATGTATCGTTGGCAATTTAGCCCTGTGCGAGACCTGATGGCGTGTCCACATGCTGTTACTGCATGCACAATATCTTCCCAAATTCTTTCCTTACTTCCACTTCCCCACTGTAGGTTCTTTACTAACACAAAGGGGAAAGTGGCACGTGCTGTAATACAGGTGGTAGGTGATCCCCACTATTTATTCAGCAGTATTTTACTTCAGAAGATTTGTCGAGTCTTTAATTCTCACTCTCCCAGCACTGGCAGAAATAAGCCAACAAGCTCAAAAGATATGGGCAAAGGGACAAAAGCTGCGTACACAGGCAGCCTACAACGTACAAAAGCAATAGAAATCATCTAATGTAATCTAATGCAAAATGCAAGCCAACATCTCTGATACATGTCAGGATATTAGTTCACTGTCTAAAAAGCTTTTTTCTGGTTTAAAACATTAAACTAGAACATAACATATCTGCACTCACTTAGCAAGACATTAATATTTTTCCCCCTTTTTCCCCTGCTAATCCAGTCATGCTTAATTTGACTTTGATTGATTTTAATAAGCAGCTTTGACTTAACTGTCTTCTGATCTTCTATTTTTAAATGTTTTTATCTAGAAAAAAATACATTAATATTTACTTCCTACCATGTCATTAATAGCCTGATTTTGCTGGATTTCAATGGAATAACATGACAAGTACGAAAGCACTTTTAATTTAGGTCCCCGCTGGTTTCAGCTTATATTTGTTCTATACTATGAAGAACAGTATTTTTACTTTTTAATCTACCTGGTTAATAAAACAGTTTCCATTCCACATCTTTTGTCAGTAATTCAAATTATTCACTTTATTTCTTCCGCCAGAACATAGTTAACTCCCTCTCCTACTTCCACTCCCCTCCCAAAGTTCCGGAAGATCATGTTGATGGTGATACACACAAAGCACATTTATAAAAGAAGCCTTTCAGCTCCTATTCTGAATATGTTTTATGTATTAAAATGTGTCATCTTGAAGTTGCATTCTAGAATCTAATCTCCTCTTTCTTTTGGTTGCCATCTGGACACCTCAGTTTAAAGAATATAGATATAACAGTGTATAGAGAAAGTCTTCTAAAGATTTCAGATCTTCTTAAACATATGTATTATACAGTTGCTTCTGATTTTTGGTGCTTAAGATGCTCAGTTTTAAATTTCTATAGCTGAATATCTACCAAGAGATTAGTGGGATTGTGCTGAATATCTGTCACCCTAATTCCTGAAATAAAACTTATGTAAAAGGAAAACTTTTATTTTCCTGGTTATATATAAAACTAAGAATCTTGCAATACATCAGTTGATCATACAGGATGGGGAAAAAATTGAATTTCTCTCAAACTAAGGTTTATTGTTACAAATTATTTGATTAGGACATGAGAGCCAACACTGTGATAAATGCTATTTAATTCTCTGCCCATTCCCCTAAACTACTCAGCAGAAATTATTGGATACTGTCTGCATCAATGAATTTAAGAAATGTAATAAAGTCTCAAACTTGCTGAATATTTTCCGTTTCAGCTATTTCCAGACAGATGAAAAGTCTTCTTAGTTTGTAGTAAATTTTTGTTTTGAAATAATTAAGAAATTGAGATAAATAAAAGGTGTGATCCGTGCATTGTTTTAATTTTTTATTATTATTATTTTTTCCTCTGAGGAATGCACTAAACAAACAAGCATGGGATGGGATCACTGTTTCAAATTACTTGCTGGGTTAGCAAACTACTGGGCCAAGGGTGATCCTGCTACAGTGTTGGTGCTTTCACATTTACAGTTTGATTAGCATCAGTACTACTCTTCTTGCATATGGAGAAGTAATTTAATCCCTGACTCATTTCCCATGTGTAAAATGAAAACAAATTTGTTTGCAAAATGTACATTTTCAACTCTGTTAATATTATTTTTGGCACAAGAAATATTCTCATTATGCCTTGAACAATCCAACTTTGGCTATTACACAGTACTATAATATATAAATATTTAAAGAAATTTGTCTATTTGAACATACATAATCTTGATAGTTTGCAAATTTAGTCAGATTCTTAAAGATACTTATATATCCTAAAACATGACTATGTATAGCTGTATTTGCATAGTTGTTTTGGACTCTAATTCCCTCTGATTTATTTAGTTTAGACAGGTTAATAATCTTTGGAATTTATTTATCCTTGTGTTTAACCCTTGGCAAATCTGCAGAATTCCTGGAAAGTGCCCTAACAACTAGGAAATGGCTTATGCTAGTATAGATTTGGTATGAGAGATCCTCTAGGGAGGCTTCCATCAAAACAGACATCTCCTTGGAAAATTCCAGCTATCCCATACTGCAAGCTGTTTAAAAACGTGAATTATTGTTAGAAAATTACACTCAAGTCTAGTGAATTCTCCTTAGAAACTAGGGAAATATTTCTTCCTTCTCCTAATTAATTGTCTCATTGCATACTTGTTGTAACTAGAAGAATTTCAGCATCCTTGCTACTGTTTTAAACAAATTTGATTCTGCCTTTAAAAAGGGAAGAGAGGGAAAGGGGGGGAGGGTTGTCACCATTCTGACATTTTACAAAGGGTGTAAGCTCTGCCATTACAGACAAACACTGAGAAAGAATATTTATTTACTAAAATGGAACTTAAGACAAAATGCTTCATTCTGTCCTGGCTTACTTCTTTGCTAGACAATTTAAGGACTATCATTTACAAGGAAAAGAAACCCTGACACAAGATTACCAAACATGGATGAGAAAATGTTGTTGAGAGAAATGGCAAAAATGTTGGAGAATAAAAGTTGTCGTTGTGTTGTTCTTCCCCCAAAACAGAAATGCTAGAACTGAGAGGACAAGAAAGAACTACTCACTTGGAATTACTGATTCAGCTCTATTTGGCATTGTTTCAGATCTACACAGTTATCTGGTGAAAACTGGAAGGTGCCAAAAGCTTGACAATACAAATACTGATATTGAACATGCTCAGAAGAGGTTTTCAGTCCAACTATGAAAACACAGTACTACAGTTCAGTAATGGAAATTCATACCCAAATAGTTTCTATTCCCCACTCCCCTGACATGATGCTGTGCCTTCTGTGCTGATAGAATATAATCAAAACATTTTTTCTAAGCTTCTCTACTTCACATGCCAAGAGCCTACCTTACCTGATTACATTTTTGGTAGAATATGTTGCATCTCAAACTCCACCTGCAGCAGGGTAGGTTCTCCATACAGCACCAGGCTGCGGTGCTTTAAAATCTCTATCTCTAGCCAACAAGGTCATGCCCTCATTACCTTGACCTCAGGTTAGGGGAAAATTCAACCTTCCTACCCACATTTCAGTTGAATCCGCTTGGCATGATAGGAGAAGGAACAAGGAAGTATCAACACGTCTCCATTTTTTAAGTATCAAAAATGTCAGTAGGAGCAAGCATGCTGGTTTCTCTACTGTAACATGCATTAACAGGAGCTTTGAGCTATGACAGTTTTCATTTGTATTTTTTTTCTTGACCTCCCCTTCTTCTAATGAGACCATTTAACACCAGTTAATGAAAGCTGGAGAAAGAAAGCCTGCCACTTGATATATTTAACACTAAAGAAAAATTCTTCAGTAGTGGCTCAAAGAGCTGACTTGCTACTTGTTTGTCATCCTGCCATCTGAAAATCATTTCCTGTTTTCATCCTACTTCTGGAAAATGTCTCTTATAAAAGGAAACAAATTCAACACTAAGTAATTGTTCTCCCCTGCAAAAGAGCTCACTACCTTGCAGGTTTGTGCTCAGGGTTCACTTATGAGAGGCAAGATGGCACCTGTGGCACCACCGCACTTAGCTGAATCAATTCTATTAACTCAGTCAATGCAGAAGGGGCAGGGTTAGCTGGACTCCTGCCAGACAAGGAGTACTAAGTTCTTAAACTGAAAGCTTAAGGCATTTAGATTAGCCTTGCTGACTACACCTGAAGTTTCCTACCCAAGGCAGATATTCAGGTCATATTTTCTTTGAGTCAGAAGGGAGACACGGAAAGTTCAGATGTCAAGGCAGGTGAGGAATGATTTTTGTAGGCTGTGAACATTTTCTTAGTCTGCACACAGATTAATTTAAGGTCTTACAAAATCAAAAAAATGCCTATTTCAGAAGAGGCACAAAGCATTTACCATAATGTGGGGCAAACATTAAAGACCATTCTCTGACCTATTTACTGCCAGAGGCTTGGAAGTCTTCTCTGTCCTATGTGAGCGCTGTAACCACCGGGATACCAGCAAGTCTTTCATGGCATATACTGAATATCCTTAATAGCTGAGGCAGGGAGCATTTGAGACTGAAATTTCTAGTCAAAACAAGAAGGAAGGCATTCTGTTCAGCTATTTATCCAAAGCTGTCTGAAGGAACATTCACACATGTTGTATATTTCAGAGCACTCAATAGATTAGGGATAAGGATATACACTGGATTTTCAAAATTGCAAATACAGTCCTTGGGTCCAAATCAGCTACAGCACAGACTTCAGACTAGCTCTTCCCAGCCTAAGCAGATCTGCATTTCAAACTAACTATGCGGGACCTTTCCAACTATTCTATAATTTCTATAACTTGTTATTCCAGTACAGAATATCCCTCTTTTCCTTCATCTGAATGATCTTGCAGTTTGCTCCTCTTTTCCACTCCCCACCCAAGCCCCAATAGCATTCTAAAGAGAAAAAAAAAAAAAAAAAAAAAGAGATTAATAAACATTTTGCAAAAACAATGCAATTCACAAGAAGATTTACTGCTCCTTATCATAGAATGCCTCTGGTTGGAAGGGACCTTAAAGATCACCTAGTTCCAACCCCCCTGCCATAGGCAGGGTATGCAGATACATAAAGTTAAATACAGATACAACGCCCATAGCTGAGCATATGGCAGCCTCTTTTAACTATCTGATGAGTAGAGAAGTGTGCTTCTCCACACTGAAGAGAGCACTAGTACATTTCTTTGATTTCCAGAGATAAAATATGTTCCTTTGCCTCTTGCTGTTCACCAAACCAGCTTGACAGTGTGTATAAATAACTCATATCTATAATAATTACTTTATACAACAACTCCATATTTTCTTGCTCACAACTGTGCTCACAAGAAGAGTATATATCAGCTAGTAGCATTTGAACTGCCAGGAACTACATAGTAGTGAGAGATCCAGGAATCTAACTCACAATATTTTTAGGCTGGGATTTGGAAGAACCCTGTAAGGTAATATTAGGCAAAAGAGATTGAAGACTCAGTGGCTCATCACTCACTTGTTTCAGCATTATGACAAAAGATATGTCGTAGTTTCATTTTCCAAGAAAAAAAGCTCATAGTTAATTCAAGCATATTGTCATAACTTCAGGTGAAAGACTTATATTTATCTCCTTTTCTTCAACATGCTATAATAATAACAATAATAATAAAAATTAACAGAGCACAACCAGTATAGAATTTCTTTTGTGTCTGAGCTCCGTTCCTTCTCTTTCATGGGAGATACTGTAAATCCAGATTTTTCTGGTATATGCTCACCCATATAAGGTGTTATTTTCATCTGCTTATTTACTCTCATCTACAGTATAATTTCAATTTTTTCTTGGTTCTCAATAATCTAAAAAAAACTCCATCCTTGTAATATGACAAAAGCATTTGGCATTTTGGTTTACAATGTACTTAAGTCTTCAGGAATCAAAAATTTCTACTGGATGTTTGACTATCATTACATGAACATCTACAAGTTAAAATTCACTTTTCTTTTCCCTTCCACCATCTCTTTTTTGAACATTGCCCCTTTTCAAATACCTTTTTATTTATTCTTCTCAGTCTTCTCTTTTGCCCATTCCCATAGGCAGCCCCTTCTGTTGTTTACCATTATTCACTTTTTACCCACAGAAAGATTCTCCTCCTTCTTTTGGATTCCTCTAGAGAATGTTTGACATTTAGACATGTTAATAACAAGTGCATACAGGCTCAGAACCATGACCTGTAGAAATGCCTCAGAGTTCTCTAAAATGTGGACAAAGTATTACAAGTGTTACAACAAGAGGTTAATTTCTTAGAACAAGCAAGCCCTCTATTATTTCTGGGACAAGCTAGCAGAAGTGCTTGAATAGTGCTAATGCTCAGCACTGGATGCTGCTCCATTTGTTTCATGGGATGAATACTGATTGAAATTGATAGGAATCTTCATTCATGCAGATTAACTGTGTAGCAATTCCACCTTTCTGTTCAGCTCAAAGAATTTGGCAAACTAATTATATGGCAACACTGGAATGCACCCACCTCTTCAACAGAAATGAGAGAGTAAAAGGTAGGAGTCTTAAGAAATCAAGTACTTGGAGGCAAAACTCATTTATATATATATATAAAGTCACTGAGATACTGTTATCTAGATGGAGAAGGAACTTTGTTTCTCTTATTTGACTTTTCCCCAGAACTCCTGAGCAGTTGATGTTTTGGTGCTTGACTCATTCCCAGCATAAGGAAGAAATAACTTCAACTTAAATCTGAGTATTTTGAAATCTAATTTAAGACGTTTAATTCTGAGGTTAGTACAGTATGCAGTTCTGAAACAGTAATCCACACTAACAGGATATCTACTCATCAGGAAAAAAAAAAAAAAAAAAGTCTATAGTGGATTTAACAGGAATCAGAAGTTATTAAAGAAAAGTAAGTAAAACAATTTTTAGCATTTAATATTCATGTTAACTGTTGGATTTCTGTTTCATCTTCCCTGTTTCAGGTACCAAGTGGGCTGAGCAGATACCTGAAGAAGGTAGAGGCCAAGAAATGCATGATTTCGTCCAGTCCTAAGAATCATACTGTTAGTTCTTTGAACTATGTTAATTATTGTAAAAGAAAAACTCCATACTTTCATAGTCACCAGCAGCTTTCTGAATCCGTTGACATGTAAGTATCATAATTAATAGCATATCATCAGATTAAGCTACGCAACAGTAAACTGAACTCTCCTAGACTCTTACCCTGGTAGCGTCCAATACCCAAAGGAAGGCTAGATAATTAAAAGAGAAAGAAAACAAAAGAATTACTAAAGCAAACAATCTGACAAATCTGACTTTCCAAATCAAGTCAGAGATTATTAATGACTTCATTCCTATTTCAATAACAGTAAACAGTGGAACACTCATCTGCAGAGACACACAGGTAAACGAACAGCAAAGAAACAGTAAAAGCGAAGACTATATTAACAAATGTGCAGACTACAAGGCAGTGCTTTTAAGTGGTCAGATCTTGGAGCCAAGAGCCAAAAAGCATTTCTTGCAGCTGGTGATGACAGAAAGTGAACATATGGAGCAAGAGAGGGGGAAAATGCAGGTGGAATGAAGAACATTTGGGAAGCTAAATCATATCACAAGAAGTAATTTATCAAATTTTCAATCAGTGTGCCCTTCCTGCAATGACTTGTGGATGTGAATCTTGAAAACTTGTTAGAAAAGGGGCAACAACAACAAAAAAGAGAAGTTACTTGAAACTGAGAAGTAAAAGAAAACAGGAATATTAATTTCCGTTCAACCTAGGAGTAAGTTATTACATTTCTGACCATCACAAATTTTTAAAACTTAAAAAGCAAAAGGCACAATCCATTGCTTCTTCTGAGAAAGACTGGACAAAGTCACAACCCTTTATTAGTGAGCCTATCACACACACACACACAAACAACTCAGGTCACCATCCAGAAGAGAAACATTATATAGTAAAAACAACCTAGGTATACCTATAACTGATTTTACAGGAAAATTAAATTAATGTTATGTCCTAATTTTAAACCAGATGCAGCAAGTAGACTATCTTTCAGGAACAAATAAATAAAAAAGTCAATACAAAATGGCAAAACTAATTCATCAGGGCTGATACATTTAGAGAAAGTATCAAGCACGAAGCACATAGATCATACACAGAGACAGAACAGTTCAGAGTTTAATCACTTTTGCTAGTATTCAGGAAGAATTTGGGCTCTGGCACACAGGCTCCCCAAGCTTCTTGTACCTATCAAGTTTAAAGCAAGGTCAGTGCTCTGTATTGTAGCACTCCAAGGAAGATTAAGCAGAATGTCCTAAATTATACACAGCAGGTAAGAATATGAAAACATCAATTACCACAAATCAGCCAATGTAAGATAATTTGCAGGAGAAGAGAGCTGATCCTGTCAGGAGCACCAGGAATAAGAGGACCGAAACAATCACTTTGCTTGCCTGGCTGCTTTTTATTTATTTATTTATTTATTTTCAGCTCGGGGTGGTCCTAGAACTTTGAGGACTTGGCCAGATGACTAACATGGATTTGAAACCAGCTAAGCACTCACTGTTCAAACACATCTATGGGAGAGCTACTGGAATGAAAACCTACCCACTGCTGGCTACAGAGGGAAGCTAAGTAACCAGCGTGGAAATTAGCACTTATCTGCTAGATGGGCTGCCATATGAGATGCACTCTGCTACTCATGCTCATCAGCCTTCTGTAAAGGGCCAGTATATTTAGATGCAAAACTGTGGGATACTTTGCAGCAGGTCTAGATAGACAGGAGTAATGGAGATGCAGGAGAAAACAGCTTAAGTTTGTCATAGGACTTGCATTTTGAATACCTGTCCTAAGAACCAGAAGCTAAGAAGTCAGTGTTTTTACTACTACATTGAGCATCTTTGTAATTAGATCGGAATGTTTTATGTGAATAACATGATCTTTTTGAAAATCTTTTTTAGATAGAGTTAAAAGTTTTAGATGTGCATCTGCCAAAGACCACGAAAACAACTTTATTTGTTATGGTGATAAAGAATCTGTAATTTATGCCTTCTGTCAGTCACAGAATTCATGAATCATCATGGCAGGCAGCAAAACGTTGACTGCAAAGAAAGGAACATCTCAGATCCCCAGCATCATTTTCTGAGCCATCTGAAGTTTGTTGTGGCAGAACTTCTATAGACTGAGAATCCTGACTTCAAAACAAAACAAAAAAGTGTATATACACATACACTGTAAGTATTAATCATTTTAAGAGTAACGTTTCACTGCTATGTCACTGGAATAATTCATAAATTGGGAGAAATAAAGGACTTAACAGCTCCATAATTTAATAACGGCCTAGCAACAGAATTAACCCATTTAAGCAACAAGAAAAAGTGCAAGCTATATTTATTTATATACAATTTAATACCTTACAGATTATCTAAAACTTTCAGGCTAAAATGTCCAAAGAAAAGATAGTGATATTTCTATTAGAATTTTCATAATGAAGGAAGTATATATATCCATATGGCATAGGAATGCCTAGAGTCCAATAACTCTTGGAAGAAATGATAACTGCTCTAAAGGGCATCATTAACAATCATATTTCCTTAACCTTAGAGCTATGCATTTCTGTTTGCAGAATGTATATAGACATTTACAGATCTATTGGGAAACTCCAGGATATTATACATTTAAATGCAGCACCAGATAGATGATAGCTGGATTTGAAGAAGGCAAAGATTTGCTTTGTAGCTTGCTAATTCCTTTTAGTTCTGCAGATGTGGAATATCCATGAGAAGTTAGCATTTCACAGTCATGCTTTCATGCTTAGAAATTGATCAGTAAAAATTATCTTCTTCCTCCACCAAAAAATACATATTTAGAAGGCAATAAAAGTATAAAAACAGGACTCAAGGTATTCATTACAAATATGACTATATTAAGCACAGCAAATTGTTAGCTACCAGCATAAAAATCAATTTGTTTGTTATGAGACAAATCCATAAAATTAGTGTGAAAAGCTTTCATGCAACTTTAAACATTTATTGGCTAGGATAACTTCAAGATAAATTTTTTCTTGGGGCAGGGGATGTGTGTGGAATTGACTCCATTACTTTGTTATACATCAGCACAATCTGCTTGTTCATTATATCCTGATCATTATAGAAAAGAGTACTCAGTGTTAGCACTGTAGTAACAGGTGCAACATCAAACATGCATGATTTTTCTCCTCCCATTCCCCTTCTTTTATGAAGTTGTGTTTAGGGAGTTTACAGTTCAAGGAAACTAACAGAAGACATCCCAACAGAGAACATTATCTGAGAATGCAGGTAATGGAGAAAAAAAAAAAAAAAAAAAAAAGTAGTAGTTGTAGTTGGGTTAATTGAAAGAAGAATCAGAGACAGTTCTCAGAAGTGTATCTTGGCAGCTGCTTATTTTAATTCAATCATTAATTTTGATTAATAGCCAATAGTTCTTTCTATAACAGAAGTGACAGATTTGAATGTTTAAGTAGAAAATGGCCTTTTTTTTTTTTTTTTTTTTTTCTAAACATGTTTGCTGGCTAATGGTATTCAGACAGTGAAATATACAAAAGAGAAGACAGCAACTTGTATAAAAAGTTATAGGCCAAGTTCTGCTTGCTTCATTTATGGGTAGTCACATTAAACCTCCTGTATCTGTTTACATGAGTAAAGTAGAAAATATTGGGCTGTAAATCAATGCAAAACACACGATTACTTAATCCCACCCTGTAGGATCATGCATGGCAACGACAGAGTGACTCTTGTGAAATACCAGAGAATATATTTGCTACTTCAAAAGAACTAAAATGCTGAATCATAATCTACGCTTATAGAAGATTTATTAGGAATGTGAACTAAAAAGTAAAGCCTTTTAGTGATCCCCATTTTCTGGTTGGCAAATCTAATGACAAGATAGCTTTCAAAGGCAATATTATTGATCTAAGCAATGCAGCATCAGTAAATTAAAATCAGCTTTTAAAAGTTTTATTCATGCCAACTATATGAGATATATGCAACAAAAGATCACAGACCTGATATTCAAAAGGAAATTTAGAGTCAGTGCTGTAGAGAAAATGTGCAATGGAATATGGCAAAGATTCAAAAAGCTTAGAGATGTGACTTGTTTCAAAAGAAATCAAGTCTCAAAGCTCAAGACCAGGCATTCTAGTCTTGTATTTTTCACTAGACACTTAAAAATGATTAGGGGTTGTTGCTGGTCAATACCACTAAATAACTAAATGTGGGCTATAAGGTTTTACTGCAGAAGAAGCTAGCAAACAAGATTTTATTTTATTTTATTTTATTTTATTTTATTTTATTTTATTTTATTTTATTTTATTTTATTTTATTTTATTTTATTTTATTTTATTTTATTTTATTCCCCCCCTCCATTTATAGCAGATTTGGAGCTCAGTGTTACCCTTTCTAAGAAGTAAGTTTTATGTTACCATTAATTTTGTCTCCTTATTGAATTCTTATCTTGAATTCTTATCTTTTTGCACTTCTCAGAAGGGTTAGTTCTCAAAAAAAAAAAAAAAAAAGGTAATACAAGTTTCTTGAACAGACGTTAAAAGCAAGAGACTTTATTAGTGTGCTGACAGGAATGTAGGTATGAGCTCATGCCTTACAGAACACAAAAACAGTCTTAACAACTATGTATGAAATGGGTTGCCTTCATCTCACTCTTGTAGGAGGCAATGAGTGTTGACCTTAAAATGGGTTCTATTAACTGGACATTAAAATACAAGTAGACATTGAAAGTAGCCCGAAGGATACTTAGAGTTGACCCTGGAAATCAATAAGCAACTTTAACACTAACCTTGAGTTCTGAAAATGCCTGGATAATGGCAGAACCCTTGGCACTTTCTAATATTAAATAAGAGCATTGTGTCATAGACAGCAATTAAATACAATCAAATCAGTAACTTCCAGAATTTAGGGGTACCAATTTAAAATTCTTTTCATCTCTTCTCCTCATAACTGAATTTACCTTACTATTCAATTTGTTTACCAGGATCATGTTGTATTTTATGTTACAGAGTTAAGTAAACGTGTCTTAGAAGGTCTTATGGACCTGCTATAGCAGAGAAGGTTGCTACTTTGCTCTTTCCTAACCCAAATTTCTTCATTAATTACACAAATAACAAGAGAACAGGGAGAACACAAGATTAACAGAACTAAATTATTTTTATTTTGGTTTTTGATTTTTTTTAAAGGGCATAACACATACACAAAAGCAAATCTAAGTAATCATCAACAGATCCATAAAATGGAGTGGTCCAAAAATTTTAGGAAAACAATATGTACCCCACAGAAGGGAAAATTCTGAAAAAGCAGATGTGAAAATGCTTCACCCATACGAGCAGTATGGTTCAATTCTCTTGGAGAAAAAGAGTTAGTGACATGATGGAAGTGATAGAATTAATATCTAGTTTGCCAAGGAAAACAGAAGTAAAATAAAAGGGTAGCCCTAGGAAAGATGAAGCTAATCAGTACAGAGCAATCAGTGTACAAGTTGTAGGAATATATGAACACTGAACAGATGTGAAGTTACAGGGAATTAGACACATGGCTCTTCCCAGCCTGGGAAACAGTGACATGTTTGTACAAAGAGCAGTAGGCATGAAGGATTGGAAGTCTTAAGCACTTGGCTGTTAATGTCACTTGTTCGAAATGCACACAGGGACATTCTCTCATAATTCCCAATTTCAGTGTAAGTGGTTGTAGTCTGTACAGTTTTTCCCTCCCTCCCCATCTATTTTGCATTACTTAAAGGAAATCACTCACAGTGCTCTAACCATTTTGATCAACAGGTTTATATTTGTCAGTTTTAGTCATTGTTTCACCAATTTTCCAGGATCAAAGCAACTTAACAGTATTTACTAATGCTCATAGGACTATCTCCCAAGTCACTTTAAAATAACAGAACATCCTGAGTTATCCTAAACCTGCCTGTAGACAGCCAATAGTCACTCAATACCCACCATCTTCTGCTCAAGGTACAAAATGTTTGTCATTAAAATTGCATACTTAAAATTATACAAAACCATGATACTCCATTTGAAGCATTTTTCTCAATAAAATGAAGAGGAAACAATAGATACACAGCCAACATTAATTATGATGCTTAAACTAGAAGAAGGCACTTGGATACAAGAGCTATCAGCATAGTCAGGGAGCTTGCTCAGAAAAAAAAAAAAAAGCTTCCAACTCATAATTTATATCTACAACAGTTACTCATGCAGCAGAAAATGCCTTCAAAGTTTCTATTACTCTCTCATGTATGAAGAACTGAGTGGTGCAATTGATAACAAAGAAGGAAGGGATGCCATCCAAAGGGACCTGGACAAGCTTAAGAAGTGGGACCATGTGAACCTGATGAGGTTTAACAAGTCCAAATGCAAGGTGCTGACTCTGGGTCAGGGTAAACCCAGACAGAAGTACAGACTGGGAGAAGAACTCACTGAGAGCAGCCCTGCAGAGATGGACTTGGGGGTTCTGATAGATGAAAGGCTCAGAATGGGACAACAGTATGTGCTTGCAGCCCAGAAGGCCAATTGCATCCTAGGCTGCATCAACAGAGGAGTGGGTCAAGGGAGGTGATTGTGTCCCTCTGCTCTGCTCTTGTAAGTCCCTACCTAGAGACCTGCATCCAAGTCTGGAGCCCCCAGCACAAGAAGGATGTGCTGGGAAGGATGTTAGAGTCTAGAGGAGGGCTACAAAGATAATTAGAGGGCTGGAGCACCTCTCCTATGAAGAAAGGCTGAGAGAGCTGGGGCTGTTCAGCGTGGAGAAGAGAAGGCGCCAGGAAGACCATCATCTAGTAACTATGGAATGACTTAATTTCAAATAGGAATGGCATTATAGCATACTTAAAGTCACACTGTATGTATACGTATTTTATATATTACCTGCACACCACTCTTCCTCCACACCAGGCCTCTTTATATAGGAGTGTCTTGGTAAGGAACTCAACCAAACAAACTCCATTTACTTCACATTTAGGGAAGATATTCTATGAATATTAGATAAAAATTGTTTTAAGAGTCAATCAAAATGAGGACTCTGAGAAGCATGGGTATAGAGAACTACAGGTTGATGCTTAGCTTAACATTTAAAAATCACAGAATCACAGAATCACAGAATTTCTAGGTTGGAAGAGACCTCAAGATCATAAAAGTATTTGTGTTTAAACACAAGTATGAAATGATGTAGTGACAACAAGAAGGTATTGCTGCCAGTATATCCTCACAAAAATATTATCTGAAGACAGAGGTAATTTTGACAATAGTGTAGTAAGGTATTAATGTAACTAATCTTGAGGCAGGCCTAACACTGACCTAAGGAAAACACACACACTCCTATCTATGCCCCAGTGGTCTTTGTTCTGACAACACTCATACTGCAGAATTATGCTCGATGCTAACAAAACAGGACACACTACCTCTACTGTCCTCAGTCCTTCTGCAGCCCTAAAAAAGACAATAGAATAACGTAGTTTTCCTGAAAGATTTCTGACACTATTGAAATGTGTACCTTGTTTACCCTTTAGCTAGAGTTTAGCACATTAACTGTGGTTACCAATTGCTTTTGTAAAGCAGAGATGAGAGCATTACAAGACAACCTGAGAAACAAGACAGGTGTACAAAGACAAAATATTTCTTCCATTTGACCTTTTCATTTCATACCATGAAATTGGCAGATGCCTTTTCTGCTTTTGCTCTCACCCATTCATGAGTTCCCTTCCAGATTTTTTCCCCCTTCTTAGAATATTTTTCCTGGTGATGAATGACCTAGGAAATACTGAAATCATCAGATGAAATAAGTATTCAGAAAGACCAAATGTTTATGCAAAAAAAAAAAGGGGGAGACAGCTGTAGTGTTCCAGATGTTGATTCTAAACTACTTGCTCATTTTTTTCTCATGTCAGGCTTTGCTCCAGGTTCATATTTAATCCAAACATTTTGGAGGGGGTGGGGAAAAAAAAAAAAAAAAGGAAGAATCCTCTGTTATGAGCAATTTAAAAATTAAAAGTGAATAAAAAGTGAATAGTTTATAATACAATGCTTAGTTTTGGAACTCTTTGCCACAAGACATTGTTAGGTTTAACTGGATTAAAAAATGATTGGGCATTTACATGGATAACAGGAATATCCAGAGTTATAAATATTAAAAAGAGATGGCAGGAGCTCTGAGAAGATTATGAACTGACATGCTTTTGGGTCTAAGCTAATTCTAATGGGGATTAAGCAAAAACTGCCTCTGAATGAACAGGTCATTTCACTAAACCTTTCTAAAGGTTTTCTTACGTCTTCTTCCAAAAGCAGCTTAGAGTCAATCATATCAGGGAATGCTATTACATAGGACTTGCTGATTTCACTACCAAATGGCAAGTTTTGTGTACCAAAATGAAAAATGCCTGTGGCTATATAAGGTGTCAAGAATCACTTAATAGCAGACCATAAAGAGGGGAGGCCTATACAGACAGAAAATGAAGATCCAGGGTAATATCCACTTAGGAGTTTCTGCATTTGTACAGGTTGTTAGAAAATACCTTCATGAACCAACATAGGAGAAATAGCTTTGGTTGTGCAAGTTTTAGTTAGTAATAGTGTCTGTAACATATCTTAAATTGACAGTGAGATGCTGTGGTTTGTTAGTTAGCTGGGAGCCAATGAAAGGATGAGGCCTGAGTCACAAGAATTCATCAGGAAATTAAGGTAGTCTAGACAGGGTAAATGAACTAATTCCATTCTTACAGGAATTCTGGTAATTACAGCTTCTGGCTTATCCATAAATAGCTAAAACAGGATTTAACTGCATGGATGGATGCAAAAGAAATAAATGCAAGTCAGAAGGAAAGTCCAGGTTAGCTGTACATTTTTCTTTCCACCTCAGTCCTGCTGATTTTGATTCTGCTGCTTCATTCCCACTCCTTCAGATGGGAGGGCATCCCAGCAGGCAGTCTGACAGTAACAGCATTTCAGAGGCCCAGCCGTACATCTCAAAACTCTTTCTTAGTCAGCTCATTTCCTGCCCCCCCTCCTCCCCCCTACATCAGGCAAGCACACTGGCAATTGTGAGGAAGCCAAGTCAGCCACCAGTGGCGATAACAAGATCAGCTCAGAGAAAGGATGACAACTGAAACAATAGATGGGCATGAAAAACTGCAGAGAGTTTCCAAGGAGCCAGGAGAGGCAGTAGTCAGTCTGAGTCAGGCTCTTTGCATTCTGGCTACATTATAGGTTTCCTAGGGAAATTTCCTGGTCATTTATATGTTCTTGTTTCAAAGTGTATTGGGGTTTCCATTCAAATATAAGCTACGGCCTTGAGTCTTTAACAAGAAATTCACCAGCTATACCCTACACCACGTAGGCTCTCATTACAGTTAAAGTACTTTGAAAGTTGTGCTTCAGTCATGACCAAGAAATACTAAAAGCTAACTTTCAAATTGCTGCAGGAGACCGTAGCAGTCTAGATGCAGAAAGAGACAACTTACCACAGGTCACAAAAGCTATGATATGACAGCATGTGAGAATAACACTGCAGGAGCAGGACTAAATCAATAAGTTTATCCCATCTCTAATGTTTTCCCTTGACACTAATCTTTGCTACTGATATTAGAGAGAGTGAGATACAAATCTCGTTGTGTGACTGTAGGACAGTAAAGATGTGTAAAACATACACCAGACATGAAAACATCCTTTGAAATCAACTAACCAGGCACAAAAATCACTTTACATTTGTTTCTTTTTTTTTTTTTTTCCTGTGAAATATAATGCCTTTGCACAACCTACAGAAGAAAAACCCCTTCTTTATTTCAGTTTTCTGTACTTCAAAATGAGGTCTATCACAAGGCACTTGAACTAAGACCCCTTATACAACTCTGGCACCAAGGGTAAGCAACAGCTATTTACTCAGAACGACCACAGTCATTTGGTGAAGTATGTAATACAAATACAGAAACATAAAATAGATTTTACTTTCCATTTAGTTGCATTTAATCATTTTACCTTCCAAGTCACATTCCCCATCCCTAGCCTCATTCCTTCCATATTTTCACTCTATTCCCAAGAAAACACTCACCATTTTTAAAGCCCTGAATTACTCTCTATAGTTATTATGGATTGCCCCAACTTTCTAAGGTTTAACTGGCTGTAATCTTAGTAAATACCTATAATATATTTAAAGAAGCATTTTTGCACATAATATCTAAATATCCCTACTATCTAAAATTATTACTTGTGAGATATCAATGATCCATGAAGGCCAAAACCTTTTTTTATTTTTAAGTGCTATTATAGACCTATACATCATCCTACTGAAGAATACTGTTAGACTGTCAGATCTTTGGTGCAACAAGCATGTCTCTCCTTTTATTTTTTTTTTTTATTTTTTTTTTTTTTGTGATTGAATTACATCTAGTGTAACAGAGTTCTAGTGTAACAGAGTTCAGATCCACTCACCAATTCTTCAAATATAATTTAGTTCATATACGATAGATCATTTGTGATCAAAGTAAACAGTAGTTAATTGCAAAAATAACTGATTTTTCATTGTGACCATATTTAGTCAAAGTTTGAGGACCAAAGGAGAGGCTAAAAGATCATTAAAAAGTTAAGATTTAAAAAAATTAAGCTTCCCGTTTAGAGACTGGAATTGCAAAATTAAATTAGATACTTCAATTTATCTCAGATTGTTGTAAGGTCATATCTTCTAATTGAAATTACTTGTCAGCACTGACATAGAAGTTATTTCTTCATCAATTTGAATTTGCAGTTTTCTGCATAGCGTTTTTGGCTGAAATGTTCAGCCTACATGTAACAATTGATTAATTTAGCAATGAGAAAAGCCTGACTCATATCTTGACTAACCGTTCAGTTTGCATTAGTCACCATAATGAGTAGACAATGTTAACTGATATATCCACAGCACAGTTGGTACAGGGCTGCTTCTGCTTCCACTCTGATATACCACAATGTGCAACAGGAAGGAAGAGACATTTCTGAGTGCTGTCATACAGAACCTTTCTTTCTGCTAATGCAGAATACAGATTCTGTATGCATCACTGGAAGACTTGGTTGAGAATTCAAACATGAGGAATTGGGATTACTTATTTATTTATTTTACTGTGAGCGAAAATTGGAACAGGTTTGCCCAGAGATATTGCACAGCCCAACTCCCCTACCCAGTGGAGGGTCACCTGGAGCAAGTTGCTCAGGGCTATGTCAAACTGAGCTTTGAGTATCGCAGAGGATGGAGATTCCATGATCTCCAAAGGTGTCTTCCAACCTCAGCTGTTCTGTGATTCTCTTTGGTACATAGATTTGCCTTAGAAGAAGAAAAATGCAAGAGGTCACAAATCTCACGTCCTCTCCCAGGGAGTTTAACAGTTCATGTTTACAGCTTTTAGATTACATTGGGAATTGATGCTAGATAGTGCACTGTCACCCTCATACGTGAACAGCTGAATTCCTGTTCTACAGAATCATTATCCTGGCTACTTCTGTGGCACCACAATCCTGTCACTGTTGGCTACACAGTGATCTAGTTGTATTAAGAAGTGCAGAGAGTATTTCCAACCAATTTGTTTTCTAACATCCACCTCCCTGTCAACTGTTTAGCTAGCCAACTGATGTTCAAGAGATGAACAAGACAGCCACCGTTTTCTGCTCAGATATGCATCTTTACAGAGAAATGTACCACTTTGTTGGAACCAAGAGTTATTTAGTTTTCTAGCTTAAGGAAGCACTTAACTCAGAGAAGAAAATATTTACTTTTCTTAAACCCATGCCTCTCATATAATTTCATACTTACACATTTTTCATCTCTAACACTGGCTTCTCATTCTCACTGAATAAAGCACACTGTTCTCTCTCACCATTTCTGCTTATTTTGCTGTGATGTTGTAGAGCTTGCTTTAGGTGTACAAGCATTTCCAACTCAACTGAATAGGGATTTATATGCATTACAAATCTCACTTTAGAGACAGGTGCATAAAAGTTAGGTATAGCTATGTTGCGTATTGGTCCTCTTAAGTGCTTTACTGGGTCTTGCTTTTTTATTACCTTGGTCCAGTGGTAAAAAAACCTGAAACAGATTAAACTGTTTCAACTGAAAGTGAAAGGCAACCCGCCACTTTAAAAGTCTAAAACACTTCTCTTTTTCAACCCCACTCATGACTTGGCCAGAAGAGAGGGATTAATTGATTCCTGCCATGGTCAGTTATGAAATCTGCAAGGTAATGTTAATATATATTGAAATGAAGATTACTTTCTGCCAGATACTAAGACATATTTGTAATCCATTAATTAAAATGAAAAGGTTTCTTTATTATTCTATAATGTATTAAGACAAAGAGTCATTTCCAGCATTCATTGTCAATGGTAGGTAAGATACTATTTAAATGTGTTCATTTTGTAAACAAAAGTATTCATATCTATAGTTTATATTTCATATCTGAACTATATGTTTCTGGGCTCCAATTCTTCATGAATAAATCTAATTGAAAGAGGAGCTAAAATAAATGTAAATGCTGTATCACCAAATAGAAAATAAACTACATGTTTTACTTGACTACCTTTTTAACTAATTAAACTCCTTACCCATTTCCCTCAAGAGCTTACTTTCTAACATGTCCAACACATCTGCAGCTACCAACTGTGAAGTGATTTACTGGAATAGTGGTACATCTCTCAACAAATGCATAATAATAATAATAATAATAATAATAATAATAATAATAATAATAATAATAATAATAAAAATAATAATGAAGAAGAAGGAAGAGGACGAGGACGAGGAAGAGGACGAGGACAAAGAGGATGAGGATGAAGATAAAGAAGAAGAAGACGAAGAAGAAGGACAAAATTAAGTCAAGTATGGCATTAATTTGTTACCTTAATAAGACAGTCTGCTACGCACACCATAGGTTATAATAGAGTAGTCTCATATAATCTCAGGGACATCTATTGCTGAGAGTTAGTTAAGACACTTTACTATGCTTAGCCCTTGGTGAACTTTGCTTCTTCAAAAGGCCCAAACTAACATGATTCCACCCCCCTTCCTCTCTAATACAAGGACATCTTTAATATATATGATAATTATTATCTGAGCTGCTTAAATGTAAATACTGTTATGAATATAAGTCCATTTCATAAAGCTCAAACTGGCATTTAAATAATTTTACATATGGTGTTTTGTCCCAGCTGTGGCTTCTTTTCTTTTGTGACAGTCAGAAGTCATCTCAATCTTCAATTCAAGACCTTTTTTTAAAAACAGTCACTAAAACAAAATTGGAAGAACAACAAGGATTGAAGGCTCTAGACTGATGAGGCTTTAATGGATTTTTCTCTCTGTTCTGATCTCCCTCTATTGAAAAAACAAACAAACAAAAACCTATCTCCCCAGACATTATTTATGAGCAAGGTTCCCAAGTCAATAGTTGTGACTATTCTGGTACCAGGCTAATCATTTTGCCATACTTATGGTTTTTACATTCTCAGTACAAAGAAAAAAATACAGTACCCCAGAAAAAGGTTACAGTTTAAATACCCAAATAAAGGCTAACTCAGCAGCAAAAAATCAGCCAAATAAGCAATGAGCAATCAATTTGTAAGCCATGCTTAGCCCATCAAAAGATTAACCAAAGACAGAAAGCAATGCCAAAAGTTTTTCTGCTCATTCCTACTGTGCATCAGACGAACTCTTCAGAAATGAATTATTACGTTAAACAACTAAAAGAGCAAAGCTAAGGCTAAGAGCTGTGGCTGAACCTCAAGCACCCAGACAAGTCCCAGGAAGACAGGCAGTACAACACACCACTCACTGCTGTGATTTGTCTTTGATTCCACCTACCAGTTGTGGTTTAACTCTGTCACAAACTAGATAAAAATGCATTTTATATAAGAAAGAATATTAAGGGATGCCATTTAAGTGCAAAACAGGTCCCTTTAAGGATGGGAATTTATTCTCAAACTCAGTTAAGGACTTCAAATATCTTGAATATATTCTAGGGAATACATACCTTTCCATTCCTATAATTTAAGCCTGTAAACCAGGTTAGTCTAACCCCTTTAATGCCTCTGTCATTTATATCTGTCCAAAATCTTTAAGAAATCTAAACTTGTAGCGACTCCATGAACTGCAGTGACATACGCACCCTGAATTTTCCATAAGCTATTATGTCAGGTCAAGGTCTCTCTCATCCTATTGCACCTCTCTGTGTCCCTTAGCTCATCTTTCTCTAATTTGGACAGAAACGCCTCATTTGTAACACTAAGCTTAGTGCCTTTCTGTCTCATTCCCAGCCAGTTCCTACATCTGGATATTATTCCTCTCTGGGTACAGCAAAGACAGTTGTAGCTACTTTCCAGTCCTTTAACTAACTACACTTCATTTATCTAGACAAAAATCTGTGTGTCCTTAAGATCTGTGTGTTTCTTTCCAGCAAGCAACATCTTGTCAGTGGAGAAGGGGGATGACCACAGGTGTGTGACACTGTTTCTTTATTGAACATATAGCCTTGGCCAGAATCTTGTTCTAAGTTTCAGAACTTTCAAATGAAACAAATTCGCTTACTGTGGGGGCCTGGAGAAGGCCATCCTGTATGACCCGCTTCCGCAGGACCCTTTTTTCTGACTGTGTCTTTCCTTGTTAGTGTGATAACACACTCTTCTGCAAGTGTTTGAGACATCAAACAGATGACAGGTCATGGTGGTGGAAGTGAGACCTTGTACAGGGAATGGATCAAAAAAAAACTTCCGAGTCAGAAGGAATAAAAGCAACCTCTCGGCTCACAGCATAAAGAACCAAATTAAAAGCCTGACCAAGATCTCCTGCAAGGTCATCAGCTCTCTCAAATCCTATCATTTAGAGAGAGAGAATCCCCCACCCTTCTTCTTTGGATACAATGGCTGGGCATTGTTTATTTAATGGACCAGGCTCAGACAGTCTAGAGACTAGGGCATGAAGGTGGATAGATTGTTTGAGGGCCTGTCAGCCCTAATCCATCAGCCATGACACAGCTATTGCTCGGAAAATAAATAAATTATCACAGTACACACCAGTAAGGTGAAACAGTTGGCTTTTCCCTCTATTTCCCAGAGCTCAGCATCAGCTTTCATGTACTTGCTTGCACTCTAGTGGACTGCAGGTATCTTGGGGCTGGGCACTTCAGCAGCCCACAATTACAGCTAGCTTTCCAACAACACTACTATTGAAAAATTGTTCTTGCACTCAAATCACTGTAAATGGTTGCTGATCATCCTCACAGCACCAGGGTAAGTTAACTATATGCTACATACGGGAGAACCAGAAGTCTGAGTATCCAGGGTTGATTTAAACCTTTAAACTCACCCACAAGTTAAATCCCCTGGTTATAGATTTGCTGATGCTCTTGCTGCTCCAGACAGTAGTCTTGGACACCCAATTCTTGTTCCAACAAGAACTTCCTATTTACAATTCCTTGAAGAGTTAACTAGTAGGTCTACTCAAACTCCTAGGAATCAACAATTATTTCAGAAGACAGGAAGTTGTGACTCAAAAAACAAAAGATAACATCAGGCATGTAATAAGCATTTCAGCCCACTACCTGAAAGCTTTTTGAGTGCCCATCCTATCCACGCACCTTTTAAAACACCAAAATAACTCTAAGGCTTGTACTGCAAGCAAGATTGGAAATGGCTTTCACTGAAGCCTGTCCAACACCATAGTTTCATAAACAATCATCCAAGAGGTAAAACGTGCTAATGCAGAACAAGATCTTATATCCGTATGTGCCAAAACAGATGGAAATAATTCTGAAATAAATAAATAATTTGAAATAAATAAATAAATAAAGGCCTTCATGAGAAGCACAGTCCTTCTAAAAAGCCCAGGGGTTTAACTGGAATCCAAAATTTTATCTTTATCTGAGATTTTAGCTGTTTGTTAGATGCATCGATTGCATACATTAAAAAAAAAAAAAAAAAAGGCATTTTCTATTCTGATAACCCTACCAAAAAGGTGGAAGACAAAAGAGTCTTTGCCCAAGGCAAAAAAAAAAAAAGTTCTATGAGATAGTCTCCTGTACCTCAATGATGAATAGATACAAGCCCTGAGGCTTACATGTTCCACAATTTATTACTAAACTACAGTACAATTTAAGATTCCCTTCTCATATTTATACTTTAGAGGGAGAACATACACATGCACTTTTTGCTTTGTCACTTCTAAAAAGACCAAAATATTGTCAGAGAAAACATGTTCCTTCTTGTTGAATATTGTCAGAGAAAACATGTTCCTTCTTGTTGAAAAACTTCAGTAACAACTTGGCTCAAGCTGCTTCCTCTGTCCCTACATCTACCTTCCCCATACAAACAAGATTGTGCCTTGCATTTGGGGAAAAAATAAAATGAGAAATAAAATTAAAGTAAAATAAATATAAATACTATAAGATGTTCCAAGGAAAGTAATGCTGAGCTGCTCTTTGCTAGGAAGGCATGCATTTCTAGGCTTCCTGACCCTAGCATTGTACCAACTGTAGAAAGAAAAAAATCTGAAATCTGTACAGAAATGTAGTCTTCTGCATGATTAAATAAATCAGCAAATCAGTGAAATGACTTACTCATTTTTTTATTTTAAGAAACTGCCTGTGAACTGCTTTCCACCAGACCAAATTGCAAGTTCTCTCTGCTAAACAGGAACTTGTCTGATAACACACTGATGTGTAACATCAACATTAAATGCCATGAGCTTTCACAGTCAATAATTCCACACCCACTGTGGAAGATGTCATCTGACCATTAACTTCAATGGATACTGGATTAAAGTTTTTACTGCATTTAGGTTTCCTCGCTATTTTTTTTCCCTTGAGATTTTTTTTTTTTTTTTTATCTATGAGAAGTTTAGTAAACAAATTATGAACCCCTTCATATACACATTTTGAACATATACAGTTCAACAATCCTGCATTATCGTGTATAAAAGCCTAAAACAGAAAATGTAGCTCATGAAGCATGAAGCTGAATCTGAACCTCAGATATCTAACTTATAACTGCTGGTCTTGAAGTTTATGTTAATGCTTTTTCCAGTTAACACTCAAGTTTCATGCCTGTAGAAATGTCATTCATATCGTTGTGTTGTAGCTTTCAGTCACTTTAGTAACTATGCTGACAATGTATCACGTCTGAGGGCAAAGAATACCTCAAACAATAACACACTTGCTTTGGAAATGGGATCTAAAAATCCAAATATATGACATATTTTGACTGCCTATGAAATGCAGCAGTTTCGAAGTAACAAGGTTATATCTTAAAAGAAATAAAATAGCACCCTAACAAAATGACAGATGAATCAGAACTGCCCAGCTCCTCAACACCAACAGAAGTAGGCAACTGAACAGAGCAATCTGTGAAATGGCCACAAAAAAAGTCATCCTCATGTTGTCTCACAAAAGGTTTAAAAATTTTCTGCTTACAAATAACTCCCTATTAATTAATCCAAGAGTATTAATGAATCTTAGCGTTCCTTTATTTTGCTTTCACAAAATAAAGCACAGGACCAAAAAGAAACCCTCAGACTTCTGCTTGCTCCTTCATGTAGGTGCACTTGCATGTTAACTCTGATGCTGGGGTATGCATTAGATTAGATGACAGGGCAGGACCTGAGAAGATCTTTTAGTTTCTCATGACCTCCTATCCCTTATTCTTCTGCCACAACAGCAATATCACTTGTATTTCTACTACAAGATTTAAGCCAGCAACCTGAATCTTAAAGTGTTTGCTTGAATTTTCAAAGACAGACTCCACAGTGTCCTGAGTATATTCAGGATTTTTTTTTTTTTTAAACTAAGTCCACAAGAATTTTTTAAATGGATACAGAACAAATAACATGTAAAACTGTACAGAAGTTTCACAAAATTCAGGGAAGAGATTTGTAGCAGGATTTAATCTTCTACAATAAAAAGGTTCGTTGGATACACACTGCACATTACTTTCAGTGATGAGGCAGACGTTTCCACAGAGTGTATGCAAAGACATCCTTGTATTTATCTACATTAAAACATCAGGTTCCAGTCAACCTGAAAACAGTGGCTGTAGAAATTGGAGGTCTCTGCATTTTTTTCCCCATAAAAGTAATAACATAGAATGCGTGGAGGATGTACAGTTATAAAGAATGTGATTACAAATGGATAGTATATATTTTATATATCTATTTAATTTAAAAATATTTAAAATATTTAAGATGCTTAAAATACCTAACTGGAGAAAAATATGTATCTTTTCTTTACCATAGATTTCCACGTGCAAAGGATAGCATCATGTTTTTATAAGCAAAAAAAAAAGAAAATGGAAGGCTCATCCTTATTTTTAACTACAGTATCAGAATATCTGACACTTGAGCATTAACTTTGAAAACCTCTGGAGAGTGAAGAAACTTACTCAAGAAATCTGTCCTTGTTTCCTCAAAATTCAGGTTACTGGTTACACGGTCATCATTTATTTTTTTCCTAACAAACCTTTCATTCATTTTGCGGGCATAAAATTAATAGCTGCTTTACAAGGAACACAAAGGGTTTGGTTCTGTTTTCTACTATTTAGATGCCTTGGTAGGACATGAAGCTAAGAAAGGTTAAAATGATTCTGAACTTTTCATGAAGTGTCCTTTCCGGGTATTCTCTCCCTGTCCCAAGCTGAAGATGAAAGTGTTACAAAATTATTTTTGCAAAAGTATATAACTACTCGCAGTCTGGATCTGTTCCAGAATCCAGAACTGAAAAATAAGATATTTTCTAGTGACTCAGCAGAGTTTTGAGACCAAAGACTACCATCCTGCCTTATTTCAGTGAAACCAAATTGCAACAAAATCCTTAAATTGATTTTCATGTAAAATGTCAAGTTTTTCTTACTTTCACTTGAGACAGATATACAAGTTGAAGTAACACTTTTTTTCAATGTTTTTTTTTTTTTTCTCCTCTTCTATCTTCTAACTCAATTCCATAGCCTTCAAAAAAATTAAGAATGACTTCCAGTATATGCATATATATGAAACTGAAATATTTTTTCCCTTGCCACCATCTTATTTCATTGCATTATTGCTAGAAGATGGCTTTCTTATAATGATAAATAGATAACACTGTACAAAGTTTTACAAATGCACAAATTGTTACATGACCCAGCACTGATACACTTTGTACATATGGGACCTCAAGGGCCAAATTGTTCCAGGTAGCACACAGCAGGGAAAAAGGTTCAGCATGACATGCACCAAGTTGCACTGTATTACTACTAACCTCTCTGAACCACCTCTATCTAGTGTAAATTATGAATTACTTTTGTGCTGGTCAGAATGATAATCTGGGAGCCCTATTATCCCCACACAGAGTTTAGTTTCCCATCTGGAAAATAATTCACTCAATAAGTTCTGAAAGGACGTGAAAGAAGAAATAATTTCATTAGTGCTGTCCCTAAGAAGAAAGGTTTAAAAATAAAGCTTTCGCTATGTTAAATTTGACAGTCTAGCAATATTTCTCTCCAGTTTCAAAAATCCAACACTAATGCTGTGTTTTGCATCAAATGACCATGTCAGACTCTATAATCAAATCATGCTAATACAGTGTCACATCACAAGTGACCATGTCATAAATCATAACAAAGTAAGAGAATTTTTCACCTATTTTGCATAACAGCAAAGATTCTAAATAAGAAGGGATCACGCAGGTCACCTGGCATGACATACACCAATTTGCCAGGTTTCATTAATCAGTCCAAATTATTTAATCTGAACTATTTCTAAAGAGGTATGGGGACAAGTCAACCATGCATTTCTACAACAGTCCACTCTCAAAAGGTCAGCTGCAGCAACTATGCCAACTGTTGTTGTTTGTTTTTAAAACAAACAAAAAACAAAGTCATGGAAACATCTCAGGATTTGGAGTTTATGGTATGTCAAATTAATTCCACATCTGATGGGAAAGATCCATCTTGCTGTGTTTTAGCACAGCAAGATGAGAAGTGCTGGAAGCACTGTGACTGCCACAGGGCAGTTCATGATCTCCACTGCTACCTCCTCCTTCTCCTGAAACCCTCCAATTTATCTCTATCCATTCCACCCCTTGCCTCTGTAAAATGCATTTAACACTGTTTGAATATATAACTGTCATACATTTTTTTTTTCCAATACTATCAGAGCCTTAATGTAAAGTCAGGAAAACTGTGTCTCACCTGTTTACACACTGTTTGCACCTAGTAAACCAACAATTACTCTAACACCAGGCTCCAGGTGTTATCCACATCGTCCATCAGTGGGCAACAGCCTCAATTCAGGCATTTCGCTTAACTTACTACTAATTAATAAACTTATAATTACTTTGTTGAGTATGGAGAATTAATAATAATAATAAAGAGAAACAACTAAACAACACTTCAGGCAATGCACTTTCTCCCCCTTTTCGCAGCTTATCCCCAGTCCAACACCCCTCTTCCCCTCCTCTTGCCTTGTTTTCAGCGGGAGCTATACTCAGTCCTTCCCAATCCCTTCTGGGAGGCGATGAGCAGCACAGGAGCCTGGGGACAGCAAGTAACTGCTTCTGTCTATACTTCCTTGCTGCCACTGCTCTTTCCCTTTTCCTGCCCCTCTGCTCCAGCATAGGCCACAGTGCCTCAAGGTTTTCCTGGTGCAGCCTGGGTCAATCCCCTGCAGGCCCTAGTCCCTCAGGGATGTCCCTGGCAGAGATTCCCAATATCCAGGACCTCTCAGGGTGTTCATGTTCTGAGCTGAGTAGCCTGCAGGTCTCAGACCCTGGGCTTTACACTACTGTGCAGCACCTCCCCACAACAAGACTCTTTTTCTCCTCCATTTCTTCCCCTCCCCAAGAAACATTTTGAATATCTTCCCCTAGCAGTTGCTGCCTTTTTAAAACACAATCAGAATCCTCTGAAGTTTGGTGTTGGATGAGGTGTTCCTGGCCATTTCAGAGCTAACTGACCCAGCATGGCATTGCTTATGGCCTCCCCCCACAAAAGGTGCCCATGCAGCTTCCTCATACAAAACATTGCCATTTATGCCCATTTATGACGCTTTCATTTATAACATAATATTCTTTGAGACACTATGTAAAAATAAAAATCTTCACTTACAAGGCAGGGAACGGGAGATGGAGGATATAGTAGGTAGCTTCAAAATAGCTTCTCTAGAGCTGCCAGTCTATTATGCTCTTTTAATTAATTAACTACTTAATAAATATGACAGTGGGCTAGGTCATAGCTGTTGCATGGTCCTTTATCAGGGAGTAAGGAGAAACAGCAGCCCCCAAGCTGCGAGGCCTGCAATTTGCCCTGGTAGTAGTGATAATGGTATGGGGATAGAAACAAGTGTTTGGTCACTTTCCTTCTGGGATTGCCTTGCTGAGGTAGGTGTAACAAGCTGCATAAACATTAAGTCTTTAGAGAGCTGGGTATATATTTAGAGTGGCCCCGGAAAGGTTTTAGCAGCCAAGAAGCCTCTATAAGAAGAGGCCATGTCTGGCCCCTGCCCTGTGCCCAACACAACTGGTTTTAAGTGGTGTAAACCAGTTACAGATGGTTCTACCACAGCCAAATCCCAGGAGCGAAGCTGGTAGGAAAATGCATTTAAGAAAGGGCAGGAAGTACCAACAGATATAGGGGGAAAGAAAAGAGTGAAAAGCAACAGAGTGAGTAGCAAAGTCAGAGAAGAAGGAAAAAGTATGTTGTGGTTGAGCAGAATTTTTGCAGCCTATGGAGGACCCCATACCAGAGCAGATGGCAATTTCCTGAAAGAGCTATAGTCTGTAAAGAATCCATATTAGAGCAGATTTTCTTATGAAAGACTGCGACCTGGGGAGAACCCATGCTGGAGTAACAGAAAAGTATGAGAGGAAAGGAGCAGCAGAGAGGTGTTGTGGACTGATCATTCCCCCTGGGCTATCTGGAGGTGGGAAGAGGAGTCTGGAGTGAAGCTGAGCATAGGAAAATGGGTAGGAAAGTTGTTGTTTTTATTTCTGTTTCTCACTACTCAAATCTATTTTAATTGTCAGTAAATTAAATTCACTTTCCTCAAGTTGAGGAAAGTCTTTCCCATTACAATAATTATTACAGTAATTGGTAAGTGGTCTCAATACCTTTATTCTGAATCTGTTTACTCTCCTATACTGCTGAGGGAAGGAGTCTGGGTGTGTGGCCTGCAGCCAAGGTTAACACCCACAAGATGACTTGTGATGCCTGTAATCAGAGATATCTACAACACAAGGATTTGTTACACATACCAAATGTAACAATTTAAAAACAAAATATGTGCTAGGCTGATGACTGATTGTCCAGTAAACAGAGAATATTTTCTTGCATGAGAAAATATTCCTTGCATGAATGAGGTAGCAATTTGTGTTGAAATCTATAAAGCACATCTATTTTATGCAATACTAAGTATAACAAAATATTACAGCTAATCTGTTCAATTTATAACATGCAGATAGTTTTTCTTGCTTCTGTTGTCTGGACTATTAAAGCATATAACTATTATAAAATAATAGTTATGGGGGCTAATATTCACAACATAAACACCATTGCATCACAACTTAAGAGCAGAAAACATTGAAAATACATGGTATTAAAATGCCAACACCTCAGATTAAATTTGTTTTTATTAATAAATATGAGGGGCAAAATCAAACAGTATGAAAATGTTTGCTTAGGCTTCTCTGCAGGGAGCAGATGTATAATGTGAGAGATGAGATTTTTCCCATCTAGTGGATGGGAAAAATTCTGGGCTTGGAAAATTTGAGTTTAAGTATGCTGTGAACACTTTCCATTATGATGATGATTATTATTTATTTATTTATTTTTAATTCCTGTATGTCTGATTAATCTTTCTGGTGATCATAATGAAGGGACCTAGCCAGTCAGGGTACCTCTGCTGTCACCAGATACAGACACGCACCTCACTTGTCATGTCATTCACCTTGTCATGAACACAAGTGACAAGGTTAATGGTGTGGGAGCTGCAGTGGTGCTCTGTGTGGTAGGAAGCCACAAACAGTCATGTACCAGTCACAACCAGTTGTAGGCTGCTCAGAAACTGGAGTAAACAGCAGCAGGGGAAAAACAAAAAGAAACAAACAAAACCAAAAACCAAAACCAAAACAAAACAAAAAAACATGCAACGCTTGGCTCAAACCTTTTTAAGAAAGACAGTTCAGGAACTTCAGTTTTTTAAGAAAAAAATGTTCAGGAAAGGTGACATTAATAGAGGGCCATCCATAATGGAGGGGACAGGGACACCCCTGAGAAACTGCTGTCTGTGGAGGAGCCAGGCAGGGATATCCTAAAGGAACAGTGCAGGAACATTCCTGATGTAGCTGTGGGTGGTCCATGCTGGGGCAGGGACAGTGTGGTCCACAGGGAGAAGGGATATTTTGAGGAACTGTGGATATGGGTGTCTCACACTGGGACATGGACACTAAGGAGCAGTGTGACAGGGAAAAACAAAACAAAACAAAAAACAACAACTGGCAAAGAGCTGCTCAAAGAAAAGGTCATACTTGTCCTTCACATCCAGTGTCACCAAGTCTAACTGAAGGAACTTTAGTGGATTGACTGTAATTTCAAGAAAACTAAAGAAGTCTGGATGTTGTAAGGATAGATGTCCACGTTAGTTTTTGTTAAAATATTTGTTATCCTTTTTTCCCAGTACCCAAACTTGTGATCAGATGTTTGTGTTCATTAGCAATGAATTAAGTTAAATTCCATAACTTGAGGTCATTCTCCCCAGGAACAGATTGTCTTCCATGTCATATCAGCAGTGTCTGTACTTTGTTGCCCATCTGAGGAAGGGCAATGAGAACCCTATCCCACTTGCTCAGTCTCTGCTTCATAAAGCAGAACAAAGAAATGTAATGTCTTTAATCATTTTGCTAGAAAATAACTGGATCCAGGTATTTTTGTCATGCAGTGAACACATAAGTCTGCCCCAAACCATCAGCATTTCCTAGCATCCAGAACTGTGAGCTTCCTTCATGTTGTTTGGGATGGGGGAAGAGAAGAATATGGAACCCAGGACACAGGATGGAAATCATCATGTGGCAGGGACTCATCTTCTAGCAGGGGCCCTGAAGTTTTATTAACATAAAGAAAAATACTGCTTTACAGTCCTTTCCCACAAACCTTACAAGCAAAGAAAAAGCCTGTCTCAGTGCACCCGTAAAGAAGAGCATGCTATTCTCAGCAGTCTGTGGTCATGTAAAAGTCTTCACAGAAAGGACTCTGATTCCCCTGCTGCTTTGTAGAATGTAGGCTGCTGATGTCCTGAGATAAATCACTGTCTGAAAGACTGGCAATGATGAAAGATTTTTTTTTCCTTCCAAATTGTTGCATCCCTGTCAAAATTTGTCCTTAGCCAAGAAAGAGTCTCTGTCAAATTTGGTGTTGCTTAGGAATGAGGGCTGTCTGCCCAAGAACTGAGGCAGCTGGCCTGGTGGGAGCAATAAAGGGTGCTGACCATGAGCTTGCCCCTCAGCTATTTGTCCCTGGACCCTGTGCTTTTCTAATTGTCTCCAAGCCACAAGCTTAGGGCTCTGTCAGACCTTGATCTCTGCTGGAGCTGGCTTTGGAGAGTGTCCAAAGTTGTTTTGGAAAAATCTTTCCCAGACATAGGCCTGTACTGAATATATAAATTATGCCAAAATACTGCATCTCTTTGAACTTCTTCATTTCCAGACAGGAAGGGTGGAACCCTGATTCTTCTGAAACTAGAATAAAATAGAATAGTTCAGTTGGAAGGGACCTTCAGAAATCATCAAGTCCAACTGCCTGACCTCTTCAGGAGTAACTGAAAGTTAAAACATATTAATGAGGGCATTTTCCAAAGGCCTGTTGAGCACTGCCGGGCAGGAGGCATCAGCCACCTCTCCAGGAAGCCTGTCCCAGTGTCTGCACTCTCCCAGCAAGGCAATCCAGCAAGGATGCCCAGCCCGACCCTCCCCAGGCACAGCTCCATCCCTGTGCATCCTGCCATTAGTGAGCAGGGATCAGAGACTGGTGCCTCCTTCTTCACTTCCTCTCCTCAGGGAGCTGTAGGCAGCAATGAAGTCATCCCTCAGCCTCCTCTTCTCCAGACCAGGCAACCCAGGTGTCCTCAGCCTCTCCTCATAGGACATGCCCTCCAACCCTCTTACCAGCTTTGTTTCCCTCTTCTGGATACTTTCAAGTACCTTAATATTTAAATATTTATGGTAAATATTTACACTCATATTTTGACAAAATTTATACATAGAAGAGTTCTTAATGATTGTGCATTGATGTTGATGACAAAAGAGATAAAATATTTAGCTACTATCTGATTAAAGGCACTGAACTCAGAGCTTGGTAACTTCTTGGTACAGGAATGTTTTTCTTCATTCCTTGGTATGGGAATGTAGTCTGTTAACAGAGTTTAATATAGACTTTTTAAATTGCAACTTGTTATTCTGAGCACTGTGTTCATTATCTTATGAATTATCTTTTTTCCTTGGGTTTCTCATTTGTATTTACTTTTTTTATCTGCTTCTTATCATCTTAAATTGTAACTTAGTTGAAGCAGAAACTTCCAGTCCTGCAATAAGATTGCGGGGTATGGCAGAAAAACTTGTTTGTGATTGAACTACAAATGAAACTGAGTAGTACTAACAAAAATAGATTAACCCCATTAACCTAATGTATTTAATTCACTGTGATTTTCCTAGATTCTTCCCAGGTCATATAATTCCAGTATTAGTAGTCTTTATAATTTTATTTTATATTTTTCTCTCATCATGTATTATGTGACATTTTTCTTTCCTTGGAGTATGGCAAAATTGCTGAGGCTATCAGCTATTTAGTTGAATTGCTCTAGGTAGTATGGAAGACAGTCAGAATTTTGTTAAACATTGACAATTTTTGATACAACAAAAAAATGAAACTTTGTGAGGAATACGAATCCAATAAATAGAACTGAAGTCAATTAAAATTTAATTACTCTATTCAGCCACACACTTTGCACTCCATTCCTTCCCTTCTTGAGCTAAATCAGATGTTAATGCACATACATTTTTGACAGAGTTTGATAACTTTGCTGCTTTTTAGAGATTAAATATGACAGGCCAGCAAACCCATTCTATGGCTGCGAATATGGAGATGGCAATAACAGAAATTATTTCAGGCAGGGAAAGCTGCATTAATAATGAAGAGCAGTTTTCAAATAAAGCAGAGATTAGTGAACTACATTAAGGAATTCTTTAAAATCTCAAAACATTGCCTCTTTTCCATTTCAATTAAATCATAATAAATTTCTATGAAGAGCTTAATGACAGAACCATTTGCTGTTGCAGTAGATTTAAAGAAAAGAGACTTAAGGAACATGAAGACAAAACAAAAAATCGCAACATATAACTGTTAAATCAAAAATCTGTTTTTCCCAGACCAGGAAACATAAACTTTGTTTACTAACATTAGAATTTATAAACTCTTACACAAACCTGTTATAAATAAATAATTATATTGAAGAACAATTCCATTAATTTCATGAAATAATTTTACAAAAATGAGCACATGGAAACTAAGGAATGTTAAAATTAACATAGTCTCAACTTTTGTTTCTATAATTTCCCTAAAGCTTCTTTCCCTTAAGTAAACAGAAAAGAAAAATTACATTGTGTGGAGAAATCCTAATGCCCTTATGTATGGTCAGTAGGAGTTAAAGCTTTTCCTCCACTGTGTAGACCCAAGTGCCTGGAGCCTTAAAGCAGTGTCCTGCAAAGAATGCTGCATCCTTACTCAAGCCTCACTTGAGGCTAGTTCTTGACACAATATTGTCTCTTTCTCATGAGCAACTACTCATGTTATACTCCCTCTTTATATCTGAATAACCAACTGTTTGCTATTCTTTTGGCCACTTACTAAAAAGTCTTATTTTCTCCTTTCCTTCAGATTCTTTACCCAGGGATCCAAACACTTGCTCTAAATATAGTATATTGCTTTTTCCTTCACATGTTTTCATGATCTATTTTCCAGTCACTTCTCTCAATTGGCTTCATTGCTTCTTCTGACTCTCTTCCTTACCTTATTTTAAATTGCTCATCTTTCATATAGCCATAGTTCTTTACCAATGTCTACTCTTTCTTTCTGTTCATCAAGTCCTAGGTGCTTTTTGCCTAGTGCTTGTCTCAAACGCCTCCCTCTTCCCACTGTCAACTTCTTTTGAGGGGGGAGAGAATGTTTAGTCTTCCCACTCTCACACCATTTAACTCACTGACTTCCCTTCTTCTTGCATGACTAGAATATGAAAATCCAAGACTACCTTTCTCAAATAATCAATTTTGTTTTCTTATTTACTCCAAGCCCTTCTCTACTCCAACAGATTTTCTGAGTGTTCCACAATTCTTAAACTCAACATGAGATTCATTTTACCTGGCTGGAGCTATATTAAACATAGGAGCGTTTTCTAAAGTGGACTGTTGGCCTCCATCTACTGTAAGTTTCCAGAGCATTAGTTATCCCCCTATCCTGACAATCTCAGGATGAAAAAAGCTTTGGAAGCCTTTAATTGAGCTAAGAGATCTTAAAGTTAGACCAGACAGTTAGCTGTCAAATTATTAATAGTAAAATTAGATCATTTCTGATTTTTCCTGCACCCCAGTTCTGTCTTATAATTTTCCTCTTTTACCATTCTGTTTCCTAAGCAGGATTTGAAGGAAATCCCTAGCTGTGATTTAAAACTTCCCAAGCATGATTCCTTTCTTAACAAAGGAAATGTATTTTTTTTCCCTTTGTGTTGTCTTTAGAATCACAGTGCCATTTTGGCTGAATTCTTCCAAAATGTTCAGCCCAATGTAGACCTTCATGCAAAAACATAATTTTGAACATTTTAGGTTTGTCAAACAAAGTTCTATGTGGTCAAATCTCAGGTCTTATTTTTAGAAGATATCATCAATGATATCTAGTTATGATATAGTTAGTTAGATAGTTATGATAGCTGGGGACAAGTCAGATAGCAGAAATTAAGAGTGAACCTGGAGAAACCTCATTTCCCTGCCCAGTGTTCAGCAGTCATTAAAATTGCACCCTTTTGTAACATTCATATATTAATGGTAAAAATAGTTTATTGCTAGCTAAGAGCTCTTCCATACACTTTTAGAAGATTTAATTGAAAGCACATCAAATTTAACAGAAAAGCTTGAAATTACTTTTTTGTACATTTCTAGGGAAAGAAAGAAGACATGTCTTTGTACAGCCTGGAGAGAACATGGAATTCCCTATTTCCCTTAATTAGCAATTAGGGGAAGAATGACTTTGAATTTATGGTAAAATGCCTTCTCCTGACCAATCCCACTTAGTCATATACCCATTTAGCAAGTGAAACTGGATGTTTCCTCAAGGATATCAGTTACCTGAATTGTAGTTTTCTAAAATCCCAGGTTTGAGTCGACATTAGAGACCCAAACCCACAGCCATAGACTATTGCTGAAGGTTTATTTTCATTTTCTGTCTCATTTCTTCTTATCAGTAGTGTTCTGGTGTATGCCATAGAGGGTACGTGCAAAATTACTTTGTCTATGCATGCATATTATTTAAGGAAAGGTAATAGTTCTTGAGGATCAGATTCTGTGCTTTATTTGTGGCAACTTTGCTGTCCTTGCTCCATTTTAGGAGGTTTATTTCTCACTTTGTTTTTTCACAGCTGGCCTGTATTTTAACCTCGATAAACTGGTCCCATACAAAGACAGCATCTAGAGGTAGCAAAATTTTCTGCTGACTCTTGCCCCAGATGTTCAGTTTCCAGCTGCTTATGATTGCTGAATAGGTTTTGATTCAGAAACAGTATTGACAGTAATCCCTCACAGAAAAATTACTTCATATCAGACATTTGCAGCACATAAATCCTATTCTCCAAGGAAAATACATTATGTTTTCCACTTAATATACTCAGAAACACTGCATCCAATACATAATATCATTCCCTCATAAAAATTTAATAAAACAAGAACATGAAGCCATAACCTGCTTCCATCAATGTGTGCAAATACATCTAGCTTGCATATCGCTGGGGATATGGACAGATAGAATAAGCTCTTGTAATAACGGCAAAAAAAGGCACCAAGTTATCCCCTTCCTGAATGAATGGATTTCAGTACTTTTTCTCCAGATTTCATGTGACAAGCATTGTCTGTCCAGAAAGTTAGCTGGTTTTCAGTAGGAATTTAATATACAGTTTATTAAGCCACTTCTGTAAATTCTGGCTACTCAGTGGATACCTTTTGCCTCCTTTGTAAATCAAGACATTGAGCTCACTGAGACTCCTCTGATGTCTGGACCAGACATGTATATAAAGAGAAATTGCACAGTGAGTTGAGGGTTAGATTAAGAAAAAGAAGTATCATTGATCAAATTAGCAGTTCAGATTTAAAGATGATCAATGAACTGAAGACAAATAGATGTTTTTTCTGTTACAATGATGTGTTAATTTCAGATTTTTCTTATACATATTAAAACATAACTGACAGGCATTATTAAATGAACAGTGTCTTCACAGATACTGTGCATAAAACGAATGATTAGCACTTTCATTAGTATATATTCATAAAAACAGGACCATAGATAATGTTTTGAAAGCAAATACAGTTTTGCCACTTCCTAATCTCAGGTAAAGAGTATGTGTTTTGTCTGTGTGGAGAATAAACAAAGGATACAAGAAACAATGGAACTTGTTGTTGTAAATAAAGAAAATATACATTTCCACCAGATACAAAGTCAAGAAGCTAATCCATTTTTCATGGTCCAAATTATTTTCATCCATCCTGATGGCAGGGTTTTATTTCTTCATAAAGACTGAGACTAAGCCTATAGGAGTCAAAAAAGAATATTTTGATTGGCTTCAGCTAACTTTCAAAATGGTTCACATCTAAAATGATTTTTTAACTGTTTACCATATATAAAGGGGAAGCAAACCTAAAATTCATGGAACAAAAATACCTTATGCTTGGCCTAGTACTCTCTACCAGTCACTACTAATGTTATAGGGGAATTAATTTTTAGCAGGAAAATGTCTTCAAACACTAGTGTTTCAGACCACAGGATCATAAAAACACCCGAGAGAGAGACAAGTCCGTTGCAGAGATTTGCAGACAATCCTTTACATCAAGGAACAGCTTAGTGAAATAAGCATATCTATTGCTAACAAGGGTGATGTTTCCAACTAATAAACCTGTTGTGAATCTCTCTCTTATGCATCACTTGGAGACTTCCAGAGATCTTACATGACAGAGCACATATATGCAAGCCAATTTATCACAACTTTTAGCTGTGTTAAAGAGAAATAGATTGTGAGATTCAGCTATACAGGCAGCTGAGCAGTATCCATGAGACTGATTTAGCAGTTAATCTGATGCTGTGGCATGCAGTCTTGGAGTGACTGGCTGGTAAGACTTGCCTTAAAGATCAGAAGGATTTACAAAACAGAAGCTCAGAGGACAAATCTGAAGACATATCTTAATGAAGGACTCAGTTACATAGCTGGGGCTCCAATTAAAACGTAGTTTCAAGACATTTTGTGTGAGTTCTTTTGGCAAAGAAATCTGATACACCCTATCCCCACAGGCAGAAAAGAAATCTCATCTGCTCCTGGTAGTGCTTATATTGTCTTTATTGTCTTTGATTTTGCCAATCATCCTTCATGTATATTAGGCAGGATGTCTTGGCCATATGCAGTAGCTTGTTTTTATCTTGTGTGCTTTGTTTGTTTTTCATTTGGCACCTTTTTATCATTTGGGTGTCTCCAATTTTTCACCCTTTAGTTATCACATTGTCCTTATGTTATCACAATGTTACAAAATATTTATGTGTTGGTGGTTACTATTTTAGTATGCATATACTATTGCAGTATGCATATATTCGGTTTCAATGAAACCAAACATTATTTGTATCCTGATTAGTGCATTTTTAAATTACATCACAGTTTTCAGCTTTCACTACATTGGTCTTCCCTGTTTACAGTAAGTAAAACATATTCTAGATAACATGAGAGATCTGAAGGAATACCTTCTCAAGGGAAACATTTTCCAGATTCTTCCAGTTGAAGTTTGGACATATTCCTTTTTGTGGAAGGTTATATATTGGGCCAGATTCACTTAAAAATGGCTTCTATAAGCATATTAGCCTGGATCTGTATTTGTAGTGTGATTGTCCGTGCTCTATCTATTACCTGCTATCATATTTTCTTAATCTCTTGAGTCTTTAGATTAACAAACATCATACCTCTGTCTGTATTGGCTCTAGCGGTCATTATACAGAACAGCATTCCCACTAAGGAAAACTGAACAGAAAAATAGCATGCTTCAATCACAAGTTTATTAGCATAACATCCAGGAGACCTGTATTTTATTCCTGGCTCTATCACTAACAGTTTATATGGCTGAGCAAATCATTCTGTTTTCTGCCCAATCTGTTTTCTTACCTGCAGGGGAGGGGGGACAAAACCCAAAAAATTATTCAAAGATGAAATGATTTGTTTCAGTAACATCTGTGAAATGAATGCATTGAAAATAATGTGTTAAGTTTAAATATGGCTAACAGTTCTGTTTTTCTATAGTTTGGAGCAGATGAAAATAAGATCTTTTGTGTACTGTAAATTTTCACTTAAACCTAATTCCTAAATTAGTCTACAATGGCCTAAAATTTTGGACCAAAAGTGTCCCCCAATTGCCTTTTTAGTAAGAGATAAAATAAATAAATAAAACATGTAAATGTATTTAGTGGACAAATTCAAACTAGAACTACAATTTATTTATTTATTTAAGGAGTTTACTTGACAAGAAAACCAAGGGTTATGTTATAATTTTACCTAATTTTGTTTAATTTGGCTAGCTTCCTAAATTATGCCCTTAATTTCAAAAAAAAAGAGTGGTTGTGGTTGATTTAGGAATTCTGTGACTGAAAGATATTTTCTATTGATCTGATACAATTTTTCTTTGAATAGTAACTATTGCCAGGTATATGAATTGCAGGAATGGAAGTATTCCAAAGTCTGGAATTATCACACTTCCAACAGAGGCTTAGAGGTGAGGACTTCTGGGTCTAAACTAGAAGAGCAGTAAGAGAAAGAAATCTCCTAAGAAAGGGAAGATGAAATTTGGGGCAGGGAGACAGAAATGGCTATTTCTATTATTTAGGGACAAGAAATTTACTTTTGAGTTTGAAAAATTAAAAAAGAGAAGGAACTGCAAGTCAAGAAAAGCAGGCCTCTGGGACAGGGAAGTGAGAAGCGAAAAAACAGGTAGATTCTGACAGGCAGCATGAGAACTGAGTATGATCCTAACCCCTCTATGACCAAAAGAGACTGATTTGTCTCTTGTAAAGTCCTAATTCTATGAGATACTTTTGTACTCAAAATAAATCAGAATTAAATGCATGTCTCTCTGAAGAATGTCCAGGTAGCAAAGAGATCTTCAGAGGAAAACAGGGATGTCTCCATAGATAAATCATTTTTTTACTGTCTCTCACAAGAGTAGAGACAGCACACATCTATGTTATATATAACAAAAATTAGAAGTACTTACAAAATGCAAGGGAAAGTGGAAGAGCTCAATGACATGGACCATAGTTTAAGGAACACCAAAAGATGTAATAAGTGGCATGCATGGATTGCTTGCACAAGTATGCAATGATTCTCATTAAAACCACAGGAACTAATGAAGTTTGAAAAATGTACCAATGTATGGAGCCTCCATACTCTATTTTTCTCTTGGAACCTCCATATCCTATTTTTCTCTTCAAACCTCCATTGGAGGGGGTTGTTACTGCCTGAGGCACATTTCTTCTGTTGTGTCCCCATGTTAGCTTTTGGTTGTGATGGAAATGCTTCACCATAGCCTGTACTGGTTGTAGTGTACTTTTGAAAATGTCAGATATTGAGTACTACCTAAATTGACTAGCTATAGTAGCATTCTATATGTAGATCACAGAACGTAACTAAGACTCGATGAATACAACTAAGTAGCTTAGGCTGTCAGTGAAAGTAGACCTCTCAGGTAGGTGTTGGAAATGGAACCAGTTCTTGGCTTTTTGCAGTTCACAAAAATTTGAACTTGTACGCTGACTGGCTTGCCTGATGATCTTGAACAGATTAGCCACTGTATTACAGTATTCCATATCCCAAGACTTTTTCTACCTGAGTTTCAATATTTTCTTATTCATACCGAAATTGGTTCATTCTGACCATTTGAAATAGATTTCTTATATTGTTCTCAGCTTTTCTGAAAACAATATGGTCTTTGTGATTATATTATATAAAGCAAATAAAATACAGTTTTCTCCTCAGCTCCAAAGGCAATGCAATAAAATGGATATTGTCATAGTCAGTACAAAGGACCAAAATTAATTCAACATCTTACCTATCAAAACATCACATGACAGCAGATGAGAACTTTGGGAATGGAATTGCTTGTATAATTGTTTTCAGAACAGATCAGTATTTTGGAAGTATAGTTTACTCCTTTCTTGTTTGGTGCTTGTGTATTTCTTGGATCACATTGTGGTGAATTCTTGGACAGTCTTCACCAGAGTTACATTCCTCTGCCAGCTGAGGACATGCTTCCTTTTCCCCAAAGCCATTGAAGAATGGCTTTGGAACACTATCAGGTCTTCTAAACTTCTGATTTTCTAACAGTAATGGAATATTAATGGAAATTAAATAATATTATTAGGTGATTTACATTCCATATGTGACTGGCTCCTGAGTCAATACTTCTCGAGGTCTACCATAAATAATTACCTTATCTTAGTTAGAAAATACTGTTAAGATTAGAATATGCACACACTTTCTTTTTTTGTTTCAAAACATTTCTAGAAGTTCATCTTCCTGATTTGATATATTATTACCAGGTCAGATGTACTTAGCTGTGCAACATCAAAATTGTACATTTTCCTTTCCCTTTTTCTTTTTGTTAACCCTATCATAAATGATAAATCAGAGTTTCTATATGCTACACATCTTTTTTTTTTTTTTTTTGAATTTACAAGATTTTGTCTCTTCTTGAAAGGAAAATAATTGTTCTTACTTCAGCAAAAGCCCTCTGACATGAAAAAATGGTAATTTAAAAATAAGGTACTATGGCAAAAAATAACATTAAGTTATCTGCTTTTCCTGTGGAGGCTGTTGGCAGATGGGCAGGAAGTCTCAGCATTCAGTGAAGATGCAGAGATGAAAGTGATTTCTGTGGAAGGCTTGGATGCTGGGCTCTCAATAAGAAATTTTCATCTGGGATTTGGCTCATGCACAACAGCCCAGAAGCTGTTCCACATTCTCAAAATTGTATTTATGAACTATATCCAACCTTTCTTTATTTTTCCCTATGTTGGTATGAGAGAACTCATCTGAGCAACCCTCAGTATGAAATCACAGTTACAGAAGATGTCCAGTTGCTGAGCAATTCAGTGTTTGTTTATGTGTTTGTCTGCACAGTTCTTCACTTTGCTCCAGGTTTCTGCCATCAGATCAGAATTCCCTTGGCATGCTGTAGAGCTTTTTGCTTGTAAACTTACTCTATAAAGAGCTTAAAAACATCCCAGAGCAATGTTACACACTTTGCAAAAATTAGCACTTCATCTCATGTAAAAGTTTATTGCATCCTTGAAGTAACTCAGTGCAATCAAATGGTGTTTGGAAGGTATCTTTGAGGTATCTCACATTCCTCTGTAAGGATCATCAAATATGTAGATAATAACTTTTCTTCCTTTTAGATTCTGTGATGCTTGTAGTGTGTGTAACTATGGGTGCTATCAAACAGAACAGTATCAAAATATGGATGGCTCAAGTGCCCCAGTTCCTCAAACGTGTGTTTTTACATGAAAATTCTCATTTTCACATGAAAATTCTCGAATAGTGGAAATTTGACAGTGAGTCTGTGGAGCATCTAAACATATCTGGCCTGGCTTAACTGAAACAGTACAACTGAAGTACAGGGGAGAGGCTATTTATCACCATAATTAGTAAGGGTAGTGACCACTTGGAAAACTCATTATACAGTCTGAATTTGCACTGATGGAAAATGTTAACCCGTCTGCTAGATATTCCTTACCTCAGATGAGCATGAGATGGACTCAAATACGTAAAATTTTCTAGATTCATGTTATTCATAGCAGTCACTGTAACAATTTGTTAGGAAATATTTGAAAACTGTGATTTTATTTACCTCTGAAAAGCCATAGAATATTCACAAAGTGCTTTCTTCAAGATGGACTCTGACATAAAGCAGAATTTTGCTTACTGTAATTAGTTGTTGATGAACAGTAACTTGATGACAATTTTCTTACTGATGATCGTATCAGCTTTACAGACCTTGATTCAGGAACTCATTCAAATGCTTTATTCACTAAGTTTTCCAACACCTTTTCTGACTGTATTTTAAACTTTGGGGAAAAGTGGTTACATCCAAAGAAAAGAATAACTGTCATGTTTCTGAATTTACAGAAATGATGTTGGGCTGTGTAAGGAAAACTTAGCTGGAGATGCTAGGCTAGCTACTAAAGAGCATAATGAAAAAGAAGGGAAATTGTAGCTGTTATTATCACAAATTGTCAGTTATACTACAAATAACTCAGTATTAATTTCATATTCATGCGTGATGGAAGTCTCATTAACATCAGTATGCTGCAGATGCTGTCCCTCTGATAACAAGTACTAGGGAAAGGTTTCTCCACATAGGTTCATTGAACCACAATTAGTTTCCTGATTGAAACCTTTTAATGGCAAATGTACCTGCCACCTCATCAAGCCTCACCATTCATTTCTTTCTTTCTGACCTTCAGATACTCTGTACTGTGTACTGAACAATAGTTCTCATGATGGCCAGCCATAATGGATTTATATCAGTAAAAGAGAAGAAAATTTGTGAAGAAAAAAACCTTTATTTTCACTTTCAGCATTCCTATCCTATTGTAATATTGAACCCAGATATCTACAGCTTCTTTTTGTAGTGTCACTACTATTTCTGTAGAGATTACATGTTCTGTTGTTGCTTCCAGTCAACTATTACACAACAGAGATTCCTGAAGTTTAGTCACAACTCATCATGGCTTGAACAATAAATATAAATAATAAATCTAATAAATCCCTTCTCTTCAGCTGAGTTGGGATGTACTATTTATCTCAGGTAATCACTTGCAAAAATATTTCCTACTTCTGTTGCAACATAGGTACCACTAGCATTGTCTAATTCTTATTTTATTGTGAAATATTGCAGTTGTGGACTGTTGTGACAACAACAGCAACTGATGCAGAACTGTTTTATTGTTTGGTTTGTTGGTTTTGTTGTTGTTGTTCTTTGTGAGGCTCAAGAAAGGCTTTATCATGATCAAGAATCAGAACCAAACTTGGGAATTCAAGGACAGGCAGCTGAGAAATACTCAAAAATCATTTATTGATGAGTATATTCTGTATCACTGAATGAAAATGTGGAGGATTTTCATTTGTTCAGGTCTAATGCATGCTTTTGCATTAGCTTTGAATTAATCTACTTTGAATAGGATCTGTCCATTATATACAGATGATACTCTGGAAGTCAATGACTAGTTAAATCACCTCCCATGTTATTAGTCTTATAATTAAGAAAGTCAATGCTATTCATCCATCCATCTCTTCCCATTTTCTTTAAATACTTTACATAACATTAATGCCATGCCCTGCAGCCCAAAAAGCTTAAAAAAGAGAAAGGACTAAAACAAAAATCCCATTGTTCAAATCCTTGCTCAACAGGGTACTGCAGAAAGCTTGGACTAGAGAACACTGCTGCCAGTTTGCTTAGGAAGTACTGAAGGTGAATATATACCTAGTAAATCTGAAATAATCAAAGGAGTTTA